>NC_083408.1:76554735-77179735 GCF_020745735.1 Hemiscyllium ocellatum
AAATATTCTTCAATGTATTGTTTTGCCTCATGTTTGGACTTCTAAATTTTAATGTATCAAGAAAATGAAATTAATTGTGGAAATGCACATTTTACTGAAGTCTGCAAAAAATTACATTGCGTTTTAGAAAGTACAATTTACAAAAATACTGAAAATTTGAAGATTATTTATGAAATTCTACAGTGACTTAGATGCAAGAGACAGGGATGTAAGGAAATTCTTAATGCTGATGAACAAGAGTTTAGTCATTGGTTATAATGCTCTTAAGATTTTGGGAACCTTGAGAAAAGCTAACTCCCAAAGTTTAAATATGAAAAATGCTAGTTCCTTATTTTGTCAGCTCTAAGAAATTTTGGTCTGTGACAATGAAATAGTCTGTAACGATTGAATAATATATTTTTTTAAATTTTGAGCATTAAAACATTATGGATATTTCTTCCAATGAAAGCAGACATGTTCTGAAATGTAGTTCTGACTGGTCTGTAAATCACTGAATCTAGATATTTTATAAATTGTTGACAGGTGATTAGGTTGGAGAAAGAATAGATGGGATCCTCCAGGGTCACTCTTGTTGGGAATCTGGAACACATTGTCTGTAAGGGTGTAGGGTAAGAACTCTCATAATATTTTAGAAGCATTTTAGATGTACACTTGTGAAGTCAAGGCATACAAGGCTATGGACCAAGAGCTGGAAAACAGGATTAGAACAATTATGTGGTTGTTTTGACTACCGCAGACTTGATGGGTCAAAAGACCTTTTTCTGTGTTTTAGATCTCTGACTATGACATCGCATTACGTTCTGATGAGATACAAGGAAAAAATAGCATTCCCTTAGGGTTCTAGTATTGAAGGGAACGAACGAAGAGCACCTTGTCACTCGATTCTTGATCCAAGAGCTAAAATGACAACTGATCAGACAGGTGATGATCTATAGAGCAAATATATATTTACAGATGTTATACTTATTTACAGTGAAATGTTACACGTGCCACCTGTGTCCTCAGAAGAACCTGAATCTCATCTTGAGAAGGCCTATCATCTGTTCCAAAATGGACATGGCGAGAAAAAACTGGCTACAATAAATCTACATGCCATCAGTCAAGGGTGTGTGCAATGAAGTCATCAGCAAAAAAGATAGGCCTGTCCTTTGAGCAGCCATCCTTGTATAGTATTTGAAATAAGCAGAAATCAGACAGCTAACAAAGACATGGGTATCATGGCAGATTCTAGAGTACCTGTCAAAGAGCTTTAAGATGTGATAGCTATGATCAAAAATAACTTGGACATTGACTAATTAATGAATTCAGATGCACTATGACATGGCATTCTCAACATGATGTATATACAGTCTATAGCACTGAGTCTGGGGAAAGTCAGTTATATTGACAAGGCCTACCTCCTGGGCTGTACCACTGACCTCACTACAGTAAAATAAGATGAAGAGGTGTGATCTTGCACAAAATGCCTCAGTAACAGCCTTAACAGCCTTTTGGGCAGCACGGTGGCACAGTGGTTAATACTGTTGCCTCACAGCGCCAGAGACCTGGTTCAATTCCCGCCTCAGGCAACTGACTGTGTGGAGTTGGCACGTTCTCCTCGTGTCTGCGTGGGTTTCCTCCGGTTTCCTCCCACAGTCCAAAGATGTGCGGGTCAGGTGTATTGGCCATGCTAAATTGCCCGTAATGTTAGGTAAGGGGTAAATGTAGGGGTATGGCTGGGTTGCGCTTCGGCGGGTCAGCGTGGACTTGTTGGGCTGAAGGGCCTATTTCCATACTGTTAAGTATTCTAATCTAATCTAAAATACTTTTGTGGGTTGAGGACTGGGAGATTACACACAAAATTCCAGTGGATCTTTGGAAGCTGGCAGTCACAAAAAGAAGAGGAGCAGTTGTTATCTTGATAACCATCAGTCACCACTCCCCCAATTTCATATTATAAGCCCTGTTCCAGCAGATAACAGTTCTGTTACACTGTCTTGGGACACTCATTCAGTGGCAGCCCCAAACCTTGCTCATGTAGAAGAAACAGCAGTGAGGGTAACAGATTTTAGGCTTCCTAACCCCCTCTGCATGGTCAGAGAACCTTCAACCATGAATCTCCATGAAGAGGTTGTTTAGCACCACCTGAGCTTAGTGCTGAGATTGCTGATGCCTTTGTTTCTCCTCAATTTCTGTACATCATCTCTGTATTACTACAACAGCAATGATAACAGCTGAGGTTGCTGGATCTATTTCTGATGGGTACAATGAACCTTTGGGGTGGGTGGGTGTGGGGGGTGGTGGAAACAAGTATCAGAAGCAAAACAGCTTCTCCATGGTGTGACTTGTCAGCAGTTGCAGAAGACAAATGAGACCTCAGAAGAATAAGACATGAAAGCCTCTGACAAGGAGGGTCATGCGATGCCTCTACATGGATGACTGACATATTAGACCTTATTTTATACATGAGTCCATATACTCACATACTTACAGTTTAATTTCAGAGCTGAACATCTCTATGCCCTTGCACAGACCGAGACTTTTGGGAATGGTCAACTGCAGGTGGCACTGTGATCACTTTTTGTCACAGAGTTTACTACAATTAATTTGTAATGATCAATGACATGGTCAGGATTGCTTGTGACCAGGATATGCAATATAGATTGTTGGTCAATGAATGAGTTCCATGTGCAGATTAATTTAATGACAGGTGCAGTTAAGCTCAAGTCTATTGGTCTTGATTAAGGGCCCTACCTACATGTAAAGCCTGCTCCACGAAACAAACATACTCTGGGTGTATTGGCAGTCTTTTTTTTAATCATTACTCAAATCTCAACAGTGAAATAATGATGGAAGAGTTCGGGCTCCTGAGAATGAGTTGTACGATCTGACTGATATTTCAGATGCTTCCTGCCCCTAACTTTCATGTTCCAATCTGAATAGCAATCCTTGTCAACTCCAACATTATGGCCTTTTTAAAAACAATTAATATTACTCTATTTCCATCCCCTTCTCTCCCTAAGCCCTAGGCATACACCCAAGACATTCACAACATTGTTATCCACTGGCCCCTATCGAAGCCAGGATGCTGTTAACTTTCAAACATGCCCATTCCCACACTGTCCTGGAGTTGCCCATTGAATATTAATTGGTCCTCTGTATGCTAGTCTACTAGCTCTAATCCGTACCCTTGAATTCCCAATATAGCATGCACTGCCCACTGATAACTTCCCCTGACTTTCACTAGCCAAATCCCAGGATCAACCATGGCCAATCCCCAGCTTTACCTGGGAGGACAGCCCCGTCTGTGGATTATTCAGCTCCCCAACTGACTTACTAGTAATCCCTACACTGGTTGCACTTGACTTGCAAGATTCATCATGGCCTAATTCTCTGGACCCCGATTGCCACAAGTGAACAGTTGCCTCCTTAATCCTGCTTTTCTTTGAAAATAGCAGGTCATTCCAGAGGTGTGGGATGACTGAAACACCACCTGAATGAACTACTTCCAAAATATACCCACAGGAAAATGAAAATCAAGCATATGGGACCTAACCAAGAGTCTTTTGCTATTCTTTACTACTTCATACTTTCTGTTTTTAATCCATGTTGCAGGCTAACTAGACAATTATGTCTTACCTTTCACGTAAATTTCACATTTACGAATCAAATATCTGAAAATCCAAGCAATCTATATCCAATAAAATTACCTTGTGTATCAACTCAGTTAACCCCTCAAAGAATTCCAATACAATTGTGAAGCATGGCCTACTTCACAATGGTTTTTATTTAGCGATGCATTAGTTTTTTTTACATTATATAATTCTCATAGTATCAAGAGACTAATGTGCTACATAATACTTAAACCAATGAAGACCACAAAGACTGTGGTACTCTTCATAAAAATGCAGATCTTTTACAAAATATCAATTCAATTGCTTGATGCTACATATTCTAAAACCAGTTGCAATGCAGAAATGATCCCTTTTGCAAAGTCCTTTAATCACTTAAATTAATCCATTAAATATAGCCCATCGTTAAAGCATATCATCCTTCTGACCCAAGGGTTCCATGACTCTATGACACAATCAGGACAATGACACCTGGAAAAGGCAGCCAAACGTGCTTCTTAGGCAAAAGGATATGTTTTGGTAACTAATGTTTTTTTTAAAAAAGTGTTTCTTGTCCATATAAAATACAGAAAATTTGAAGTTTCTGTAGTAATGACAGTTTCATAAAGCATATGCATGTTTTAATAGAGCATAATGTTAGCCTTGAGTGGAATGCTGTAGCTTTGGTTGCATCTTCTAATTTTACTAAAACCTGTTTAAAATTTCAATCTTAGTAAGAAAAAAAATGACTGGACATAATAAAAGATTTCACAGAGACACACGGAAACTGTACACCACTCATTGTAGAAAGGAAGTGAGTTACATGGAGTCCTCCTACCAAAAGAAAAGCCTTCATAAAAGGGAAAAGCTCCTTAATCTAATATAAAAATCTTTTCCATAAGATATGGCAAATCAGCTCTGTTCTGAAAAAGATATTTGGAAGAAAGCATTAAGCCACTTGCCACAGAAATCCAAATTGTTCCGCACTATTTGAATCCTAAATCATACCTTTAGGTAAGAGAACTGCAATCCGAGAATCTGCTTCCCCAGCCCAACACTTTTTACATAACAAATGCTATTTTCAAAGTTTATAGTTGCTTTATAGCATGCTTTTTTTCCAACTAAGGAAACTTTAACATACACCCCAATCATGCTTGGTGTATTAGTAAAATAATGAAATGATCCCATCAAATATTTGGTTAATTGTAATGAATCTGACATGACAGCAAGTGGTTAGCATGCACAGCTGTAGATATGTTTAAAACAACCAGATTAGAACACTTCCCATCATCATTAATGGTTTAATATTATATAATCTCCCAGGTAAACCACGGGTAACCTTTTTATATAAGCAGGAAGTCATTGCGTTATCAAGGTTGTGAAACCAGGTTTCTGGTAATATTGCAGATCAAACCAATTATATTTTAAATCCTACCTTTTGGAAAACCTGAAAGACATGTTTCTAAATTAAAAAAAAAATGAAAAGCAAAAAATGTAAATAAAGCCCATATATGTTATACAAAAAATTGCATGTTTGATGGCTGTCACACAGTACTGATAAGAAAGATGGTATGAGGAGAGGACATAGCAAAATGACAATGCGCACAAGGCCTTGCTACAGCTGAAATTCCGAGTCCAGTCACAAAGAAATTTCTGACTGACCCAACAGACCAGTCAGGACCAGTTCAATTCTATTTGTTAAGATATATTTCTTGACCATAAATAACTCAGATCAAATTTGTGGCATGTAATATGACTCGATAACTGTGATAGGTGAAAGATGCAACAGTTCAAATATACCCACAATCATATGGACACATTAATTCAAACCCAACACAGAGTAGACCTATTTTCATATTGTGCAAATTTTCTGCTGGAGGTCCTCCAAGATTACATGCACCAGTCATAAATAGTTTCTTGCAACTTCTATTTTATAAATGTCACCTTGGAAGATAGCTAAAAATGTAATACAAAGTAACTCATCCCAACAAAGAAGATATTCAAAATAACCTCCAGTATAGCTTTGATTTTCTCCAAGTCATTCTGTTTTATTTATTCTATGTTGAGTTATATCACCAGGCAGAATATCTACTTCTGAATCTTATTTTCGTTGGGCAGTTAAGAATACTTCACTATGATTCAGGGGGTATTTATCTTTATTTTCTAACTTAAACATATGCCTGCTTACACTGGTTTCCTGTCAAGAAAGCTTTATTGCATAATAATGGAAATTGAGATTGTATTTTCTCATAGTTAATTCAAAGGTACAAACAATGATTAATAGGAGTTAAAAAAATTGGAATTCAAAAGCAGCTTATTTTGTATTTAGGCCTGAGCACATACAAACATATTCAAAGACTAGAGTACCTATAAATATAGTACAATAGAGCTTGAAAAATATTTGTCAAATCACCCATTCAAGTTATTATGGTTTTTAAAAGTTTACAGCAATGCAACAAAATATTATAATAGTGACCATAAAGCACATCTTGAGGTGCAAACATAATTACAAACATACACATCTAGTTTGTTCTGCAATAATAAAAATCATTATGAAACTAACTGCATCTAAGTAGCAACTTGATACAGTTTCAGCTTAATCAAGTGGTGCTACTCCTGCTTCTGACTCAGATGGTTGTGGGGTTAAAGGTCCAGGTCAAGGAATTTGAATACACAATGCCTAAATTGACACTTCAGTGCAGTACTGAAAGAGAGCTATAATGTCACAAATTCCCACCTTAGGAGGAAACTTCGAACCAAAACCTATAACTTTGAGTAGCTTCTCTGAAATTCTAGCACACAGTTATTCTTCGATCACCAACATCAAAAATAGAATAATTATCTCAGGTGAGAATGCGCTCAATTAAAGTATGGCGACAAAGTGTCATGGGAAGGGGAGATTTGAAAGGCTAAAGGGAAAATACAAGGGAATAGTGCAGGGTAATGATAAATAGAGTCTGACAGGAAAGTTTAGTGCACAGAAACATAAGTGTGCACCAGCAGAGGAGGAAGCAGAAGCAGTTGAAGAGGTGTATCTTACTTGCTTGTAGCATTCATAATAGGATGAATGAACTCTTAACACAAATAGAAATAAATGAGCATGATATAAAAACTCATTACAAAGATGTGGTTGACAAGACTGGACTTGAATATTAAAGCGTATTTGACATTTTTTAAAAAATCATTTTGCATTTCTGGCTATGCCAGTATTTATTGATCATCCTTAATTACTCAGAGGCAGTAAAGAGTGAACCACATTGTGCTGGGCTGGAGTCACGTAGACTGCAACAGTTCAAGGAGGTTGCTCTCACACCAACGTCCCACAAGTGAATAAAATTGTAGAGCAAGCCAGATATGGATGGTGTATTTTCTTCCCTAGACAATCTAAGTTGAACCAGATGGGTTTTTTTAAAAATTGCAACTGACAGTGCTACATGAGTAGCATTTAAATTCAGATTGTTTTATTAAATTCAAATTTCACCATTTGTTATAGTGATATTCAAAACTTTGTCTCATTGTCTCAGCCTGCTCCTGCCCCACCGAACTCGTCTCCGCATACCTCGACACAGTTCTGTCCCCCTTAGTCCAAGAACTCCCCACCTACGTTCGGGACACCACCCACGCCCTCCACCTCCTCCAGGATTTTTGCTTCCCCGGTCCCCAACGCCTTATCTTCACGATGGATATCCAGTCCCTGTACACCTCCATCCCCCATCACGAAGGACTCAAAGCCCTCCGCTTCTTCCTTTCCCGCCGTACCAACCAGTACCCTTCCACCGACACCCTCCTTTGACTGACTGAACTGGTCCTCACCCTGAATAACTTCTCTTTCCAATCCTCCCACTTCCTCCAAACTAAAGGAGTTGCCATGGGCACCCGCATGTGCCCCAGCTATGCCTGTCTCTTCGTAGGATATGTGGAACAGTTCATCTTCCGCAACTACACTGGCACCACCCCCCACCTTTTCCTCCCCTACACTGATGACTGTATCGGCGCTGCCTCGTGCTCCCACGAGGAGGGTGAACAGTTCATCCACTTTACCAACACCTTCCACCCCGACCTCAAATTCACCTGGACCATCTCAGACTCCTCCCTCCCCTTCCTAGACCTTTCCATTTCTATCGCATACGACCGAATCAACACAGACATCTACTATAAATCGACTGACTCCCACAGCTACCTAGACTACACCTCCTTCCACCCTGCCCCCTGTAAAAACGCCATCCCATATTCCCAATTCCTTCGTCTCTGCCGCATCTGCTCCCAGGAGGACCGGTTCCAATACTGGACAGCCCAGATGGCCTCCTTCTTCAAGGACCACAGACTCCCCCCAGATGTGATCGATGATGCCCTCCACCGCATCTCCTCCGCCCTTGAGCCCCGCCCTTCCAACCGCCACCAGGACAGAACCCCACTGGTTCTCACCTACCACCCCACCAACCTCCGTATACAGCGTATCATCCGCCGTCATTTCCGCCACCTCCAAACTGACCCCACCACCAGCGATATATTTCCCTCCCCTCCCCTATCAGCGTTCCGAAAAGACCACTCCCTCCGTGACTCCCTCGTCAGGTCCACACCCCCCACCAACACAACCTCCACTCCCGGCACCTTTCCCTGCAACCGCAAGAAATGCAAAACTTGCGCCCACACTCCTCCCTTACTTCTCTCCAAGGCCCCAAGGGATCCTTCCATATCTGCCACAAATTCACCTGCACCTCCACACACATCTATTGCATCCGCTGCACCCAATGTGGCCTCCTCTATATTGGGGAGACAGGCCGCCTACTTGCGGAACGCTTCAGAGAACACCTCTGGGACACCCGGACCAACCAACCCAATCACCCCGTGGCTCAACACTTTAACCCCCCCTCCCACTCCACCAAGGACATGCAGGTCCTTGGACTCCTCCATCGCCAGAACATAACACAACGGTTGGAGGAAGAGTGCCTCATCTTTCGCCTGGGAAACTTCCAACCACAAGGGATGAACTCCGATTTCTCCAGTTTCCTCATTTCCCCTCCCACCACCTTGTCTCAGTCGATTCCCTTGAACTCAGCACCGCCCTCCTAACCTGCAATCTCTTCCTGACCTCTCCGCCCCCACCCGACTCTGGCCTATCACCCTCACCTTGACCTCCTTCCACCTATCACATCTCCATCGCCCCTCCCCCAAGTCCCTCCTCCCTACCTTTTATCTTAGCCTGCTGGACACACTTTCCTCATTCCTGATGAAGGGCTTGTGCCCGAAACGTCGAATTTCCTGTTCCTTGGATGCTGCCTGGCCTGCTGCGCTTTTCCAGCAACACATTTTCAGCTTTTGAAACTTTAACCAGGAATTCTGCATTACTAGTCCTATGACATTCTGGATTGCTAGACCTATGACTACACCACTGTCTGCAAGGAAGGAAGAATGGAAAAGGAGGTGGGGTAGTTCTGTTAAAAGAGGATGAGACATTATTAAGAATAATCTTGGTTCAGAACGTCAAGGCATAATATCAGTTTGAGTGGAGATACAAAACAACAAAGGAAATAAGCCATTGATGAGAGTTGTTTTATGCCCACTAGTATTAGCAACACAATAGGACAAGATTAACATCAAGAAGCAACTGTGGCTTGGATGAAAAGTGCTGCAATAATTGTGGGTGACTTTAAGCCTTCACATTGTTTGGACTAGAGGATAGGCTCATAGTTTGCCTTCAGGACTGTTTTATCCTACAATGTGGTCTGGAACCGACCAAGACCAGACTATTTTGGATCTAATAATGTATAAAGAATCAACATCAATGAAGGACCTTAAAGCAAAGTATCGTTTAGGCTGGAGTAAATGTAACATGATAGAATTTTACATTGTTTGTGTGAGAGAAACGTATATTCATAATTAAACGTAAATAAAGGCAATTACAAGGTCTGAAGCAGAATGGGTAAATAGGTTAAAAAAGTCCATGACAGTGGCAGACATTGAAATTTCAGTAGATATATGTTATTGAGGAAGAAAAGCATACTGGAAGGCTTCAAAATCTATGGCTAACTAAGGAAGTTATGGGAGATATAAAATTGAAAGTGGTGTACAGTTCTGCAATGATTAGTGGTGGGGCAGATGATTTGTAAATATTTTAGAAACATCAAAAGATGATCAAAAATTAATAGAGGAAGGAGTTGGAGTATAAGAGAAAACTAGCAATAAATATTAACCATGGTCAGTAAACTTCTACAACCATTCAAAAAGGAAAATAACAACAATTAACAAACATGAGCATTTGTTCCATGGGGAAAGGCTGGAGAATTAATAATAGGAAACAAACGAAATAGCATACATCTTGAACAAGTAGTTTATATGAATCTTTACAGTGAGAGTCATAAAATGGGCAAAGAATTGATGAAATCAAGAAGCAAAATTGAGGGAGGAACTTGAAACTAATGATATACTAGAGACAAAGTAATACTAATAATAATGGAACTTATGGATAACAAGTCCTTTGGAGCTGGGAGCCTTTATCTTAGAATATTAAAGTAATTGGTTAAATAGATAACGGAAGCATTAGTTATAACCTTGCAAAATTCCCTACATTCTTCAAAGGTCCCAGCACGTTGGAAACCACAAAAGGAAACTATTCTATTTCTGAAAAGAGTAAAATAGAAAGCAAGAAACTAGTTGGCTCATCATCTGTCGCGACAATGATAGAATCCATTATTAAAGAGGTAGCATAGGACATATAGAAAATCAAAATATAGTCAGGCAGAATCAACATGATTTTGTGAAAGGTTTATTAGAGTACTTTGAGTGTAACAAACAGGGGGAATAAAGGAGAACCAGCAAATTTAGTGCATTCACATTTCAAAAAGGTATTCGAGAAGCTAATGGTATTGAGGGTGATATACAGCATGGATAGATAACTGGCTAATGAACAGGAACAGAGAGTGGGGATAAATGGGCCATCTGTAACTAGTGGAAGGATAAAAGGTAAAATTGCCATAGACTTATCAGATCATACAGCTGCTCTCTTATTAGAGACAGAGACAACTAGGTGGTGGATTAGCCTCAGAGTAACTATGCCTCAGGTGAGGAGAGAGGTTGAGGAGGACAGTCCTTCATGACAATGTCAGCCATACTGGGAATTGAACCCATGCTACTGGCATAACTCTACCGCAAACTAGCTATCCAGCCAACTGTGCTAAACAAAACCTGTGCTGGTCTTTCAATTATTTACAATGATATTATGAAACTGACTATTGTAGCCATTTCTTTATTCGCTCATGGGATGAGTAACTTGCTATAGGCATTTGAAAGACACGCAAAAATCAACCAAATTGAACTATCTGAAGTCACATTAGGCCAGAATAGGTAAGGACAATCAATTTCTTTCCGGAAAGGGTAAGAGTGAACCAGATGGGTTTTTATGATATGGTCATCATTTCAGAGTCTAGCTTTATATTCCAGACTTATTCATAGCATTAGCCTGTGCCTCTGAATTACTAATCCAGTGAAATTACCACGATGGCATCGTCTCCATAAAGTTCCTGATGATATGAAGACAGGGCAGAAAGCAAATTATGAGAAGTACACAAACAGTCTGCAAGAGGATACAATAGTTATGTAGGCAGGCAAAAATTTAGCAAATAATGGGGAAAGTGTGATGTTTCCCATGTTATCAGGAAGTGTAGAATATTACTTAAATGGGGAGAGACTGCAGGTAGTGCGGTCAGAATTCGGATGCAGCAAGTAGGATAAGCTGGGGCCATTGGAACGTAGGAGGTTGAGGGATGACCTTATAGAGATTTATAAAATAATGAAGGGTATAGATAAGGTGAATGGCAAGTGTCTTTTCCCTACAGTGTGGGAGTTCAAGACCAGGGGTCATTTTTTAATGAGAGGGGAGAAAGATGTTAAAAAGACGAGAGCTGATTTTTCTTTTACACAGTCAGTGGAATTTACTTCCAAAGATGTGGTGGATACAGATACAGTTACAATGTTTAAAGGATGTTTGGATATGTATATGAATAAGAAATGTTTGGAGGGATATGGACCCTTGCCCATGCAGGTAGCTTTAGTTTAGTTGGGATTATGGTCGGCAAGTATGGTTAGACCGAAGGGTCTGTTTCCGTATTGTATGACTAAGCATTTAAGAAATCAAATATTTATTGTAAAAGGGGATGAAGTATTGGAAAGTCTTGGCAAGTCTTGCTATAAGTGTAGAAGGCACTGGTAAGATCACCAACAGCTTTTGTATGTTGCTAATTCTGGAGATGAAAAGGTTGTTTTAAGAGACAAGGTTGAGCAGGTTAGGTCTGAATGCATTGGTGGATACAGCCAATGTTTGGAATTCAGTCCTCCAGTAGTGGAAACAGGGTTATTGAATCAAGGCGAGTTAAGCAGAATTTTGATTTCAAGACAGTCAAGGGTCTACATCTGTGCTTTGGAAAATACTGGAGTCCATTGTTAAAGGAGACATGTTATGAGGTGTTCTTAAGGAATCTGCAACAATGCAGAGATTGGTTCAGTGAGCGGGCAAAAACCTGACAGATGGAGTTTAATGTAGGAACGTGAGGTTATACGTTTTGATGGCAAACTGTAACTTTAGTGGAGAGAGAGAGAGAGAGAGAGAGAGAGAAAGAAAGAGAGAAAGAGAGAGCTTATTATTTAAATGGAGACTCAAAATGTGCAGTGCAGAGACATTTGGGTATTTCTGTGCATGAAACACAAAATTCTCACACACAGGTGCAGCAGCTAATTAAGGCAGCAAATGGAATTTCAATCTTTATTGAAAATGAATTGGAGTTTATAGTTAGGTAAGTGTTGTTGAGGCGACATCTGAATTATTATGTACATTTTTTTTTAAATAGAATCCCTACAGTGTGGAAACTGGCCATTCAGCCCAATGAGTCCACATCGACTTAAGGACATGAGAGGTCACGCTTTCAAGGTGAAAGGTGAAAAGTTTAAGGGGGAATACACACGACAAGTACTTTACACAGAGGGTGGTGGGTGTCTGGAACGCATTGCCAGCAGAGGTGGTAGAGACGGCACAGTAGATTCATTTAAGATGCATCTGGACAGATGCATAAGTAGGTGGGAAGCAGAGGGATACAGATGCGTAGGAGTTGGGCGACAGGTTTAGACAGTAGATTTGGATCGGCTCAGGCTTGGAAGGCCAAATGACATGTTCCTGGGCTGCAAATTTTATGTGTTCTTTGACTCTCCAAAGAGCATCCCACCCAGACCCATTGCCCATACCCTATTCCATGGCTAACACACCTAAATTGCACATCTCTGAACACTATGGGTAATTTAGCCTGGCTAATCCACCTAACTTGCACATCTTTGGACTGTGGGAAAAAAAATCAGAGCACCCAATGGAAACCCATCAGACAAGAGGTGAACATGCAAACTCGACACAGACAGTCGCCCAAGGGTGGAATCGAACCTGGGCGCTGGCACTGTGAAGCAACTGTGCTAAACACTGAGTCATGATGCCACCCATCAGTTTGTTCCAGTATTTAAAAAAAAGGATGTATAAAACCATACAATGTAGAAACAGGAGTAGGCCACTCTACCCATCAATACTGCCTTGCCATTCAATGAGACATTGACTAATCTGAATTTTGCTATATGATACATAAGGGGAAACAACATCTCTGCAGTGATCCTGTCAAGTCCCCTCATAGCGTTATATATTTCAATAAGATCTCCTCTCATTCTTCTCAACTGCAATGGACACAAGACCAGACGACTCAATCTAGCCTCCAGTAAAAATTCTTCCCTACCTGAAATCAACTCAGTAACTTTCGTGGATCATAACATATCAGAGCAGAAGTAGGCCATTCGGTCTATCAAGAACACAGTAAGCCAGACAGTATCAGGAGGTGAAGTCAACGTTTCGGTGTAACCCTTCTTCAGGGCTCGGGGATAGGTGTAAGAGAGGTGCAGATAAAAGGGGTGGCAGGACAGGGTGGTGAATGGGGGATAGGTGAAGGTACAATCTGGTTGGTCAATGGGAGGAATGAATCCAGTAGGGTGGCTGGGAGGAGTGGAAGGGAGAGGGAGGGGCAGGGAAGGGAGAAGGGGGGAGGGAAGGGAGGTTAGCGAGTTTTGAAAATGAACCTTCCAGCTCAGCTAGCAAGCTTATATCCAGACAGGAGGTTATTTGAAATTGGACTCAATGTTGAGTCCTCTGGGCTGTAGGCTGCCCAGACGGAAGATGAGGTCCTGTTCCTCCAATTTGCAGTTTGCAACGGAGGAGGCCAAGGTTAGCCATCTCGGAAAGGGATTGGGAAGGGGAATTGAAATGGGCGGTGACTGGGAGGTCTAGTCTGCCCCTGTGGACCTGGCTGCGATGCTTGGTGAAGCATTCCCTAAGTTTAGGTTTGAGGGGCTAAATATCTTACTCCTACCATATTTCCCATGTTTTTTTTTCATTGTTGCATGTAGAATATTTCTTTGTACAAACTGATTGCACCATTAACTACATGAGTGTGGTGACCAAAATTGAAACACAATTCATTGATAATGTGTGAAATACTGAGGACATTAAAAAATATTAAATTGCAAGTTTTAGGTTTAATGCTAACAATATTGTGTAATAGGTAATTCTGGAAAATGAGCAAATTCAACCAACCAGAATATAAACCTAACATCTCTGGACAATATTTGAGTGACACCAGTAATAATTATTTTTCACTACTATTCAGTAGTATGCTCAGGCTCAAGTAATGATTAAAACTTCAACCTAAATTTGTCAAGTATACAATCACTGGAATGGATGCCTGTTAAATATTTTTACAAGCTCTATAATTGTCAAATATACCTCTATGTTTTATGCAAGTTACCACCTTGCAACTTTATTCAAAAGCCTACAATTACACTTACCTTCTTGTGAGTTTTGAGGTCAGTTTACTAAAGAGGTTTGTAGAACCTCGGCTTCGTGTTTGGGATAGGGGAGTGGCATCGTGAGACAGTGTTGGAGATGCAGGTGGTCCATTATACGTTGCATTTCGTCGTTCTCTAAGCTGGCCACCATGGAAAGTGCTGCGACTGGCAGTTCCTCTGGGGAAACGCAGGCGGTCAGGAGTGGTTGTGCTGCTGATACTATGGGTGGAGGTCACAGGTGTCCTCTGACCTGGAGCAGTGCTACAAGAATGCATATAGTTTTTTTTTAAAAAAAAACTGTTACTTGTATGTAACTAAGTAGTAGCAAAACATATTGGGCATTAAAAATATTACTGAGTAGACTACCAGTTCTCAAAATTTCTTTCAAGAAAAATAAAATATTATCAACAAACATCAAAAACTATTCACCGAAACAACTTAATAAGGAAATCATTGAAAATTTGACTTGGGTGAGAAAAAAAACAAGTAACAATAATAGTTGTTTAGTAGAACAGAACTTTAGTGTTCAAAGAAAAAGATGCATTTTGTCTTGCACTCATCAGGAAAAGGTACAAGAAATACCAAAGTAAAGGGAAAGCAACACTGATACAATAGAATAAAGTAGCACTGATTGCCTGGTAAGTAGACTCCAATTGGTATAGGTGTTGCCATGGAGAATGCACCAGTTAGTGACCACTGACAGCCAAACTTTGTTTAATTTTTAAATCAGAAAGATTGACGCTAATTGGTCAAGGCATTAGAAGAATATAACAATTACTGGAAAAGTAATAAAGTATCTTTTGTAACTACTGAAGCTCCAATATTATTGCAAACAAATTGGGCATTAAAAATAGTCTCAAAAGACCACCTGGTCTCATAAGTTCTTTCTAATGAAATAAAGCTTTCAATTGACATACATGAGAAATCAACCAGAGATTGGTTGGGATCTACTTTATTGAATTGAAACAAGTGCAAAGTAAGAAGTTCTTTCTGCCTGAAAAGAACAAGGCCCTGCAAATGCTGTTTCCCGAGCACACAAAAGTGTGCAATACTGTATGCCTGACTAACAATCCTAAATCAGTTGTCCATCTAATTCTTCTCACACTTAGGCTTATTTAGCAAATGTTGTCGAATCGCAGAATTACAACTAATGTTGGACACTGCATTATGAGTTTTGTAAGCTCAGGCTGGTTGGGTACTTTATTTCTTACAAATAGCTGAAGGGATAGTGTTTGATACGACCAACCACCAATTTTTGGGACATATGACCTAACCACCCTGTACCACAATAGTATCAAAATTCATATACCATACTATTCCTTTGTAGAAGGCAGAATGTGTTTTTGACAGCATCTTGTTGGGGGTGAATACCACTTGTGTTGCTACTCATAGTCCCATCATGAAAAGCTAGCTCCATCGACTGCTCAAACTTCTGAGATGGAACACTTTTCAGGAACCAAAATAATTGTCCTCAGGAATGTGTGTTATTTAGTGAGAATGACCTGCACAGGATGACTTTGATGCACTATTTCAACATCAAACTTGCATAACTGAATAAATGGCTTGGGCCCTAGTTATGAGGTTGCCCTGGAATTGTAGGAAGCCGAATGCATATACTGACCAGTGAAGATAGGTTTGTAGGAAACAGTAGTAGGGAACCCCATGGCTGATTTCTCAACTAGAGCATCAAGAAAAGGGAACAAATGTGTCTGCTCCATTTCAAATATAAGTTGGAATGTAAGATGGAACCATTAAGACACGTAAGGAAGTTCTTACTTGCAGCTACAGTTTCAAACATAACACCTACAAATTGGAAAAACGAAAGTGGCCGTAGGTTAGATATCATTCCATCGAAGATAGTTTTCTCACGGAATCCAACAAAAACATTTATAAGATCTGGGCCTACCAGGCATCCCATGGAAAACTACCTAGTTAGGCACATGTAGTGTTGCTAAAACAGAATCCAACAAGGCAGGTTGAATTCATAAATTCAATGTTTACTGATTCACGCAATGGTGAAGAATCTATATTATATGTTTCTGCAATGCAAATAAGTATGGCATCCTTGAATATGTTGGTGACTAGGCTAACCATATTGAATGCCCACAGACCTTCTTGTTTTGCTATCAGAATGCAAGTCCAGCATGATCTTTGAAAATGTGAAAGAATTCTTAACCAGACATGTGGAAAACTTGATCAAAACTGGCTGTAGCAAATAATCTAACCATTGGGCCAGTTCATGCTGTGCACAACCAGTCATAAATAATATAGGGCATAAGGTACATCACCTTAATAATCTTGGGTAGCCCATACACATACGGTTGCACTGAGCCATAAGAGTGAACCCTATTGCATCTAACATATCATCCTGCAGCTCATTGCTCTTACGGAGTCCAATGATGGGTCCAAATTTATACCCACTGGTCCTGTCGCTCAACCTGACCAGACAGCCTTACTTGAAAGCAAACTAAAAATTACTGTGTGGAAAAGGGACTATGCTGACAATAAATTCTTGATTGTCACTCAGGTTCACAGTGTGCGCACTGGCAAATATGTATGATGACAGATAATTCTTTGTAGAGTGTGTCCAGTTCTGGTCTCCCTGTTATAGGAAGGATATTATTAAACTGCAGAGGATTGAAAAGAGATTTACTACGATGTTGCTGGGGATGGAAGGTTTGAGTTATCAAGAAATGCTGGATAGGCTCAGACTTTTTTGACTGGAACATAGGAGGTTGAGAGGTGACCTTATAGAGATTTATAAAATAATGAGGGGTATAAATAAGGTGAATGATAGGTGTCTTTTCCCTAGGGTGGGGGTGTTTCAAGACTGGGAACAAATTTTTAAGATGAGAGGAGAAAAATTTGGAAAAGACACAAGGAGCATTTTTTTTTAAACACTGTGGTTTGTGTGTGGAATGAACTTCCAGAGGAAGTGGTCTATGAAGGTACAGATACAATGTTAAAAAGACATTTAGATATGTATATGAATAAGAAATGTTTGGAGGGATCTGGACCAAGCACAGGCAGGCAGGACTAGTTTAGTTTGGGATTATGGTCGGCATGGACTGGTTGGATCGAAGGGTCTGTTTCTATGGGTATGACTCTATGACTAAGTCTATGACTTTGACAGAAAGAACAGGCACACACACTGCATCTGTTTCAACTCAAGAAAAGAAGTAACAATTATTCTCTGGTTTGTCTATTAGTGTAATGTTTTGGCCAGTCAGAGTAAACTAGCCTGTTTGAAAACTTAAGGTTTGACAGTTAACACGGAGTCATCCACTGGTGCCTTCTCGATGGTAATACGTCTACTAATCAGCGTCCACTTACCAACCAATCAGCACTCTCCACTCCCACAGCATAAACATTGTTTCCCCTTTGGTATTTCTTGCGAATCATCCTGATGAGTGCAAGCCAAAATGTATTGACCAAATTATTTTTAACACTGTGTGAATATCAAACTGCAAAATCAAATTCACAATTGCATAAAGATATATATCCTTGGTAAGTATGCACGAACAATATAAATTACTGAAAGTGTTTCTATTTACTGAATTTGACTAGAATAGCAGATGTGTGAAACGTATTAGATTGGAAACCTATTTCACAATCACCCAAATTCACTTCAGATGGCCAGAATGGTGTATGAAATTAAATAAATCTAGAAAAAGACAACATAACATTACAACTTTTGTGAATTGCTCATAGCTGAAAAACACATGGATAGCGCCCTCAGATTAAGAGCTGAGAGAGAACCAGTCACTCAGAATTTTTATGATGCAGAAAGAGGCTATTTGGCATCAATCCCCATTTTAACTATCACCATCTTAAGCATTATCCTATGATATTTAAAACTATGGTCTTAATGAATAGTAATCACCTTCTTAAAGATAATTAATAATGGGCAATAAATGCTGGTCTAGTCTGCAAAGCCCACATCCAGTAAATAGATTAAAAAATATAATTTCTGCTTTACAACCTTAATAACAAAGTTAATTCCGATGTCTTATTTGCTTCTGAAGCTGATGAATTAGTTTAAATTATTCAGTGAAGCTTGAAACAATTTGCAATTTAACATAGGTGCAAACCAATGTTGAGTAGATATTTCAGGATTGAGTAAATATAGGCACTAAACCAGGTTGCAACTAAATCTGTGCAATTGTTTACAGATTCCAGAACATACACAGAGAAGTTAAATCAAAATAGAACAAGAAAGAAAATATCAGCACATTGATTTAGAGAATTATCCTCCTTTGCTTACTTAGGCCGGAAGTAATCTGCTTCATTGTCTATTGCAGGCATCATCTTGGTAGCATACCCTGAGCCTGACATGGACATTGACTTCTGATGTCGCAATCGGGCAGAAGTGGAAGATGTAGTAGAAGCGGATGTAGATGCAGGAGGAGATACATATGCAGACGCAGAACTAGTCGCACAAGCAGACATTTCTGTCAGGCTGTGATGAAGTGTGGTTGAGATAGAGGCAGAAGCAGACAGAAGTACAATATGGAGCACAATGTTGAACAAGTGCAAATTAAAAGAAAGCAAATACCATGCTGTTAAAGAAGCTAGCTGTGTTTTTACTTTTTAAATTAAAACAACAGAAAAGGCAGAAAAACAGCAGTTTAAAAACTGCAAAGCAGTAAAGTACTTTACTGTTATTTCAGTACTATGTCCATTGTAATTTTTAGGCAACAATGCTATTCCAGCACATTTAAAAATCTATTTGAAGAGGTTTTTAAAGACATATCAGACAAAGTTTTTTTTTAAAAAACCTTCCATCATTGCAATACGGATATTATTGATACGGATAAATTCTTCTAAAATAAAATCAATTCTGAACGATTATCAAACATTGTTGACTATCTAATTACCTGTTTTCCTTTCCATTCTGTAATACTGAATGCCTATCTACGTTTGTTCTTTCGCTGCAGACGTATGTATTTCGTCGGGTCATTCCTCCAGACACCATGTTATTCTGATAACAGACAAATAACCATTGATTTCTTTTTCAAAATGCTTCTCTGCTGATTTAACAATTCAATTCTTTCCTTTTATGTTTCTGCTATGATTATTTGCGCTCTGAAGTGCTGACCTCTAAGGGTCATTCAATAATGAACAAGAATGAGGTGGACTTCTTCCAGCAGATTCTGATGCATTCCACTTGATCTAGCAATCTGGCCTATAAACTGGCAAAGCTCACTTAAAAGTATTGGGCATTATTTGGAATTCTGATCTGTGACCCCTTGCATTCACTGCCCAATGCTCTATTGCCACAGGGAGTTTCATTAAAAATGTTTGTAGTCATATAATTTGCAATACTGTTTTCAGCTTAGATTCAGTTATAGTACCGTAGGCTGAGAGTCAGAAGACTGTGGTTTCAAAAAGAAGTATAAAGACTTGAGTACATTGTCACCCATTTTTCCATCTTATTGAATATAAAGATGCTATAGCACAATTTGAAACAGAATAGGATTGTTTCTTTTTCTCTAGTCAAAGTTTATTTCTCAAATAATATCTCCAAAATAAATTCTGTATATGGTTAGATATCTCATTGTCCCAGTGACTGCATTCCACAGATATTCATAATTGGTTGTGAAAAGTTCAAGACATCCTGAGGATTTGAAAGTCGCTTTATACACAGGTCTTTACTTCTCCCTTCTTTGCACATTACATCAGAACAAGTGATAAATATGATTTTACAGTATAATTGGTATCAATATACTTACACTAGTTACAACAGAACTCTTTTTGCGATCAGGAATCTCTGCTTTGTTCGGATTGTTAGCACTTCCCAACTTTGGGCTAGAAGGAGTAATTCCTCTTCCTCCTACAGCAGTGGTGCTGGACTTCCTTGACTGAACTTCCTCCTTTAAGTCACTATCTGCAGTGCTAGTTTGACTTCTCTTTGGATAGGATACCACAGGTGGAATAGAAGGTCCAGCTTCAAAAACAATAATTCTGATTAAGTCTTTCACAATCTGTAATCAGTATTGCTCAGATATTTATTAAAATAATTTATTCGGATATGCAATGCCAGATATATACTAATTATCAGGTTTTGGTAATATACTGTTGTGGATTTTTTGGCAATGAAATGAGCACCTTCACCATTAGCTTTTATGATAATTTTTAGAATACACTAGTTTTCATAGGTGCTATACATTTTCTGCTAACATGGTAAGGTAAGAATAAAATACAATATTTAGTTTAATATATAGAACAATCAAGCACCCATACAAAAGATGATTCTGCACACTTACCGTGATCACTGTACCGTCGTTGCTTTTGATTGGCTGATATACTTCTTTGGACCTTGTGGTGGGAAGGAGATTGTCCGGTACTATTATTGAGGTCACTGCTTGGCCTGATCTTAGCTAAGGAAAGGTTACTGCTGGAGCTTGAATCACTGACTTCCAACTGAGAGGGTAATGAAGCAAATTTAGTTCAGAAGCAAGCAAAAGTGCCCTAAAAGTATTACTATGACAAAACTAAGTTCCGGTTTGGTGTATTTCAACCATATTCCCATCCACAATCTACAGCCACTACAAATGTACTAATGGAATATTTAAGATGTGGATATTGAGGACTACGTACTAAGTTTAAAAAAAAATCTGCATGCCTATTTTAACATGAAACCAAGATTACAATCATGGTCTGAGGAATATCATTTCAACATGAAACTTCAATAATGAGGTTAAAATTTAAATATCGCACCACACCAGATTATAGTCCAACAGGTTTATTTCAAAGTACAAGCTTTTAGAGCGCTGCTCCGTCATGTTGCTAGTGGGGCAGGATCATAGGACACAGAACACAGAATTTATAATAAAAGATCAAAGTGTCATACAACTGATGCGATGTATTGAACAAACCTAGATTGCTGTTAAGTCTTCAATCACTTAGAATGGAGATATAGGTTTCGATTGATTAATATGTAAATCCCAGAATTTCTTTCAAGTCACAGCCCCAAGAGAACTTAAGGTTTTATCAGTATTTAAATAAAGATGACCTCTCAGCTCAGACAATACATTAAAAGGTGTGAGATCAGAGTCTATCTGTATCCCAACCTTGAGTCAAACTGGTTCTATTTTCAAAGTAGGAATTTATAAAATGTCACATGGACTGACTGCCTACAGATTGTGTGCTTTTTGAACAAAATATCTGCAAGTGCAAATTCACCCTACAGACTTATAGGTGTGTATACATGCATGTGAGAGGGAGGGAGGGGCGGGGGGGGGGGGGGGGGACAGAGAGAGAGAGAGGGAAAGCATGTGCATTGTGCATGTGTGCTCGTGCATGGGAGAGAGAGAGAAAGTGCAAGTGTGTGTGGACACACTTGATAGTGTGCACGAGTGTGACAGAGTATATGCCTATGAGAAGGTGCGTGCGTGAGTGTGACAGAGAGAGAAAGAGTGATTGTTAGACAGTGAGAGAGAGAGATTATGAGAGAGGATATTGTATGAGTGTGCTTATGTTTGAGACTGTATGGTGTGGTGGGGTCACCTGCAGTGTGACATGAACCCAAGATCCTGGTTTAGGCTATTCACATGGGTACTGAACTTGGCTATCAGCCTCTGCTCGATGACTGCATTTTTGTGCATCCCAAAGTTCACCTTGACTGATCAAGGATCTTTGGGTGACTCTCCTCCAAGATGGATGTCCAGATGCGCAACAATGCAAAGTTGCCGAGCAGAGACCGATAGCCAAGTTTGGTACCCATGAGGACGGCTTCAACTGGGATCTCGGGTTCATGTCACACTACAGGTGACCCCATCACACTATACACACTCACACACCCTGTCTCATACACATGTTCTCTCTCATGCTCAGAGGCATATACTCTGTCACACTTGTGCACATATTCAATCAAGCATGCATAGTCTCTCTCTCTCTCATATATATATTACATACACACACACACACACACAATGTGCATTTGCAGATACATTCTATTTTGTTTCTCGAAACGGAGAAAGGTGACCAGTGGTGTTCCACAGGGATCGGTGTTGTTTGTGATATACATAAGTGATCTGGAAGAGGGTACTGTTGGTATGATCAGCAAGTTCACAGATGACACGAAGATTGGTGGAGTAGCAGAAAGCATAAGGGACTGTCAAACAATACAGGAGAATATAGATAAATTGGAGAGTTGGGTGGAAAAATGGCAGATGGCGTTCAATCCAGGCAAATGTGAGGTGATGCATTTAGGAAAATCTAATTTTAGAGTGAATTATACAATGAACGGAAGAGCCTTGGGAAAAGTTGATGAGCAGAGAGATCTGGGAGTGCAGCTCCATTATACCCTGAAGGTTGCTGCACAGGTGGATAGAGTGGTCAAGAAGGCATATGGTATGCTTGCCTTCACTGGATAGGGTATTGAGTGTAAGAGCTGGTAGGTCGTGTTAAAATTGTACAGGACATTGGTTTGGCTGCATTTGAAATACCGTGTAGAGTTCTGGTTGCCACATTACCAAAACGATGCGGATTCCATGGAGAGGGTGCAGAGAAGGTTTACGAGGATGTTGCCTGGTATGGAAGGTGTTAGTCATGATGAGAGGTTGAGTAGGTTAGGTTTGTTTTCATTAGAAAAAAGAAGATTGACGGGGGACTTGATTGAGATTTACAAAACAAAGGGTTTAGACAGGGTAGATAGAGATAAGCTTTTTCCCAGGGTGAAGGATTCAATAACAAGAGGTCACACATTCAAGGTGAAAGGTGAAATGTTTAAGGGGGATACACGCAGCAAGTACTTTACACAGAGGGTGGTGGGTGTCTGGAATGCATTGCCAGCAGAGATGGTAGAGGCAGGCATGGTAGATTCATTTAAGATGCGTCTGGACAGATGCACGAGTAGGTGGGGAGCAGAGGAATACAGATGCTGAGGAATTGGACGACAGTTTTAGACAGTAGATTTGGATCAACTCAGGCTTGAAGGGCCGAATGGCGTGTTCCTGGGCTGTAAATTTTCTTTGTTTTTTGTTCAAAAAGCACACAATCTGTAGACCATGTGACATTTTATAAATTCCTACTTTGGAAGTAGAACCAGTCTGGGATACAGACAGACTCTAACCCTCATACCTTTAATCATTGTCTGAGCTGTTTCTTTTATTCACTAATAAAACCTTAAATTATCAGAGGCTGAGACTTGAATCAAAATCCTCATCCCCATTCTAGGTGATTACAGACTTAACAGCAGTCTAGGTTTGTTCAATACATCACATCAGTTGCATGACATTTTGATCTTTTACAATAAATTCTGTGTCGTTTGATCCTGCTCCACTAGCTACCTGAAAAAGTTGCAGTGCTCCAAAAGCTTGTACTTTCAAATAAACCTGTTGGACTATAACCTAGTACGGCGCGATGTCTAACTTTGTCCACCCCAGTCCAACACTGGCACCTCTACTTCTTTAATGAGGGCTGAAAAAATCAAATCTTATTCTTATAGCAGATCTCCAAATCTCTCTTTACTTTAGAAAGAAGAAAAAATAACTGCAATAATGTTCACAACAGTAATTCCACTGGACAAATTGAGGTCTTTCAATTCATTCTCACGTTAAGATCACACAAGATTTTCAAAAATGCCTATTACACTAGCAATTCAAATATGGCAAAGTAACTGAATTCAATCTCTACAATATCTGCACATACACATGTGTAAGCCAGAAAGTATTATAAATAGCTTCTGGTTAGAGTTGTTATAAAAGCTGAAACATGAAAGCAGTACAAGAGATAGGCACTAACATGAAAATTAAGTATTTACATTAAGTGTTTATTTCAGAATTTATTTTGAAGTAGCAGTAGAAAATGGGATATTTTAATTTTAGCCATTCTATTCAAATTACTTTGAGCTAACTTTGATTAGAGACAATACTTTGAACAAGTTTGGACTGCAGGAAACCTTGGTTAATAACCTAAAGGCATCTGACAAGAGAGGTGGTGACATGGTGGTATTGTAATGGACCAGTAGTCCAATAACTCAGGCTAATGTTGTATGGAGATGGATTCAAATTTCACTACAGATGATCATAGAATCCCTACAGTGTGAAAGCAGGTTATTCGGTCCAACAGGTTGATACCAACCCTCTGAAGAGCATCCCACCCAGACCCAGCCCTCTACCTACCCCTTTGATCCTGCATTTCTCACGGCCAATCCACCAAAGCTACATATCTTGTGTGAGGAAACCAGAGCCCCCAGAGGAAACCCACGCAGGGAGAATACCTCTGTAGAGTTTGCACAGTCTTCCAAGGCTGGAATCAAAACGGGGTCCCTGGCGCTGTGAGGCAGCAGTGATAATTACTGAGCAACTGTGCTGCCCTTTGGTTCAATTTGAATTCATCTGATAAAAATTATAATGAAAAGCTAGTCCAACTGGGACCATGAAATCATACTTGATCATCATAAAAATGCATCAGGTTTACTAATGTCCTTTTGGTGTGGGTGGGGGTGGAATTTGCCATTCTCACCTGGTATGGCCTACCTATAATTTGAGATCCACAGCAATTTTAAATATCTCTGAAATGGCCTAGCAAGCCACTGTATCCAGCTGCTTTAAAGCCTCATAAAAAGAATTAAATCAGTTGGATCATCTGGCATTAATAGCACTATGATGTACCTACATCACATAGACCGCAGCAGTTCACCACATACCCTTGGGCAATTAAGGAGAATAAATGTTGGACCAGGTAGCAATGTCCAAGTCCCATGAATGAATTTTTTTTTAAAGTTTCATACAAAAGACAATTAAACTTGTAGAGAATCAGGGTAAACGCCAAATGTATACTGTTTACAAGTTTAATCGTTGGCTGACAAGTAGGAAGTAACTGGTGCTTGTTAGACAGGTCATGTCAGAATTGGCAAGGTGGCTTAGGACTTGTTGCTTTCACTAATATTGTAATTTACATAAATGCCTTGAATTCAAGAATTTGAAGTAAAGAGGTCAGATTTACTGATGATATCAAGTTAGCATGAGGAGTGAATTCATGAGATAGTACATAAGTTACACAATAAGTTATGTTGTAGAATTAGCACAAAAACTGGCAAATCAAATTGAAAATAGACATGTAAAGAGTATTGAACATTTTAGGAAAAATAAACTGCCTCTTTACTTCATGAATGTGTGCACTGAATCAGAGCAGCCATCAATAATATTTAGATGGACAGGAGGATACAAGACAAATATAGTCATGATTAAACTGAGTACATCTTGAGCAACTTAATGATACAGGGTCATTTCCAAATTTACTCCAAGAAGAGCCATGTGGTTACCATCAAAGGGTTGAAATTATGAGGAGAGGCTTGGGTATTTCAGCCTGGAATGGAAGCACCTGAGATGTGGTCTTAGCAAGTTAATATAGCTATGGAAATAGAATAGGTAAAACCACATGATTAGTAGGAAAAGGGGACCCAATTTAAAATATACAACCATAACAACACTAATATTTTATACCATAGTCTCTATTGAATTATTGCAACTTCTTTTTTAGAAAGTTGATTTAATAATTGTGCCCTTTGGAAATAAAGAACTTGAGAATTGCTTTAAAAAAGTCAATTTGTTGAAGCTATTTTGTCTTGCACTCATCAGGACATTTCACAAGAATACCAATTCAAGGGGAAAATGAGTATTTAGACTGCATGACAGCAGACTGCTGATTGGTTGGGGCATTCCTATAAAGTACCCATTAATGTTGATTAACAGTTACCGTTGGGCTTTATTTAAATTCTAAACCAGACAGGTCATATCTTTCTCAAGAAGCTTGCTAGTTTTTGCTTCTGAGATGTTTCGGGGCGGCACAGTGGCTCAGTGGTTAGCACTGTTGTCTCACAGCACCAGAGTCCCAGTTTGATTCCAGCGTTGGACGACTGTCTGTGTGGAGTTTGCACATTCTCCCTGTGTCTGTGTGGGTTTCCTCCATGCGCTCCGGTTTCCTCCCACAGTCCAAAGATGTGCCGGTCAGGTGAATTGACCATGCTAAATTGTCCATAGTGTTAGGTGCATCAGTCAGAGGGAAATGGGTCTGGCTGGATTGCTCTTCGGAGGGCCGAAGGGCCTGTTTCCACACTGTAAAGAATCTAATCTAATTGATCCTGACAAGGCCATCATTTATTCTCTATTTTTAATTGTCTCTTGAGTCACGTTCTTGAACCACTATAGCAAATGTGGCAGGGAGACAATGAGCCACAAATATTTAAAAAAAGGTGCTGAATTCAATCGTTCACTCTTCTTCGTTTCGGATTTCTAAACCAACAATTATCTAAAACTGTTGCATTCTCAATGTAAAATGGAAATTAGTTTGGGCAAGTGGGTCTATCCTGCATACCATACCATCATTGTTAACTCACCTGTCTGCTTTCTATACAGTGCAGTTGTGATTCTGGATAACATGAAACATGGGAGAAATTTACAGGGCAAAGTAAATAGAAAAAGGAGGAAAATCAATATTATTTGGCCACGATTGATTGTAAAGGTGTTGGGTTGGTAAAGGGTGTTGGGTTGGCATTCTTGCGTTCGAGTTAGAAGGTTGAGGGCTCAAGCCCCATTCCAGAGATTTGAACAAATAGATCAGGCCAATAATTCATTGCAGTATTGAGGAAGACATGCATTTACTACCTTTCAGATAGTATATTAGAACAGATTAGGTCTTTCATCTGGGAGTTCAAAGTTCCAAATATTATTCCAGAGTAGCAGATATCATCATGCTGGCATTCTAAACAATATTTATCTCTTACTGACAACTGCTAATAAGATAGATTTTATCTGGAAACTTGTTGTTTGAGGCATGAGGCAAAGAGCCTATATAAATGAAACCTTGTTCTTCTTCTTTATCCTTACCTCATTGGACTTTCGACCCAACAGCAAATACGTTGCAGTTATTTCATCATATTTCATTTTGGCAAGGGATTCCTGAATTTCCTCACGGCTATAACCCATTCCAACCATTAGATCTGTAAAGTTGAGATCAGATAGTTTTCAAATACCATTAGTACCTTCTGATAAAGAATGGTATTTCCACTCCATTCTTTCAAATTTAATCTTATCCTCAAACTACATGTTCCCTTTGTAAGTTTCCTTGCATTTCTCTCAACTGACAAATCTTAAAATGTTTGCACTTTCCTTCTCTTACTAAACCTGTTTTTAGTTTCTACGCAAGACCAAAACATTTCTTCAATGCAAGTATGTGCTATTATGCTTTAGTACAGCACCCATTTATCATTAAGATAGATATCTGATAGATGTCTGAAACTAGATAAGCATGTAAGCCTAAAAATGTATCAGCACGTTGCTCAATATGGCGTACTTCAACAACTGTGATCAAGATTAACTGTTAGGTAAAACACAAAGTTCAGACCTGTACAAGTAAAATTATCTCTGAAGTTGAGTTGAAGGTATGTTTTGTGAGGGAGAAAAGCAGAATTCTTACTTTGTATCTAAACAATGCTCCACCTCACTTAGGAAATGCTTAATGATAACATTGGACAAGATGGGTCAGGTAGAGAAAAATGGTGCTCCCCAAATTTTACTAAAAGCATTTGAGACACTGCATGGAATAAAAATTAATACAAACAAGCTATTGAAAGAGTTATTGGCTTCAAGGAAACTGAGGGAAACAATAATGACCATTGTGAAAACTCTGATGATAGCGTGTATACTCGATTAATAGCCACATTTTCTTGACTACTTTTTAAAGTTAAATTTATGGGGTCGACTATTAGAAATTTTTGAAGGGCTGAAATTCATGCCTGTCAAAATTCATACTGTATCATTAGCAGAAGCCCAAACGATCTTTAAACGAATAAAAGAAAAAGAAAACAATTATGGTAATTCTGAAATCCCGAAGCAGAACACAACAGGCAGTGGACTGGAAGACTGGCAGACTGGAAAGCTGGAATGGGACATGACAGCCAGCACACTAATTCATACATATGGATTTGTTATCTGTGAAGAACTATGGGCAACCTTTACACAAGATATATGGAAAATTCCAGGTTATTTGGCCAAAAATAGGGGGTCAGCATTTACATGAGATCGACTATTACTAGAGTATATATGGTAATTCTGCAATTCATCTTTGAAATATGTGTGCTGCTAGAGTATTGACAAATTTCACATGTTATATCATTGACCAAAAAAAGGTGCAAAGGCTAAGGTTAACAATTACAGATTAGTTAATTTAATATCGTGGTGAGAAATATAATCTGGGACAAAAGTAACAGACACTTGGACAAATGAGGTTGATTATGAAAAGCCAGTCTAGATTTTTAAAGACAAACAAAAACCAAAAGAACTTCAGATGCTGTAAATCAGTAATGAAAACAGAAATTGCTGGAAAAGCTCAGCAGGTCTGGCAGCATCTGTGAAGAGAAATTAATGCTTCGCATCTGGTGACCCCTTCCTTAAAACCTTTCCTCAGTTCTGAGGAAGTCTCACCGAACCGAAGTGTTGGCTCTAATTTCTCTTCATTAATGCTGCCAGGCCTACTGAGCTTGTCCAGCAATTTGTTTTTGTTTGTGTTTATTAATAGCAAATTGCACTTAACTAATTTACTTGAGACTTTTGATGAGGTAATAGAAGGATGATGAGACTAATGCCGTTAATTTGTATATGGACTTTCAAAAGGCACTTGATAAAGTGCCACATATCAAGTCAGAAAAGTTAGAGTACATGGCAGAAAACAGTCTGAAAGCAACTTGAATACAAATTTGGCTGAGCAACAGGAAAGTGGTGGTGAACAATTCTTTTTTAGATTGGAGGAAGATACAGCTTTTTTGGATAACACATTAATGACATACACAGAATACAGGGCAAAATTTCAAAATCTGTCGATGATAAAACCTCATGTTGTGAGGAGGATTGAGAGGCTATTGATGATTGCTGGATAGGTGGGTAAGTGGTAGATTAAAAAATCTAAAGAAGAGAAAAACTAAATGATTAATTTCTGTAGGAAGTAGGAGAAAAGGCAACATAAAATTAATCTACAATTCTGAAGGATATAGAATTGCATAAGAAGAGAAGAGTATTTAACTTGGCATTAAACAGCTGTTTTGCTTGAGATTTTACTTTAGTGTACTATGCCCACTTCTGGATCCTACACTTTACGAAGGACATGAAGGAAAAGATGCAGAAAATATTTACAAGAACGGTCCTAGAAATTAAAAAATTCGGTCATATGGATAGACTAGAGATGCTGGGTTGTTTTCCTGAGAGAAGATTAAGAGGTTTGATAGAGGTGTTCAAAATTATGAGGGATGTGGACAGGAAGTAATTATTTCCCATGAATGGGAGATTTGAGAACCAGAGGACACAGATTGAAGATGAATGGCATATGGCAAAAGAAACACATGTGGCACATGACACTTCTTACTTAACAAGTAACTAGAATCTGAAATGCACTATAGTGGTGGCACAATCAATTCAAGCCTTCAAAGGAAAACTAGATAATTATCTGGTGAGAAAGAATTTGCTGAAGTAATTTCTTATCAGATTATGCAAAGATTGCAACAAGAACAAACTGCAGTATCCAGTTAAATAAAAAACAAACATCACGAGTGCTGGCAATCTGAAATAAAAACAGAAAATGATGGAAATACTCACTATCACATAACATCTGTGGAAATAGAAACAGGCTTTTCCAGTGAATGACCTTTTTACCAGTACTGGGAGAAGTCACAGACTTAAAATATTATTACCCTGTGCAGTGCCAGGGAAAAGAGTGAGGAAGGGTAGAGGCAAGAACAAAGGGGGAAAGGTGTAGTAAATTGGAATATAGGTTTGACTTCAATGACAAAAGAGATTATGAAGCAAGGCAAAAAGAAGTAGCAACTGGACAACCAGTCCAAGGAATTGGGATCAATGGATAAGTTTTAAGTTATTAAAATTAAACAGTGTCCATCATGTTGTAAACTGTCTAACTAAAAGATAAAGTGCTCATTCTTAAACTTTGCTGATTATCATATGAACAGTGCAGAAGAACTGAGGACAGAATAGTCAGAATAGGAATGTGGAAGTGAATTAAGATTGTAAGCCCCAGAAACTCAGTGTTGTGCTTGCAAATTTAAATGAGGAGTATGCAAGGCCAAGATAAACAGCAATATCAGGCAAAGTTTACCTGATCACTATCCTCAACATCTCTGATTTAACTGTAGATCATCCTGAAATCATTTAACTGTATTTAATAACAGACAATTAAGTTTAATGAAATCTGAACTTTGAATATTTCTTCAGTGCCATAATAAGATAAATAACAAGCTCAACAGATTGGTTATTTCACACTTACCTATTCTTTTAGAATCTGAGATATCCAGATCTGGCTCTACAAAAGGTCTAAGCTCATCATCATCATGACCTGCGTTAATCCACCGATCCTTCATGATTTGCTGGCAACAAAAGATTACAGAATAAATTCAATTTAATGACATTGAAAACAATCTCACTTAATCATCTATGTGAAGAAATGTGGAACTAAAGGTGACCTATTGTTGCTGCGGCTCATCTTAATACATGTGCAACCGACAGTTGCCTTTCAATCATTTCTCCTCATTGTACATAAAGGCAAAGATTTATGTTACGTTGTGTTTTCATATGCATTAGCTGTACATTAATAATATATTGGAACAGAAGTTGGCTCTGCATCTGTGAGCATAGGTAGTGAGTTTCAATTGGCCGCTTAATCATGCCAGTGAGATTTGTTTTCTAAATTTAATGCCGAGTATAATTTCTAAAGGACTCTCTGAACAACGAGCATCAAGGTTATGAATGCCAATCTTTTCTCCATGCTGCTGGCTCCTGAAACAACCTGCAACTTTTACTGTCACTTGGCCAAAATCTCAGTCAAATTGCTTATTATCTGCATAAACACCACACAGGTTCTCAATAAAAAAGGCTTGTGCTAACAGCTCTCGACATAATAGTTCAGCCTGCTATATTTGAAAAAATGCTGATCTTAGCTGTTCCCTAAGAAAACACCAGCATATTTACCTAAAATTGTTGCACAGAATCAGATCGCTATTTCATTAAACTATCTGATCTAAGTCTCTGCCTATAGTTCACATGAGAGTTCTTTAATTATTTCTTCTCATTCTAGCCATGTATCCCTTTAATCCTGTATCCCAAACATAGGCAGCATGACCTTGTAGATATGGTGCCAACATTTGCAATGATACTAATTTGGGGGATGTAGCTAATAATATGAAAAACTGCATCAAAATCTACTATTGTATATGGGCAAAATATTGCATATGCTGAAAACCTGAAAAAACAGTGCTGAAGAAACTCAGCAGGTTTAGCAACATCTGTAGAGAGAGAACAGAGTTAATGCTTCAAGTCAGGTAACATCTTCAGCAATGAAAAGGAGCCCCACTTTCTCCACAGATGCTGCCCGACCTGGTGAGTTTCTCTAGCATTCTCTGTATTTGTTACCGTAATGCATATTGAGGATTGCAACATGAATGGATATATTTCAACATAAATTTAATAAAGCCAAGTATGAGTTGTTGCATTTAGTTTGGAGGAGTATGGTCACTTACTCCATTTGAAGTTATAAAATTAAATGCAGAGAGAAACAAAGATATTTGTCAATAATTTGCTAAACAATACATAAAGAAAATTGAAATACTGGAGAAATTGAAGAAATAATCCAGTGAAGCAAGCAGAATTGTGATTTAAGGAAACTTTAAGCAACTGAGACTCATTTCCTTGAAAGGCAGATGACTAAGAGGAAATCCGATCGAGGTCTTTAACATTGTTTCAGAACAAGAGACAAAACAGATATAATAGAAAAATTACACAGAGCTTGAGAATTTGGAACCTGCTGCAAAAACAAGTGTTGAAGGAGATAGCATTGGCTTATTTAGGAGGAGACTTGGTGCATATGTGAAGCATTCAAGATTACTGGGAAATGGGAAAAGGGTGACAAAAAATCATTACAGAAAGGACTTAGGAGAAGTGGAATAGGGCATGAAAAAGCCTTGGCGGGTAGGATTAAGGAAAACCCTAAGACGTGCTACACTTATGTGAGGAACAAGAGAATGGCCAGCATGAGGATAGGATGACCAGGGATAGGAAAGGGAAGTTGTGCCTGGAGTCAGAAGAGGTAAGGGAAATCCCTTAATGAATATTTTGCTTTAGTATTCACTAGTGAGAGGGATCTTGTTGTTTGTGAGGACAGAGTGAAACAGGTTGATATGCTCGAACAGATTGATGCTGAGGAGGAAGATGTGCTGGAAATTTTGAAAAAAATGAGGATAGATAAATTCCCTAGGCTAGACAGGATATACCCAAGGTTATATTGTTGCATCTTTGGTGATGATACTGTCCACTGGAACAGTACCAGTTGATTGGAGGGTGGCAAACATTAAGAAAGGGAAATAAGGATAACCTGGGGAATTACAGAGACAGTCTTATGGCAGTGATGGGCAAATTATTGGAAAGGATTCTGAGAGACAGGATTTATGATTATTCAGAAAAGCATAGTTCGATTACAGATAGTCAGCATGGCTTTGTGAGGGGCAGCCTTACTGAATTATTTCAGGATGTGACAAGACACATTGAAGGTAGAACACTGGATGTGGTGCACATAGATTTTAGCAAGGCATTTGATAAGGGTCCCCATGGTAGGCTCATTCAGAAGGTAAGGAGCCATGGGATACAAGGATGTTTGGCTGTCTGAATACAGAATTGACTGGCACATGGAAGACAGAGGGTGGTAGTAGATGGAAAGTATTCAGCCCGGAGGTCGGTGTTTCACAGGGATCTGTTCTGGGACCTCTGCTCTTTATGATTTTTATAAATGACTTGGATGAGAAAGTGTAAGGGTGAGTTAGTCAGTTTGCCAATGACACCAAGATTGATGGAGATGTGAATAGTGTGGAGGGCTGTGGTAGATTGCAGCAGGACATTGACAGGATGCAGAGCTGGGCTGAGAAGTGGCTATTGGAGTTCAATCTGGAAAAGTGTGAAGTGATTCATTTTGGAAGGTTGAATTTGAATGCCGATTACAGGGTTAAAGGCAGGATTCTTGGCAGTGTGGAGAAACACAGGGATCTTGAAGTCCATGGTCATAGATCCCTCAAAGTTGCCACCCAACTTGATAGGGCTGTTAAGACAGCATGTGGTGTGTTGGTTTTCATTAGCAGGGGGATTGAGTTTAAGAGCCATGAGGTTATGCTGCAGCTATATAAAGCCCCGATTAGACTACATGTGGAATACCATGTTCAGTTCTGGTCAACTCATTATAAGGATGTGGAAGCTTTAGAGAGGATGCAGAGGAGATTTACCAGGATGCTGCCTGGACTGGAGGGCTTGCCTGATAATGAAAAGTTGAGGGAGTTATTGATTTTCTCATTGGAGTGAAGGAGGATGAGAAGTGACTTGATAGGGGTGTATAAGATGATCAGAGGCATAGATAGTGTGAATAGCCAGAGACCTTTCCCCAGGGCAGAAATAGCTATCATGAGGGGGCATAATTTTAAGGTGATTCAAGAAAGGTTTTGGGGAGATGTCAGAGGTAGGTACTTTACACAGAGTGTTGGGTGAGTGGAATGCACTCCCAGCAGTGGTAATAGAATAAGATACATTAGGGATATTTAAACAACTCTTAGCTAGGCATATGGATGATAGTAAAGTGAAAGGTATGTAGATTAGTTTGATCTTAGAATCGGATAAAAGGTCAGAACAACATCGAGGGCCAAAGGGTTTGTACTGTGCTGTACTGATCTATGTTCTATGTTCTAAAACTCATGTGAAGTATGAACAGATAATTGGACCAATGATCTGTAAACAACAGTAGTCACATATGGATTTCTGCGGACACAGCTGCCCAGTTCCTACTATTCAAAACTCTTGACGTTTACTATTTTCTGTGTTGCAGCCATCTTTGCTTCTCCCCGACTCCACATTCCTCGGACATTATTTAATCTTAGCGAAAGCCTTTAAAATAAGTGTAGCACATTTGTCTAGTCCGTTACTACATTGCAAAGCCAATAAAGTTACTAACAATATTTCCTGTTATAATTTTTGTTTAAAATATAGAAGCTTTTAGCAAAAGTTAGATGATCTTTCTACCAATACATTTTAGTGACTATTCTACAGATTGCTGGATCAGTTCCTATTCCCTTTCTGAAGATAGAAATTACAGTTGTTGTTCCTCTGCACTGGCACAATTCCTGCCTTTAATGATTTTTTAAAAGATTTGATCCCAGGGCTTCTGATGTTTCCTTGCTAACTTTTTTTTTGAGTATCCATGATAAACCCATCTAGATTTGCAGATTTGCCTTCTTTCCTTACTAAAATAAAACAAACAAAGAACTGTAGATGCTGAAGATCTGAAACAAAAACAGAAACAGCTGGTGAAACTAGCAGGTCAGGCAGCATCTGTAGCATCAGTTTTGAGGAAGAGTCATTGGACTTGAAATGTTAATTCTGCTTTCTTCCTACACATGTTGCCAGATCTGCGAAGTTTCACCAATAACTTCCATTTTTGTTTGTCTTCCTTACATTTGGGTAGTTTATCTACTATGACATTCCTGCCTAGTTTAACAGTGGTTATGTTGTTCTGGAAGACTTTTGCAAATCAAATGTTACTTCCTCTCTATTCAGTTCTTGAAACTGAGGGTGGAATTTTCTTCTCGAGAGAAGTGGCAGGGAAGGTGGCGGAAAGAGAAGATAATTGGGCAGATGAGCTCCAGGGAGATATCCAGCACCTTCCCAACACCACTGGAACTAAATACTGGGAAGAAAAGCCTAACCTTCACCTTCCTGGCCAATGGCCAATATAGACCTTAAAAGAACAATTGTAATGCTGCGAATTGGTCAATTGGTAAAATGAAAAGGCGTGTCTGCTAGATTTCTTTTTGGGCAGTGAAGGGGAGTGGTTGCTGGCCTGCTTCTCCCCCACTTGTAACCGTGCTTCCAATATTACAGTTACATTTTTGTCTTGTCTTTTATTGAACACTTTTCACTTACTTTCTTGCCTTAACTTGCAGCTTCTTTCTTGGCAGCAGTGAGTTGCAATTAGGAGGGATAGCCACAACTCACCTCAATAATATTCAGCTGTCTATCATACCAAATCCAATGAACAAGCTGAAAGCTAGGTATCGAAAATTCCTGACATGGAAGTTAAGCAGGGACCTAGCAACTTCAGCCTACCACTTGCCCAAAACTTCTCCAAGTTGGACATCAGGCACCAAATCTCTCAGCACGCTCCATAGACACCAACATGCACATGCCATGTCCATGAGCATTGGCATCTGATTTGTAAGCTCCTGAGAACCGTCACAACATATCATCTCTGATCCACTTCTGAACTTCAAAGCTTGACCAACTACCATTGCAATGCTGCTGTCAGAACACAGTTTAGGGACGTGACTGGACTAGACTGTTTACCTGCACACTTACTCTGAGCCTACAATGATGCTGTGTCCCTTTCTTGTCTACCATTATCTTACCTTCCCAATCAGCACTGCTGTACCGCCTTCCCATTTAGAACAGACACAAAGCCAGGGAGCTTGACATGGTTGTCAGGAGTCATCAGAGATAGCCTTTAGACAGGGCCTTCCAGCACAGTTAGTCAAGGGCAGCCTCTGGCAGCGGTCCAGGGTTTTGGCCAGAACAGGCTGCTTGGTCTGGTCAAGAGTCAGGATGCACTCCATTTAAGGCTTGTCATGACAAATATTGAGCAGTTATGGAGCCATAGGGTCATACAGTATGGAAACAGACCTTTCAGTCCAACCAACCATATTCCCAAATTAAACTAGTCCCACCTACCTGCACTTGGCCTATATCCCTCCAAATCTTTTCTATTCATGAACTTACCCAAATGTCTCTTAAACATGTAACTAAAACTGTAGCCAGCACATCCCCCTGTTCGTTCCACATACAAACCTCTGTTAAAAAAATTGCCCACATGTCCTTTTTAAATCTTTCGTCTCTCACCTTAAAAATAAGCCCCCTAGTTTTGAACTCCCCTAAAGAAAATTATCCTCATGATAAGGTCACCCTTCAACCTCTCATGCTCCAGTGAAAAAAGTCCCAGTCTTTTCAGTCGATTTTTATATCTCAAATTCTCTATTCCTGGCCACACCCTGGAATATCTTTTCTGAACCCTCTCCAGTTTAGATTAGATTAGATTAGTCACAGTGTGGAAACAGGCCCTTCGGCCCAACAAGTCCACACTGACCCGCCGAAGCGCAACCCACCCAATTCCCCTACGTTTTACCCCTTCACCTAACACTACGGACAATTTAGCATGGCCAATCCACCTGACCTGCACATCTTTGGACTGTGGGAGGAAACCGGAGCACCCGGAGGAAACCCACGCAGACACGGGGAGAACATACAAACTCCACACAGTCAGTTGCCTGAGTCGGGAATTGAACCCGGGTCTCTAGCGCTGTGAGGCAGCAGTGCTAATCACTGTGCCACCGTGCCGCCCACAAATAATAATAATATCCCTCCTATAACAGGGCAACCAGAACTGCACGTTACTCCAGAAGAGGCCTCAGCAATGCCCTGTACAACATGGTGAGTATACCACCAGAATTCTCCCTAAATTTTTTTTTCTGCGTGGACTTGTGAAGTCTATGCGCTGTAGCAATTTCCATAATCAGAGGGCAATGCTGCAATCTGTGCTGGCACAAACCAATTGCTGCGTGCAAAATTTTGGAACAGCTGCATGTGTACAGCAGCACAATTCAAGGGAAACATTGCCCATCACCTATTCTGCCATTTTTTAAAACCGGGGTCCTGCAACGAGAAAGATGCAGATATTGAGGGAGATGAAAGTGTGTGATACAACTGTTATGTTGTTGCAAGTGGGGATGTTCCGAGTAAGTGAGAAGGCAGTGTGGAAGGCTTGCAGGGTTATTGGTGTTGGGGCTGGGGTAGCTGATACCAAGTGGGGGGTATGTTGCAGGAAACAGCGAGAGGGCTAGAGCATATGCCCCCCCCCGGAGATGGGTACAGCCATAGCGAGTGTGCGGCATTGAATTGAAGATGTGGCACATATGCAGGCAGAGCGAAGAAGGTTATTGATCTACTTTCTACATCACTTTGCATCCTCCCAAACAGTCGAGACTGATCTGCGTCAGGTGACAACCTCAGCATAGTGTAGCAAGGGCTGATGTCATGGCCTCCTCTTCTAGTTCTGGGGGAATGAGGCGGCCCTCCACTATTCCATCCCACACAGGATTCTGGCTGAAAAGTTGGGTCTCTTGTTTACCATGTCCAGTGCAATTGTTAGGAGCCTGTAGGACAGCTCAAGACTGATTGTGCTTGACAGAATGCACAGCAGCCTTTTAGTAATGAAACAGGTACCAGGGATGCTCGCCAACACTGGCACATCCCTGCAATGACAAATTATTCCGAAGTGGCTTGTGATAAGATAGGATAGAATCAGATACAAGCGGCATGGTGGCACAGTGGTTAGCACTGTTGCCTCTCAGCGCCAGAGACCCGGGTTCAATTCCCACCTCAGGCGACTGACTGTGTGGAGTTTGCACATTCTCCCAGTGTCTGTGTGGGTTTCCTCCAGGTGCTCCGGTTTCCTCCCACAGTCCAAAAATGTGCAGGTGAGGTGACTTGGCCATGCTAAATTGCCCGTAGTGTTAGGTGAAGGGGTAAAACGTAGGGGAATGGGTCTGGGTGGGTTGTGCTTCGGCGGGTCAGTGTGGACTCGTTGGGCCGAAGGGTCTGTTTCCACACTGTAAGTAATCTAATCTAATCTAATAAGAGGAACACGATATGGACAGAAATATGTTAGGTCTTGCAGCAGAAAACCCTCCCAAACTCTCAACACAATTGGTGCTTTGCAAAACAAAAAAAGATTCAGCCCAGGTAGTCTGGGTAGGGCACATAAAAGAGGAAATGGATTCCTAAGATTTGTTATGGAAAGAATATCAGTGTTGGTTGCTTTGAGAATTGAAGGTAGTTATTAATAAAATAGTTATTAATAAAATAGAATGGCACAGGATAGATTTAAGATACCTTTGAGCCAAGGGTCTGCCTTCAGGCATGATAAAACTTGATGACTACATAATTTTTTAACATGAACTTTATAATTTGTATTATTAAAAAGTAGCAATATAATCAGCCAATATTTACACATAATTGCTTTAGTGTTGCAGAGTTTGTCTCAAGAGCAGCTATATTGGATGCTGTGAAGGAACAATGTGTATTATAGGTATTTAGATACTTCTTACACAAAAGAAAAATATGGACGTTATTTAATGTCAACTCTGCACTTTATAGTTAAACGTAGAGAGGATCACAGAAAAATGGGTAAGGAAAAAAAGAGCAATTCCAAAATTATCAAACTGCAAAAGAAGATAAAGAGATTAATACATAATGTTTTTGTCCTTTCAAAATACAAGGATCTAAAATTAAATGTAAAATTTCATAGCATATGGTGTTCTGAGGCAGTACTATAATTAGCCACCTTGTTTGACAAGGCCAGCTAACAGCCTTTTTTAAATAGAAAGCAAACTTTAGTCTTCAGTGTAAAATACTAATCAGAGATACTGTAAGATTGAAGAATTTTGCTTCATGAAGCAAAAGCAATTCATCATTAAGCCTGTCAGATTGCACTTTTGGCAGGATTATAGTTTTCATCTTTTATAAATAGAACGTCAGTGATGTATTTTTAAGTCTTTGCACTATGTCAACAAATTCCCACCCACTAGGTTATGAAATCCATTATTAATCCCCTTAGCTTTCAAACTTAAGATAAAGTAGCTCAATGTGTTAGACATAGAAATATTGCTGAAAACTTTCAAGTGCTGACTCCTCACTTGGGTAATGCTCAGTAGGTATTAATTACCACCAGTACAAGATCCAAATAATTACCATCAATAAGTGATACTTATCGGCTGGGAGGTGATTTGACTAGAAATGCGTTACCGCCAACCCTGGATCAGTCTTGTTGAGCATATATATATATATATAAATATATACACACACATATATGTGTGTGGATATATATTCTTGCAGTATCACTTTGAGGGAGTTGCTCCCAATGATTCTGAACAGAAATACTAGCTTCTCATCATAGGATGTTAAAGGAAACAACTACAGAGAATGAATGCACTGGTAATAATCTTGTTGGAGTCCTTAGATCTGAAAAAGACGCAGAGGAATGGAAAACCACCAATGTAACACATTTATTTAAAAAGGGAAGGAGACAAAGAAAATGGGAAACATAGACCAGTTAGCATAATGTTTGTTATTAGGAAAACGTTAAGAGTCTATAATAAAGGACCTAACTGCAGAATATTTAAAAATGAAGAAGTAGAGTCAGCATAGGTTCATGAAGCAGCAATCATATCTGACAGATTTACTAGAATTCTTTGAGGTAACAAGCAGGATAGATAAAGGGGAAAGAGTGGAAGCAATACATTTGGATTTTCAGAAAGCATTTTATAAGGTACCACACATTAGACTCCTTAATAAGGCAAGAGCCCATAGTGTTGGTGAAGCATATTAGCATAGATAGAGGACTGGCTACCTAATAGAAGACAGAGTTGGGGTAAAGGAGGCATTTTAAAGTTGGCAATCTGTAACGCATGGTGTACCACAGGGATCAATGCTGGGGAGCAATAATAGACAATACCATTAGTGATTTGAATTGAATTTAACTTAATCAAACTGAATTTAGTTTATTTGGATAAGGAAAATGAATATATTATAGCTAAGTTTCGCATGACACAAAAATAAGTGAGAAGTAGTGAGGAGGTTACAGAGTATGGTCAAGGATCTGGACAGGTTAAGTCAGTTCGCCGATGGAATATAACATGGAAAATGTGAAGTTACACATTTTGGCAGGAAGAATAAAAGAGCTGCGCATTATTTAACTGGGAAAACACCATACTAGGCTGCAGAACAGAGGAATCTGAGTATACTCTTGGGAATCACAAAAAGCTAGCAACCAATTTGATTGTGTAAAAAGAAAGGCATAGGGAAGAATAGCCTTTATTTCAAAGGGAGTGGAATACAACAGAGCGCCACAAGGATTGGTGCTGGGTCTATGGCTTTTCATCATTAAAATAAATGATTTAGATGTGAACATAAGAAGAATGGTTAGTAAGTTTGTAGATGACACCAAAATAGGAGGTGTAGTGGACAGCTAAGTTATCTCAAAGTACAATGGGATCTTCATCAGATGGGCCAATGAGCCAAGGATTGACAGATGAAGTTTAATTTAAATAAATGCGAGGTGCTGCGTTTTGGAAAGGCAAATCAAGGCAGGACTTGTACACTTGATGGTAAGGTCCTGGGAAGTGTTGCTGAACAAAGAGATCTTGGAGTGCAGGTTCATAGTTCTTTGAAAGTAGAGTCGCAGATAGATAGGACAGTGAAGGCGGCGTTTGGTATGCTTTCCTTTATTGGTCAGAGTATTGAGTGTAAGATTTGGGAGGTCATATTGTGGCTGTACAGGACATTGGTTAAGCCACTTTTGGAAAACTGCATCCAATTCTAGTCTCCCTGCTACAGGATGTTGTGAAACTTGAAAGGATTCTGAAAAAGTTTACAAGGATGTTGCCAGGGTTGTAAGGTTTGAGCTATTGGGTGAGGCTGTATAGGCAGGAGCTATTTTTCTTGGAGCTTTGGAGGCTGAGGAGTGACCTTGTAGAGGTTTATAAAACCATGAGGGGCAAAGGTCTTTTGCCCAAGGTGTGGGAGTCCAAAACTAGAGGGAATAGGTTTAAGGTGAGAGAGGAAAGGTTTAAAAGGGACCTAAGGGGCAACATTTTCACCAGAGGGTGGTGAGTGTATGGAATGAGCTGCCAGAGGGAGTGGTGGAGGCTGGTACAATTACAACATTTAAAAGGCATCTGGGTGGGTATATGAATAGGAAGGGTTTAGAAGGATATGGCCAAATGCTGGCAAATGGGACTAGATTTATTTAGGATATCTGTTCCACATGGACGAGATGGACCAAAGGGTCTGTTTCTGTGCTGTACATCTCTGATTCTGTAAAAGTAGATAGTTTTTGCACAAACTGCAAGGCACTAGTCAGATCCTATCTTGAATAGTGTGAAGAGTTTTGGATCCCGTGTTGAAGGAAAGATATACTGGCACTGGAGACAATTCAAAGAAGGTTCATTAGGCTGATCCCAGGTATGGAGGGACTTATGAGGACTATTTGAGTATAGTGGGCCTGGATTAATTGGAATCGAGAAGAATGAAAGATTATCTTATTGAAACATAAGATCCTTAGAATACTTGACAGGGTAGACGCAAAATGCTGTTCACCTTGTGGAAGAGTCTAGAACCGGACGGCAAAATCTCAGAACAAGAGGTTGCACATTGAAAATAGAAAAGAAGAATTTCTTCTCAGTGGGTAGCAAATCTGTGGGATTCTTTATCATAGAGGGCTGTTGAGGCTGGGTCATTAAGTACATTCAAGACTGAGATGGACCCATGTTTAATCAGTTAGGGTATCAGGGATTATGATGAAAAGGCAGGAAAGTAGATTTGAGGATCAGCCATAATCTCATTGAATGGCGCAGCAGACATAACAGGAGGAGTGGCCTACTTCAGCTCTTATATCTCAAGGTCAAAAGGGTTATTCATTGTACTTAAGCCGAGATAGTGATAATTAGCATGTCTCAGTCCTAAAACTGAAGCCTCTAGTGACTCTACACCATTGTTCAAGTGCAGATGATTTAAGGCACCACAAAAAGATTCAAAGCTCAGGTTCCCTTAATCCATTTGACTCAGTTGCTCACTTGATAAACCTTCTAAATTATTATGGACTTGAACGAAAGTAAAGGTCTGGATTTTACAGTCCTGGCGAAACACAGCTGTCACCTGTAACTTCAAAACAAACTGCCCACAAAAATCTAGTATTCTTAGCATTGTGGATGTCCCTCTGCAAAAGGTCAGTGTGAATTTAAGCCAATCTTTTCATTCATTCATTTGCCGTGGATGAAACTGGCTTTGCCAGCATTTAATGCCCCTATATAAGTGTTCTTGGCACTGAACTGCCATCTTGAACTACAGCAGTTCTTGGTGTGTTGGCATACCCCATAGTGCTGCTGAGGAGGGAATTCCATGATAATGTCCCAATGATAGAGATGCAATGGCAATACAGTTTCAATTCAGATTGTTGAGAGACTTGGAGAACCTACAGACTGTAGTATTCCGACACATCTGTTGCCTTTGTCATTCCAGGGTACAGGTTGAGAGTTTGGAAGATGCTGTCTCAGGAGATTTGGAGAATTCAGTGCACATTGTAGGTAAACACTGCTAAGAATTGTGCATCAGTGGTGAAGGGAGTGAATGTTCAAGGTATAGGATTTTTATGTTAAGTACTGAAGTTTTGTTTATTTATTTGGACACTTATAGGGATGTTCAGTCTTTGGATTAATTCTGCAGTGCTGTAGTCCTATTGATCAGATGCATTAAATACATATTTTCTTTCTTTTCTGCTGCTCACCCTCACTGTAAGCTCTTCTATCTATAGGAATGCGTCCACCTGCATTCTAATTTTACACTTTTGCTTATGTACCTTGGCTAATTTTAAGTATGCCAGCAGAAAAACAGTGAAGATGTATTTCCTTTAAAAGTGTGTCTACTTTACTACCAAGCTCAGCCTAAGTGAAGACATGACCACCAATGACAGTGCAGGTGAGATTCTAGTGTTGTGAACTTTGAGCCAGTATTGGTTGCTACGGAGGTCTGACTGAATGTTAAAAGCTACAAGGCCCCTTTAAGACCTGACGGTCTTTGCAATGATGTCTGTGGCTAAACTCAATTTAAATGTTTTTGAAACAGTTATGGTTAGAACGCCACAAAAGAGTGTGAAATGAATTATTTTTAGTAATTACCTTTTTGTAGACAGTTCAATGACAAATGCCGATCACAACCATTTGAGAAACGGCTGCCCAGTTCACAAACCTTTAAAAATTCTACCAATACTCCATCTTATAATGATGATATTAATTTTCATAAAGACATGAAAAAAATGACAAAATTTCACTATTCTGAGTGGAACAACAGTAAAATAATCTGAGTTTCTTACCTCCAGTGTACCTCTTTTAGAAGGATTAAGTACCAGAAAGCGTTTGAGGAGGTTTTCACAGTCTGTAGACATGTAAAAGGGAATCCGGTATTTCCCTCTGAGCACTCTTTCCCTTAGTTCCTTTAACACAAAGTTCAATATAATTAATGCTTTCCTAGACATTGTAGGCACTTCCAGAATTTAGAAAAATCTCAATGCTTCTGAATTATATTTCTGCTAATTTATTGCTTGGTGTTGTCATTTTTTCAATTCTCACTATAAATGCATCAAGGTTCTTTTACTAAATAGGGATCAAATGTTGCATTTTCTAGTTTGTGTATTCAATAAAATACCAAGTTGCATATTTACCCAATACATCATTAGGGATCTCCAACAATATTCAAAGAATTCAAACTGAATTAAGCATATATATTACTAATCCACTGTATAAAAAAGCTGCAGCAACATCCAAACCTGCTAAGACATTTAAAAGAGAGTGAAGCACAACTCTCAGAAACTGCACAATTTTCCATGTTCAAATTATTAAATACTCCAGTTAATCCAACAGGACGATTTTCTTCTTTCAGTGGTGGTGACCATGCTCATTGATGACCTCCAAGAAAGCTGCCCAAAAAGACCTGGAAATCCTGTCACAGAGATTGCTCTTTTCTAGCCATATTTTTTAACAGGTTGGCCCAATTCAGTGTCTGGCCAATGGGAATCTCTGGGATGTTGAATTCAGGGATTTCAATGATAGTAATACTCTTGAATGTCAAGGGAGATGGTTAGATACTCTTGCTGTAGATGGGCCTTGCTTGGGACTAGTCTGGTGCAAATGTTACTTCTCACTTATCACCACAATGTGAATATTGTCCAAATCTTATTGCAAATGGATATGAATTGCTTTGGTATCTGGGATGTCATGTAAAATGCTGAACATTGCATAATCAGTAAGTATGCCCAATTCTGATCTCACAATGGAGGGAAGGCCATTGAAAAAGCAGCTGAAAATGGTTGGGCCTTCCTGTGCTTGATCAGCTAACTTACAAAATTCATTACATAGATTTATCATTTTCCAACACTGTTACAAAACAGCTCAACTGAAGCTTGATGAACAGCAACTCATTTCTGCATTAGGCACTTTATAGCTTTATCAAATCAACTGATTTCCAGATTGGTCTCCAAAACTTTCTCATACGCAGACATATCTTTTTTCTCTTTTCTTTTGACCATTATCTTTTTTGTCATTTGATCTTACTTGTCTTCCACCCTATCTCAACCTTCTCTTTCATTCTTTGCTCCCATTCTCCTTTGCCTACCTATATACTTGAAATCTATTACATTTTTATCTTTTTCTAGTGTTACCACTCTGAAATTTTCTCTTTCTCCACAGATGCTGCCATGCCTGTTAAATATATATGTATATTTTTTTTACATAACAACACATTGATAATTTTTCATCTTAAATTAAACTTTACATAATATGAAATAAATGACATGCACATGGGATTATGATGAAATCTCAAAATCAAAAATAAAGGTTAGAAAATATGCTGTAACGCTGTGGAAATTTTACTATAAAGGCAAATTTTGACATTTCAGTTAGTCTCAGGAATAATGGTAGTGAATGCTATAGTCTTTCTATCATACTACAGGCAAAATCTGACCCACAAGATGGCAAAGTTAGTTAATTGACTGCATTTCTGCATCAGTCATTTACTTATATATTACTTAGACCCAAAAGAAAAATCCCTGTTTATATACAACATGTTAAAGAAGAATGCACTAAACAAAGGCATATTAATCACAATCTCCGGGTGCTCCGGTTTCCTCCCACAGTCCAAAGATGTGCGGGTCAGGTGAATTGGCCATGCTAAATTGTCCGTAGTGTTAGGTAAGGGGTAATGTAGGGGTATGGGTGGGTTTCGCTTCGGCGGGTCGGTGTGGACTTGTTGGGCCGAAGGGCCTGTTTCCACACTGTAAGTCTAATCTAAGTCTAATCTAATCTAAACATTTATAGTATCATTTACTATTAAATGATCAAGGGCTATTCCAAGATGCTCCATTTGTCTACCATATACATGTTCCTCCCATGTAACTTTGTGATCCAGTTTTGCACAAGACAATTATCCTTTGCTTGTTGAATAAAATTACCTATAACTACATCGCACTTTCCACAACTTCAGTAAAGCTAATAAGCCAACGGACTACTTTTTAAAGTGTAGTTAGTTTTGTAACACAGGAAGCCTGACAGCAAGATTTCACACCAAAAATTAGATAATAAATATATAATTTGTTTCCATGATGTTGGTTGAGGAATAAGTGCTGGCCAAAAGAAAACCACCATGTGGTCATTTACTTAATAAAATGAGAAGTTTTGATCAAAGGAAACATGAGTTACCTTCAAGTTCTGTCCATCAAATGGTAATGAACCGCTGACTAATGTGTAAAGTATAACACCTAAACTCCAAACATCAACTTCAGGCCCATCATATTTCTTCCCTTGGAAGAGTTCTGGAGCAGCATATGGTGGACTTCCACAGAACGTGTCCAGTTTATTACCAACTGTAAACTCATTGCTGAAGCCAAAATCTGCGATTTTAATATTCATATCTGCATCTAGCAGCAGATTTTCAGCCTAGGTTTAAAAACAAAGCAAATGATCAAACTATAAATTAAAAACATGCATAGAAATATTCAATTTGCAATATCTCCCATTATATCCAATAAATTAAACTACTTTAACAAAAGTTCAACAAGGAAAAGACTTATTTCTTACTTTCTCGAAGTTAAACGAAAACAAGAGTCATATAGCAGAGAAACAGATCCTTCAGTCCAACCAGTCCACGCTGACCATAATCGCAAACTAAACTATTCCCACCTGCCCAGTCCTGGCCCATATCCCTCCAAACCTTTCCTGTTCATGTACTTATCTGAATGCCTTTTAAATGTTGTAATTGTGCTCACATCCACCACTTTCTCAGGAAGTTCATTCCACGTGCGAACTCTCCTGCGTGTAAAAACATTTTGCTCCTATGTCTTTTTCAAAATCTCTCTCCTCTCACCTTAAAAAGTACACCCCCTAGTCATGAAATTCCTCATCATAGGGTAAAGACATGTACCATTAACTCAGTATATGCCCCTCATGATTTTATAAACTTCAATAAGATAAACTCTCAAGCTTCTACGCTCCAGTGAAAAAAGTCCCAGCCTTTCTTTATAATTCACACTTTCCATACCCAGCAACATCCTGGTAAATCTCTTCGGAGTCCTCTCCAGCTTAATAATATCCTCCCTATAAGTGGGTGACCAGAACTGGACGCAGTACTCCAGAAGAGGCCTCACCAATGTCCTGTACAACCTCAAAGTGAATTCCCAACTCCTATACTCACATTTTTGACCTCCACCGAAGATGCTGCACATCAAAGGAAATGGCATGCAAATAATGTATTTCCCCCGTGTACTTACAGAGCGCGGCATTTCACAGAGAGGGAAAGAGTAATTTTAGTTAAAAATAATTTCACAGGTATAAAAATCGAAGAAAATGAATAAAGCCAGAATGTCTGCATCTTGAGACAAAGTTTACCCTTCTGTGACTATTAAGCACCTTCAGAGAACTCACTGTCAAATCTTTTGGTCAAACAGGATTGGATAACATTTAACTACCCAAGTTGTTTTTGTATACTATTAAGCTAAATTAATATTGCATCCCTTTTAATCTTCAACATTACTTATGGCAGGACAAAATTCAAAAGACAAATGCAGTCAAAATCGAATTGCTTTTGAATTGAAGGTCAACAAAGTTGAGATGTAACAGCTAAATGAGTTAGCTGAATGTGTATCTTCTGGACAGAGGAAGTACAGTGGAATTCATGAAAATAAGGTAACGCGAAAGAATGTTTGGTTTTTGGGTAGAATCTATTGTGTGTATCAAGGAGGATCATTGAGAGTTCAAGGTCATCCAATATTTACTCCTCGCAAAGAAGCTCAAAAACGGGCCAACCCTTTGTGGCAGAATTAGTCATTTGAAACTCAAAATAGGCAGCACTGCACTACTCAAGAACACTGCTAATGATCGATCAGCTATTGTGGACAACTAATGGCAATTAAAGATGTTGAACTGTCACATAGGGTTGAGTATTCCCACTAAATTACAGAAAAGTTTGCAAGCCAAACTGGGCTTACAGTTTTAGCTGACAAGCAGAGAAAGGTAGCCCTGATAAGTAGGACTGGTTACATGTCAGCAGCATACTTTATAAACCTTTCAGACATGATTCTGCTATCTTGCACTTAATATTTGTGGACCTGTGCATCTCTCTGGGGATAAAGAACGTACTCGGTAGAAAATTTGCAGATGGGTGCAAATTTCTCACTATCTTCATTCAGAAATCAAAGACTGCTTCTGTCATTATAACAGGACATAAATGCCAAGTAAAACTGATAAACTTTTCCCAGAATTATTATGCAGATAAAAAAATAACACCCTCAAATACGAATTAATGAAATTACTGGAAGGTAAACATATTAAAATACAGAAAATGAATAGATTGCCAGCTAATACAGAGGCACCTCAATTATCCAAATATAGGATTATCTGAAGATCTCGAGGTCCTGAAAGAAACATTACGTGAAAGAGCTGTTTCAATCCTGATCGTGTCTTTTGTTTACAGGTACAATGATTAAAAACGAACTTAGCTCACTGAAATGCTGCCAAGAATAGTCCTGGGCAGTCCAGGCACAGTTTCCAAATGAATGACCTCCTGCCCTCTCTCTGCACCACCACCCCCCCCCCCCCAACACTTGCCCTGAAGTTCTACACAGGGGTGAACCCTAAACCCCCCTTCCCCAGATAATCTCTCCAACAATGGTTGAGCAAAGGTTGAACTCGTCAAAAAGTTACAGTAAAAGGTTGTATGCATATGTACGTGTGCTGTTTGGAGACTTGCCACACAAAGGCAACAGCAGTCTTACTGTTGGTGTCCAGTCCGGCTGCTCTGGAGGTGGGTCGGCCAGGGTGCAGGAGTGTGGACGGGGGTTGGACGGTGGGTGGGGTGAACAGGGGAGTGGGTGGGGTTGGGGCAGGGCATGGATGGGGGGACAGGGGAGGTGGTGTGGGAGCAGGTGGGTTTGGGGCAGAAGGGGTGGGGTGGGGTTTGGGGGCATTGTTGGACAGGGCAGACTTCACAGGAAACTCTGAGCCCCACAGGAAATCAATTAATCAAATAATCAATTATCCAAACCAAAATGGTGCCCAGCCAAGTGGTTCAGATAATCGAGGTTCCTCTGTACATTGCAACTTTGCATACGAACTAAACATTGGTAGGACTTACCTTCAGATCTCTGTGTACAATTTGCTTTTGATGACAGTACTGCACTGCAGATACTATCTATTAAAATGAAAACACCAAAAGTTAGTGATGTCAAGTGTAATAACCCTGCAAGATCCTTTCACCAACTTATTTAACAGAAAGTTTCACACCCTATACATGCATATAATTCTTTCTACTTCAAATAATGCTCAGAATACTACTGGTTCCCAGGTGACAGGAAAACCAGTAAAATGGAACTATCTCAGGAGAGTTTTCCATCAGCATTCTGAGAGGTGGCTTGTTGGACTCCAAGGAAATAGGCAGCTGATTTGGATAGTTCTAGTCCATGTTAAAGGTCATTTCACGTGGTGACTGGCAGTTTCCTAATACCATTGAGACTTCATGGTTAAAATGAGAAGGCCATGAGTAAGGGAGGACATTATTGTTGCACCAGTTAGCTAACAGGAGAGATTTTACTACCATTCAGTGTGGTCTATTGCTCTTGACCTTAAATTTTAATTTTTACATACCAATCTCCATTTTGACATACCTCCAGGATGACGTCCATACCCCAGCAGCACTTATCTCTCTTCACCTGCATAACTCTGAATGGGACAGCAGCACTAGGAAACTTGTGCTGCCCTGAATTTTTGATTGTGCACACGTTAGAGGACCACCCATAGTAAAATCACTAATCCAGTCCTGCTGTCAGTAAGTGCAGGCTCAGAACCCATGTTCTGAATTAAGCCCTATGTATTGTTTTGCCCAATTTTTTTTCTGATCAAGAAATTGAAAAGTCAGTCACTTTTGCTGGATGTCTATCACTGCCTTCACATCTATCGTGGTTGACTTACTTTTGGCAAGACAGTTACCTCTATGCAAGGAATACCTGCTGAGTAGTGGATATTCCCATTTCTATAAATTTTGAATTAGGTTCTTGAGATAAGAACTGCGATGGATGAAAGTCTTAGGGATCAGAATTGAAAAAGAATCATAAAAACAACCAAAAGTAAACAGAATATCAAAGACAAGAAACAAAACTGTTACAGATAAAGAAGGTATCCGCATGGGCCCCAGCTATGCCTGTCTCTTCGTAGGATATGTGGAACAGTCCATCTTCCGCAACTACACTGGCACCATCCCCCACCTTTTCCTCCGCTACATCGATGACTGTATCGGCGCTGCCTCGTGCTCCCACGAGGAGGTTGAACAGTTCGTCAACTTTACCAACACCTTCCATCCCGACCTCAAATTCACCTGGACTGTCTCAGACTCCTCCCTCCCCTTCCTAGACCTTTCCATTTCTATCTCGGGCGACCGACTCAACACAGACATGTACTATAAACCGACTGACTCCCACAGCTACCTGGACTACACCTCCTCCCACCCTGCCCCCTGTAAAAATGCCATCCCATATTCCCAATTCCTTCGTCTCCGCCGCATCTGCTCCCAGGGAGGACCAGTTCCAATACTGTACAGCCCAGATGGCCTCCTTCTTCAAGGACCGCAGATTCCCCCCAGCCGTGATCGACGATACCCTCCACCGCATCTCCTCCACTTCCCTCTCCTCCGCCCTTGAGCCCCGCCCCTCCAACCGCCACCAAGACAGAACCCCACTGGTTCTCACCTACCACCCCACCAACCTCCGTATACAGCGTATCATCCGCCGTCATTTCCGCCACCTCCAAACGGACCCCATCACCAGGGATATATTTCCCTCCCCTCCCCTATCAGCATTGCGCAAAGACCACTCCCTTTGTGACTCCCTCGTCAGGTCCACACCCCCCACCAACCCCACCTCCACTCCCGGCACCTTCTCCTGCAACCGCAGGAAATGCAAAACTTGCGCCCACACCTCCTCCCTTACTTCTCTCCAAGGCCCCAAGGGATCCTTCCATATCTGCCACAAATTCACCTGCACCTCCACACACATCATCTATTGCATCCGCTGCACCCGATGTGGCCTCCTCTATATTGGGGAGACGGGCCGCCTACTTGCGGAACGCTTCAGGGAACACCTCTGGGATGCCCGGACCAACCAACCCAACCACCCCGTGGCTCAACACTCACTCTCCCTCCCACTCCACCAAGGACACGCAGGTCCTTGGTTTCCTCCATCGCCAGAACATAACAACACGACGGTTGGAGGAAGAGCGCCTCATCTTCCGCCTGGGAATCCTCCAACCACAAGGGATGAACTCAGATTTCTCCAGTTTCCTCATTTCCCCTCCCCCCACCTTGTCTCAGTCGATTCCCTCGAACTCAGCACCGCCCTCCTAACCTGCAATCTTCTTCCTGACCTCTCCGCCCCCACCCCACTCCGGCCTATCACCCTCACCTTGACCTCCTTCCACTTATCACATCTCCATCGCCCCTCCCCCAAGTCCCTCCTCCCTACCTTTTATCTTAGCCTGCCTGGCACACTCCCCTCATTCCTGATGACGGGCTCTGGCCCGAAACGTCAAATTTCCTGTTCCTTGGATGCTGCCTGATCTGCTGTGCTTTAACCAGCAACACATTTTCAACAAAAAGCTAAGAAAGACAAATCTTATCCAGTAGCAAATTGCATCAATCACACAATTTAACCATACAATAGACTATTTTGTCACCTTTACAGCTGAACAGGAATGTATAAAATGTTGAAATGCATTTTCATATTCTCAGCATGGTTAGTAACAGGTCACAACAAAGCCACAGAGGAAAATATTATGCAAAGGATAATCTAAGTGCATCAAGTCTTATACACTGAATGTGGCAGAAATAAAAATTCAAGTAATTGTGTAGATAAATAAAATCAAGTACAACAGGATAATCTGGGTGTTAGCACAAAATTGTGTTATACACAGAACTATGCAATTTTACAAAGTATTGTAACATATTGGCATACCAACAAAATAATAGAATAGAGATAGTGTGGAAAAGCAGACTCACATGGACTATGTTACTACATTCAAAACCAAGGAAATTGAATTATTTTAACAGATTTTAAATACCGACACTTCATCTGAGAAATAACCCAATTCTTTTCCTCCATTTAAGACCATTCTCAACCCAAATAACTCAGTCTGCTGCTTGTTGATTTTGACTTGTCTTTGTTCTCCAATACTGCTCCTCCTTTCAGCCAATCATACATCACCTCCACATCAGAACAACCCATCTTAACATTTCACTAATTTCTCCAACTGCTGCTCAATTGTTGAGCTACAACACTGGTGCACCTTTGTTTCTAGGATGCAGGTGTCACTGTCTAAAGCAACATTTATTGCTCATTCCTAACTGGCCTGGAGAAGGTGATGTTGAACCATTGTCTTGAACTGCCGAGGTCTTCGGGATGTAGGTATACCACAGTACTATTAAGAAAGGAGTTCCAGAACTCTGACACAGTGACAGTTAAGAAACAACAATATACTTCCAAGTCAGGATGGTGTGTAGCTTGGAGAGGAACTACTTCTTGGTGGAGGAGTTCACTGTTTGGAAGGTGCTTTTGAAGGAGCTTTAATGAGATGCTGAAATGCAATTTGCAGATAATACACACTGCTACCACGGTGAATCCCTGATGAAGTGAGTGAATGGAGATGCTGGTGGTTGGCATACCAACCAAGTTGGCTGCTTTCTTCAGGATTCTGTTTCTTGAGTTGGAGTTGCATTCATCCAGGCAGGTTCAGAGTATTCCTTCACACTTCTGACTTATGCCTTGTAGGTTGTGGACAGGTGATGGAGAGACACGAGGTGAGCTATACATCACAGAATTCTTAGCCTGTGACCTGCTCTTGTAGTCACAATATGTATATGGCAGTTCAAGTTCAGTTTCTGGTCACTGGTATTCACCAGGATCTTGACAGTAGGAGAAGACAACAGTGATGGTAATGCTAATGAATGGCAAGGGATGATGGCTAGATTCTCCATTGTTGGAGATGGCCATTCCTTGGCACTTGTGTTACGATTGTTGCATGGTACACATCAGTCAAGCTTGGATTATTATCGAGGTCCTCTGCATTTGCACACAAGCTGTTTCAGTATGAGTCATGAATGGTGCGTACATTGTGCAAATAGCCCACTTCTGACCTTATGAAGGAGTAAAGGTCATTGATTAAACAGCTGAAGATGTTGGACATGGACACCACCAAGGAATTCCTCCAACAAACTCCTGGTGCTGAGGTAATTTACATACAAGAAAAACAACCATCTTACTTTGTGCTAGGTACGACTCCAAACAGCTGAAACCCACCCCAACCCCCCACACCACCACAGCAGCCAATTCCTATTGACTCTAGGCCTAGCTAGTTTTGAAAAAAATTTGTAGGGCTCTTTGATGCCATACTAAATCAAATCTGCCTTAATGTCAACAGCTGGTGTTCAGCTCATTTGTGCAAGGCTGTAATAAGGTCAGGATCTGAATGGCTTTGGCTGAACACAAACTGAGTGTTAGTGAACAGCTTATTGCTTTCTAAATACCATTGCTTAGCACTATTGTATATTCCTTCAATCACCTTGCTGGTGGTCAAGAATAGATTGACAATGTGGCAATTTGCCACATTGGTTTGCCCTGCTTTTTAGTAGACAGGACCCAACTGGGGAATTTTCTACATTGTCAGATTGACTACAGGTGTAGCTAGTTCTCCAGCATAAGTCTTGAGTTCTACAGCTGGAATGTTGAGTTATTAGATCTGTCTTAAATCTATCCCATTTAATACTTTGGCAGTGCCATGCAACACAATGGAGAATATCCTTAACGTGAAGATGGGAATTCACAAGAACTGTGCAGTGGTCACTCCCAACAATACTGTCATGGACAGAAGCTTCTGTCATAGATAGTTGAAGATGGGGTCAAGTAGTTTTTCCCTTTCATTTGCTGTCTTACTATCTGTCTCCAGTCTGGCAACAGTCTCCCTTAGGAGTCGGCTAGCTTATTCAGCAGTGGTGCATTGATGTCCTCCATCCAAAATCAATTCTGTGCTCTTGCCACCCTCGGTGTTTCTTCCAATTGGTATTCAACATGAGGAATACATCTTCAGCTGAAGTGAGATGTTAAGTAGTAATCAAGGAGGTTCCCTTGCCCATATATGACCTAATACCATGAGATATCAGGGGATTGGAGTCGAAATAGAGTACTTGGTAACTCCCTCTTAGCTTTTCTGTTGCTTTGATAGTGGTGGTGGTACATGGGACATTGCCTATAAGGTATAATTCTCTCAGCATAAGTATGCCAGACTTTTACTTGATTTAGCTGAAGAACAACTCTCCCAGTTTTGGGAATCATATATATGTCAGACAGTAGATTTGAAAATCAACAATAATTTCATGGTCACCAATATACCGGCTTATAAAGATTTATTAACTGAACTCCAATTCCACCATCTGCTATTGTGGGATTCAAACTTATATCACTTGGTAGCTTGGGTCTCTGGATAACTGCAGTGCCCATTACCACCAGAAGTTGCCTCCCTCTCTTCTAATTCAAACTCTTCCATTCTGCATACTATCATGTTCAACAGAGATTATATTGTTTAGTTAAAAACAGCATTCTATGTAAAGCAATTGTTGTTTCATCCTTATCCTCTCTGCTGCATTTGATATTGGCAATATCACAAATATTTTATAATTTTATAGTGCTAACCACACAGAACAAATATGATAACACATAAAACCAGACAAACAATTTGGAAAAAATGCTAACAGTCAAAGATGTAGGTTATGAGGACAGCTTCAAATGCAACTCCAAGGAGATTCCTTTAAATTTAATCTGTCCTAACTGTAACAGTAAAATCATATTTTGGCAATAAAACTAAATGAAAGATAATCTATACCACATTGACATCATGGAGTAATTTTATATTATTTTTGTTGTATATTTGGATTAGACCTTCATAGTGCCACATTTTAGAAAAATGCAGTCAATTTTATCAATGTCAATTTTGAAGACCCACTCTTTTTCTAAGAAGCTAAATGATCTAAAATGTACAGTTTATAATCATTAATTTTCAACATACCCACGGCTTTGCACTACCTAAGCCAAATTGACAATTGCATGACGATTTTTCAAAGGCTTTGGATGGATTGGTAAAAATGGAGAGGAGGCTCCAACAGATCAAGCCATGACCTTATTGAACTGCGGAGTGAGCAAAAGAGGCCAAATAGCCTATTCTGGCTGCTGAACCAGATGGTCGGATCTACTTTGTACCTTATGTTCCCACTTCGGTGTTCTTTTCAAGGATTTACTTATGTTAAAGTGAAGGATAGAACAGAACTGTCATTTTTTTTTTGTCAGGTATATCTGCAAAGCCACAAGGCAGGCAAGTGACAAAAGAAATTTACACATCTGTTTTAAAAAAAAAATGAAAAGAAATCTTTGGGTGCATGCAAATGAACTGTAAACTAAACAGCAATAAATGCTGAAAATCTGAAGAAAAAATGGGAAAGAACAATCAGGTTTGGGTAGTATCTTTATAGGGCACAGGCAAATTGATATTTCCGATCTGAACCATTCAGGAGCATGTTCTCATTCAGGGCCTGCACCTGAAATGTTGAACTGTCTCTTCTCGTCACAAATGCTGCCTACCTGAGAAGTGTTTTTAAGGTTTCCTCTTACTTTCAATGGCTTTTGCCTCAAAGTAGTTGGATTTTATCAGCTTTTGGATCAAAGTGACTGGATTTGCATATAAGCATGTCAAGGGGAATGCATTAGATATCCTCACTTTATTTCTACCATTAGTTCAAAATAATGAAATTTTCCACATTGTGTTCATAATTAATATGACAATATAATTAAAAGGTGACATGCTATCCAACTCAAATAATAACTGTTAGAAGTTATGATCTATAATTAATATTTTATTCCTTCATCTGATTATATTGAATTATCACAAAATTGTGTTCATTTCTGTAAGGTAGCAAATTTCTATTTATCCTACAGTTGTTAAGGCTCAGTCACCATGACATAGTTGCTATACTGGATCTGTAAAAATTGGGAACCAACAAAATAAAAAATCATCTTAACTTTGTATTCGCCAATCTACCCTTTGCAGGTGCTACCACTCACAAATGTTGGTAGCAGTGACCACCATACAGTCCTCTGGAAACACAACTTCCAATAGAGGATTCACTGCAAAGTGCTGTGTTACATTATCGCTGCGTAATATTCCCTCTAATTTTTCCTGGCCTGCACAGATCTCAGAGGTCCTAGAGCATACAGGAGTGCAGTGGAAATATTGCTACCTTTTAAATGGGTAAATGTTGCTATCTTGTACATCGTCCAATATATCTAGCAACTCAAAATTGGCATCCATAAGGCATTGTGGGCCATCAGCAGGAGAATTATATTCAATCAGAATATCCCCACTCTATGGTTATTACTAAGTCAGAAGAACAACTCTTGTTGAAGGAGGCAGGAGAACACGCTAGGATCAGCACTAGGCATAACTAAAAGTGTTAACTTGCTGAAGCTACAATACAGAACTACTTACTTGCCAAACAGTGAAAATAGAATGCAACAGATAAACAGTTCCACAATCAACACGATCAAATCTAAGTTCTGGAATTCTTGGGGGAAGCAATGGCCTGGTGCTATTATCGCTAGACTGTTAAACCAGAGACCCAGGTAATGTTCTACGGTTCTGTGTTCAAATTCTGCCATGGCAGATGGTGGAATTTGAATTCAATAAATACCTGGAGCTAAGAGACTAATGACCATGGAACCATTGTTGATTGTCAGAAAAACTCATCTGATTCACTAATGTCCTTTAGAGAAGGAAACAACCATCCTTACCAGGTCTGGCCTGCATGTGACTTCAGACACACAGTAATGTGGTTGACTCTTAAATGCCCTCTGGGCAATTAGGGATCGGCAATAAATGGCCTAGCCAGCAACATCCTCTTTTCCTGAATGAATAAAATAAAAACACAAGGTGGAGCTCCACAAATATCCACATCATCAGCAATGGGTGGATGCTGGACTCCTAGCATCACAGATGCTAGTTTTCAACGAATATTTCAATTTATCCCACATGATATAAAAGAACAGCTGGAGGTATTGGATACTGCAAAGACTACCAGGTCCTGACAACATTCCAGCAATTGTACTCAAGACTCTAGAACTGACTATGCAGCTCAAGTACAGCTACAATACGCCAAGTAGAAAACTGCCCAGATACATCCCAAATACAAAATGCAGGACAAATCCAACCCAGCCAAACATCATCTATCTTTGAAGAGATTTTGATAGTACTTTCCAGCATTTGCTCATTGACACTCCATTTGGATTCTTCCAGGATCACTTGGGTCTTGAGTGCGTTACAGCCCCAATCCAAACATGAACAAAAGAGCTGAATTTCAGTGAAGAGGTGAGAGTTACTGCTTTTGACACCAAGGAAGTATTTAACCAAGTACTGAATCAAAGAATTTGAGCAAAATTGAAATCAAAAGAAGTCAGGGGAAACCTTTCTGCTGGCTGGAGACATACATGGCACTAAGGAAGATGGTTATGATTATTAGAAGTTAATTGTTTCAGCCCTAGGATAGCACTTACCCTCAGGATAGTGTCCTATGCCCAACCATCTTCAGCTACTTCAGCAATGACCTCCCTCCATCTTAAAGTCAGAAGTGAGGATGTTTTCTAATGATTGCACAATGTTCAGAACCATTTGTATAATCTCAGGTACTGAAGCAGTCCATTCAAATTCAGCAAGGCCTGGACAGTATCCGAGTTTGGGCAGGAAAGTGGCAACTAACATTTGTGCCACTTAAATGCCAAGCAAGAACACTTGCAACAAGAGAGAATCCAACCATTAGCCTTTGACGTTCAATGGCATTACCATCAGTGAATCCCCAGAATCAACATCTTGAGGCTTATTATTGTCCAGAAACTGAACTGAAACAGCCATACAAGTATGTGGATTCAACAGCAGGTCAGAGGCAAGGAGTTCTGTAGTGAATAACCCGCTTCCTTTCTTCCCAATGTCTGTTCACAATCTACAAGGAACAAGTCAGAACGTGATGGAATACTCTCCATTTGCCAAAGAGTATAGTTCCAAACAAATAACAGTATCTTGACTCCATCCAGCATAGATGCTTGATTAGCACCCTATCAACTACCTTCAAATTTCACTCCCTTCATCACTGACATACAGTGGCAGGGTGTACTATCTACAAGGTGCACTGTAGTAAATCATCAAGGCTCCTCCAAAAGCACCTTTTATACTCACACAGCTAACACCTAGAAGGAAAGGGCAGCAAACACAAAGGAACAGCATTGCCTGTAAGTTCCCCAGCAAGCCACATACCACCTGGTCGTGGAATAGTGTTCCTTCACTGTTGCTGGGTCAAAATGGAACCAGCATGATAGGCCGTGTGGCCTCCTTCTCTAATGTAAAATTTTATCGTTCTACAAAATCCAGAATTCCCTTCTCCAAGGATTACACCAGAAGGCAGCTCATAGTCACCTTTTCAAGGGTAATTAGGGTGGGCAAAAAATGTTAGTCTAGCCAGTGATGCTCATGAATAAATTAAGTAAAAAACAGAATAGGATCAATTTCAAAATTTATTTGCTGACAACACGCTAAAATTAAACAGTAGACTAAAGCGTATGCACCAATAATTTCTTGCCTGAACTTAAAAATTGCCTGTAATTTGCAGTTCTAATTTTAGATGAAACACTACAATTTTCAAAATGTGACCCCATTCATCTTTTGGGTATAATCAAATCTAAGTCAATGACCTAGATACTGAAATTTACATTGAAGTTAAACATAAATATCATATTTACTGTTTCTTTGTACATGATTATATATTGTGAAGAATTTATTTAAATCCCTTCTAATATTTGGTCTAGTCCTCAATTTTCTATGTCACCAGCAAAAAGTAGGAGTACATACCTGTCTGAATTTCGCTCTAGCCTCCTTTTCTTTCATTCTTCCATGAGCAACTAAGTAATCAAACACCTCTCCTATAAACAAAATAAAGTTCAACAATTGAAGCTGTAATTGATAAATTTAGTGATTAGTTATTTTGAGAATAAAATTAGAGTGTTGCACAGTGATAAATATTGCAGCATGGTTTTTTAAAAAATTAGTCTGACAACTCTGATGAAGTAGCCATAATCTTGCGGTGGTACTAGGGTTCTCAGCTGCCAGCTGGGGAGGTAACTGGAGCTCCGCATCATCCCTTTTAGGTAAAGCCTGTGGAATCTTGCTCCATTCAGGCACTTGACAGCCAGCCTTGCCCCGTGATCCAAGCCTCACTTACTGACTTATTAAGAAGTGCCAGCCAATCAGCTTTATTGTAGGATTGTTGAATGGCAGCACGATGGAGGTGGTGATAATTGTTGCTATCATAGCACATTCCTGAAGCCTTGGATTCCTGGTTAAAGGTCGAGTGATGGCAGGAGAGTTCATGCAGGGGATTTAGAGAAACATGGATCAGTGGTAAGCGCAAAGATGAGTCCATAGCTCCTCCTCCAGTGCAGGATACCTTGACAATGAGCATCTCTGAAAAGGAGGACAACTTGCTTTGGAGCTCTCACAAACTTCAGCAGGATTTGCTTATTCACTTCAGTGAACTATTTGCCAAATTAACAACAGTAGCGGCTAGATTGGACTCTCCAACTGCCACTGAAGGGCCTCAGCTGGCAGCAGGACAGGCAGGCTTCCACCATTAAGTGGAAGCAGGAAAGTGTACAGGTGCCTACTAGCAACATTCTTGTCTGATTAAATGCCCCGCACCAAACCTATGATGGGGGAGGGCATAAAATTCAGTCCATTGTGTATATTTAATACATAACAGGAGAAGTGTGTGCAGATTGATCTGTATTTGTTAAATTTAAGCTCAGCACCATTTGATTGAAATCACTTGTTACTGGTAAAATACTGTTACTCAAATGTCAGGAACAGATTATTTACTGAGCTGCATATTCATAATTTATCAACTGGAAGGTCAAGGGCAGCAGGTGCATGGGAACACTATCTTCAAAGTTCCACTTCGAGAAATACCATCCTGATTGGGCTCAATTTACTGTTTTGTCATCACATGGACTAAAGTGGCTCAAGCCAACACTGCACTACCATCAGTTTCAAAAGGAAAATAGGGAGAGGTATTTGTTTCAGTTTCCACAGTGAAGAATACTAACACCATCCCAACAGTGACAGGTAATGAAGAGGTTATGAAAAGAGAGGAACTTAGAACAACCATCACCAGTAAAGGAAAAGTACTGAACCAATTATTGGGATTGAAGGTAGACAGGTCCCCTGGGCCTGATGGCCTACATCCTAGGATCTTAAAAGGAAGGGGGAGCAGAGATAGCGTGCGTATTCATTGGCTATGATATTCAAAAATTCCCTGGATGTGGGAATAGTTCCAGTGAATTAGCAAAATGCTAATAAAACACACTTATTCAAAAAGGGAAGGAAACAGAAAGTAGGAAACTATAGACCAGACAGGTGGTTATAGATAAAGTATAATTTTTCATCGGGAAATTGTTCGAATGCATTATTAAGGAAATAACAGGAAATTTGCAAAGTCAAAACATAATCCACCAGAGTCAGCATGGCTTTACGAAGGGTCTTATGTTTGACTAAGTTGCTAGAGTTCTTCAAAGATTTAACAAGTAAGGTGGATAACGGGAATTCTGTAAATGTAGTATATGAAGATTTCCAGAAGGTATTTGATAAAGGAGTTGTACAAAAGGTTAATGCACAATGTAAGATTTCATGGGGTTAGGGGTAATTTATCAGCTTGAATGGAGAATTGGCTAACCAACAAAGTAGAAAGTCAGGATAAATGGGTCTTTACTTGGTTGGCAATATGTAACTAGTGGTGTGGATATAAGCTTTAGTGGGAAACCAAAACTGCCAATTATAACAAATATATAAAATCTTGAAGGACTCCTAATGCCATTACTGGATGTTTGTTGGAACAGTCATATAACGATCTCAAAAAGCAAAGACAATAAAAAAGATTTTCGGGTCACTACAGCAATCTATGAAACCATCAACTCAGTGCTTGGCTATACCAAAACAGGTATGATTCTGACATCAGAAAAGGCTGCAACATTGATGTAGAAAGCCTAGATTAGCATGTTTTCAAAACTATTGAACAATTCTTTTTACCTAAGCATTAAAGTATTGATAGCCTTGACAGTACACCCATATGACTAACGAACATAATTTAGATCCAAGTTCTAAGAAAAGATTGAGAAAACTTGCTATGAGTTCTCTAGCAAAATAAATTTTGGAGTAATTAAATTGAAGACTGATGTGGCAAATACTAGGAAGATGCAAAATCAAAGGCTGGGGCAGCAAGAGGAAAGGAAAGTGTGTCAACTCTGGAGGCAAATAAAAAACAGATTTTTAGAATAAATTATCAGGTAAATCCCCTGAAACAAATACTAAAAATGGTTTCAACAGGAATCTAGATATTCTTCTCGAAAGGGGAGGGACATTAATTCTTTCATTAATATGGTGTTTTGAAGGCAGTTACAGTTACAAAGATACCTGTACCTTTTCCAATTTCTTGCCCAAATGTTCTTTAACAGCTAATGAATGCTGGTCGCCTGGTTAATTCATGAAAACCAACAAATCTATAGTCCTTGAATAGTCAAACATTAAAACGGATTAGAATCTAACAACCAGCAAATTCCGGGTAAATATTTTCCTTTTGCAATCTTGAAAGAGACTGAGCAAAATTCATTCACTCCCAGATTAGTTACTAATTTAATACAAACTATGATTTGGAGACACCGGTGTTGGACCAGGGTGTACAAAGTTTAAAAAAACCACTCAACACCAGGTTATAGTCCAACAGGTTTGTTTGGAAGCACTAGCTTTCGGAGTGCTGCTCCTTCATCAGGTGGTTGTGGAGAATAAGATTGTAAGACAGAATTTATAGCAAAAGTTTACAGTGTGATGTAACTGAAATTATATATTGAAAAAGACCTGGATTGTTTGTTAAGTCTCTCATCTTTTAGAATGACCGTGTTGGTTTCTTTCATATGTAAATAATAAAACTTTTTTTTTAAAAAACCTTACATTCATTTTGGTGTCATGTCGGCCCAGATAATATATTGAAAGTGTTAGGTCCCTGTGTGAGGCTGTCTATGCCACAATGGTTAGACTGATTCTAATCTAAAAAATAGATTTACAGAATCTTACATGGATTCGTGCAGTTTTTGAGCAAAATGAAATGTAATTCTGCAAGTACAAATTCTGTGTGTGTGTGTGTGTGTGTGTGTGTGTGTGTGTGTGTGTGTGTGTGGGGGGGGGTGGGGGGGGGGTGGAATATGAGTATCTGAGAGAGAGTGTATGCATGTGTGTATGAGTGTGAGCGTAAAGGGGTACAAGTCTATGAGAGGGTGTGTGCGGGAGTGTTTGTGAGAGTGTATAAGAGGGGGTCTGCATGAGTGTCTCTCTCTGTAGAGAGTGTGTGTATAGTGCAATGGGGTCACCTGTAGTGTGATATTAAGATAACATCGTTTTCACCACCTCGTTGGTTCAGTTGCCTTTTTGGCTCCATTTATACACACTTAAACAGAAGGTTGGTGATTCAAGCATATACCAAAGCCGGAATATATAATTTAGAGTTGTCCAAACTTTTCACGAGGAGCCATGTTTCAATTTTTTTTCTCACAAGGCCAATAGGCAAATTTCATAAAAAGAAAGTTTGGCATAACATTAAACACAAAATAAAAAATAAAAATTGCAGTAATAAATGTAGTGATTGTAACAGTGGTCAGCCAGGTGGGCTGTGTAGAGTAAGAGTCCCCTAATTAGACCAGATTAACAGCACCAATCAGGGAGCCCTGGCTGATAGATAAGCACAGGAGTATCCGAAATCCTGTTCACCAAGAGCTAGCTCTGAGGGAGCTAGATCAGTGTCAAGCACTCTCCACATGTAAATAAAAGGTGACTTTATGGTGGCATTAAGACCGCCAAAGCCTGACAAAATTCCACTAAGCGGGAGAGATCGTTTATTTCAGAGGATGATGTTTGGTGTATGAACTATGGTAATGGCCCGGCATGGTCAATGTGAGGTCAGGTCCAGTGATGTACATAATTCTGTTAGGTGCGATGGTCCTCAACACGCACATGAACCATATAAAAGCTGCAAATTAACGAACAGTACTGATACAAAACCATTGCTAACTCCTTGACTGCCTTTCTGACTGTTCGACAACCAATGGGCTCTCCCTCTCCGTCAAGTGTTGAAGATACCTCAGAAACTGAGATGGACAGGGCGGATGTCATCACCTCAATGCTTTTGCAGCCTGAAGAAGAGAATGAATTTCCCCCAAGACACTCTGGGTGCCAGAGGCAAGCTACTGTGCATTACACACTGCCTGTATCAGAGGCAGAGTTGGAGGAACCTGACCTGATGCTAAAATACCCCAGGAGGAGCTATACAAAACCAGTCAAGGTCATCGGACTCAGAGGTAGAGGGTTGAAGTGATTGTAACAAGGTCAGCCAGGTGAACCTCATAGAATGAGTTCCCTGATTGGACCATATTAACAGCCCAATCAGGGAGTCCTGGCTGACAGATAAGATCAGGAGTGTCCTGTGGGTGCTGGGGAAAAATAAGCAATACGGCAGTTAGGCGGTAGTGTGGGGGTTAAAAAGAAAATAAAAGAACAGAAGTGTCAGGGAGAGGTGGGTGCCACAGGGGGTGGAGTGCATTATTTCCCCCTCCAACTCTATTTTGATTTAATCCCTGCCCTCCCCTTCACTGTTTGATCACACAGCATTGCCCTTTGATGTGAAGGGCATTGCCTGTCACTGGCCACTCGGGTGTTTTCCTATCCTCCTGGTAGTGGAAATTGAATAAAGATTCATGCACCTTGTGTCTCTCACTGTCTCACACCTGCACAAAAAAAAAAGAACAGGAGCGTCAGACATCCTGTTCATTCAGAGAGTTGGCTCTGAGTGAGTCCAGGATGCTCCAAGTATCAATTAAAAGGTTACTCGGTGACAGGATATCAGCCTGTGGAGTTATTTTATGAAGAAAACAATTTGCTTCAACCATTGGTTACTTTCACTTCTTACAATTTCATAAAGCTGTTCACTGCTCATGAAGTGATCTGCCCTACACTGGTGAGACTAAATGGTGACTGGTGACCATTTTGTAGACCACCTTGATCCTGGATCCTGTCCCCAAACCTTGTTGCCTGCTGTTTTAATTCCTTGCCGTGTAACCAACCTGACCTGTCTATCTTTAGACTGTTATCATGTTTCAATGAGGCTCAATGCATCCTCTTGGAACCACTTGATGTTTGATTGGGCATTTCACAACCTTCTGGAGTTCAGCAACTTTAGATCAAAACCTCTGCCCCCATTTTTTTAGTGTCTTTTCACAAATGGTGTGTAGATTTGGTCTTGAATGGTTAACTTGCAGCTATGGCAATGGCCAATGTGATTTCTTTCAAAACACAGTACAACAGACAGAATTCTGGAAAATAATGAGGTTTTGCTTGCATTGGGTGAACTTTATAAGCAGAAATCACAAACAGTTGTGCAACAGAATTATTTCTTTGGTTCTGGAGGAAGATCCAGTCTACCCTTTTGTTTTAGATTTGCAAAGATCTTGTCTGAGGGGAATGTATAAAACAGTTGTGTGTAATAAGAAGAGAGGGCTTGAAACTATTTTAAATATTTTTTTTCTTAAGGTAACTACTTAAGTCTGAACGTTCCAGACCAAAAAAGTGTTCCATTAAAATCTTGAAAGGTTATTTGAAACGGAGAAAGTCTGAGATCTGTTGCATAAAGTCCTAAGGAAGAGACTCAGATTCTCAGGACCAAGATTTGAAGCATCTTTTCTGTTAAATTAAACCCTTTAGATGTGACAGAGAAAGGATATAGCACTGGGAAGCAGTACTGTTCGGATCATTGAGAGTGTACTTTACTATCATTTTGAAATTTTTAAACTTGTGTTACCTGTAAATAGTTTGCTTATTCTATGTTATTCTTCATTTCTTTTGTGTAATACACTTAATCTGTGGCATTGCATGTTGTGCTTCAAAGACTTGTTAAAACCAAAAAATAACAGAACACAATCTATCAAGCCAGATTTCAGTCCAGAGATCTGACCTGTCCAGGAATAGCATCTGCTGGGATCATTACTCTTGGTTCCTCTTTCCAGTCTAACTTACACTTGATCAATCATTTTTATCTTTTCTCAGTTCATATGAAAGGCTCAGAGCTAAACTATTAACTGCTTCGCTCTCTATAGATGCTGTCACCTGCTGAGCGTTTCTAACATTCACCATCAGAAAACAGATCAACCACTTATTCATCCCATCACATTTTAGGAAGTTGTACCGGGTTGCTGACAAAATAATTAATACATTCCAATTCAGCACAGTATCCACTGAAAAGGTGTGGCATAATAAAACATTGTACAAAACCAAATATTCTTCCTTATAAGATCCAGAAAAATATCAGATCCTCATTAAACCAAAATAATTATCAATATTACTTTCAGATGAATTCCACTTACCTCCACTTGCATATTCCATCACTAAATAGAGAGTCTTCTCTGTTTCAATAACTTCAAATAATTTCACTGGAAAACAAAAATGAAACATCTAGCATATTGATGAGGACAGATAAATGTCTAATTCAACACATATATGAAAGATAGTTCAATTATGTTAACAGAGAACTCAATTCCAGCTAATGTATGATTGAGCTATGTATGTTTTTAAAAATGCAATACAGTACATTTTGTATATTAAAGATAATGTAACTTCTCTTTTCCTGTATTTTTACTGTCTCTATCTTCTGAAAGAATTGGCTCCTTGCTAGAGTGATTGCCTTTTAGTACCTCACCTAAAAGGGTATTTCTTATTTGTGGGTGTAGATAGCAAATTTTGTTAGGATTGTAGGAGTCATCACAGGCAAACCTAAGATAATACTCAATAGAAGCCCTGCATTACAATAAAAAGTAGCAACACCAGTTGACTTTTACCTTATATAGCACGCAAAAACAACATTTTTCACTGTATCTCGGTACATGTGACAATAATAAATCAAACAAACTCAAACTTTACTTAAGGACCAAGAGGATAACTGTAGTCAAATACCAGTGTTCTGGTAAGAACTGCTAAATCTGCATATTCTATGATTTAAAACTAGCACTTGGTCTTGCTCACTGTGTATGCGCTAGTTAAAGTACTGGGAAAGCCTGCTTCATTTTTTTTTAAAGATTAAATTTATTTGAATTTAATTTCTTCATGAATAAGGGCATCACAGGGAAGTGAATAGGCATTGTTGCCTATTCCTGAATGCACCTAGAATCAGTGAGAGCAATGTCAGAGGCAGTTAAGAGTCAATCACATTACTGTGGGACTGAAGTCACATCAAGGCCAGACCAGGTAAGGATTTCCCTCCTTTTAGGGCATTAGTGAACCGGACATGTTTTTTATGACAAGAGAGAATACCCTGGTAGCTTCATGGTCCCCATTAAGACTAGATTTAAATTCTAAAATTTTAAATTAAATTGAATTCTATCAGCGACTGTCATGGTTTAAACACATGGCTCCAAAATGGGATACTGCGTTATTAGGCAGAAGTGGGTACTGCAGATGCTGGAAATCAGAGTCTAGATTAGAGTGGTGCTGGAAAAGCACAGCAGGTCAGGCAGCATCTGAAAACAAACATTTTGGGCAAAAGCCCGTTGTCAGGAATGAGTTATTAGTCTGGTAAAATTACCATGGTCTCCTCCTCGAATTCAGTAAGTAGAAAATAATGTGCTCTAATAGAAATCTAGCTACTCTAACTTTGCAGTGGCAAAATTCTCAAATGCTTGGATAATCGGCAATGTCAATGCTCTTTTGTGTACTCGCATAAAGAAGATAAACATACAATATAGCTTTTAGCTCCTGAATATGCTCAAACATAAAACTCAACTCTATAGTCTCCTAAAATTAACTTGTAACTTGGCTGATTGTGGATAGCACATATTAAGAAAGATGTTAGTCAAAATATTTTACAATGTTAAGTAATGGATTATATTCCCTTTGATCTATGAATCAATAATAAATCAGTATAGATTTAAAATCATCACCTTAATAAAAAGAAAGTGTTAACGTTTGTTTTCTTTCACAAAGGGCTACTGTGGCTTGGAATGTTCTAGCAGAGAAATCACTGGAAGCAAAATCCATAATTGCTTTTAAAAGCTAAGTGGTTAAACCGCTAAAACAAAACAAAAATACTTAAAAGCTTACAGTTCAAGAAACTCTGTGGATAGGACTTTCAAAGAACTGGAATGGACACAGCAAACAAAGCCTAACTCCAGGCTGCAAAATTCTTTCATATCTCTGTACATCCAAAATTAATTCAGACTGCACAACAGTCTGTCCTGACAGTTAAGAATGAAGGAAAAATGTAAACCATCTGGAGAAAGAGAGAAAAAGAAACAGGAAGAGGGAGAAAGGGGAAGTGGGTTACAGGCATAAGGGAAGGTAGACTAAAGGAGGAATAAACTTTAACAAATGAGTGGTAAAACAAGGTGATTAAATGACTGTAGTGAATTAACTACCCCTCCAGGTTAGCTTTAAAATCAATTTTAATGATCAAAATAAATGCCCAGGAAATTCAACCATCATGGGACAGAAAGCATTGGCCCAGATCTTCTAATAAGTATAGGGAGTGCTACTTCCAAACTTGATCACATAAAATACTACACACTTCAGTCAACTAAATTCACTTTGAGTGATATAAATAAGTCGCTGAAAGCACAGGATATTACAAGAGCTGACAGCATTCTAGCAATAGTATTCAGGAACTTGAGTCCCTCGCCATGCTGCTCATGTCCAGCTACAACACTGACATCTACCCAATAGTGTGAAAAATTGCCCAGTTATGTCCCATACACAATAAGTAGGACAAATCCAACCCAACCAATTACTGCCCCATTGGTGTATTCTTGATCATCAAAGTGATGGAAGGGATCATCGATGCTATCTAGCATAGCAATAATTTGCTTTCTGACACACAGTTTGGATTCTGCCAGGGCCACAGAGTCTTGAACTTATTACATTCAAACATGGACCAAAAAAACTAATACCCAGAGGGGATGTTAGGATATTCACTCATACCATTCAAGACTCCTCAGATACCAAACCTGTCAGTGTCTAAATGTAGCAAGGCCTGAACAATATCCAGGCTTGGGCCAGCAAGTGGCAGTATTTGCATCACAGAAGTGTCAGTCAATGCCCATCAACAACAAAAGAATCTTCCCATTGTCTTTTATATGTACCTTGACATGCAATGACATTATCATTGGGTGAGGTAAGCTGGACACTCTGATAAGTGGCACACCTGCTGAGTTCTCAGAAGCTCAATAAAGTTTAAGTTGTTAGGGTGATAGGGCACACAATGGGACTGAATTTATTTTTAAAATGCTCACTTCTTAACAATAATTGTTTTAACGAGAAGACAGTCACAAAAAAGTGGAACATTGGTCAGTGGCTTTTTTTGTTTTGGAATAGTTCTTGTGAAAATGGATTCGCTGTTTTATTGAAGCAACTCTGCATTTAATAATGCTTGTGTAGTTATTCAAATGGCTTACAGATGTTGTCATTAAACAAAGCATTCTTAATATCTTAATTACAAATTTCCTTACTTGCTTGCTTTATTTTAGCATTAGTGAATTAAAATAATTTTTCAAATGTAATTTTAAAACACAGCCAGGCTTCAGAAACTGTCACACTCCGTTACTGTCACACTCCGCTACTCTCTCCCCCAGCACCACCACTGCCCCCAAAACAGTACTGGCAGTGTGTCATCCAGTAATTGTATCTATGTTGCAATTCCAATTGATCTAACCTTGAAAGTTTTTTTTATACAATATTCTGCAAGCAGTGAGATTGCCAGTGGGACGAGGTAGATTTTAAAAGCAAAATGAGAATCCTCTTTCATAATTTGAAAAATATTCTTGATCATTGGAAATTTGATGCATTTACTTTAGAAAATATCACAAATGATGTTATTTCCAAAATATCCTTTATGCCACTGTGAAAGTTAGTTCCCAGACATGTGAAGAATATGCAACACTGACACACGATAAATCCAGAGATCACTGGGTATGTGCTGTAAAGGGAATAGGCTGTCCACTCTTCAATCAGACTTCTCAAATAGATGAAAAATTCCAGAATAGGTTACGGCAACAGCAAGATCACCAGATTGGCTCGTGTTACAAAAGGTGGCACAATGATGAGGAGTTGAGTGAACAGGTCCATAATTGAAGTTTATAGAAATAAGTGATCTAATCGAACAGAAGATTCTGAAGGAATGTGACAAGACAGACAACAATATTAAAAATGAAAGAACTTTGAATGCTGGATATCAGAAAGAAAAACAAATTGTTGGAAAAGCTCAGGTTATCAGGTAGCATCTGTGGAGAAGAGTTAATGTTCTAGGTCAAATAATCCTTCCTCAGAACTGATGGTAGTAAGAAAATGTTGTCTTCTAATGCAGAAAATAGGGTGGGGGGGGGGGGGGGGGGGGGAGGAGGGGAAGGGGGTAAAGAGTAAATGATAGGTGGGGATAGAGCCCAAAGAGAGAGAAGAACAGTTGGACAAAAGAGTGGATAACAATCAGGCTGGATGAATAGCTATGAATGGGGACTGTTAGTGGCTAGGAGGTAGTGAGGACTGCAGATGCTGGATAAGGCAGTTTTGATAAAGTGTGGCGCTGGAAAAAGCACAGCAAGTCAGGCAGCATCTGAGGAACATGAGCGTCAACATTTCGGGCTTAACCTTGCATCAGGACAGAGTTAAGCCCGAAACATGATTCTCTTGCTCCTCAGATGCTGCCTGATCTGCTGTGCTTTTTCCAGTGCCACACTTTATCGACACTGTTAGTGGTTAGCAATAGATTGGGTGTAATAGCAGATAATGAAATAACAATAACTGAGGTGTGGGGATAGGGGTAATGGTCATGGGACAGCTCAGGCCCTAAAGTGGTTGAACTTGATATTGAGCCCAGAAAGCTGTAGAATTTCCAAGTGGAAAACAAAGTGCTGTTCTTCCCTGTGGTGGTGGGGGTTTGGGAGTGAAGGAGGAGTGGACGAGGGTGTTCTGGAGGGAACAGTCCCTGCGTAAGGCTGACAAGGCAGGGGAGGGGAATCTGTGTCTGGTGGGGGCATCCTGCTGGGGGTGGCAGAAATGCCAGCTAATGATTTTCTGAATGTGGAGATTGGTGGAATGGTAGGTAAGGAAAAAGGGGGACCCTATCACTGCAGTGGATGGAAAGAAGGGGGTGAAGGCTGAAGTGCGGGAGATGGATTGGACTCGGTTGAGTCTCCTGCCAACTATGATGTTGGGGATCCTTAGCTGACGAAGAAAGTGGACATTTTGGAGGCCCCCCTTTCAAAGTTGGCATCACCAGACGCAATTGCGATGGAGATGCAGGAACTGGGAGAACGGAATAGAGTCTTTACATGATGCAGGGTACGAGCATGCATAGTCAAGGTATCTGTGGGAGCTGTTGGGTTTGTAGTGCATATTGGTGGCCAGCCTACCCCCAAAAATAGAAACAGAGATGTCGAGGAAGGGAAAACAGGAGTTAGAGATGGACTAAGTGAAAGTGAGAGCATGTGGAAATTGGAAGCGAAACAGATAAGCTTTTACAAAGCTGGACAAGAGGGGAAAGTAGCATCAATGATATCATGGATGTACCGGAGAAAGAGTTGTGGGTAGGGGCCAGAATAGGAATGGAATAAGGGATGCTCCACATATACTACAAAGACACAGGCTCAACTGTGGCCCATTCAAATACCCATTGCCACCTCTCTGACCTGAAGGGAGTTAAAAGAGAAGTTGTTCAGATTGAGGATGAGCTCAGCTAGGCAGAGGAGGCACCAGATGAAATGAGGTTGGTGACTGTAGTTGATGCAATGGCCTGATGTTCCACATGGGGTCATAGTCCAGGAAGATAAGAGGAGGTGTTTGAGAACTGGTGTTCAGCCTATTCAATATAAAGGTTAGTTTGCCAGACAACATCTCACAGATATAATTTCCTTTATCTAGGGTACCTAGAATATGGGAGCATAAATCTCAGGATAAGGGGTTGATCATTTGGGATTGAGTGGAGGAGAAATTTCTGCATTGAGATGTTGTAAATCTTCAGAGCTGTCTGCTCCAGTGGGTTGCAGATATTTCAATGAATTTAATGTTGGAATAAGCAGATAGTCGATATGTCATAGAATGAAGAGTAAAGCAGAGCAGGTGAGAAAGTGGAGTTTAAGCTCAAAATCAACCATGATAATAGTGAAAGGTAGAGTCTGTTCAACAGACTTCTGGTTTTCCCCGTTCCTATTTTGTATATTTTTACGTTAACCCAAAGGACTGTGCATGTTCTGTCACATTCATTCAATACGGAGATAAAATATTTTTGATCTCTCAGGAAATCGAGGGATAGGGGAGCATGGAGGAAATTGGAGTCAAGATACAAGGTTAGCCTTGATCATATTGACATCATGAGGTCAATCCCTGGAATGGCGGGATTACCTTACACCGAAAGACTGGAGCTACTGGGCTTGCATACCCTTGAGTTTAGAAGACTGAGAGGGGATCTGATTGAGGCATATAAGATTATTAAAGGTTTGGACACTCTGACGGCAGGAAACATGTTTTTGCTGATGGGTGAGTGCCGAACCAGAGGACACAGTTTAAAAATACGGGGTAGACCATTTAGGACAGAGATGAGGAGAAACAACTTCACCCAGAGACTAGTGGCTGTGTGGAATGCTCTTCCCCAGAGGGCAGTGGAGGCCCAGTCTCTGGATTCATTTAAGAAAGAGTCAGAAGGAGCTCTCAAGGATAGTGGAATCAAGGGTTATGGAAATAGGGCAGGAACAGGATACAGATTAAGAATGATCAGCCATGATCATATTGAATGGTGGTGCAGGCTCAAAGGGCAGAATAGCCTATTCCTGCACCTATTGTCTACTGAATGGTGGAGACAGATTGAATGATGGAATGGCCTACTTCTGCTCCCAAGCAAGTTTAATCAGTATGGAAACTACAAGTCTGTAACTGTTTCCTTCACCTCTAAATGATATTTTTGAGTTGAAAATCTTTTGAAGAACAATGACAAAGGGAATATTTTATGTTTACATTGTTCTCACTACTGACCTGCACAAATGGTTAAATTGAGTGAACTGGTCTCAAACATAAATATGAAGTGCCTCTCAAGCAGCTACTCGCAAATACAAGATTTTAAAAAAACTCAAAAGGCAAGTGTCTTCCTATCAGGATATTGCTACTACATCAACCATTATACTCCTCTCAATTAAAGTTATTTATTTTCACTAACTGGGTGAGAGAGGATTAGGCAAACAGTATTGTTTGTTTTGCTTCAGCCAGAATGGGCAAACAAAGATTGATCTCCATACTTCAAAACTTCAGAATGCCCCAAAATGTTTTATTGTTGTTGCACTGCTGTAGAGTAGATTGCGGCAGCCAACTTTGACATTGCAAGCTCCCATGAACAGCCATGTAATAGAGGGAGTATATTGGCATGGATAGAGGATTAAATAACTATTAGAAGACAAGGAAAGCTGGTTTAAGGGGGGAATTTTCAAGATGGCAATTTGTAACTAGTACCATGCACAAGGATCAGTGTGATGATGTTTGTTTCCACAAGGGTATCTCCTACCACAGTACAGTCACAGATAAATCTTTCTACGTCAGATAGACAGGTGAGGGTAAGTAAGGTCAAGTATGTTTTTCCCTCTGCTGGTTATTTCCACAGGTGTCGCAAACCCAGTCTAGCAGCAAAGGACTCAGCTAGTTCGTTTAGGAACCACACTTGGTGATGGACAGCTCCCTTACTCAGTGGATTGCGTTGTTGTGGATTCAAGTTTCACCTTAGAAAATCCCATTATGAATATTCAGGATAGCACATTTGCACAGTACTGGCTGTTTGAAAGTGTCGTGTTTGGATAAGACTTTAAACTAAGGCCTTTGCTGGTCTCAGGTGACAGTAAAAGTCCCTATGCCATTATTTTGAAGATGACCAGGGGAGTTATTACAGTGGTCGAGACCAATATTTAACCCCCAATCAACAAAGTTAAAACACGTTACCAGTAACGTCATAAGATCACAAGATATAGGAGCAGTAGTGTGTCATTTGTCCCTAAAGTCTGCTATACCATTCAATTAGATCATGGCTGACCTGATCATTCCCAACAGTACTTTCCTGTTGATTTCCATAACCCCGATTAAAAAATCTGTCTCAGTGTTGAACATATGTATAAGATGGTGAGAAAAGGATTGAGAATATTCTCTGGATGTTTATATTTAGTTTAAAATTATGACTTTTACTAATTCAGTGTCTCAACCACAGCCCCCAGAAACCCGTTCCCAAACATTTCACAAAAAAAAATCTACAGGGCCTGCTCAGTCCAGCATGGTAGAAGACGACCACTTGGTAGCCCAATGAGAAAAGGCTCTTGTCTTAAACAAGGTGGAGGTTATTAGACGGGAGCAAGTAGGTACATGTTACATAAATGAAATAGACATTGTTATGGTCACAATGAGGAAGTTCTAGAGATCTTAATTTATTTTTCCCATCAAGCCCATATGGCATCATCACACTGAAGGCCTATTCAGTTTCCCTCATTCATTAGCCTTTACAGATCCTGACATCGTTACAAAGCTGTAATTTCTATTTCAGAATTGATTCCCGTTGCACCACTTGGAAAATGCAATACTCAATCCACAAGCCAATTACTCTCTCCCAATTAATGAATTCTCATTCCTCTTCATGCAAAACCCGAAGAAATAAGAACAGGTGTAGGCTATTCGACCCCTCCAATAGGATCATGGTTAAGCTGACATGCCTCTCAACCACTTTTCTGCCCTGCCCTTTAACCCTTGATTTCCCAACTGACCATAGGATCTATGACAAAAAATAAAAATTAGAGTTCTCTCCACAAATGCTGCCAGAACTGCTGAGCTTTTCCTGCAATTTTTATTTTTATCTCCGATTTACGGTATCTGCAGTTCTTTCCGTTTTTATTAAGGACTGATCTATCTCAGCCTTAAATATACACAAGAACTAGCCCCCCAACACCTATCTGCAGGAAGGAGCTCCAAAAACTCTCAACCGTCAAAGAATAAATTCCTTCTTGACACAGTCTTAAATTTGCGCTTCTTTATTCTGAGACTATGCCCTCTAGTCCTCGATTCTCCCATGAAGGGAAACATCATCTCAGCATTTACCTTATCAAGCTCCTAGATAATCCTCTATGTTATAATGAGCTCACTTCTCGCTCTTCTGAATTCCAGTGAGTAGAGTCCCAAACTGTTTAGCCTTTGTTAAATAAGACAATCCCCTCAGACCTGGGGTTATCCTAGTGAACCTTCTCTGAATTGCCTTCAATTAAATTATATATTTCCTTAAATAAGGGGACAAAAACTGCACAAAGTTCTCCGGTTGTGGTCTCATCAACATATTATACAGCTACAGTAAGACTTCCCTGTTCATATTCCAACTCCCTTGAATAAGCACCAACATTCCACATTAGCTTTCCTGATTCTATCAATTGCAGCAGGAAATCACGGAATCTTATGCACTAACTTTTCGTGTTTCGTATGCAAGTACTTTGATGTCCCTTTGTGTCACTGCTTCTGTAGTTTTTTTCCACTTAATTTTTTTGTCCTCCCATTCAAAATCAACTTCACATTTTCCCACATTATGCTCCATTTGCCAAGTGTTTGCCCACTTATTTAACCTTTCAATGTCTCTCAACAAACTGTCTTTATCAGTTTCGCAACCTACCTTTCCATACATTCATTTTCTTCCTCCACATTATTCAAGTACATTATAAGCCACTGCAGTCACAGCATTGTTCCCTGTAGAGCCCAACTGGTCAAAGGTCACCAACCTGAAAAAGAACTCCTATCCCCATTCATTGTTTCTTGCCCTTCAGCCAATTCTCCATTTATGCAAATATACTTCATCCAACACCATTGGCACTGATCTTTTGACTTAAACTTTTGAGGTATCTTGTCGAATATCCTCTGGAAGTCTAAATACGCATCTATTGGTTCCCCACTATCCACTCCAATGTAGTACAATTTCCCAGTCCAGCTACATCATTAGCACCTACCTGGGAACTGGGAAATTGTCCAGGTATGCCCTGTCCACAAAGCAGGAGAAATTCCACTCAGATAATTGTGGCTACGAATTTACTCTCCATTGTGAGCAAAGTGATCAACAGAGCTATCGCATAGCACTTACTCAGCAATATGCTGCTCACTGCATTCAGTTTGGATTCTGCCAGGACCACTCAGCTCCTCACTTTTTTATAGCCTTTTTCCAAATATGGGTCAAAATAAATGACCTAAGGGTTGTGATGAAAGTGATCGTCCTTTACCATTAAGGCAACACTAAATAGAAAAACCATCATGAAGCCCTAGAAAAATCAAAGTCATTGAAAATTTGGGAAAGTCTCTACTGGCTGGAGTCATACCTAGCACAAAGAAAGATGGAAGCAGTTGGATGGAGGATAATCATTTCATTTCGGGGGAATTCTGCAGGAGTTTCTTAAGGTGGTGTTCTTGGCCCAATCATTTTCAGTTACAATCCTTATGACCTAAGCTTCTGAGATCTAATACAGAAGTAAGAATGCTCATTGATGATTGCATAATGTTAAGCACCACCTGCAAATCCTCAGATAATTAAACAGTTGGCGTCCATATGCAGCAAGCCTTGGACAACATTCATGTTCGTGCTGATAAATGGTAAGTAACATTGAGTACATACAAGTGCCAGGCAATTACCATCTCCAACAATAGAGAATTTAACCAGCTCACCTTGCCATTCAATGGGATTGGCATTGCTGAATCTCCCACTATCAACATCCTGAATTATCACTGGCCAGATTTTAAACTGGACCAACCACTTAGATGCTAAGCAGAAAAGAGGCTGAGAATTCTGTGGTAGACCATCAATTTTCTGATTCCACAAATCTTGTTCACCATCTAAAAGTTAGAAGTGTGATGAAATACTGCCCATTTGCCTGGATGAGCACTGCTTAAATTGAAGAAGCTTGACCTCATTCAAGACAAAGCAACCTACTTGATAAGAACCCCATTCATCATCTACAACAACTCTCTGAATGAAGACGTTTCTTCTCATCTCTCTTGCTGACAATCCTGAAATTGTGACTTCCAGTTACTGACATACCAACCTGTTGAAACAGAATATCCTTCTTTGTCCTGTCAAAATTGTTCATAATTTTGAACACTTCAGTATAGTCACCCCTTAATCTTCTCTGCTCTAAGGAGCATAAGCCCAATCTCTCTAATTCTTCCTCGTATCTAAAGTCCTTAATTCCTGGTGTAATTCCAGTAAATCTGGCTTGCACTTTCTCCAGTGTTTTAACATTTTTTTTTTTAAGTAAGGTGCCCAGAATTGAACAAAACACTCCAAGTGTGGTCTGATCAATGATTTGTAGAAGTGCAACATCACTCACTTACCGTTATAGTCTAATTATAAACCCAATGGTCCTTTAAGCTTTTTTAATAACAGCTTCAACTTGCCTGCCATCTTCAGGGAACCATGTTCATGAACCCAGAGGTCCTTCTGCTTCTGTATTCCTCTCAAAATTGTACTACTGAGCCTGTACTGTACCTAAGGTTTCTTCTCCAAAATACATTACCTATCAATTCTCTGTGTTCATTTGCCACTTCTGCAGGAAGTGCAGCCAACTCCAGCTCCTCACAGACCGCGTTAGGGAACTGGAGCTGGAGTTGGATGAACTGAGAATTATTCGAGAGGCTGAGAGGGTGATAGATAGAAGCTACAGGGAAATATTTACGCCAGAGAACAGAGGTAGCTGGGTAATAGTTAGAGATGGGAAGGGGAGAGAGCAGGCAGTGCAGGGATCCCCTGTGGTCGTTCCCCTCAACAATAAGTATACTGCTTTGGATACTGTTGGGGGGACGGCCTAGCAGGGGTAAGCTGCAGTGACCGGGTTTCTGGCACAAGGTCTGGCTCTGAGGCTCAGAAGGGAAAGGCGGAGAGGAGGAGAGCGCTAGTTATAGGAGACTCTACAGTTAGAGGGACAGACATGCGGTTCTGGGCATGGGTGAGACTCTCAGTTGGTTTGTTGCCTCCCAGGTGCCAGGGTCCGAGACGTCTCGGACTGTGTCTTCAGAATCCTTAAGGGGGAGGGTGTGCAGCCAGAAGTCATGGTGCACATTGGTACCAATGACATAGGTAGGAAGAGGGGTGGGGAGGTCATTCAGGAGCTCAGGGAGTTAGGCTGGAAACTAAAAGCTAGGACGGACAGAGTTATCATCTCTGGGTTGTTGCCGGTGCTACGTGACAGTGAGGCAAAGAATAGGGAGAGAGTGCAGTTGAACACGTGGCTGCAAGGATGGTGTAGGAAGGAGGGCTTCAGGTATTTGGACAATTGGACTGCATTCTGGGGAAGGTGGGACCTGTACAAGCAGGAGGTTTGCACCTGAACCAGAAGGGCGCCAATATCCTGGGAGATAGGTTTGCTAGCACTCTTGCGGGGGGTTAAACTAATTTGGCAGGGGGATGGGATCCGGACTTGTAGTCCAGCAAGTACGTTAGCTGTTTTTCAGGATGTCCAAGAATGTAGGGAGGCTGTGGAGAAGGTAGCACCGACAGGGAATACTTGCGGACACAGAGATGGACTCAAGTGTGTATACTTCAATGCAAGGAGTATCCGAAATAAGGTGGGTGAACTTAAGGCGTGGATCGGTACTTGGGACTACAATGTTGTGGCCATCACGGAAACATGGATAGAAGAGTGTCAGGAATGGTTGATGGAGGTTCCTGGTTACAGATGTTTCAGTAAGATTAGGGAGGGTGGTAAAAAAGGAGGGGGCGTGGCGTTGCTAATTAGAAATGGCATAATGGCTGCAGAAAGGCAGTTCGAGGAGGAATCTGTCTTTGGAGGTAGTATGGGTTGAAGTCAGAAATAGGAAAGGAGAAATCACCTTGTTGGGTGTTTACTATAGGCCCCCCAATAGCAGCAGAGATGTGGAGAAACAGATTTTGGAAAGGTGCAGAAGTTTACAGGTAGTAGTCATGAGCGATTTCATTTTCCCAAATACTGATTGGAAGCTCTTTAGATCAAGTAGATTGGACGGGACGGTGTTTGCGCAGTGTGTCCAGGAAGCTTTTCTAATTCAGTATGTAGATTGTCCGACCAGAGGGGAGGCCATATTCGATTTGGTACTCAGTAACGAACCGGGACAGGTGATGGGCTTGTTCGTGGGTGAGCATTTTGGTGATGGTGACCACAATTCTGTGACTTTCACCTTGGTTATGGAGAGAGGTAGGTGTGTGCAACAGGGCAGACTTTACAATTGGGGGAAGGGTAAATACGATGCTGCAAGACAGGATCTGAGGAGCAGAAGTTGGGAGCATAGGCTGTCAAGGAAGGATGTCATTGAAATGTGGAACTTTTTCAAGGAACAGATACGACGTGTCCCTGATGTGTATGTACCTGTCAGGCAGGAAAGGGATGGTCGTGTGAGGGAACCTTGGTTGACAAGGGAGGTTGAACGTCTAGTAAAGAGGAAGAAGGAGGCTTACATAAGGTTAAGGAAACAAGGTTCAGACAGAGCGTTGGAGAGATACAGGATAGCCAGGAGGGAGCTGAAGAAAGGGATTAGGAGAGCTAAGAGAGGGCATGAAAAATCATTGGCGGGTAGGATCAAGGATAACCCCAAGGCCTTTTATGCGTATGTGAGAAACATGAGAATGACGAGAACGAGATAGGAGAGGTCTTGAATGAGTACTTTTCTTCAGTATTTACAAATGAGAGGGACCGTATTGTTGAAGAGGAGAGTATGAAATGAACTGGTAAGCTAGACGAGATACTTGTTAGGAAGGAAGATGTGTTGGGCATTTTGAAAAACTTGAGGATAGACAAGTCCCCCGGGCCTGACGGGATATATCATAGGATTATGTGGGAAGCAAGAGAGGAAATTGCAGAGCCGTTGGCAATGATCTTTTCGTCTTCACTGTCAACGGGGGTAGTACCCAGGGGACTGGAGAGTGGCGAATGTTGTGCCCCTGTTCAAAAAAGGGAGTAGGGATAACCCCGGGAATTACAGGCCAGTTAGTCTTACGTCGGTAGTAAGCAAAGTAATGGAAAGGGCACTGAGGGATAGGATTTATGAGTATCTGGAAAGACACTGCTTGATTAAGGACAGCCAGCATGGATTTGTGAGAGGTAAATCTTGCCTTACAAGTCTTACTGAATTCTTTGAGGAGGTGACTAAGCATGTGGATGAGGGTAGAGCAATGGATGTAGTGTACATGGATTTTGGTAACGCATTTGATAAGGTTCCCCATGGTAGGCTTACGCGGAAGGTCAAGAGGCAGCAGATAGTGGGAAATTTGGCCAGTTGGATAGAGAACTGGCTAACTGGTTGAAGTCAGAGAGTGGTGGTAGATGGTAAATATTCAGCCTGGAGCCCAGTTACAAGTGGAGTTCCACAGGGATCAGTTCTGGGTCCTCTGCTGTTTGTAATTTTTATTAATGACTTGGAAGAGGGAGTCGAAGGGTGGGTCAGTAAATTTGCAGACGATACGAAGGTTGGAGGAGTTGTGGATAGTGAGGAGGGCTGTTGGCTGCAAAGGGACTTAGATATGATGCAGAGCTGGGCGGAGGAGTGGCAGATGGAGTTCAACCCTGTCAAGTGTGAGGTTGTCCATTTTGGAAGGACAAATAAGAATGCGGAATACAGGGTTAATGGTAGGGTTCTTAGTAAGGTGGAGGAGCAGAGGGATCTTGGGGTCTATGTTCATAGCTCTTTGAAAGTTGCCACTCAGTTGGATAGAGCTTGTAAGAAGGCCTATGGTGTATTAGCGTTCATTAGCAGAGGGATTGAATTCAAGGTGATGTTGCAGCTGTATAGGACCTTGGTAAGGCCACATTTGGAGTACTGTATGCAGTTCTGGTCGCCTCACTTTAGGAAAAGATGTGGAAGCTTTGGAGAGGGTGCAGAGGAGATTTACCAGAATGTTGCCTGGAATGGAGAATAGGTCGTACGAGGATAGGTTGAGAGTGCTAGGTCTTTTCTAATTGGAACGGCGAATGATGAGGGGTGACTTGATAGAGGTTTTTAAGATGATCAGAGGAATAGATAGAGTAGACAGTCAGAGACCTTTTTTTCCCGGGTACAACACAGTGTTACAAGGGGACATAAATTTAAGGTGAAGGATGGAAGGTATGGGGGGAGGGGGTTGTCAGGAGTAGGTTCTTTACCCAGAGAGTGGTGGGGGCATGGAATGCGCTGCCTGTGGGAGTGGCAGAGTCAGAATCATTGGTGACCTTTAAGCGGCAATTGGATAGGTACATGGATAGGTGCTTAAGCTAGGACAAATGTTCGGCACAACATCGTGGGCCGAAGGGCCTGTTCTATGCTGTATTGTTCTATGTTCTATGTCTGTCCATTTGACAACTTGTCAAAATGTCTCTGAAGTCACTCAGCAGCATCCTCACCATTCATTATTCTCCCTCAATGTCATCTGAAAATTTTGGGATTTTGTTTTCAACATCCATTTGCAAATCGTTTATTATATCAGGAAAAGCGAGTGTCCCAACACCACTCCATGGGGAACACCACTTTCAACTTGCCTCCAAACTAAGCCATACCCATCTACACCTACCCTCTGTTTCTTATCTTTTAGCCAATTCCTAATTGACGCTGCCAAGTACCCATACATTTCTAATTTGCAAACCAACCTGCCATGTGACACACTATCAAATGCTTTATGTATATTGGAAAGTAGGTTTTTAAAAATGTTTTAAAGCTGAAGGGAAGAAGAAAAGCAGAGGGTCTTAAGGAAGTGACTCTAAAAATTTAGGTCAAGATTACTAAAGTCTAATGGTGGATCAATGGACAGAAGGCCAAAGTGAGTGGACTTAAGGCTGTGGGAAGAGATAGAATGTTGGTGTAAATTACAGAAAAGGGCTTTACTGCAGCCAGTCATCTTGTGGCATGGTCTGTTAGCCATATTTGTTTTTGCATTTTTCAGTTCATAGAAATGTTTGCACTGTAATTTGCTGGAATTGCACGCTGGTAGTGGTTCAACTAGGACAACAAGACAGAAGAGGTTGAAGCCAATTGTAAGATGAGCAGTATACTTATTTACTCAATGAGATTTGAGAATTGAGAAAAAGACAGGATACCTGGGGACAATTAGTCAGTCTAATCAAGTACAGAAAGAGAAATAATGAGGCAAAGAAAGTTTGGACTAAGATGAAAGGAAGACACACAAAGGAATAAAAGAAACAAAATAAAATCTAAGATTTGCCTTTTAAAAATCTCTAAGGATAACTTATCATAAGAAAGGAGGTTCAGCAGCTTAAATTGTTCAATTTCTAGGTCAGGTAAATTAACTGGCTCTATATTACCATCATGCTGTTTAAAAGGTAGTACCGTCAGAGCTAACTTTCTGTGGAAATTTGATTAGGCAATAATCGTTCAAATGCGGCAAAGTTGTAAAATAACAAGGAGGCTAAGAACAAGGTTCCAGGTGCGCAAAACAAACAGTGGAGCAAGGTTTGTCAACCAATAAATTCTAGATCTTCTAATTCATAACATATCTCTTAATTCCATGAATTTGCCTACTTATTTGTAAGTTACAAGTGACTAATGCTTTTTTTCCAGAACATCAAGCTGTGATGCTACAGAAGGGGTCTGAGGTGACAAGGATTTTTCATTCAATGTTTTTAGCTCAGGAAAACAAGACAGAATGCAAAATAGGATATGGGGCTTAAGTTTTGTACATATTCATGTTGTTGGACACAGGAAGGCCTACTGCATCAACTTACAGTCCAAGAATACCTCAAAGAAGGAAGAGTTTCCATTGACAACAGCATTATTGGAACATATATGCATGATGAATGCTCCTCAGTGTGTTTCTATGTTTAATGAACAAACCTCTTACTATAATTGAACAGGGGAGTCATTGGTGAAATCATAAGTTCTTATTGAGCAGTTGGATGCCTAATCAACAATTCTATCTTAGGCCAGAAGATATTTGTCCAAGTCTATCATGGAAATGTATCATTAGAGTTGGTGTAGAGTTTATCCGCCCAGAGTCAAAGCAAAGCAGGTTTTCTCATTACTTTACGTGAGCATGTTTCAACATGAGAAACTTTTTCAGTGCCTAATTTAGTCCTCAAAAATATGGAAAATTTACTCACCTATATTTGGATGGTTCAAACATTTCATTATTCTTACTTCCCTGAAAAGCTGCAAGAAAAGAAGAAAATGCGATTAGAAGCATATATTATTAATGCAATCATTTGTATTCTCTTTTGACCATTTGATTTTATAATGTGTAACACAATTCAAGAAAGATGCAAAGTTGTTTTTTTTAATGATACAGTGGAATCAGCTCAATTGTGTTATTCACCCGTCTTAATCACTATAAAATCCCCCTCCCTTCTCCAAGCTCACATAGCTGCTAAAGGAAAGCCAGTGATTTCATGGAAGTAGATTAGAAGCTACAAAATAAGTTGGATAACAGGTAAGAAAGCAAAATAATAGCACATTATCACTAGCACAGTGGAGCAGCAGAAATTCAGATGGAAAATGCCATAGGTCTAGAAAGCTTTGAAGTCTACATGTACATCATTTATACAGTGTATCTAAGTAAAAGAAAAAGTATAGCTACTGTTGTAAGCATACTCAGCCACTGGATGGAGCTCTAGAATTTAGGAAGCAGGAAGAAATCCAATACCATATGTATAATTAGGGAATCTAGTTCTGTAATTATAACAGAGTCATAGAGATTTACAGCACACAAAAACAGACCTTTCAGTCCAACTCGTCCATATATCCAAAATTAATCTAGTCCTATTTTCCAGCACTTGGCCCATATCCATCTAACCCTTCCTATTCATGAATCCATCCAGATGGCTTTTAAATGTTGTAATTGTACCTGCCTCCACCACTTCCTTGGCAGCTCATTCCATACACTAACATCTTAAAGCATAGGAGCACATTTAGTAAGTAATGCTGTGCCAGCTCATGGAAACAGCTGTCTGATTTTGTCCCACATTGCAGGTTTTTCCCACAATAACCCTGCAAATTTATCAGGTACATGCCCAAATACTTTTACAAATTTCTGAATGGAATCTGCTTCTACTACCCTTACAAGTAGTGTAAATCAGAAAACTGTGTGGGGAAAGAACATTTTTAAGTTTTTAGGAAGTTTTTGTGCCAATTATTGCCATGTATGACTTTTAATTACTGATTAACTTGCTGAAAGAAAGAATTTCTTCTTTCTGAAGAAAGTTTTAAAGAAGGGTCACTGGACCTGAAGTGTTAACTCTTCTTTCTCTCCATAGATGCAGCCAGATTTGTTGAATTTTTCCAGCTGTTTCTGTTTTGTGTCTGATTTCTAGCATCTGTAGTTCTTTGAATTTCTTCTTGTCTCTATATCATGAATATACTTAATGACCAATTCTAGAGATTACAGATTTCCCCCGAGTCAACTCTTTGTTCAAGTGCCTTTACAGAAGATTGCAGACCCAGGTCAGCTGGTAAGTGAAAAGTAGGAGAAGTATGAAATGAATGGTGAAATTCAAGGGAAATTGGAAAACCGATGTCACTTGACACAATTCATAATTAGAATAACAGGTCAAATTGACAGCTAAAACTGCGTGATTGTTTTTCAGATGTTGCTGAATTTTGTGCGTTTCCAATTTTGAGGTGTCACAGGAATTACTAAGCTTTAACTTAACCCTTGCTGTCTCCCTATAGAGAAGTAAAGCCAAACCAGAGACCTAGGTTTTAGAACCAGTATAACGATACTGCTTCCACAATTCTCAAAAGTAACCTTCCAGTTTAGCACTCTTCTACAGATTTTTAAAATATAATTTGAGTTTGCAATATCTTCAAGCCCTCTACCACCTTGCTGTCCAACTTAGCTGATCTTTCTTTCAAAATGTGTCTTATGTCAAAGAACATTTGGAGCACAGAGTATATTCAAACACATTATAATTTTTTTTTTAAATGATAGCGTCGCTAATTCTTGGACCTGTGTACTCTCAATTACATTTTGTGATGCTTCTAAAATGTTAGATGGAAAATAAGCACGATAAGGTGATTTAGATACTTAATTGTTGGATGTGTCATACAATATACTTTAAAAGTATAGCTAATTGCCCTACCTGGAGTGACAGGTTTCATTTGTAACATTCCAGCTGAGAGGGAGGAAATGGAAACTGTGATGCTCAACCAGATTCTTCAAACCCTCAAATTTGAACCACAATGAACTTACTTACATTGCTGATTTTAACTGAAGATGGGAAATGGGAGTTCCACTCCAAAATATTGATGAGGCTGGTCAATGTAGTTAAACAAACTATACTGAATCAGTGAATCTCAATTGGCAATGAAGTGAATCAAGTAGAATAAAACTAAATTGGTAATATTCGGGCGATTCACTTCCAATTTTTAATGATATAATGACTGCCAAAAGTGTAAGCATTGAAGTGTTAGATCACAGCCTCCAACATTTCAATCTTTCAGGAATGGCTTCCCAAAACATGCATCATGACCCTCAATAGGAACGGCTGACTAAATTTGGGGATTTTGAGTCCCAAACTTTTAATGGCAGCATTAAAGTGCAGCAGACCCCAGGACAGCATTTACTGAAACGTTCATTGTTCAGGTCAGGTTCAATGGTTGAATATCAAACAAAATGGTAAGTAACCAAAGCAACTAATCTGGCGCAGACTACTCCAATAATAGATTAATATCAATGATTGCTGTTAGTCTGAACAACAAGAATTGTTGACCCATTAGCATAAACTGGAATCAATTCCTTTCTGCCTTGTGCCGGGAACAGTTCCATCAGAGATTGCTGCAGCCAACTCCACATGGTCAGCTTAAAGTAGCTAAAGATGATCCCTAATCATCCTTCCACTGAGACTGCCTTCTCTCTGGCAAGAAATGTCTCTGTCCACCTAGTCCCCAATGCGATCTGGCTGTAAATGGCTCTTTTCCCTGCCCTCAGTCCCTGAGATTCACTCCACAGAGTAGCCTGGCTACAAGTGATTCCCTTCTCCTGCGGTGAGAGAAAGAGATGCAGGATGTGAGTAAATAAGTGAGTGATTGAGTGTGATAGTGCATTAGTCATTGCAAATTAGTGACTGGGAAAGAATTACAGTGTGAATAAATCTTATATAATGTCATCACCAGCTTAAAAACTGCTGACTGAACTACCCTATTCTCATAGATCATAAGACCATAAGTCACAGGAGCAGAAATTAAGCCATTCAGCCCATTGAGTCTGCTGATAAGTTTCTCAACCCCATTCTCCTTTCTCCCCGTAACTCTTCATCCCCTTGATACTCAAAAATCTATCTCAGTCTTAAATATACTCGATGACTTGGCCTCCACAGCCTTCTGTAGCAATGAATTCCCATGGATTCACCACTCTGGCTGAAGAAGTTTCTCCTTATCTCTGTTCTTAAAGGTCTTGCCTTTATTCTAAAGGCTGTGCCATCACATCCTAGTCTTTCCTACCAATGGAAACATCTTCTCAACACTCACTCTGTCTAGGCTATTCAGTATTCTATATGCTTCAATTAGATCTTCCCTCAACCTTCTAAATGCCACTGGGTATAGAGCCAGTGTCCTCAAACATTCCTCATGTTAAGCTTTTCATTCCTGGGACCATTCTCGTGAACCTCCTTTGAACACGCTCCAAGTCCAGTATCCTTCCTGAGATCTGGGGCCCAAAACTGCACACAATACTGCAAATGTGGTCTGAGCAGAGAATTACAGAGCCTCAGAAGTATACCCCTACATTTGTATTCAAGTCCTCTCAAAATAAATACCATCATTGCATTTGCCTTCCTAACTACTAACTCAACCTGCAAGTTTACCTTGAGACAATCCTGGACTAGAACTCCCAAGTCTTTTTGCACTTCAGACTTCTGAATTTTCTCCCCATTTAGAAAAGAGTCCTTGCTTCTATTCTTTCTATCAAAGTACATGACCTCACACTTTGCCACATTGTACTCCATCTGCCACTTCTTTGCCCACTCTTCTAACCTGTCCAAATCCTTCTGCAGCCTACCCACCTCCTCAAGCTACCTGTCCCTCTACCTATCTTTGTATCATCTGCAAACTTAGCCAGAATGCCCTCAGTTCCTTCATCTAGATCATTAATGTATAAAGTAAAAAGTTGTGGTCCCAATACTGCACCTTGCTGAACACCACTTGTCACACCGACTGCCATCCTGAGAAGGACCCTTTTATCCCCACACTCTGCATTCTGCCAGATAGCTGTGCTTTGGGATGTCCCAACAATCTTAAATCCACCAAACAGGGTCAAGGAGGAAGAAGTTTAGTAAACGGTTTTAAGTTTTTGGGCATATGTTGGTTTTATAATGCTTATAAGTTTCTGCAATTCTTAAATTTATAATGAAATCCCTTTTTGAAAGTTCATATTTTGAAACTGGGTAATCAGGTCATGATATCCTCATTTGACAGGAATTGGCTTCTAATGGTGTTAAGAAACTAAAAAATTTGAACACTGGGTCTATTATTGTTCCGTGAACTCAAGTAGTTTCTTACATATTACTACAAACACATCAAAGGGATCTATTTAATGGCTTACATTAAATATTTACCTAGTAATATAATTAAAAAGGGCAGGAGTTGTCTATACAATCCTTCTAGCCTGCTCCATCATTCAATGCGTTCATGTCCGATGTGATCTTGGATTCAAACTTCACTTTCCTGTCTGGCCGTATAACCTTTGTCTTATCGTCAAACATATGTGCAACGCAACTTTGAATATATTCAATAATTCAGTTGCCACAACTCCCTCAGACAGAAAATTCAATAGATTAATAGTCAGCTTGAAGGAGAAATTCCTTTTCATCTCTGTTTAAATACTTCCTTCCTTATTCAGCAACGATGTTCCCTTGCTCTATAAACTCCCATAAGGAGAAATACCTTCTGAGCCCTTTTCAAGCCTCTCTGGATCTTATGTTTCAGGAAGAATCTCTCTCATTGTTTAAATTCCAGTGAGGCACATGTAATATTGTGTAATGAGGCCCCTCATTACATAAATCAACTGAGTGAACTTTCACGCAATTGTCTCTAATGCAAGTACATCCCTCCTTATATAGAGATCAAAAATACATCTAATTCTACACGCATGATCTCATCAATATCCTGTACAGTTGTAGCATGACCTCCTGACTTTTATAATCTATTCTCCTTTTAATAAAAGCTGATATTTCACTTGTCTTCCTAATCACTTACTATTCCTGAATGTCAACATTATTTTCCTGAGGATGCTTAGAGATCTCACTGTACTGAAGCATTCTGTAATCACTCTTCACTTAAACAACATCCTCTTCAGAATGCACTTTATAGCATAACTTTGAGACAGTGTCAGCATACCTCCTTGCAGTACACTCAGTCTCTTCACCCAAGCCTTTAGAGACTGTAAATAGTTTTGAGACCTCAACACTGTTCACTATGACACTCACCTACTTGAAAATAACCCATTTATTCAGACTCTCTATTTCTTCAGTCCCCTATTCCTTTCATTCTGTCATGCCCACCACTAACTTGTGTAGTAAGCTTTTATGTGGCACCTTATCAACACCTTTTGGAAATCCAAACATGCCACATCTACTAATTCCTTTCTATGCACCCTGTTTATTAAAGGAACTTTAATTAATTCGTCAAACCTAATTGCCCTTTCTGCCTGGCTGAATAATGAGTTTTATTTTGAAAAGGTTCTGTTACTACTACTTTCATAAGAGATTCCACTGTTTTCCCAGCATCAGATACTAGGCTTATTGGCCGAAGTTTCTGACTCCATCCTTTCTTGAATAATGTCATCCAAGTACAGCTTTCCAATTCACTATGATGTTTACAGAATCTAGGGAATTTTAGAAGACTGAAACCAATGCATCCACTATCTCTGTAGTTACATCTTTTAAGACCCTTGATGCAGGCTGCTTAGGCCAGTTGCCGTGTCACTGTTATGGGCGGCACGGTGGCACAGCATGGGCAGCACAGTGGCACAGTAGTTAGCACTGCTGCCTCTCAGCGCCTGAGACCCGGGTTCAATTCCCGACTCAGGCGACTGACTGTGTGGAGTTTGCACGTTCTCCCCGTGTCTGCGTGGGTTTCCTCCGGGTGCTCCGGTTTCCTCCCACAGTCCAAAGATGTGCGGGTCAGGTGAATTGGCCATGCTAACTTGCCCGTAGTGTTAGGTAAGGGGTAAATGTAGGGGTATGGGTGGGTTGCGCTTCGGCGGGTCGGTGTGGACTTGTTGGGCCTGTTTCCACACTGTAAGTAATCTAATTATGGGCGGCACGGTGGCACAGTGGTTAGCACTGCTGCCTCACAGCGCCTGAGACCCGGGTTCAATTCCCGACTCAGGCGACTGACTGTGTGGAGTTTGCACGTTCTCCCCGTGTCTGCGTGGGTTTCCTCCGGGTGCTCCGGTTTCCTCCCACAGTCCAAAGATGTGTGGGTCAGGTGAATTGGCCATTCCAAATTGCCCGTAGTGTTAGGTAAGGGGTACATATAGGGGTATGGGTGGGTTGCGCTTCGGCGGGTCGGTGTGGACTTGTTGGGCCGAAGGGCCTGTTTCCACACTGTAAGTAATCTAATCTAAAGTCCTATTTGTTTACTTAGAAACTTTTTAAATTAGCATTTATTGTTGACAAAAAAGTTCGTCCCTCTTGTTCCCCTTCATTTCCTACTACAGTCTTTCTGTTATAATGTATGTTTTACCAATGCAAATTCACTGCAATGCAACTGACAAATTGGGGACTTTTAAAAAGTGTTGACTGTAATAGTGAAAATCACAAATGTGCCAGAATAATAGTCAGCTCTTCTGCAACTCCATGTTATAGAAAAATCACACTTTAGAAACATGGCCAACACTTTAAGCGCAGTTTCTAAAGCATGATCTTTCTCTAACATGGAGTTGCAGAAGAACTGACTATTATTCTAACACTTTGTGATTTTTGCTGTCAAACCAATTAGAAAATATTAAATAACCCATAAAATATTTGCAACTGTACTTTTAATGCTGTTCAGTTTAAGATTGTTTTATATTTTCAATTTGATGCTTTTCAGAATGACAAAATATTTTGTTCATAGAACAGAGCACTGACAAATCAATGTTTTATGGTGATCAGAAGCTAACTTAGGCTTGATACAATAGCAGATAGAATTGTAGGCCAATTATCTCTATAAATTATACTGCCAGGTAAATTCCACCTTCTGTTGCTGACTTGCAACTGAAGCTGTATTGATAACATGTAAACTATCAAACAAATGATGTTTGGTCCATCTAGCCTACCTTTTAAAGTCTCCCTAGGAATATTTATAAAAAACATTTGTCAGTCAGAATTGGTGTAGTCCTTTCTTGAAATGTATTAAACAGTTTCATTCTACCACCTGTTGATCAAGATGCTGAAAGGTTAGAGACAAAAAATACAGCAGATGCTGGAATCCAAAGTAGACAAGGAGGAGGCTGGAAGAACACAGCAAGCCAGGCAGTGACAGGAGGTGGCGAAGGCAATTTTTCGGATGTAACCCTTCTTCAGGACTGATTTTGAAAAGGACAAGAAAGAGGAGACACAACTATATCATAAGTTTTTAAAATGGAATATGTATAATAATGCGTTTTTGAACAAATAAAAAACACCGAAATTGTCTTTACCCCTTGACCTGCTACTTTCAATACTTATATCCAACATGTCTTTTTTGACTTCAGCTGATTCTGACTTTTTATTTTACTCAGGGTCCTTGATACCATGCTCATCCAGTAAGATGGTGGCAGTGGAAGTCACTCCAGTTGGAGCTCCTCTGTTTCGCCCGTTCTTTTTCTCCCGCTCTCCTCTCAGCCTTAGACACCAGGTCCCCAAAAGTGGCAAGGCAGTGACAGGAGCAAGATGCCAGTGGCTGCAACAGGTTTGCCAGGAACCCGAGGCGGGGATGGAGCGAGGTGGCAGCCAGTGGTCAGACCACGTGCCTCCCTGAGTTGGTCTGCTGCACACAGCCTTTGGAGAGGGACTGTGATCTTTGTCTTTTTGTTTTGCTTCTAGTTTCTCTGACATATGGTTATACTATGAATCGATTAGGTTCATCCTGCTTGTTTCAAACAAGAGATAATTGAACAGGTATTTGTCAGAGGGACACCAACCATCAGTCTTCAGCAGTATTGTTGGGATGCTGTTAGGAACCATTGCTGTTGCTGTATTTATTACACTTGACAGTTTTCTGATATCACATGGAGTGAATTAAAGTGGCTGAATCTTGGGGACCTCAGGAAGAGGCAAGAAATTGTTCAGATGGGAATTCTAGCTGAAGAAAGTTGCAAGCCAAATGTGAGGCGATGTATTTTGGGAAGACTAAAAAGACAAGGGGAATACACAATGAATGGTAAGATATTAGGCAGCGCAGAGGATCGTTAGGACCTTTATGTACGTGCCCACAGTTCCTTCAAAGGAGCAGGAGGCGGTAATTGCAATTATCAGCTGAGGGTTGAAATACAAGAGCAGGGAGGTCTGGATGGAACTGCACAAATATAAAGCAATAGTTATGCCACAGATGGAGTACTATGTGCAGTTCCGGTTGCCACAATGTAGGAAGGATGTGATGGCACAAGAGAGGGTATGCAGAAAATTCACCAGGCTGTTGCCTTTGCTGCACCATTTCAGCTGGGCTTGTTTTCCTTAGAGCAGAGGAGGCTGAGAGGAAACCTGATTAAAGTTTACAGAAGAATGAGAGACAGAGATAGGACAACAACAAACCTTTAGTAGAGGGATCAATATTCAAGAGACATAGATTTATGGTCAGGGGCAGGATATTTAGTAGGGATTTGAAGAACCCTCATAACAATTTAGCATTATTTTAATGAACACTTGAAACACCATAGCATACAAGACTACAGGTACAGCGTTTGAAAATAGGATTAGAGTACACAGGCACTTGATAACTAACTTGGCCACAATGGGCCAAAGGGCCTCTTTCCATGCTGTAAAACTCTTAAAATCTTATGACTTTTTCACTTATGCTTTCCTTGTTCAAGGAGTCTCGTCCTCTTGCTTCATCATACAAATGCCCACCTCTGCATAATCACATACCTCTACACCACCCATCTACCAATTAAATTAGCTACAGACTTTACAATTCAAATGCTTTCCTGGCTAGCCTCCCATCCTCTAAACTACAGCTCATCCAAAACTCTACTGATCATGTAATATCTAGCACCAGGCTACGTTCACCTCTAATCCTGTTGTTGTTGAACTATCTTTGAATCCCAGAATCACCAGCTTACAAATGTCATCCTCAGGAATAAATATCTTCAATATATTGGTCTATGTCTAACATTTAACAAACCTACATGCCCACACAATTCCTCACGCTCACTCTAAAAACACCTTCATAAATGTTTCAATGATAATATTTGGTGCAAATGGCTATTTGTGAGGATCAGCAGCAAGTGTGGCTGTATTACCCATCTCTAATTGTATTTGAGAACATGGTGATTAGCTGCCTTCTTGAACTGCTGGAGTTGTGATATTGATGAACCCACAATGCTGTGAGGCAGCGAGTTCCAGGATTTTGTCCCAGCAAGTGATGTTACTGTAGTGTGCAGATTGGATGGGAACTTGCAAGTGGTGATGATTCCATGGATCTGCTGCCTTTGTCATTCTAAGTGATGGAGATGTTGGATTGGGCAAGTGCTGAGAGTTGTTGCAGTGCATCTTGTAGATAATACATATTGATGCAACTAAGTGGCCAGGGTGGAGAGACAGAACTTTAAACACGACAAATCAAGCAGTTTGCTTTGTCTCGAATGACATGAAGTTCCTTCAGTGTTTTGGGGCCACACAAGTAGTTCTTACAAAGTCTTATTTTGGAGCTCTAAACTTGTTTATGTTTATCAAATTAGCAGAGTCTGTGCAAGCTACACCACATATTCGAGCCACTTGTCTCGATTCTCCTTTTGAGACTTCAAAGCTCACCCAACCATATTATCTCCTACTTTTACCATCAAGCCAATACCAGATTTATTTCCAACACAGATTACATTTTGATTTTAATATGAATATACCGCATCAAATTCCACAATTTGAACTCATGATCAGTATGAAGGTAAATCAGTGAAGGGTTAGTTTCTCTGATCTGCAACATTGTAAAAGCCTTGCGTACAGTTCTGGTCACCACATCATAGGAAAAGTGTGGAAGCTTCAGAAGCGGCTCAGAGGAGATGTACTAGGAAGTTGCCTAGTATGGAGGGAAGGTCTTACGAGGAAAGGTTGAGGGACTTGAGGCTGTTTTCATTAGAGAGAAGAAGGCTGACAGGTGATTTAATTGAGACATATAAGATAATCAGAGCCTTTTTCCTTGGATTGCTATGGCTAGCACAAGGGGACATAGCTTTAAATTGAGGGGTGATGGATATAGGTCAGACGTCAGAGGTAGTTTCTTTACTCAGAGTGTAGTAAAGGCGTGGAATGCATTGTCAGTAACAATTGTAGACTTGCCAACTTCAAAGCCTTTTAAATGGTCACTGGATAGGCATAAGGATGAGAATGGATTAGTGTAGGTTAGATGGGCTTCAGATTGGTTCCATAGGTCAGTGCAACATCGAGGGCCAAAGGGCCTGTGTTACGCTGTAAGGTTCTATGTTCATTCCAGCTGGCAAACTCTTCTTCTCAAAAAAAAATTACTGTTGTATTATATATCCTAACACATCCATTCTTTTGATTTTCAGTAACAACAATTTGTTATTTTAAGCCCCACAAGAAGCATTTTAAATACTAAAAGGCTAACTTAATTAAAATACCTGTTGAACATGTGTTTAAGGAAAACCTGCTAACTCTTCATTACATGAACACCTGTACCAATTTATGCGATACAGTGAACATGCAAATCACTGCAGCAACCAAGAATGGAGCCACTTGTATATAAAACTAGGATCAGTTGATTCCCAATTCCCAAATAGAGTGTCAAGAGTGTGGTACTGGAAAAGCACAGCAGGTTAAGCAGCATCTGAGGAGCAGGAGAACTGATGCTTCTGGCAAAAGCCCTTCATCAGAAATGTCTCACCTGAGGCATAACAACAAACTTCATCCTAAGACTACAGGCATTTCATAAAAGCAATGCTGAAAATCTAAAGCAAAACCTTGCTTAGTCTGAAATTCCAACTTTCACTTTAAGTTACAGTCAGTGTGGTTAGTGTATAAAAGTTCACGCAGTCCGTAACAGATGTGACTCAGTATTGACCCACATACGTTCATGACACCACCCACGCCCTCCACCTCCTCCAAGACTTCCGTTTCCCCAGCCCCCAACGCCTCATCTTCAGCATGGATATCCAATCCCTCTACACCTCCTTCAGCCATGACCAGAGCCTCCAAGCCCTCCGTTTTTTCCTCTCCAGACGTCCCCAACAGTACCCTTCCACCGACACACTCTTTAGTTTGGCCGAACTGGTCCTCACCCTTAACAATTTCTCCTTTGAATCCTCCCACTTCCTCCAGACCAAAGGGGTAGCCATGGGCACCTGTATGGGCCCCAGCTGTGCCTGTCTTTGTTGGCTACATAGAACAGTCAATCTTCCGTAATTACACCAACACCACTCCCCACCTCTTCCCCCGCTACATTGATGACTGCATTAGCGCCACCTCATGCTCCCGCGAGGAGGTTGAGCAATTCATCAACTTCACCAACACATTCCAACCTGACCTTAAATTTACCTGGACCATCTCTGACACCTCCCTCCCCTTCCTGGACCTCTCCATCTCCCTTAATGACAACCGACTTAACACTGACATTTTTTACAAACTCACCGACTCCCACAGCTACCTGGATTACACCTCTTTCCACCCTACCTCTTGAAAAAAATGCCATCCCGTATTCCCAATTCCTCCGCCTCTGCCGTATCTGCTCCCAGGAGGACCAGTTCCACCAAAGAACACACTAGATGGCCTCCTTCTTTAGAGACCGCAATTTCCCTTCCCATGTGGTTAAAGATGCCCTCCAACGCATCTCGTCCACATCCCGCACCTCCGCCCTCAGAGCCCACTCCTCCAACCATAACAAGGACAGAACGCCCCTGGTGCTCACCTTCCACCCTACCAACCTTCGCATTAACCAAATCATCCGCCGACATTTCCGTCATCTCCAAAAAGACCCCACCAGCAGGGATATATTTCCCTCCCTACCCCTTTCCGCAAAGAGCGTTCCCTCCGTGACTACCTGGTCAGGTCCATGCCCCCCCCCCTAAAACTCACCCTCCCATCCTGGCACCTTCCCCTGCCACCGCAGGAATTGCAAAACCTGCACCCACACCTCCTCTCTCACCTCCATCCAAGGCCCTAAAGGAGCCTTTCACATCCAAAGTTTTACCTGCACATCCACTAATATCATTTATTGCATCCGTTGCTCCCGATGCAGTCTCCTCTACATTGGGGAGACTGGACGTCTCCGAGCAGAGCGCTCTAGGGAACATCTCCGGGACACCTGCACCAATCAAGCACACCGCCCTGTGGCCCAACATTTCAACTCCCCCTCCCACTCTGCCGAGGACATGGAGGTCCTGGGCCTCCTTCACCGTCACTCCCTCACCACCAGACGTCTGGAGGAAGAACACTTTATCTTCTGCCTCAGAACACTTCAACCCCAGGGCATCAATGTGGACTTCAACAGTTTCCTCATTTCCCCTCCCCCCACCCCACCCTAGTTCCAAACTTCCAGCTCAGCACTGTGCCCAAAACTTGTTCTACTGCCTATCTTCTTTTTCACCTTTCCACTCCACCCTCCTCCCTGACCTATCACCTTCATCCCCTCCCCCACTCACCTATTGTACTTCATGCTACTTTCTCCCCACCACCACCCTCCTTAGCTTATCTCTCCACGCTTCAGGCTCACTGCCTTTATTCTTGATGAAGAGCTTTTGCCAGAAATGTGATTTTGATGCTCCTCAGATGCTGCCTGAACTGCTGTGCTCTTCCAGCACCACTAATCCAAAAAATGACTATAATGTGGTGGATGGAATGTAACACAATTGACACTTTTCAGCAGAAACTCCAGAATTTCATCAACAATAAAACTCTTTAGAGAAACTGCTAATTACTTTTTCTTTGAAGCTACTACACATCTTCAGGAGCTGCCTCTATAATCCTTTTATTCCCTAAGACAACCACAGTTTTCAAAACTTTGGCAGCATGAAACAGGAATTGCGTTGTACTATTGCTATGTGATGCAATTACTGTACTGAATTTCATACTTGCAACAAGTTGACTAGCATTCTCAGTACATAGAATCCTCTTCCCTTTTGAAGTATTTTTCACTTTAAAGTTGTTCTATTTAGTTAGGAGAGAGGGCATTTTAAAGTGGCACTCACTGTTTTAAGATCCCTTACTTCTTACCGGGCGGAAACAGTGTTGTTGTGGGCGGCACGGTGGCACAGTGGTTAGCACTGCTGCCTCACAGCGCCTGAGACCCGGGTTCAATTCCCGACTCAGGCGACTGACTGTGTGGAGTTTGCACGTTCTCCCCGTGTTTGCGTGGGTTTCCTCCAGGTGCTCCGGTTTCCTCCCACAGTCCAAAGATGTGCGGGTCAGGTGAATTGGCCATGCTAAATTGCCCGTAGTGTTAGGTAAGGGGTAAATGCAGGGGTATGGGTGGGTTGCGCTTCGGTGGGTCGGTGTGGACTTGTTGGGCCGAAGGGCCTGTTTCCACACTGTAAGTAATCTAATCTAATCATTTCTCATCACTTTTAATTATTTTTAAAGATTTAACTTTCACACTCGCATGCACACATGCACCCTCTCACAGACTTACGCCCCTTCACACTAACATACACATACTCTCTCTCAGACAACTCACTGCGCGCGCACACACACGCACACACACAAGTTTGTGGGACAAATTTGTACTTGCAGAATTACGTTTCATTTTGCTCAAAAACTGCACGAATCCATGTAAGATTCTGTAAATCCCTTTTTTAGATTAGAATCAGTCTGAACATTGGGGCACTGACAGCCTCACACAGGGCACCTCACACCTTCAATGCAGTACAGTATGTGGGCCAACATGGCACCTACTGTTAAAGTTTACTTGAGAATGTAACTTTAAGTTCTGGGATTTACATAAAGAATTGAACCAACAATCTAAAAGACAAAAGATTCATCAAATAATCCAGGTCTTTTCAATATATAATTTCAGTTACAGCACACTGTAAACCTTTGCTTTAAATTCTGGGTCCCACGATCTTATACTTCATAGCCACCTGATGAAGGAGCAGCACTCCAAAAGCCAGTGCTTCCAAATAAACCTGTTGGACTATAACCTGTTGTTGAGTGATTTTTAAATTTTGTATACCCCAGTCCAACACGAGCACCTCCAAATCATCCCTCGAAACAAGCCTGCTGCATGTTCACTCAAAGGATGATGACAACTCCTTAATTGAAAGATTGTATTTCTGGTTGTGTGCTTCAGGTCATTTATAAAAATATACTTCAACGCCAATACTTCACTACCAATCTGACTATTTTATCAGACTTGATGGAAAAGAAGAATTTATATTGCACTCTCACAACCACTGGGTATTTCAAAGTTCTTCAAAGAGAATGGAGTTAATTTTAAATGTAGCTGCTGTCATAATAGAGGAAATGTGGCAATTAAATGCAGATAACAACTTCCTACTAACAGCAACGTGGTAATAACCCAGAGGGGTGACTTACAATCTATTTTAGCAATTTTGGTGGAGGGGTAAATAATGTCCAGGACTGAGGAGATCTTTCCTGCACTTCTGTAAATAGTGTCATAGTATCATTTACACTCCACGTATCTAGCAAATGGAACTTTGGTTTAATGTGTCATTCAAAAAGCAGTATCTCTGACAGGACTGCTTGTCCTCATTCAAGTATAAACCTTCATTTTTGTACTCAAGCCCTAGAGTAGGACTAGAAACTAAAACCTTGTTACTCAGATGTGAGAATGCTACTTACTTGACCCTCTATCGTAGGAAATCAACAAATCTCTACCTATTGGCTTATGCATTCAGCAACAATACTTTGCGACAATCACTATGTGAGGTCAGCGAAGTGCATTGGATTGGATTGGATTAGTGATGATATATGGGACGGAGAAAGTTTGAGTTCTCAAAGCACAACTAAAATACTGCTTTCTTTAAAAAAATTAAATCATAATGGTCAGGGAAACAAATTTATATTACCCTCTAACTAGAGAAAAGGCAGGAAAGTGGAGCTGAAGATTATCAGATCAGCTATGCTGCTCTTAAAAAATGGCAAATAGACCCAATATGCTGAAAGACATGCCCTGTGTCTTATGGTCTTAAAGAATTAAATATTTAAATAAAATTACACAAAGAATCTCGCAAATTCAACCAATTAGTTGATACAGGTGTTAAACACAAAACAGGTATTAAATTAGTTTTATTCAAATTGCCTCTCTGAACCCTGCCCTATTTCCTTCTTCCTTATAGATGAAATATCTCTAACTATGTAAATGCTATTTGCTTTAATCACTCAATGCAATAGTGAGTAGCACAATATTATTCTCAATATTACTGATATAACTCAAATTGTTTTCTTGATCCGTTAGTGATTATATCAAATTTAGGCCAATTTGTTTCAACTCTTATCGTGAGACTACAATACAAAATAACTTGAATACTATAGCCATACACCATTCTAAATTATTGTCATTTGTTCAGAATCTCGGTCAATTCCTGGTACTCCTTCCTAACAGTGTGTGGGTGCACCTAGCATGAACGAAGTGTCAATTTTCCTACGTTCTACTGCCTTCTCAAGGATATTAAAGATGGACAATAAATGCTGGGCTGGCCAGCAACACCCACATCCTATGAACAAATGAATGTAAAAAATAAATGCCTTGGTCCATTGTTCAGTAAAGGCTAACACCCACTCCCTTCCCTGCAATACCTTTCTGTACAAGCATGAAGTGGCAACACCAGGTGTTTTGCTCCTGGAGGTATAGAAGGGCTAATGTTGAGGCTGCATTAAACTTTACCCAATCTGATAGCGTCACACAGACTTGGGTGGAGATGAAGCAATTTAGCATGACAGCATGAGGCACTGATGGAGACAAACCTGTCATCTGAGTCATGATAATCTTTATAATCATGGCTAACTAGCTGATGTAATGTGTACCTGTTGCTATCTTGTAATGTGCTATATCCTGTTGTGTAAGACAAATGCTCTTCTAATTAAAACTCAAAACGTGACTTATCTTCAACCCCTAATGCAAAAGCAGCACTCCAAAAAGAAAACATTCACATCTGAGCTGGTGAAAGAAACACAAAAATCAGTGTGATTCTAGGAAGCAAACATGCTGTAGTCACATTCGGAGGTGAAAGAATCCTTAGAAAAGAAGGATCTGAGAACAATTCAGTGTTGTGTGTAAAGTCAGAAATTTCAAGGGGGGGGGGGGGCATGTTTTGAAACAATAGTGGAAAAGACCAGGCTGGATAGTGAAAAGGAATACCTCATACCATCATCCAGCTGGACAAGGGCTGCAGATTCATAGGAACACCACCACCTAAAGCTCTCCTTTAAGGTACTTACCATTCAGAAATATATCACTAGTCCTTTAGCTTCCTCCTAATAGCATTGTGGGTATATCTACACCAAATAAACTGCAGCAGTTCAAGGTGGCAGTTCACACAACCTTCTCAACGGCAACCAGGGATGGGCAATAAATGCTGGTCCAGCCAGTGAGAAACACATACATAGAATGATAGAATTTACATTATGGAAGGAGGCCATTTGGCCCCTTAAGCCCACACTAACCGTGCACAGAGCACCCCATCCAAATCCACCCCAAACCTAACCCTATAACCATGCAGTTCCCATGGCTAACCCAACTACCCATTCCTGGACACAAAGGGCAATTTAGCTTGGCCAACCCAGCTAACCTGCACATCATTGGACTGTGGGAGGACACTAGAGCTGCCAGAGGAAACCCATGCATGCATAGGAAGAACGTGCAAAACACAGGTCTCTGGTGCTGTAAGGCAGCAGTGATAACCATTGAGCCATCCTGAAAGAAACAAATCTTACCACAGTAGAACAACAACACATCTTTTTAAATAAATATTTTTACTGAAAACCTTTTTAAATCTTTTACAAAACATATATATATATATACACACACAAAGAAAAACAATAACACCATCAAAACAGAAAAAAATGCAGTACAAAAAAGGCCGTAACACAGTACCATTGTTAATAAACAACTTACTATTCTACCAAAACAAACACATCTACTTAACTTCAACTACAAAACACATTAAATAAATACTAACTCAAACTAAATTCAAATAACTTAAATAATATCTCACTACTTTATTCTATCTCATTGATCACACCTCCACTGAGGTACCTATCCCTGGGAGCACTATCTACATACCCATATTCCTCCCCACCAACCCCACCCCCCACCCACCCCCGTCTCCTCCTCCCACGGCCCCACAGGCACCCATACTGATTCCCATGGTTATACCACACCCCTGATTAATATTGCAGATAAGTCAGCGTCAATATGATTTTAAAAGGTCACCACGTTTTGTAGAACTGTTCTGTTTTGTGGTGCACCATATTTGTGAGGTAGTTTTGGGGGAGATGCTCCATCACCAAGCTACACCACCCCATAACACCTGGTGGTTTTTCTGACGTCCAGTTCACTAGAATGTTCTTCCTCACACAGTGGGTAAGAATATTACACAACCTCTTTCCCTGTTCCCCCAGAGAGGGCAAATTTGGCAACTCCAAAAGAAGAAATATCGGATCCACGTTAATTCCAATCCTCAGGATAACCTTTAGCTCCCTTACTATAGCATTCCAGTATCTCTGGATCCTACAACAGGACCAGTAACAGTGTGTATGGGTGACTATACTAATGTTACATTTGGGACATCCTGATGATACTCCTCTCTTGAACTTAGCTAGCCTCTCTGGTGCCATTATGAGCCCTGTGTAAGATCTTCAATTGCATCGCCTGCACTCTGTTACATACTGAGATTTTCCTTACATTCCCCCAGATGTTTTCCCATACCCCCGATGAAATATCCTCTCCTAACTCTCAATTCCACGTCCTACAGAGTCCTTCCATGTCCCCTAGGGCGTGACCTTTCTGTAAATGATATTAAGTACTGAGTCAAAGAGCACCCATACACCGGAGTATTCTTTTCTCCACGTCTGATTTGTAACACTGAACCAGGAGCGTGGTCTTCCTCTGTATATAGTCCCTTATATGGAAATATCGGAAAAGTTCCCTATTAGACAATCCATATTTCTGACTTAACTGACTATATGACATCAGGATCTCCCCCTCAAATAACTCTCCCAGACAGAAGTTTCCCTTACTCTCCCATGCCTTAAAGCTGGAGTCCATTGTCCCAGGTTTAAAGTTTAAATCATTGGGCTCCCACCGAGGTAAACGGCAAAGTCTTAGATCAATTGCCCTCGTCTTGTCTCATTATCCTCCGTGTTTTTACCGTATTTAAAATAATTGGACTTGTGCACGCTGGGTCACTGATTTCATCTTGTCCACAAATAATAAATTAGTTAAAGGGCATCTCGATTGCAAGGTTTCAATATCAAGCCAAATCAACTCCGAAATCATCCCGTCGCCAACATATGTTAACAGAACACTTATTTAGTATTTCTTCAAATCCTCAAGATCCACCATTCTCTCACCCTGCGAAAGTTGCAATTTAGTGAATTTAATTAGAGAACGCCAGTGGCACGAAATAAAGGACACTAGCTGACCATTGAGCCTCCATAACACTTATCTGGGTAACAACAACAGGAGCATTCTCATGGGGTACAGCAGGTGAGGAAGAACATTCATCTTAATCAGGGCTATCTGGCCCAACCAGGATAATGGTAATCCCTCCCACTGCTGCAAATCCTGTTTTATCCTCTCTCAGTTGTACATAGTTAGCTTTATACAGATGGTGGAAGCAAGGGGTCAAAAAAATTCCCAAATACAAAAGACCTTTTGGCGACCATCTAAATGGGAATTGCATTCCATCCTTCAGGTCAGGCACCTCCACATGGCTTCTGATTTTGTAAAATTGATCCTGTAACCCGAGAAACCACCATATGAATTAAATGTTTGGATCAGTCGAGGAACAGACTTCTCCGGATGGGCCAAGAATAAAAAGATGTTGTCAGCATATAGGGTGATTTTATGCTCCCCCATTCCCACCTTTGGCGCTACTATTTCAGGATCTCTCCTAATAGTTTCATCTAACAGTTCAATCACCAAGGTAAAAAAAAAACAGCAGTGATAAAGGACACCCCTAACAACTACCTCTTCCAATATTAAAGTTATTTGACTTAATACAGTTTGTAATGACTGCCGCCTTAGGATCATTATACAGTACTGCTAGCCATCTGGCAAAAGATCCCCCCAAACCAAAGCGCTCAAATAGATACAGCCATTCTATCTGATCAAAATGCCTTTTCTGCATCTAGGGAGACTGCCAAACCCAGAATCAATCTTTGCTAGTATACCTGTACTGTGTTCAATACTCTCCTAAGCCTCCCTAAGAGCAGATGGCAGACAATCCTGTGCATAAGAATATTCGTACATCCCCAGAAGTGGCTCCACTAACATGCTTATGAAATCCTTGTAGAATTCAGTTGGGAATCCATCTGGCCCTGGTGCTTTGCCACCCTGGAGATGCCTTATTGCTTCCTGCACTTCCTGTACCATTAAAGGTGCATTCAAAAGGAAAGCCTGTTCCGGACTTATGTTGGGGAGGTCCAGACTTTCAGAAAAGGACTGCATTCCCATGATACTGCGTTCGTACCCCTGCGACCGAAATAGCTCTTCAAAAAGTGTTCCCTAAACCTAACACTGATCTTTTTCAATTTGTGGATAACCATACCAGCTTTCTCCCTAACAGAGGTAATAGATTGGGAAGCTTTTTTTCCTCCTAGTCAAATAAGCCAGATAACTACCAGGCTTATCTCAGAATCCAAATAGTCCTTGTTTGGCAAAGGAGACCTCTTTTTTAGCCACTTGTGTGTGCATTGAGTCGAAAGCAACCCAAAGAGCTGTGACCTGCTGAAGCTTGACCAATGATGGCCTATTATAATATGTTTTCTCAGCTACCTTTAGCTGGGCCTCCAGCATCTGTTGCTGCTTCTCCCTCTGCCTCTTTCTAGTAATCGAATGTGAAATGATCAGACCTCGTAAATATGCCTTAGTGGCCTCCCAAAGCACTACCAGATTACTAGCTATACCTGAATTAATATCCCAAAAGGCCCTGAACTCTCTTGTAATATATTCAATAAACTTGCCACCCCCTAACAAAATGGATCCATACACCAATAACGTGCATCCATTCCACTAGCCTTGATTTTAACATCTAAATACACTTGTGCATGATCTGAAACAGCTATATTCCCAATTTTGTATGCCAATGTTCTGCCCAAACCATCAGTTGGCATAAAAAACATGTCAATTTGCATATGGCACTTGTGTGGGTTGGAATAGAACGTGAAGTCTCTTCCATTAGGGAGGAGGCGCTTCCACACATCCACTAGTCCCAATTCATCGCACATGTCCACCAACTGTTTAGACTGTGTGGGCATACCTGCTAGGCCTTTTGGCGCCCTGTCAATCTCTGGGTCTATTGGGCGATTAAAATCCCCTCCTATAATCATACGGTAAACCCCACAATTCATTATTTTAGCCACTGCATCAATTAGAAATTTAAGAGGTTGCCCTGGGGGACAACATACATTCAAAACATCGTAATCTTCTCCATGTATGAGCAACGATAAACCGTCCATGTTCATCCTTGATCTGTTCCGTTACCTGGAAAGGGAGGTTCCTTTTTATCAGTATAGTCACTCCTCTACTCTTAGAGCTGAAGAATGAGAAAAATATCCTGTCATAAGCTCCCCTGCTGCAGTTTCAGATACTCCTTATCATTAGATGCATCTCTTGCAGCAGGGCAATGTCTACCCTTTCCTTCCTGAGGCTTGATAAGACCGTCTTTCTTTTAATAGGAGAATGGCTCTCTTTTATATTCCAGATGCACCACCTGAACAAATCACTAGCCGTGGTCATGTAGGGCAGCCCAGTGGCTTCCCAGGAGGACGGAGTTTATCGGAGGCGTGACGTGTTACAAAAATATTAACTCTATGAGATCTAAGAGCTGTTCCTATGAAAACAACTACAACTTAAGAAACACATTACATTTAACTGAAACAGTCACCCAAATAATCCCCAATTCGCTCGAGATCTTCCCTCTTGCCCATAGTGGGCACCCCTCCCAATCCTTACTACTGTCTTAACTCCCTCTAGCTGAGGCCCTGCCCTAGCCCTAGGCAATTCACAAATGAGGAAAACCTGTTAATTACATTCTGAAAGCTAACAATGGATACACATCCCCCCCACCCCCACTCATCTTAGCTACAGATATAGCCACCTCCAATACAAAAGGACAGTAGGACAGTAGGAATAAAAAGGAACCCTAGATAATACCCAGCTGAACGATATATAAAATAATTTCAATTTTACAACAAAACTGTACATATGAAACCAATAACCACAAAAAGGAAGGAGGAGAGGGAAGTAGAAAGGGGGTAATAAAAAAATCACCCCAAACCATTGTCCACAATGATGCCCCCTCCCCTCCCACCTCGCCTCAGGTCCTTCATTTCAACGATATCACAAAGTCCTTTGCCGCTTCTGCGGAGTCAAAGTTATATATCGTTCCCCCCATGGGCAAAACACAATGTTCAGGTTCAATGTTCAGGTCCCTTAATTCTTTTTTTCATCGACTGTCCTTCTCTTCTTAATCAGGGCCCCTGAAAAGTCCAGAAAAAACATTATCTTTGAGCCTTTATACATTAAAGCTTGTGATTTCCTCCCCAATCTTCTTGCTGTTTCCACTATTAACTGTTTTTCTGTATAATACAGGAGCTGCACTAGGATCACGCGGGGGCACGTGTCTGGTCCGGACCTGCACGTTGTGATCCGTTGGGCCTATTCCATGCTTACCAGGCCCAACTCAAGATTCCAACCTCAGGAACTTCAGGAGCCATCTCTGCAGAAAGCTGACGAGGTCCTCGCCTTCCTCGGATTCCAGGAGACCGACAATCCATAAGTTTTTCCTTTTAGTTTTGTTTTCCAGGTTAGTGATTTGATTCTAAAGGATTTGAACCTGGTCATCCAGTATTTGGATTCTTCCTCCCGAGACCTCTGCAATGGTCTCCGATGTTTTGGTCCTCTCCTCCACTGCCTCATGTCTTCATTCCAGCAGCTGGAATTCCTGCTCATGCGTTTTTAGCATGGCAGCTAATGACTCAACTGCTGCTTGAATCCATTCTCTGAGGCAAACTCTGAGAATAAATGCTGCTGTCCTGCTGGATCCAAAGGGGATATCCCAGGAGACTGAGCACTGGCTGCAGCAACCCTCTCCCACACCCCCACCCTTCCACCCACCCCCGATGCAGTAAGAAAGTGCCCTGTCTGCTGTCTTCCTTTAGGCCCCTTTCTTTTACCAGACTTCATCCAGGCCTTAAAGCAGTCCCAGATGATTCAGCAGCTCCAAATTGTCAGTAAGTTTAAATTAATACTTTTTCTCCTGGGGTTGGTTGATGGGGGGTGGGGGGTAACTCTCCACCTTGCCCGGGGGTATGGCACAGAGGCCAGCACAGCAGACCACTCAGACTGTCACCATCTTGGATCCGCAGAACAACAGAATTTATCCATTTTATAAGGTCTCAACACTCCACAGGTACACAAGACATCAACACAGAGTAAGTCATTCAACAGAAGCCATGAGTCAATGTCAGTGCTGTGGAACAAAAAAACGTCTCCCCGGCTCCAGGTATGAAAAAAATGCAAACTAAAAAGGTCTTTTCCAGAAGATGTGCAGAAGTGAAACACAGTATCAGAGCAAAATGAAGCCAAATAATTACTTACGCAAACATTAATGTGATAGAACTACCACCAAAAAAGATATCCAAAGCATTCCTAGGGGAAGTTTGTGAGTATTTTTCTGAACTTATTTATGTCAATGGACATTTCATTAATTTTAAGCTTGATACAGAGCAAGTGTCATTATCTTATCACTTCAAATACCATGGCTGAAGAAACAGCACTTATAAGCTGCAAGCATGAAACTGTGTGTATAGGATGCATAATTTTCTACATTTACTGTAAGTAAAACTACAAAAAAATCAGATAGCAGAAAACACATCCATAATTCACACACAGGAAACATCACTTGACAAAGACATGCTTTTCCCTTAATCTGAATTCAAAAGGGTGAAGAATTGGAACAATACAAGTACATTTTCCTTTAAAAAGGATTCCACTAAATTATTCACTGGATTAAACAAATTCAATACTGAATACAGCATTTGATAAAAAGGATGCTGTGCCAGTATGTCACTATACCCCAGGAAGATTCCCTAACTTTAAAAAAATCAAGTTCAGAAAGACTCGAGGAAATGACCAAAATGGATGTTATTGCCTATTAACCAAATTAATGAGGTGGCGTTCGGGTACGCTTGCTGTTCCCAGACCAAAGGGATTAATCAGGATAGTTAATCTAACAACTCAGCAAGACAATAGTGAGGAGAATCCATCCTATACAGTGAAAGTTTAGTCAAGTTGTCCAAAAGTTGAGATCTTACCAAACGTTAGGCAAACAGCGTTTTTCGACAATTCCCATTAGATGAACTAACAAGACCGCTGACTGCATTTATAATTCTATTTGGGAGATTTTGCTTCAATAGACTGCAATTCGGGATCACTGCAGGCCAGGCAGCATCAGGAGGTGGAGAAGTCAATCACTCAGATGTAACCCTTCTTCAGGACTGATCACACCCGAAACATCAACTTTGCCACCTCCTGATGCAGCCTGGCTTGCTGCATTCTTCCAGCCTTCTGCCTGAATACCTTGGATTCCAACTTCTGTTTTTTTCTCTCTATTCAGGATCACTTCAGCACCAGAGATTTTCCAGTGGACTATATCCAACATATTGCAAGGCTTATAAAGGGTAATACCTGGGAAGAGAGCTGAGGAGCACAACTACAGAGTCCATGTATCTATCATAAATAATAAAATTACATCTTATTGTGTAAGACAAGTGCTCTTCTCACTAAGACACAGTCATATTTTATCCTCAACCATCACTAACTAGATACTGCAACGTAAGACACCTTTCTCACTGTCCAAACCAATTCTTCCAAGTGAAAAAATAATTTGCTGCAATTTATTTCATTTTAGTGTGCTACATTCACTGCTCATGATATTCTCTGCACAGGGAAGTCACATCATGGAACATAGCTATCTGTCCAGTCTGTAAATACAAACATGGTTGCTTTTCACTTTAAAGTTTCCACCTTGCTCTTTTGCTGACCTATCATAGACTAAGTACGTTCCAGTGAGGTTCATGGGGGATTTTAACATGCAGGTAGACTGGGAGAATCAGGATGGTATTGGACCTCAAAAGAAAGAGACTTTGTGGAGTGCCTCCGACATGGATTCTCAGAACAGCTGGTGCTGGAACCGACCAGGGAGAAGGCAATTCTGGATCTGGTATTGTGCAACGAACCAGAATTGATCAGGGACCTCGAAATGAAGGAACCATTGGGAAGTAGTGACCATAATACAATAAGTTCCAATCTGCAATTTGAGAGGGAGAGGGTACAATTGGAAGTGACAATATCTGTTGAATAAAGGGTATGATAGAGCTATGGAGGAGAAGCTGGCAATGGTGCAATACCTTAGCAGGGATGACAGTGGAGGAACAATGGCAGATGTTTCTGTGTATAATGCAGAAAATGCAGGATCATTTCATTCCAAAAACGAAGAAAGATCCTAGGAGAAGGCATGGGTGGCGGTGGCTTACAAGAGAAGTTAAGAAACATATAAAGTTAAAAGAGAAAAAGTATAACATAGCAAAGATAAGTGGGAAAACGGAGGACTGGGAAGCTTTTAAAGAACAGAGGATTACTAAGAAGGAAATACGCAGAGAATAAATGAGGTACGAAGGTAAACTGGCCAAAAATATAAAGGAGGATAGTAAAAGCTTTTTTAGGTATATGAAAGGCAAAAAAAAATGGTGAAGATTAAAATTGGGCCCTTGAAGACAGAAACAGGGGAATATATTACGGGGAACAAAGAAATGGCAGAAGAATTGAATTGGTACTTCAGATCTGTGTTCACTAGGGAAGACACAAGCAATCTCCCTGAGGTAACAGTGGCTGAAGGACCTGAACTGAAGGGAATTTATATTTGCCAGGAATTGGAGTTGGAGAGACTGTTAGGTCTGAAGGTTGATAAGTCCCTGGGGCCTGATAGTTTACATCCCAGGGTACTGAAGGAGGTGGCTCGAGAAATCGCGGATGCGTTGGTGATCATTTTCCAGAGTTCGATAGATTTGGGATCAGTTCCTACGGATTGGAGGGTGGCTAATGTTATACCACTTTTTAAGAAAGGTGGGAGAGAGAAAGCAGGAAATTATAGACCAATTAGTCTGACCTCAGTGGTGGGAAAGATGCTGAAGTCTATTATAAAAGATGAAATTATGACACATCTGGATAGTATTAACAGGATAGGTCAGAGTCAGCATGGATTTATGAAGGGGAAATCATGCTTGACTAATCTTCTTGAATTTTTTGAGGATGTAACTCTGAAGATGGACGAGGGAGATCCAGTAGATGTAGTGTACCTGGAGTTTCAGAAAGCTTTTGATAAAGTCCCACATAGGAGGTTAGTGAGCAAAATTAGGGCGCATGGTATTGGGGGCAAAGTACTAACTTGGATTGAAAGTTGGTTGGCTGATAGGAAACAAAGTAGTGATAAACGGCTCCACTTCGGAATGGCAGGCAGTGACCAGTGGGGTACCGCAGGGATCCGTGCTGGGATCGCAGCTTTTTACAATATATGTTAATGATATAGAAGATGGTATTAGTAATAACATTAGCAAATTTGCTGATGATACTAAGCTGGGTGACAGGGTGAAATGTGAGGAGGATGTTATGAGATTACAGGGTGACCTGGACAGGTTAGGTGAGTGGTCAGATGCATGGCAGATGCAGTTTAATGTGGATAAATGTATGGTTATCCACTTTGGTGGCAAGAACAGGAAGGCAGATTACTACCTAAATGGAATCAATTCAGGTAAAGGGGCAGTACAGAGAGATCTGGGTGTTCTTGTACACCAGTCAATGAAGGTAAGCATGCAGGTACAGCAGGTAGTGAAGAAGGCTAATAGCATGCTGGCCTTCATAACAAGAGGGATTCAGCATAGAAGCAAAGAGGTTCTTCTGCAGCTGTACAGGGCTTTGGTGAGACTACACCTGGAGTACTGTGTGCAGTTCTGGTCTCCAAATTTGAGGAAAGACATTCTGACTATTGAGGGAGTGCAGCGTAGGTTCATGAGGTCAATTCTTGGAATGGTGGGACTACCTTACGCTGATAGACTGGAGCGACTGGGCTTGTATACCCTTGAGTTTAGAAGACTGAGAGGGGATCTGATTGAGACATATACGATTATTAAAGGATTGGACACTCTGGAGGCAGGAAACATGTTCCTGCTGATGGGCGAGTCCCGAACCAGAGGATACAGCTTAAAAATACAGGGTAGACCATTTAGGACAAGAGATGAGGAGAAACTTCTTCACCCAGGGAGTGGTGGCTGTGTGGAATGCTCTGCCCCAGAGGGCAGTGGAGGCCCAGTTTCTGGGTTCATTTAAGAAAGAGTTGGAAAGAGGTCTCAAGGATAGTGGAATCAAGGGTTATGGAGATAAGGCAGGAACAGGATACTGATTAAGGATGATCAGCCATGATCATATTGAATGATGGTGCAGGCTCGAAGGGCAGAATGGCCTACTCCTGCATCTATTGTCTATTGTCTAACACAAGCTCAAAGAATAACAACTTATTTTTCAACTTGCTTCCTGTACTCAACACTAAGTTCAACAAATTCAGATCAAACCTCTGCCTCTACAGTGTTTTTTTTCTCTTGCTGGATTGGTCTTTGTCTCATTTCTTTCTTTATCCCTTCATTTTGCATTCATACACAATCTTTGTTCCCTTACTATATCCATTACCATGCTCTTTGGCTGGTGCATCATGAAATCTTTTGTTATTTAATCGCACCAGGCCTCCACCCTTTCACAGACCTTCTCCTTTGTTCTTCCTGTCCCCACCACCAAATATACCTGCTTCAAATCTCGTGCACTTCTACCTTTCTTCAGTTATGATATATAAAAAAAAATTTAAAATGTTAACTCTTTCTCTCCACAGATGCTGCCTGATTTGCGAGTTCCTCGAGCCATTTTTGTTCTTATTTCATATTTTCAACATGTAAATGTTTTGTTTTCGTAATACAATTTAATGATCAGCAAAGGGAGTGGTGAAATTTGGATCTGATTAACAGAAGATGAAAAACAATCGGTGCCTTTTGCCTTCTGCTGCAGTGTTTTCAATGGTCTACGATTCTGCTTGTGGTTTAAGGGGTCGAGTTTCTTCAAAGTAAATGTAACAAGCACTGATATGAAACCAAAACCAAAACAGAGCCAATATAATAATGCTGATATATAAACTCACTAAAAATTAATCAAACTGAAAAGATCTACAGCTTAACTGAAAATTCACAACTTCCTGGTTGGAACTCAATGCGCTCAATCACTTAAAACAATTTTGGGCTCATGCAGTTCGCAAAATTTTGCATGCAATGGTTAATTTCAACTTCTGAATTTTACAATAGTAAATTTGAACGTTCATAAATGCTTTAAAAATGGTATTCTTCCACAAATGAGATTGAATTAAAAATTAGCTAGCAGTATCCAAGCTCTTCAGAATTTGAAAAAAAAATTGCAACTGCAAATGTAGAGGAAATATCAACATTAACAGAAAGGGTGGAGGCTGTGGTTTATGAATACTGCTGTAACCACAGCTTTGTTCTGTGACTTGCATTACCAATTTGTTGCCTCACTGACACAAAATTTCTTAACATTTTAAACATGTTTTAGAAGGCTATAACTAATGAGTGAAGAATATAAAGGAAAAATACTTTCAGAGGCAAAATAAAGTACATACTTTGTATAAACCTACTGAGGTAGAAAATGTAAATTATGTATTAAAGCCTAAACTTATATTTTAGACATTATTGCACATTATGTAAATGCACTATTTTACATCAATATCTGTCAATTGTTGTTAAGTGTTAAAACCTATACTACAAGACCTTCAAGTAACCTTCAAATATTCAGACTTAGGAGTATATTGGTCTATAAATAAGTTCTAAATATTGAGAAGTTAAACATAAATTCAGCCAGACAAATGGGAAAAGTGCATCTTGAAACAAATGAAAAGGCCTTTGTGGCTGTAAATGCCTGCACGTGGTTAAGCTAGACTTCCGCAGTAACTACCCCCACCTCCACTAAACAGGTTTAAAATTAATCTGGGCATCAAAAGAATATTTTCCATTTCAGAATCTACATCCACTAACTGCAATATGAATATACAAAAATCAAAGAATGTGAATACCAGTCATCATACCCGACAGCCTGCTATGCTAAGAATATTAAAACTATAATGACTGCAGTTATTCATAACTAAACAAAACTACTTCATTCAAATTTCCTTCTATTTGGATTTGATTTTTGTAGCAAAATAAATCAAATATTCAAAGATTTGCAATTTGACCACTTGATCAATGCACATTTACAAAGCTTTATTTAAAAATCTAAATTTATTGTGGCCTTCTGTTTACATTGTCAGACTGCCCCTTCAAACTTCTTCCACTGTTTGTAGACACTCGGTTCAAAATAGGTGCTGGTTAGGACCTTAGGTGTGGACTGGATTTTACATGTCGCACGTTGCCAGACAGGTTGTTGGGAGGCAGATAAAATAAGCTGGAAGACAACTAACTAACCAACCCAAACCCACTCGCTTTTATATTAGATAATATTTAAATAAATAATTAGAAGGCCAATTTGCCTTGTTAACATGCCTCTTGGCCTGAATATGCTGCCTACACCATAAGGCTGGTGTGGACAGTTGACCAGGACTGGATCCACTGTCTTACAGATCTAAATGAATTAAACTAGAATGGCAGCGGTTACCTCATTCAAGGAGGGAATGTGCTGTATGCAATGAGGGGCGTCATGAAAACCTGAGCCTGCAAGATTCCACCCCTTTCCCCGCTTCCTTCTGCACTGCCTTACTGATGGAACTTCACCTCCCTCAACATCCTTTCCCTATGTTCAAGAGTCCAACCCCATACTAAAACCCTGATCTTTAATATCTTTGATCTTCCTGAGACCCCATCTGGCAGTACTGGCAGTGTCCGTTACAGAGTTCTGGCACTGCTGGTCAAAACTGACTATCCGCTAATTTAGAATTTAGTCCTCCTGAGGTGCATTATTGTTGCACATGGCAGCCTTGTAATGGGCATGATGGCTTCAAAGTGACTTTTCATCGAAGAAATTCGACTCTCCTTGGCTTGGCTACCCCTGGAGTTTACCTCACTTTTAATACAGTCCTTCTGCTCTTAAAGAGCTTGCAATATCTTCAGCAACACTTTCACCAGTACGCAAAATTTCTCCTCTAATTAACGTCTTGTTTACTGGTCAAGCAGCTTGGTCACTTACTTATGATACCAAAAAAAATCAAGGGAAACAATCTTCTGAATAGGACCACAATCCAACATAAAATGCAAGCTTTTTTCCCTGTACAGTATGTTCATGGGTCAACACAGTATACAATAAATAAATAGTTCAATACATATTGAAAACCAAAAGATTCACTCTTTTTATAATTACAATTGCATTGAGTGCACTCTCAGGAACACTGAAAGGTTATCTCATTCCAACCTTTAATCACACAGTCAACAGTAGAATATAAATACCACTTAGAATATAAATACTAGTTCAAAGGACTCTGCTAGCCTCTGACACCTGCCTAAATCATTAAATGGGACCTAGGTGTTATTAAGTACTTCATAGTATTGCTTCAAATATTTCAAGAAAACAGCTGCATGGTGCTATCACATCAGTTCTGCACATCATCTGGTGACTAGTGCCAAAATACAGCTGATATTAAGATCACTTCTCTAATTTGATAATTTTTTTTGAAAAAGAACTTATTTTATATCTTGTTAATCCAGTGTGTTTTACAGGAATGTAGCTTTTGTATTTTAGTAAAACAGGGGTGAGGAAAGTACTCTTTGAAAATTAAAATTTCAGATTACTTAAATGCACTAATGGAATTTAGTAGAAGTATTTTAAGCAAAATGGTATTATTAAAAATAAGTAGCAAAAGATTATTGAAATATCTTGTCAAAGCAGAGAAAAGAAAGATGACTTTTTGCCACCAATCTGCGCAGGTTCAAATCCAGATACATCTGAACCCAAAGTAATTCCCTAAAATATTACTGGCAGTACTGCCTTTGGAACAAATCGAGAAATGCAATAGCAAATTTAACAGTTTACAAGTTTACAAAATATTTTGTCACTAGTCAGAAATGCGAAGGAAAGCTCTGTATTTTTCTAAATGGGTGAACCTACGCCTTCCACAATGGCACTAGTCAATGCAGAGAAATACAAATTTTTTCACCATTGCGAAAAATTCATGACCCCCATGACCGAAAAGGATGGGGTAAGCAGTTGCATTCAAAAACCATTACCTTCAAGTTTTCCTCACTCTCATATCACCTTGACTTAAAACATAGAGTACTGCTATTTCTGTGTCACTCAGTTAGATTAGATTAGATTCCCTTCAGTATGGAAACAGGCCCTTCAGCCCAACAAGACCACATTGACCCTCCGAAGAGTAACCCACCCAGACCTAATCCCCTGTCCTATATTTACCCAACCAATACACTTAAAACTGTGGGCAATTAGAAGGCCAATTCACCTTTGGATTGTGGGAGGAAAACAGAGCACCCTGAGACACGGGGAGAACGTACAAACTCCACACAGACAGTTGTCCAAGGCGGGAACTGAGCTCGGGTCCCTGGTACTGTGGGGCAACAGTGCTAACCACTGAGCCACCCAAATTAGTCTTGGAACTCCCTACCTAGCATTGTGGGATTATATTCACCATATGCTCAATAATTCATCAAGAGTGGGGGCGGGGAGAGAAATAACTATTAAGAAAACATGACCATGGTGGATCACATACACGTGAAGTGAAGCAAAGAATAACTGCAATGCCTTGAAAATTGTATTCCAACATGACAACTTTAACTTTACTGGGGATCTATTGTGGACCCCCAACAGGCAGGTAGGCTTAAGGAAACAGCAAATTACAGAAGTGTATAAAAATGATTGGGTAGTAATAGTAGGGGATTTCAACTTTCAATATTAACTGGAATAGACAAAATGTGAAAGACTTCGGGGGCCAAAATTCTTCAAGGACAAATTTTTAAGCCAGCATGCAGAACATCATATTACAAAAGGTACAGAAGGCAGACAAGTGTTAGATGTGTCAGTGAGGAAGCATTTTTCCATTAGTGACTTTAGTTCTGCAAGATTGGTACTTATGCGCAAGGAGAAAGTGAGGACTGCAGATGCTGGAGATCAGAGCTGAAAATGTGTTGCTGGAAAAGCGCAGGTCAGACAGCATCCAAGGAACAGGAGAATCCACGTTTCGGGAATAAGCCCTTCTTCAGGAATGCGCAAGGGCAAAGATGAACTGGAAATAAAGGCACTGAAGCAGGAAAACCACAGCAGAGTAGTAGGGGATATTCAAAAGGGCGATGGAGAGTGCACAGCCATTATGTTCCTGTGAAAGTGAAGGGGTGTGAAGAGAACCTTGAATGTCAAGGGGTGTATGTGATTAAGGGGGATAAAAAGGAAGCTTATGATAGATACCAAAGGTTCAAAACATTGGATGCTCTAGAGGAGGAGTACAGAAAGTACAGGGGTTTGCTTAAAAAAAAAATTAGGAAAGGAAAAAGGGGACATGAAAAAAACAATGGCAGATAACATTAAGGAAAATTTAATGATATTTTATGTCGGGGCAAAAGAATAGTGAGGAAAGAGCAGAGCCCATAAGGGCCCAAAATATCAATCCATATCTGGAGCCAGAAGATATAGCTGAAGCTTCCAATTAGTACTCTGCATCTGTTTTCACTGTAGAGAAGTAAAATGTAAAAATACTAATCAGGGAGGGGCTATGATATATTTGAACAAATTAGCTTTGGGAGAAAGGGGGTATTAGTGGTTTCAGCAGGCTTGAAAGTGGATAAACCCCCAAGCCCAAATGAGGTGTAACTAAGGCTGCTGTCAGGTGCAAAGAGATTAATTTTCAAATCCTCTGGCTACAAGAAGAGTGCCAGAGAACTAGAAGACAGCTACTGTGTAACCATTATTCAAGAAGTAAAGTAGGGTAAACCAGGAAACTACAGGTTAGTGGGTCTAATGACTGTGGTTGAAAACAATTCTGAAGAGGCAAGAATTCCCCAATCTAGCCCCACCTGCCAGCACCCAGCCCATATCCCTCCAAATCCTTCCTATTCATGTACCCATCCAAATGCCTTTTAAATATTGCAATTGTACTAGCCTCCACCACTTCCTCTGGCAGCTCAACCCATACACATACCACCGTATGTGTGAAAAAGTTGGCCCTTAAGGTCTCGTTTATATCTTTCCCCTCTCACTTTTTGTGGACTCCCCCACCCCAGAGAAAAGACTTTGTCTATTTATCCTATCCATGCCCCTCATAATTTTATAAATCTCTATAAGGTCACCCCTCAGCCTCCAATGCTCCAGGGAAAACAGCCCTAGTCTACTCAATTTCTCCCTGACGTCGATTCTCTTGCTCCTTTGATGCTGCCTGACCTGCTGCGCTTTTCCAGCAACACTTTTCAAGCTCTGATCTCCAGCATCTGCAGTCTTCACTTTCTCCAAATCATTTATATAAATGAAGAAAAGTAGTGGACCCAGCTGATCCTTGTGGCACTCCATTGGTCACAGGCCTCCAGTCTGAAAAACAAACCCCCACCACCACCCTCCATCTTCTACCTTTGAGCCAGTTCTGTATCCAAATGGCTAGTTCTCCCTATATTCCATGAGATTTAACCTCGTTTACAGTCTCCCATAGGCAACATTGTCAAATGCCTTACCGAAGTCCATATAGATCATGTCTGCCACTCTGCCCTCATCAATCCTCTTTGTTACTTCTTCAAAAAGCTCAATCAAGTTTGTGAGACATAATTTTCCACGCACAAAGCCATTTTGACCATCCCTAATCAGTCCTTGTCTTTCCAAATACATGTACATCCTGTCTCTCAGAATTCCCTCCAACAACTTACTCACCACCAATGTCAGGCTCACTGGTCTATAGTTCCCTGGCTTGTCCTTACCACCTTTCTTAAACAGTGGCACCACATTAGCAAATCTCCAGTCTTCTGGCGCCTCACCTGTGACTATCGATGATACATATTTCTCCGCAAGGCCCAGTAATCACTTCCCTAGCTTCCCACAGAGTTCTAGGGTACACCTGATCTGGTCCTGGGGATTTATTCATTTTTGTGTGTTTCAAGACATCCGGCACTTGCTTCACTGTAACACAGACATTTGTAAACTCTATAAATGTGATTATTTTGAATTATAGTTCTTTCATTAGGATCATAACCACACATTGGCATTCCTTGCAATTACCATGGTGGTTTTAACTGACATACAAATACATTCAACGTACAGCATCATTTCAGCAGGGAAGAATAATAATAATTGCCATGAAATTGTTGGCCATTATCTTTTTAAGAGCAATTCTGTTTCAAGTTTAATTCTGCATCTAATTGGCTTCTGTTTTGAGCTATTTATGTTTTTAGTGTAGGATCTTATGAATAGTTATAATTGGAGGATGTGCGTAAAAGTGGTGATCATGGAATACCTTCAGTTCTAATTAACAGACAAATACACAATGGTAAGATAAAATCCTGCACAAAGGAAATGTAATTCAGTGATGAAGCATTCTCAATCCAAACACTCAGTGCTAAATTGACAAAGTTTCATGAAAAGGGAGAAAACTCCTTGACAAATGCAGAGAATGCTTATTTGTTCCACTGCAATTCTCAATTGAGAAAGTTACTGAAACATGTGACTCCTTGCTTTGGCTTGGCTCATTTGCAAGAACTCTCTCCTCCAACAGCCAGTAAATTGTGGGTTTGAACCTCACAATTTAAACTGGCAATTCAATGCAGCATCAAAGAGCAATTTATTGTTGAAAATGGAGTCTTTTGAATGAATATATTAAAAGTACTGAATTAAGCATACTCTTCCTTGGCTGTAAAACAAACTATTGGTATTCCAAGAGTATGAAGTCTTCCTGGATAATATTTAGGATAATATTCTTCAATCGACCGAACGCCATCAGCAAGTTTATTTAGCCATAACTTTATTTGCAGCTTGTGAGATGGTGTCACCAATAAATTGGCCATCGTGATTGCCTACTCAGATGGCACAGCAAAAACAATCCACTTGTTTTGAGAATTTTGAGGATGAAAAATGTGGTACTATCGCTACGTAGACTTTTGGCTAGTATGCAGATACTAGTTAGCCGTCTCTGTATTGAGCCAGCTATGTGAAAGGAAGTTTGTTTAGAGATACACTGTTTCTCTGCATGAGACAACCCTGCCATTAATTCTCTAAGCCTGACAGTTTTATTTAAGTAGTTAAAGTTGAAGAAGCTACTGTACTGGGATTACAACTTGGATGTTTTTTTCTACATTTAAGATACTATATCAGTTGCAAGTTGCTGTTGTATATGATGACTTAATAGCCTTATAATTATTCTTTAGTTATTTATCTTCCCCATCACATCCTGAAACATTGACTTCTCAGAGATGTTTTCCAAGTCAGCCTTTGTGCGAATACCTAGGCACAGTCCTGACATAGTATCCAACAGGAAGCAACTTTGTTCACTTCATGCCCAAACTCCACCTGTGATTAATGGTCAACAATGGGGAGGGACACAGCTTTTTGCCCCAGAATGCCAAATACAGCATGCCTACTTCCAAAGTCAACTAACCCAGCAAAGGCTAAAATTTGAAATAGGAATCATCTTGCTTTACAGCCATAGTAAAAGACTGGCCTTAATAAATTAACCCATAGACATTTCTTACCAATCCACAATAAACTTTACAATATCTGAATAATACTGAGGTTGTAAACATTAATGAGGCGTTTATACAGACAAATTAAAGATGATACCATTATACTTAATGAGACAAATAACACACTATTGAACTACTTGTTTTACTTTTGTCCTTCCACAGTTATTGCTACTATTATTGTTACTATTATTGCTTGCATACATTATCAAAGATCTCTCACAGAACCCAACACTAAAATGTTTCGTCTCTAAAATTCTGTTGCCACTCCTACCAAGTAATGGACAATGATAGATACACTTTGTCACTACAGCTGCACATTTGTTTTCAAACTACTAAGTTCAATCTGTGCGTATATACTCACAACCATTAGAAAAGGGACAACAGCTGTTTCATCTGAATAGATATCAAGTCAAGATTATATCAACTAGAAAATTAGGAAATACTTTTGTACGTAGTAACCACAACTACTATTTTTTTTAAAAGAATCCCTACAGTGTGGAAACAGGTCATTCATCCCAAAGAGTCCACACCAACCCTTCAAACAGCATCCCATTCAGATCCAGCCCCCTACCCAATCCCTGTAACCCTGCAGTTCCCATGGCTAATGCACCTAACCTATGAACACTATGGGTAATTTAACATGGCAAATCCAAGTAACTTTGGGACATCCAGGGCACACAAGCGAACTGTGCAACTTTCTCAATTTCAATTAACTTTGCTATTATTGAATTATATTTAAACTTAAAATGCAATACCACGCACCTGCTCAAAGACCTTCTGTTTCTTCAATATTCTACACAACTAGCTTCTTACAACTAGTCATAAATCTGGCAATCTGCACTACCACTTCCTTTATAGAAATTATAGAAGATTCTAATGTTTTTATTTCATCATCTAGCAATTCAACGTTCAAGCTAAGAAGTGAAATGGTATGCCTCTAGATCACTATCAATTGGTTTTAAGGCAATAACTAAAATATTGGGATAATACTATGGACTAACCTACCCATCAAGTTTTATTTGAATGAACTTTAAATACGAAGATTAATACAATAATTCTCTTCACATGGACCCATCATACTGCAGTGTTCGAAGCGACTATAGCTACTTTTAAACAGCAGCTTAAAGTTTGAGAGAGTGACCTAAATGCATCATTCTTCCATTTAAATCAGCCTTCTTATGCAGTGGAGATTACATGCATAGCTAACCTCTAGGTCTGAGCACAGTAGCTAGTAGAGATCACTTTATTTGCTCCCAGTGCTGTGAAATTCAGAAGGATGTATGAAGATTTTCCAGATTGGTTGTTAACTGTATTTGTAATTCCTCTCAGAAACTGATCATCTTCCTTAAGGTCTTTTGATTCTTATGACAGCTTTGTTTCCATAGACATTCATTACCAATTAAACTAGTTGACTATCTGACTGTGACATAGCTGCTGCTTGAACCAGGTTATGCAATCCTTGGTTTTCTCTTTGAGAGGTCTTAAACACACAAACTCCAAAAAGTCTGGAGGTGAAGGTTTTAGGGCCAATTTGTTTATATCTAAAAGGTAAGCCTCAGGCAGAAGGCTTTCAATATTTAAAATAAACACTTGTACAATGAAAAGGGTGTGGCCATTTCTCCCAGCTCAATTTTTCTCTGCTTTAGTTTTTATTTTAAGCAGGAATGGTAAAGCATCTGGACCCAGATGCAGGTCCAGGCTGGTACTCTCTCTTTCTGACTTCTTTCCTGTAAGAACTTGTGTTTGATTTTACTTCTCCATCATTTTTGTTGAACTAACCCTCGTGACAACAGTGCTCAGACCTAGTTGTCACAAGGGTTAGTTCAACAAAAATGATGTAGAAGTATTTTTTGCAAGGTTTGTAGCTCAGATTGAGGTTTAGGGTGTAGGTTTGCTCACTGAGCTGTAGGTTTGATATCCAGGCGTTTCATTACCTGGCTAGGTATCATCAGCGGTGACCTCCAAGTGAAGTGAAGCTGTTGTCTCCTGCTTTCTATTTATATCTTTCTCAGTTCAGGAGAAAGATATAAATAGAAAGCTATAAACAGAAAGTTACCTAGCCAGGTAATGAAACATCTGGATATTAAACCTACAGAACATGGAGGGCTCATGGATGACAGAAGAACCCAAAGTTGCAACAGCATTCCAGCAACTCAATTGGTTGAGAGTTGTTTTTCAGACTGGAGGCCTGTGACCGATTGGGCCAAGGAGAATACGATGGAGTTTAATTTTGAAATAACAGTGCTGTTTACAGGCTTTCAGTCAAAGAAAACAACCTTCCACCACCACCCTCCTTCTCCTGCCTTCAAGCCAATTTTGTTTCCAAATGGCTAACTCTCCCTGGCTTCCATATGATCTAACCTGGCTAACCAGCCTACCATGTGGAACCTTGTTGAACTCCTGAAGTCCATACATAGACAACATCCACTGCTCTACCTTCATCAATCTTCTTTGTCACTTCTTCAAAAAGTTCAATGTCAGTGAGACAATTTCCTATGCACACAGTCATGTTGACTATCACTAATCAGTCCTTGTCTTTCTAAATACATGTAAATTCTGTCCCTCCAACAACTTGCCCACCAGTGATCTCAGGCTCACCAGTCCATAGTTCCCTGGCTTTTCCTTACCACCTTTCTTAAATAGTGTCATATTTAACACTCTCGGTGTTTCCTGCACCTCAACTGTGGCTATCGATAGTATAAACATCTCAGCAAGGGGCCCAGCAATCACTTCCCTAGCCTTCCACAAAGCTTTGGATACACTTCATCAGGTCCCAGGGATTTAAGCACCTTTATGCATTTTAAGACATCCAGCACCATCTCCTCTGCAATATGGGCATTTTCACGCTATCACTTATTTCTTCAAGTTCTCGAGCTTCCATATCTTCCTCCACAGTATATACTGACACAAAATACTTGCTTAGTATCTCAACCATGTCCTGCAGTTCCACATATAGACTGCCTTGTTGATTTTTAAGGGACACTATTCTCTTCCTAGTTACTCTTTTCCCCTTGATGTATTTGTAGAATCTCTTCAGATTTAACCCGATTTGCTAAAGCTATCCCATGTATCTCATGTCCCCTTTTTGCCTTCCTGATTTTCATCTTGAGGAATTAAAGAAGAATGGAGAATGTTTAAAAAGACACAGAGTATGAAACCAGTTTATAGCCCCAAGAGGAAAATGGTCCAGTTCACAGAAGAAAAAAAGAAATAAGGGACAGCATATAAATAAAGGAAAGGGCTCGCAAAAATGCAAAACAGCAGCATACAGATCCTAATGAATGGGAGAGATACAAAGACCAGCAAAGAGACATAAAGCAGCTAAATAGAGCTTTAATCGGATTTTCAAAGAAAACTTGCCAGGGACATCAAAATCAATATGCACAAATGTTATAGTTACATAAAGGGAAAGCGGGTGGTCAGGAGCAATGCTGGCCCACAAAAGACCTAACGTGAAGACAATGTCAATGACAGACAGAGTCGTGCAACACGGAAGATAACCCTTCGGTTCAACCAGTCTATGTCAAACATAATCCCAAACTAAACTAGTCCCAGCTGCCTGCTCCTGGCCCACATCCCTCCAAATCTTTCCTTTTCATGTACTTATCCAAATGTTTTTTTAATTGTTGAAATGGTACCACGTCGACCACTTCCTCTGGAACTTCATTCCACATGCAAACTAACGCGTGTGTGAAAAAATTGCCCCTTGTGTCTTTTTAAAATCTCTCTCCTCTCACCTTAAAAAACGTGCCCCCTAGTCTTGAAATACCCCAACCTATGAAAAGGATAACTCTCATTTTTACCCCTCATTATTTTATAAACTTCAATAAGGTCAGTTGAATAACTTGGCCTCCATATTTAACAGTAGAAAGGAGCATATTTTGCTGGAAATCCTGAAAAATTAATATTTTGATTTTATTTTTGTTGTCATGTATATTTTGTTACAACATATAGTGAGAAGTGTTGCATAGTGTCACCACTCCAGCACCATCTTAAAATACAGAAAAATAAATCAAAACATGAAACATAAAGATGAATAAAATAAAGAAATAAAGAAGCTGTGTTCCCCTTTACAGTGCTTCTTGTTAACTGCTCTATTTGAGCCATGGGTCTGGTGGCCAGGCATGAATCCCCTTCAACATGCCTCGACCATTGGAATGAAAGTCACCACATTTTGACACCAACTTGCCTCCAACAATGGCCTTGCTACTATGAGTCCTTGCTGGACCTTGCCAAAGCACCAACCCAAACTAGAGTCTGCTTTAGGCCCTCCTCGACTGATGCAACCCAAATGTCTCTACCAATCTGCACTGGATACAGACGCTACTAGGAACTCAAAGTTGCCTCTGCTGCAGGAGCCAGAGGGAGAGAGAGTGCGAGCGAGAGAGAGGGGGGGGAAGAGAGAGAGAGAGAGAGAGAGAGCGCGCGCGAGAAGAAATGAAAAAAAAAGAGAAAGAAAGCAAAAGAAACAGAAACAAATAAAATGGCAGATGGAGTGGACGAGCCCAGAGCTCAGAAGCCCACCTCTACCGCCACCTTACAATTAGAATTGAGTTTTCCTGTCACACGTACTCAAGTACAGGAATGTATGAGTCCGGTGAAAAGTGTACAAAGTCACCATTTCCACCATCATCTTAAGTATAAAGGTACCTAGATACAAAATCTTAGGTATAAATTAGAAAATAAAAGTTTAAAAATTCAGCATTACAGTCCTTCTAAAGTCGAGAAAGAAAGGGAAAAAAATGAAAAGCCGAAGGAACAGATGAATCCACACTGAGCTTCACTTCTTACTGGCAGGAGTGGATATTAGTAGATCGTAACTTGGACAGAATAAAGTTAACGTAAGTAAAATATTGGTAAAGAAGAAATTAATGAAATTAAAGATTGACAACTCCCTGAGACCTGAGTGTTTGCATCCAAGGGTATTTAAACGAAGTAGTGTGATCTGGAGACAGAGGAGTCATCCTCCGGTTTGGAAAACTGTACACGTCACTTTGCTTTCTAAGGCCACAAGAGAAAAACCAGGGAATTACGGACCAGGTAGCCTAACATCTGTGGTGGGGAACTTGTTGATGTCTATAATCAAGAATGGAGTAACTGCAAACCTTGAAAATTCTCAATTAATTAGGGAGAGCCATCACAGATTAATGACAAGTAGGTTATGTCTAACAAACTTCAATTTTTTTTTAAAGAGTTGACGAAGATAGTGGACACGGGAATGTTCACAGATGTTGTTTATATCGACTTCCAAAAGGCATTTGATAAAGTCCCACAGAAGAGACTTAACTAAGGTAAACCCCCACGGAATTGAGGACAAATTTCTAACATAGTTGGGAAACTGGTACAGTGGTGGGTGATAGAAAGTAGGGAGAATGGATAAGTACCCGAATTGGCAGGATGTGACCAATAGTGTCCCACACGAATCTGTGTACGGGTCTCAATTATTCACATTATTTATTAATGACTTGGATAATGGCATAAAATAATCAGATGTATACATCATTAAATTGTCATTAACAGGTGTAGAAGATAATCAAGAAAGCTAATGGAATACTTTTATATTTAGATGTCTAGAATGCAAGGATGAGACATTATGCTGCAGCTATACAAAACCCTGGGTCAACTTCACTTTGAGCACTGAGCACAAATCTGGGCACCACATGTCAGGAAGGAGAATATTAGACTTGGAGGGAGCACCACATCGATTTATAAGAATGATACCTGGACTTCAGGGGTTAGGTTTAAAGAGAGGTTACCCACATTAGGCCTGTTTCCTTTCGAATTTAGACAGCCAAGGGAGGATCTTATCAAAGTCTTCAAGATACTAACAGGAAAAGACAGGGCACACAAAAATAAGCAATTTCACTGGCTGAGGATTCTAGAGCTAGGGGAATAGTCTGAGAATTAGGACCAGAACATTCAGGAGAAATGTTAGGAAACAATTACACATACAAAGGGTGGTAAAACAGCAGTGGATGTTCGATCATGTTAATTTTAAATGGACAGATTTTGTTAAGCAAAGGTATTAAGGAGATATGGGCCAAATGCAGGCACAGTAGTCCCCCCCATACCCATGGGGGATATATTCCAAGACCGACCGTGGAAGCCCAAAATCACAGATAGGAGCGAACCCATTAATTTAAATGGGAAATTTATCTTCCCTGTAGCTCCCGGTCCCAGGTTCTGGAATGTACCCTATAACATGTTCCAGCCGTGGTAAACTACGGGTAACTGAAACCGCGGAAAATGATTCCACAGATTCAGCAGTTGCCCTGTATGTGGAGTTAGGCCACAGACTGGCCATGATCTCACTGAATAGCAGTATCGTCTCAAAGGGCTGAATGTTTTATGTTTCTATTTTATTAAATAGTAAACTCCAGGCAATGCAATCTACAATAAAAGACAAAATCTAAATATCACCATTCTTATTGCTGAATTCCCCCACTACCAACATCCTAGGAGTTATCAGTCACCAGAAACTGAGCTGGACCAGTCATATACAGTAGAACCTTGATTATCCAAGCAAGGTGGGGAGCATTTTATTCGGATAATTGATCGTTCAGATAATCATAGAGATGTACAGCACGAAAACAGGCCTTTCGGTCCAACTTTTCCATGCCGACCAGATATCCCAACGCAATCTAGTCCCACCTGCCAATACCTGGCCCATATCTCTCCAAATCCTTCCTATTCATATACCTATTCAGATGCCTTTTAAATGTTGCAATTGTACTAGCCTCCATCATTTCCTCTGACAGCTCATTCCATTCATGTGTCACCCTCTGCATGAAAGAGTTGCCCCTTAGGTCTCTTTTATATCTTTCTTCTCTCATCCTAAATCTATGCCTTCTAGTTCTGGACTCCCCCACCCCAGGGAAAAGACTTTGTCCATTTATCCTATCCATGCCCCTCATGATTTTATAAACCTCTATAAGTTCACCTCTCAGCCTCCAATGCTCCAGGGAAAACAGCCCTAGCCTACCCAACTTCTCGAAAGCCTTACCAAGTTCCACTGCTCTGCCCTCATCATTCCTCTTTGTTAATTCTTCAAAAAACAAAATCAAGTTTGTAAGACATGATTTCCCATGCACAAAGCCATGTTGACTATCCCTAATCAGTCCTTGTCTGTGCAAATGCATGTACATCCTGTCCCTCAGGATTTCCTCCAACACCTTGCCCACCACTGACTTCAGGTTCCCTGGCTTGTCCTTACCATCTTTTTTAAGCAGAGGCACCACGCTACCAAACCTCCAATCTTTCAGCACTGCGCCTATGACTATCGATGACACAAGTATCTCAGCAAGAGGCACAGCAATCACTTCCTAGCTTGCAACAGAGTTCTAGGGTACACCTGATCAGGTCCTGGGAATTTATCCACCTTTATGTGGTTCAAGACATCCAGCACTTCCTCTGTAATATGGACATTTTTCAAGATGTCACCATCTACTTCCCTACATTCTATATCTTCCATGTCCTTTTCCACAGTAAATACTGATGTAAAATACCCGTTTAGTATCTTCCCCATTTTCTGCAGCTCCACACAAAGGCCGCCTTGCTGATTTTTGAGGGGCCCTAGTCTCTCCCTAGTTACCCTTTTGCCCTTATTGTATTTGTAAAAACCCTTTGGATTCTCCTTTATTCTATTTGCCAAAGCTATCTCACATCCACTTTTTGCCCTCCTGATTTCCCTCTTAAGTATACTCATATTGCCTTTATACTCTTCTAAAGATTCACTTGATCTCTGCTGTCTATACCTGATATATACTTCCTTCTTTTTTATTCGTAACCAAAACCTTAATTTCTCTCGTCATCCAACATTCTCTACAGCTACCAGCTTTCCCGTCACCCTAACAGGAATATATGGTCTCTAGACTCTCGCTATCCAATTTCTGAAGGCTTCCCATTTTCCAGCCATCCCTTTACCTGCAAACATCTGCTCCCCCAACAGCTTTTGAAAGTTCTTGCCTAATACTGTCAAAATTGGCCTGGTTCCAATTTGGAACTTCAACTTATACATCAAGTTTATCCTTTTCCATCACTATTTTAAAACTAATAGAATTATGGTCGCTGGCCCCAAAGTGCTCCCCCAATGACACCTCAGTCACCTGCCCTGCCTTATTTCTCAAGAGTAGGTCAAGCTTTGCACCTTCTCTAGCAGGTACATCACATACTGAATCAGAAAATTTTCTTGTCCACACTTAACACTATGGCAGTCCCAGTCTATGTTTGGAAAGTTAAAATCCTCTACCATAACCACCCTATTATTCTTATAGATAACTGAGATCTCCTTACAGATTTGTTTCTCAATTTCCCTCTGACTATTAAGAGGTCTATAGTACAATCCTAGTAAGGTGATCATCCTTTTCTTATTGCTCAGTTGCACCCAAAAAACTTCCCTGAATATATTCCCAGGAATATCCTCCCTCAGTACAGCTGTAATGCTATTCTTTGTCAAAAACACCACTCCCCCTCCTCTCTTGCCTCCCTTTCTGCCCTTCCTGTAGCATTTGTATCCTGGAACATTAAGCGGTCAGTCCTGTCCATCCCTGAGCCATGTTTCTGTAATTACTGTGATGCCCCAGTCACATGTTCCAAACCATGCTCGAAGTTCATCTGCCATCCCTGTTAGGCCTCTTGAATTGAAATATATGCCATTTAATGTATCAGTCCTAATTTGTTCTTTGCTTTGTCCCTGCCTGCCCTGACTGTTTGACTCGCTTCTGTTCTCAACTGTACCAGTCTCAGATTGACCTCTTTCTTCACTATCTCCCTGGGTTCACCACGCCCCACAACCACCTTACCAGTTTAAATCCTCCTGAGCAGCTCTAACAAATCTCTCTGCCAGGACATTATTCCCTTTCCAATTTAGGTGCAATCTGTCCTTCTTGTTCAGGTCAATTCTACCCCAAAAGAGTTTCCAATGATCCAAAAATGTGAATCCTTTCTCCATACATCAGCTCCTCAGCCATGCACTCATCTACTCTATCGTCCCATTCCTACCCTCACTAGTTCGTAGCACCGGGAGTAATCCAGATATTACTACCCTTGAGGACCTCCTTTATAAATGCCTGCCTAACTCTCTCAACCTTTTCCCCTTCCTAGGTTGTTGGTTCCAATGCGGACAATGACCTCCTGCTGGCCCCTTGAGAACATTCTGCACCTACTCCGAGACATCCTTGATCCTGGCACCAGGAAAGCAACATACCATTCTGATTTCTCACTGCTGGCCACAGAAAAGTCCGTCTGTCCTCGGACTAGAGAATGCCCTAACACAGTTGAGCTCTTGGAACCCGATGTACCCCTCATTGCATTTGGGCCACTCTCAATAGCAGAAACTTGGCTGTTCGTGCTATGTTCCCCTGAGAATCCATCAGCCTCTACATTTTCCAAAACAGTATACTTGTTTGAAATGGGGATAGCCACAGAAGACTTCTGCACTATCTGCTTACCTCTTATCTTTCCTGGAGGTAACCCATTTATGTGACTATATCTCCGTCTTTTCCCCCTTCCTATAACTGCCATCCATCACATCTCCTTGCTCTTGTAAGTTCCTTATCGCCTCTAATCGTCTCTCCAACCAATCAAGTCGAACTGATAGGATTTGCAACCAATGGCACTGATTGCAGATATAATCCTCAGTAACCCGTAAACTCTCCCTAAACTCCCAGATCCGACAAGAAGAGCATATCACTTTACTAAAGGCCATTTTTGCTTCTTTCAATCTACAGACCCAGAAAATGGCATTGTCTTATTCCTCTACAAAACACTGCTCCAGGTTAAAGTAATATTGATGCCATCTATCAACCCCTCAGAAAACGAACAGGAAATGACACCACCACAAACCCCAGGCTTATATTTTTAAGTTTAATCAAGAGACATATCTCAATAAAACATAATCAAGAAAGAACCCACTCCACTCACTACTGCAATCTTATTGTAAGGCCACACTTAAAATATTCACTTATCTCAAGGTTTGTGAAGGTTTGTAGCTCAGGTTGAGGTTTAGGGTGTAGGTTTGCTCACTGAGCTGAAGGTTTGATATCCAGACGTTTCATTACCTGGCTAGGTAACATCATCAGTGGTGACCTCCAAGTGAAGCTAAGCTGTTGTCTCCTGCTTTCTATTTATATCTTTAACCAGGATGGGGTTCCTGGGGTTTGTGGTGATGTCATTTCCTGTTCGTTTTCTGAGGGGTTGATAGATGGCATCTAGACCTATGTGCTTGGAGTGCCAGGCCTCTAGGAATTCTCTGGCATGTCTTTCCTCTCCCTCATAGCCCTACACACGGATGAAAAAAACCACCATTTTGACTGGGACAACACATCTATCCTAGGATAGACTAAGCAAAGACATGCCCCAGGAACCCCATGACCACAAACCCCAGGAACCCCATCCAGGGCAAACATATAAATAGAAAGCAGGAGACAACAGCTTCGCTTCACTTGGAGGTTGCCACTGATGATGTTACCTAGCCAAGTAATGAAACATCTGGATATCAAACCTACAGCTCAGCGAGTAAACCTACACCCCACAAAGATTGAATTTTACATCCAACATGAAAGAGAGGAGTTAAGTTTAAACTTAAATAAGGGCAGCTGTGTGGGTATGAAAACTAAGCCAGCTGAAGTGAACTGAGATAATGCATTAGGGGATCAGAGAAACAGTAGCAGATAGAAACAGATAATTGAAATTACTTAAAAGTTCTAATGGGAGTAACCGCTATCTGCGGTTGAATAAGTTAAAGAAAAGCACATAATTGTGCAAAGATGACAGACAGATCAGGTTACTGGCAGAGAATGACTAAAAGATTAATCAGGAGAGAGAAATTAGTGTACAGAGGAAACTAGATAGAAATTTAAAACGGAAAGGTACAGGATATTTAACATAAAAGCAAATTGGGTGTTGGTCCTCTTGAGAGTGAGAGAATAGGAAGTTAACTGAAAATAAGGAAATAGCAGATAAAATTAACAAATATATTGCCAAACTTCACTACAGAGATACAAAAAACATCCAGTAACAGGTATACAATCAGCAGTTAATGGAGAAAAGACATGTAAATTATTATTACAAGGGAATTGCTGCCTACCAAGGTGGGCTGACAAGAGCCACACCAACATCCTAAAAACAAACAGTACCCTAAATAGAAAAGACATACATTAGTGGTAATTTCCCAAAAATTTCTAGATTCTGAAAAGATTCCATCAGACTGGAAAACAGCAATGTAATTACTCTATTCAAGATAGGAGCGAAGCAGAAAATAGGAAACCGTAGGTCAGTTGGCTTCACATCTGTTGTGGGTAAAAGGTAGGAATTAATCATTGAGGTGGTTATAGATGGGCATTTATCACAAAATGAAGGCTAGCAGAAATAGTGAGAACAGTTTTGTCAAAGGGAAATTACGTACTAGCAATGTATTAGAGTTCTTTGAAGGATTAATTGTGCTTCCATCTCCAGAAAGCATGAGACAACGTGCCACACAAAAGATTAGTGTGCAAAGTAGACGCTCATGATGTAGGGGTAACATATTAGCACCAATAGAAGATTAGCTGACTGGCAGAAAACAGTAAGCAAAAATGGGTCTTTGATTAACAATATGCACTGAACAGAGTTCTGCAGGGGGTTGCTTTAGGGATTTAACTTTTTACAATTAATATCCATTTCATAGATGACAGAAGGCACAGTAGCTAAATTGGAAGGTGACAATGATAGGAAGGAAAATGTAATGAAGAGGAGTTGAGGTTGCAAGCAGATAGAGACAAATTGAGTGAGCAGGCAAACAACTTGCAGATGAAGTGGGAAATAAGTAGAAAAATGAAATTGTTCACTTTGGCAGCAAGGACAAAAAAAAAGTATTACTTAAATGGAGAAGGACTGGAGAATTCAGAGTTGTAGAACAATCCAAGTTTTCTACTGCTTGAGCCACAAAATTTTGGCTTGCAGGTACGGAAAGTAACTAAGGTTAATGGAATGCTATCCATTATTAAAATATCCAAATCATCTCCAAATTATTATTAAAATATGAATTGAACATAAATTTGAGGATGATATGCTTCAATTATACAGGGTGAGGCCATATCTTGAATACTGTGTGCAGTTTTGAGTTTCTTACCCAAGGAAGCATGTAATTATATTGAAGGCAGCCCCGAACAGGTTTACTAAGTTGATACTTGGAATGATTGGTTGTCTCATGAGATAAGATTGGACAGTGTGGACTCATTCCCACTGGAATTTAGCTTAAAGGGATGTCATGACTGAAGTAGAAAGATCATGAATGGCCTTGTGAAAGTGGATGTGGAAAGAGTAGGTGAATCCAGGCTAGGAGACAAATTTTAAAAAGGGGAAAAGAAAAATCAAGGCTCAGCCTTTCAGGTCAGAGATGCAAAGATTATTTTCTTCCAAGGATTGTGCAAATTACCACATATAGCCAGATACTCTGCCTCAGAAGGTGTAGATGGTAGGATCACTGAACATCACGAAGGTAAAAGGTATATCAAGTTTCTTGTGAGGCAAGGGAATAAAGTTATTGGAGATGGATGGAAATGCGGAGTTTGAAATAAAGATCAGCCACGAATGACAGAGGTGGTTTGAAGGATCAAGTGATCTACCTCTGTTCCTTGTTCAGGCAGGATCAGGTCGGTAACTGGAGTGGAATTGAATGAGCATATGAACCACAACTTACTGACTAGCAGTCAGGTTCAAATGGAAGACACCTACTGCTATTAATGTTATTATTGCTACTTTCACTATTTTGATACTCCACTGGTTTTTAAATAATTCTCTTGCACATAATGTTGTTCCTACATGTCTGCTGCTCCTTACCCGTTTTGGGAGTAGGGGAAAAGACTGCAGATTTAAGTAGTGTTGGAGCTACTGCACTACATTTTCTACATAGTGTACAGTGATGCCAGTGTGTCAGTGGTGGAGAGAGTAAATATTTAAGGTTGTGAATGAGGTGTTGATCAAGCAGGCTGCTTTGCAGGAGATGATGCCAAGTCATAAGTCAGGTATGACTAATTAAAATATTAGCAAATTTGAATTGCTGACAAATCCAAACAACAATAAATAGATAGATAGTAAGTTTGTTTGTAAAAAAACATTTGTTAGGATACAATCTGCATACACAACTCAGCTCAACACATTCTGACATTTGTGGGTCCCAAGTCAAAACTACCAAGAGATGCAACTGACATCTAATCAGTTCATTGTATGCTTGCTTACACTAATTTTTTAGGGGTCTTCAGTGTTGGGTTAGCATAAACACAAGGTAGCTAAAGCCTAACCTTTGGCTTTTGATTTAGCATTTCCATGTCATTCAAAAAAATTGGAATAAAAATTTAGAACAGATAGGCTAACAGGCAGTGAAATGGCTGTAATCATCATTGGAAGGGAGGGCTCTGAAGATGCCATAATATGTGAAGTTGTGACAAATATCACAAGTTTCACTAATTGCACAAGTTTAACTTGATTGAGAGATTTATGGATAGGGTAAATAGACAAGGTGTTTTTCCTGGTGTTGGGGAGTTCTGAACTAGAGGGCACAGGTTTAGGAGTAGGGGGGGAAATTTAAAAGGAACGTAAGGGGCATTATGTAAAGCAGAGGGTGGTATGTGTATGGAATGAGCTGCCAAAAGAAGTGTAAGAGGCTGGGTATATGAATAGGAAGGGTTTAGAGGGATATGGGCCAAGCACTGGCTTTTAGGACTAAACTAATTTAGAATATCTGATTGGCACGGACAAGTTGGACTGAAGGGTCTGTTTCCGTGCTGTACATTGCTACGATTACTCAAGTGTTTAATCAACAACGAGAAAACTTACTGAAGGAAAAGTGCTTTCCCGTTATCTGTAACACCAAATATTATCATTGAAAAACCTAAGAAACGTTTACTAATCTCCATACTGAGCAAATCATTTTGTTCCAATTTTATTTGGTACAAGATAGATTTTAACAGTCAACAGACTGATATCCCCAGAATTTTGATGAGGTCATACATAGACTAAAAAGGGGCTAGAAAATTTCTATTTTTAAAAAACAACAGGAGTACATTTTTATTCTTCAACCAGGATAAAAAGATCAGTTTATTTCGGAACTATGGTTGAAAGTAGTGATAAAAGTATAGAAATGTAATAACTTAGAGTAAGAAGCATAAGTGTTGTGTATGATGATGAAATCAAGGCCAGATTCTCCATCATTAGTAAAAAAATCTTTATGTTGACCAGATCTCCAAAGTGAAGGGATCAAAAACTTGAAGTCAGAATCAGCAACTGTGATGACTTCTGCAACTGAATAAATAAAGTGGGTCCCACAGGTGGACTGAGCTGAACAACTTTTGGCAGTGAACAAAATCTTCCCCCACTTATAGGTGTGGCTGTTGGTAGTCTGGTTACTGCTCAGTTTTCCTATTGTTGGTGTTAAAATAATTCACCAGAGATACCTGCACACAATGGTTGTTCACAACTAAACTTTCATAGACTTCAATGTATAAAAATGGCTGTGTCCCAAACTATCAAATCAAGTTTCCATCGTAGGTGAAAACAAAATACTGATGCTGAAAATTTGAAATAAATATGAATGCTGGAGAAATTCAGCATTCTGGCAGCAACTGTGGAAGGAAAAACAAGAGTTAAACATTTCCAGTCCAGTATGACACCTCTTCAGAACAGAACGATAATTATTTCAGAACAAATTTTGAAGATTTATACTGGACTTGAAATGTTAACTGTTTTTCCCTCTCCACAGATGCTGTCAGACCAGAATTTTTACAGCATTGTGTTTATTTCTACAGCATTGTGTTTGTGTCTATCTTAGGTATTCGGTTAGTTTGGGTTTAGAATACACACCCATCCACTGTCTTTTCATGGAGGCAATTAACTTTTTAAATGGTCAACTATTAGCCTCGATGGCTTATTAAAACTTTTTTTTAAATAAGTGAAATTGGAAGAACCGGTAACACCTCTACAGTCAGAGTTGTACAGCACAGAAACAGACCCTTCAGCCCAATTCATCTATGCAAACCAGGTATCCCAAATTAACCACATCCCATTTGCTAGCAATTGCCCCCTAATCCTCTCAAGCCTGCCTATTCAAGTACCCATCTGGGTGCCTTTTAAATGTTGAAATTGTAATTAATTCTCTTATTTATTGAGGCTAAGTAGTAGCAGTGTGTATCATGTACATGATGCATTGCCACAAATCAAGTCTTCCAAACCCATGACCGCATCCATGTAGAAGGACGAGGGCAGCACATACATCTCCAGCTTCAAGTCCCTTACCATCTATACTTGGAAATATATATCAGTGATCCTTCAGTGTTGCTAGGTCAAAATACTGGAATTTGCTCCCCAAGGGTCAATCTACAGCACCTGGACTGCAGCGATTCAAGAAGGCAGCCCACCACCACCTTCTCAAGAACAACTAGGGATAGGCAATAAATACATGCCCAGGCAGCAATGCCCACTTTCCATGACGAGTAAAAGAGAAGATCCTCATATTGATGTAACCTGAAAATTGTTGCAATACACTATAATATGTTAATTGCAAGAGACATTTCCAGTTAAACCAGAAGTGGCTTGCTTCTGCCGTGTTGGACCATACAGATCCTGCAAGTTTCTACACTTTATAAAGAATGGTAGCAACAACTTATACAGTGGAGTGAGCTGCAATGTCTAGAACAGGTGTCAGCAACGTACACTGAAAACTGATGTTGCTCTTTCCGATGAGGTCATGGAGGGCAGCAAGGCAATGAAAAATTGGAGGGGACGAGGATAGATCCAGTGGCATATTTGGGAAAAGAGCAAGGGAGCAGGAAGGGAAACCATTGTCACTGTTAACCCAGAAACCTGGATGATGTTCTGGGTGGAACACGGCAGAGGGACAAAATTTGAATTCAAATAGAGAAGCCACCAAATTGTTTACCCTGGAAAATATCTAATGAATTTAAAATACATCTTCGCATTTCTTTTTGCAAAACAGTCTATGGTTCTAACACTAGTTGAAAGCACATGGGTAGTCATGTGGCTTCTGGGAGTCATTTTGTAAGACTACTTGCATACATCTTAAAGATCTGTTAGCTTGTGTTACAGGTTGGACCGAAGGGTCTGTTTCCATGCTATACATCTCTGTGATTCTATTTATTTCATGACATACATTGTGGAGATTTAGCCTCCTTATGCAATCTAAAAAAAAGCAGGGCCGATGGGAAAATGAAAATACCTTAAAAGCTGCATGGCTGATGAGCCTAATTTTAAAAGATGATTTTTCAGCATCAAACGAGGAAATGAGCTGTTTATGAACAAGTGCCTGTGTATCAACAGAGCCCGGCAGCACTTGTCTGTGGGTTAGTCCCTGTCAATGGCAAAATGAATTATGCTGAAAGATTTCATAACTATCCAAGAGATGAGAAACGAATCAAAAGTATTTAACTTAATTTGCAGGAAAGGTTGCTGAATTTAGTTAGTACACCAACCTTTGACACCGTAATTCAAATGTGACTCAAGCGTTGAACCTTTCCTTTCTAGTGGTTGAGGAGAAATTGGGAATTGCAGATGCTGGAGAGGAGAGTCGAAAAGTGTGGTGCTGGAAAAGTACAGCCGGTCAGGCAGCATCATTTACAAAATACTGTGCAAGGACTGTAACAAATACTACATTGGACAAACAGGCAGAAAACTAGCCACCAGCATACATGAACACCAACTAGCCACAAAAAGACATGACCCTCTCTCACTAGTATCCTTACATACAGATAAGGAAGGACACCACTTTGACTGGGACAACACATCCATCCTCGGACAAGCCAAACAAAGACACGCACGAGAATTCCTAGAAGCATGGCACTCCAACCGGAATTCTATCAACAAACATCGAGGTAGACCCCATCTACCACCCCCTGAAAAAAGGAAAAGGAAGTGACTTCATCACAGGAAATAACATCACCACCAGAAATGACATCAACCCAAACATATAAATAGAAAGCAGGAATTTTCAGCATTGCCTGAAGCCCACTGAAGATGTTATCTAATAGGGTAAAAAAAAAACATTTATGGTACTCTATGCTACTTTCTCCCCATCCCCACCCTCCTCTAGCTTATCTCTCCACACTTCAGGCTCTCTGCCTTTATAACTGATGAAGGGCTTTTGCCCGAAACATCGATTTCGCTGCACTTTGGATGCTGCCTGAACTGCTGTGCTCTTCCAGCACCACTGATCCAGAATCTGGTTTCCAGTATCTGCAGTCATTGTTTTTACCAACTAAAAAAAATCTGGAAATGATCCCTCCAGCTCAGAGAGCAAACCTACAATCACAACGCTGCAAAAACACTAACTAGGTTGACCCAGTGCCTGAGGATTAAACCTGTGGTTTCACCTTGCAAGAAGAAACGTGATCCTGGCGGATGCAAAGAAATATGCAGAAGTGCTTGAATAATTAAATTTAGAATAATATTCTCAAAAATTAATTGCATGATATGAGGGCTTGGGTTAGATGTTGAGAAGGCTAGGGTCAAAATTTATTTTGATCTATTGAAAGCCTAATTCAGAGCCTATTTCTCAAACCTACGTAGTTGTCTCAAAAGCTGAATTCATAAATAAAGATTAAGCCATGTAACTAGAGACTGCAATTTAACTTCAGAACTTTTGCATTGTCTTGTCAATGAAATAATTTCAAAAAGGACAACACTTAATTAAATGCATTTACCTAAATCCAGTAGCGGTACCAACATTCCTCTACTTTGCCTATTTAAAAGGTTGTCTCAAAGTATTCAGTTTAATAATTTAGGGCCTGAGCATCTTCTCCCATGTCCTTACTTCAAATCCCACACACCAGATCTTATTACCACAAGGGCTGCTACCACAACCAACTCATTGTCAGCTACAAATGATCCCCATTCGCAGCTAATGATTCTCCCAATCTAATCTTTACCTGTTGCTTTGTCTGTCCAATTGTTTCTCCCTTCCTTTGGTTTCATCTTCACCTATTGTTCGATCCTCTTCTTTCCCCTCTCTCTCCTTTTCTCTACCCCACCCACTTAAAAATACTACTTTGAAAATATTTCAAATAAATTAATTTGAGCTGTTTTGAATCACTAGATTAAAAAACTCAAATTCTACTACATACCGAGAAACATAAGTTTCCAAGTTTAACTAGATTGTGCTTATAAATCAGGATTAATTCTCGTTTTGGCATTAAGAGAATTAGAGGCACAAGTGTAGTTGGTACAGGTTTTGTGCTGAGTGACAACTCTAGGGAAGGTACCAATAGCATTGACAGGTTTATGATGGGTTTGGGCTTGTATGCACAAGCAAAAGTGTAAACAGAACTACAAGACATAAATGACTAAGTTATAGGTAGGTTTAATGTGTGAGTTAGAATCCTTACTCAAACCTTTCAATCAGATGAAGATTTTTTTGAAAACAAATATGAGCAATTTGATTGTTCAGAATACTTACCACAGGAACCAAAGGTTTGTTGTTATAATTGTCAGCATTCGTGGTATGGAATAAAAAAAGCACATAACAACTGCTGATACCCCCATACAGTTAAATCCATTTAAAATGTGTGCCTAGGTACTTGGACCTAACATGGCATCATAAGAGGCAGATATTGTAAAAGCTTTTCACTGTATATCTACAATGGATAAAATGTGACAATAAAAGGATATTCTATATTCTATTTGTAATGATCATCTTTGTATTTCTGTACTTATTGGCAGCGACATGCAAAATAATTGCAGTCAAACAGTACTATGTTAAATACAGGATTTAAAGATTTTTTTCAACCAAAGATGTCAATAGAATGAAATGTATTTAAGAAAAATACATACAGAATGCTGTCTAATTATAAACAGGTTTAGGAATATAATTCATCGAGATTGTGGTGCTGGAAAAGCACAGGTCAGGCAGCATCCGAGGAGCAGGGGAATTGACGTTTCGGGCATAAGCCCTTCATCAGGACCTGAAACATCAATTCTCCTGTTTCTCAGATGCTGCCTGACCTGCTGTGCTTTTCCAGCACCACACTTTCAACTCTGATCTCCAGCATCTGCAGTCCTCACTTTCTCCTAAGAATATAAATATTTAAATTATAGAAATTCCTTACCACTTCTGTATACTTACTGAAGATCTACTTTTGAGCTTCCAAGTTGAAAATGCTGATTTCTGCTCAATGAGCTCAATATTATTTGAGAATTGAGATTCCTTGAAATCTGCCAGCTATAGTTTCAGTATTCAAAGACAACAGCTTCCTAACAAACAAACTTGTTCTCTGATAAAATCTTTGCTTCATATCAAAATTTCTTATCAACATTATAATTGTCCTTCTTTCAGTCTTAGTCTGTGTGATGGCATGCCTACTGCAGTTAGATTATGTTAAAAATAACTCTAAAAATGGTATATACAAGTCATTAGCTTCATCTCTAGAATCAATATCAATTTATTTTTAATTCAATTCAGCTTTAAAATTACAAATAATTGCCCTCAGCACTTTGCCACACTTAATCGCCTCATTCATCTCCAATGTGCCACTTCACCTATCAGTGCAAAGTTTTCAATGAAATTTATGTTTAACCAAAGAAATTAGAAACAAAACACAGCAATTTACAGTCATGTAATCTTTTCAATTATGGCTTTATTGACCCTTTATTGAACTAACACAGGTTCAATAAACAGTCAATTTGCGTAGATAACATTTATTTTTAAAAATAGGAGTGTTATTTAAAGCTTGAAAATGGAAAGGATCAATTCTTCCTGTCAGAAACTCAGCGTGCGAGTGTCATGTTACTCTTTTCAATATATTTTAATAACATGGATGTGTGTACAGGATATAATTTCAAAATGTGGAGATGACAACATTTTAAAATGTATTAAACAATGGAGAGTTGCAGACTTTGAGGACTTCAGGCAGATGTGTTAAATTTTGTTAGTCACAAATGTGAAGGGATGTATTTTGGTCAGAAGAATGACAGAATTAAATATAAATTAATAGCTACAATTTGAGGATATGCAGGACAGAGACCTGACAGGCCAATTAAGACAGCTGTTGAAAAAATGCACACATGATGACTTTATTAATAGAAATAAGAGAATGCCAAGTCAAAGTAGTTTTGCAAAAACTTACTTTAAAAAAACTAGTTAGACCTCAGCTGATATAATGCTGGTTTCTGAGCACGACATTAACATTTCAAGATGTTAGGAAGTACAGGGGGAAAAGTAGTGACTGTAATGATATCATGGATGAAGATTTCAGACACAGACATTGAGAATAATTTGATGGATCCAAAATCATGAAGAGCTTTGATAGAATCATCACCTTACTACGTCACATGTCAGTAATCCAGACACAAAATTTTAGATAACTTACAAAGGAACCAGAGAAAATTGAACTTTTTATGCAAAAAAAAGTATCTGAAAAACAATGACTGAAAAGGGTGCTACATTGAGATTCAAGTGCAACTTTGAAAAGGAAAAAAGGGATAAATAGTATACGGTGACAGAACAAAACACGTGTGGAATTATACAGTTCTCTCAAAAAGCAGAATGTCTCCTTCTGTACTAAATCAAGATACAATAAGTTAAGCTAGTATTGTTTTCAAGTCCTTGCAATTCTTTGTGCAAGCCTAAAAGTTCTAACTTAATGTGCTTAATAATCATACAATAATTATTGCTGAGTTCACAAATTCTTAGCCACAGCAAGAACATACCAACAAGGAAGAGGCCAAGCACTTCCTGTTCCTGCTGTATCATTGAATAACATCATAGCTGACCTGATGGGAACATGATTTGATATGATAATCTACCCCAGAAACCTTGCATTCCCTCACATAAGAACAGATTCACCTCTACCTTAACAGTCAAGGCTCTGCTGCAACTAATTTTTCAGGAAGGAGTTCCAAAGACTTGCAGTCAGAATAAAAATGCCTCATCTCTAATTTAAGAGCAGAGCTCATATTCTTAAAACAGCAAATCCCAGCTCCAAATCCACCCAGAAGAACAATTTTTGTCACACATCTGTGAAGCTCCCTCAGGATGTTATATGTTTCAATTAAGTCACCAGATATAAACTTAGCATGCCCAACTTTTCCTCAGATGGCAATCCACATATTCCAGCTATTAGTGTGGCAATCTTTCTCTGAGGTGCTTCTAGAGAATTTACATCCTTTCTTCAATAAGGTAATCAATACTGTGCACAGTAATCTAGGTCAAGAGTTGCATATGACCTTCCGATTAGGTACTGCAATAAGACATGACTACACACATGCCAAAAATGGACAGCAGTATGCAATAAAGTCAAACAATCCCTCAGTCAACAGGTCAGATCGAAGCTCGACATGGCTGTTGGATCCAGTCACGAATGCCATTGAGCAACTAAACAAACAATTAATTGGAGAAAACTGCACATTGGTAGGGAAGCCCAGCATGTCAATATAAAAATAGTCAAGGCTGAAGCATCCACATCCATCTTCAGTCAGAACTACTGATTCGACGATGCATCTTAGCCTCCTTTTTAAATCCCAAGCATCACAAATGTCACTCTTAAGCCAACTCAATTTTCTCTGGGACATCCAGAAATGGTTAGCGCAATAGATACAGCACAGATAAAGGACCATGACAGTGTCTTAGTTGCCGTACTAAAAGCTAGATTGTTCTACTGTAGCTACAACACTGCTATCCAGCAATGTGAACAAATTTCTCAGGTATTGAGTTGTCTGCTTTTTGGGCAGGACAATCAGCCAATTTCATGACAATTCATCAGGAAATCCATGAAAGGACAGTACTATCAAGCAGCACTCACTCAGCAAAACCTGCTCACCAACGTTTAGTTCGAGTTCCACTGAGATTCACTCTGAATCAACTTCATTATAGCCTTCATCCAAATCTGGATTATACAGCTGATTTCAAGAAAGGTGAAAGTGAGAGTACTTTTAAAGCATCTTAACAAAAATTGGTCAATGGTCAGATTTCCTCCTGATTTTCAGAGACCACAGTATTATACAGTGCAACCGAAAATGTTTATGGTTGTTGAAAGACCAATCATCTCAGTTACCACCATACCACCTGGGCCCTCGATCTTCAGGGTAGATATTTTCTGAGTCAATCTGTTCATAAAATGTAATTATATGCCTCTGGATCAGAAATAAATCCAGGCCTCTACTGATTCACAGAAAGGGCTCAATCCTACCTTTTCCAATCAAATACTTCAAATAGGTAATGATAGTTGTGGAACGGAGAACTGGGACTCAGATCTCCCGAGTCACAGGCAGGAACAATACTGTTATGTCACAAGTGTCCTAGGTCCTTAGAGTAACATCTAAGGCCCAACCAGTTTTAGATCCTTCAATAACCTTCCTCTATCATAGAGTCTGTGGAACAGTAGCTGATAATTGCACTATTTAATGCCAATGACAACTCCTTAAATACTGAAGCCATTTGAGACAGTGTGCAGCAAAAGTGGGGCACTGTTATGCCCAAGGCAAAAGAAAAATATTAATGCCACAAATGCTGTGCAGCAACTATTCCCAACAAAAGAATCTAAAGTTCCAACAATCAACATTTCTTTCTGGTGGTGTTTGTGGCGGTGGTGGTGACAGAGGCATAGACTGACAACAAACTTAGTTGCACTGGACAAGCTTTTCAAATAAAAAGTGACTACAAAAGCAAGTCAGAGTCTGAAATCTACAGTAGTAACTCACTACCTCACTCCACAAATCCTATCCATCAACTACAAGGCACAAGCTGTGACTGAATACTCTCCACTTCACTAGGTGATTGCAACTTTGAAATAATTTGAAGCTTGACACCATTCAGGGCAAAGCAGTCCACTTCATCAGTACTGCACCCTTCAATTCAAACATTTGCTCCCTCCAATGCCGATATGGCAGTTGCAGTGTGTAGCATCCACAAAATATATTGCATTAACTAATTCCCCTCTAACAGCACCTTACAAACTAATCTCTACTATACAGAAAGGCAAGGACAGTAGATACACAAGAATACCTACCGCCTGCAAGTGGCCTTCCAATCATTGGAACATACATGTCAGCACCCATTCTCAGGAAAGGGTCACTCAATCTGAAATAGTAATTCTGACTTCTCTCCATAGACATTGCCAGGCCTGCTGAGCTTTCCCAGAAATTTGTTTTTTTTTTGCAGCAGGAACAGATCGTCTGGCTCTCTGAATGGTAGAGCAAGCTCAATGTGATCTGTGGACGCAGCCCAAAATTTGCTGACTGCACCCCATAAACCCCAATTTCTCCTATGTAAAAATTAACTCAATCTTGAATAATTCACTGATGCAGCATCCAATGCTTTCTGGGGAAGAGAGCTCCACAAACAAATGACCCTCCGAATAAAACTCCATATTATTCTTAATAAGAAGGTTTTTTTTTATTCTCAAATGTTTCCCCCCCTCCAGTTCTAGTAAAAAGTGAGGTCTGCAGGTGCTGGAGATCAGAGCTGAAAATGTGTTGCTGGTTAAAGCGCAGCAGGTCAGGCAGCATCCAAGGAACAGGAATGCTGCCTGACCTGCTGCGCTTGAACCAGCAACACATTTTCACCTCTCCAGTTCTAGTCTCTCCACCCAACCTACAAAGAGGAAACATCCTCCTGATACCTACTTAAGATGTTATTTCAGTAAAATCGCTTTTTATTCTTCTAGATTCCAGCTAGTGTAGACCCAACAACCCCACCTTCCTTCACAAGCCCTGCCCTTCAATGCAATTATATCTTCTTCCAATAAATAGGCCAAAACTACACAGATGTGGACTCCCTAAGGCCCTGCAGAGTAATAGTGAAACATTTCTACTTTTAGATTCCATTTCTCTTGCAATAGATGTAAATATTCCACTTACTTTCCTAATCACTAGCTAGAACTACAATGTTTGTGATTCATGTAACATCACTCCCAGATGAGTTTGCAGACCTTTAATTTCTCTCCATTTAGATGGCATACTGTTTTTCTAATTTTTCCTGTCAAAGTTGACATGTTCACAAATTCCGAAATTGTAGCATATGGGCCATGCTTCGTTCAGTAGGCTGGATGGCTGGTTTGAGATACAGAGTAAGACTGACAGTGTATGTTCAATTCCCATACCAGCTGAAGTTACAGCGAGGGATGCTCCTTCTCAACCTCTTCCGAGGTATAGTGACCTTCAGGTTAAACCACCACCAGTCCCCTCTCGAATAGCACAGCAGTGTGGTCCAGTAGGACTATTGCATCTTTATCTTGCCTGTGTGTGTAGGCCAAATTTTTGCTTACTCACTTAGTTTATTCATGCCCCTTTTAAAATCTCTACTTGCTCTAGACAACTTACTTTCCCACCTATCGCAATATCATCAGCAAATTTACTCTCATATACTCAGTCACTTCATCCAAGTCATTGATACAGGTTCTAAATAGATGAGGACCTAACAAAGATCCCTGCAGCATTCCAACAGATACAACCTGGCTCCCTGAAAAAGGCCAATTTATCCCATACTGTTAATTAACCAATCTTTCATCCATGCTAATATGCTATTGCTTGCACCACTGTCCTCTTTTCTGGTAATAGAAACTTTTGATCTGGTACTCAGCAAATAAATTTTGAAAACCCAAGTAGACCACATCATACAGGTTTTCCTCTATCCACTTTGCTTTTGTTATGATCCCAACTGGATGTTATATTGAACGAGTCAGATCCTAGGCTGAAATCTGGTTTGATACATCACTTTAAAAAATGTAACCAAACAGCCTTTCACAGAAATACAAGCATGCAATGTTGCAGATCTGAGTTTTAACAACAGAAGTTCATGACATAAAAAAATTCAAGTAACCTAAAATAAAGCAAGTTACTTACATTACTCAGTTTGAAAGATTCAGACAAGACAAAATACAATCCCATCTACGCCAACACCGTTACCTCAAAATGCCAGAAAGAATTTTCTTCTCAATCACACCTATAGGCTTGGCTTATTAGTCACTTCAAATTTCCAATCTTGAGAGTCTGATAGCCTTTTCCTTGATTATTCATAAATAAGTTAGGCTTTCCCAGCTTTTAATAACCCCTTCAGAATTTGAACCAAACACTTCTCGTCTGGAGTTTTCAAACTAAAATCCTTGCATTGAGGTAACCCATTTCCTGATTTGTTCAGAATTATCTGCTTTCTACAGGAGAAGACTGTCTTTACATCGCATCGAAATCCAACCAGGACTTCTGCAAAATGAAACCAAAGATTTCCAAGCTATGCTCCACCCTCACCTCCCAATAAATAAAACAATTCTAACTAAAATTTTTACTTTATCCAATCATAAAACCCAATGCAAAAAATATCCATGATCAACCCCAGGATGACTCTTTATGGATGTAAAACAAAGGGTCCAAAAATATGGGCAAAGTTAATCATTAAACACTTTGACAAAGAAAAATCCACATGCCACTAGTTCAGAATCCAAACTCTAAAATAAGTGATTTGAGCACAAACATATACTGAACTGATTTTCCAAGCTACCTTTCCTAATTTGATCTGCTAATCCATATGTTGATTAAAGACACACACACACACACACACACACACACACACACACACACACACACACACACACACACACACACAAAAAATACCCTGACTTGGAACTACATTGCCGCTTCATGACTGTTACTGGTTAAAATGTCTGAAACTACCTTTCTAACAGCACCAAGCATACTTTCATCAATTGAGCTGCACTGATTCAAGATGAGGAGTCACCAATACCTTAAAAGGGCAATTACATGCTGGAAACAATAACTTGTGTTGCTGGCAATACTTACATGCTATTTGAACATAAAAAAACTAACACCTCATCACCGGTCATAGACAAAATAATCAACCAAAAATACTTTACTCAGTGGGCGGCATGGTGGCACAGTGGTTAGCACTGCTGCCTCACAGCGCCTGTAGACCCGGGTTCAATTCCCGACTCAGGCGACTGACTGTGTGGAGTTTGCACGTTCTCCCCGTGTCTGCGTGGGTTTCCTCCGGGTGCTCCGGTTTCCTCCCACAGTCACAAAGATGTGCGGGTCAGGTGAATTGGCCAAGCTAAATTGCCCGTAGTGTTAGGTAAGGGGTAAATGTAGGGGCATGGGTGGGTTGCGCTTCGGCGGGTCGGTGTGGACTTGTTGGGCCGAAGGGCCTGTTTCCACACTGTAAGTCTAATCTAATCTAATTACACCTTTCAAATATCTTCCTTTCCTGCAAAACACACCAGCTTTTAAACCTTGCATGATATAATTAGATGGCCGTCTCTGATGTATTCGGCCTTTTCTCAAACAACAATGCAAACTGGCCTGCCAATATTAAAGAAGGCTTGTGTTCACAGCTTCAGCTACATTCACAGATTCCTGAAGTCACATTAGATTAATGAATTACAAATACAGCTTAAAAAAAAGTAATTCAAAGAAAATACGCACATCCAAAAAGAATACACAAAGTCTTTACCTTTTGCAGACTGGTGGGATTCAGCTGTGTTTTGTCTATAATTTTTATTGCAACCTAGAAATAAAAATGGTAATGAATTAAAAATTTGATCTTTAAAATCAAAATATTTTTGAATCACGTAACAAGAACCAAAGAACATGATAATAAATTAGTAATAACGTGTCTCAATTTTGGTTTTGAAATTGATTGCAAAGACATGACAGATTTTGATAATAATGAGGTTCTTAATAAACAAATTTTAACCAAGATAAAACTTGAACACAAGTTTCAAGATAGTTTGATTCATAGTTTCATGATTCTCAGGTATGTCTGAATGGTCACAGTGATGAGGTGATCAATTTTTTTAAAAAACTGTATGAACAGCATATTTTGAGACTGGAAAAAATTGTGTTAAACATCAGAAAAAACAACTTTGCAGTTAAAAATTTGAAAAGGAATGCAATCACTTTTATACTTGGACAAAATATAACCAGTAAAGTGAACAGTTACATTTAAAGCATTGAATATGGATCAAATAATCAGTGACAAATAACCAGAAAAGCTGGTGGGAACTAAATACCAAAAATGAAAGAAATGTTTATTGAAGTCATTTCAAAGTTTTTACAATATGCTGGCTAAACACTCTAATATGACAGAGTTTTGGTTACCACAATGCAGAACAAAGTAGTAATCATCAAAATGAAGTCTCACAATTGAGATAAGCTCTCCAGTCTGCTTTTCTAAATCGAAATCTATGCCTCTGAACCCATTAACTACCAAAATAAGTCTACTACTTTCTATCCTATTAGATTTTCAAACATTACTTCATCCTATAATCGCAGGCTTTATATTAGGCTTTTCTCATGAGAGAAACAGAAGCCTTCTTTACAGTGGCAGAGTACTGAATTTGTCACAAACAAAGAATGCTGGAGAACTCAACAGGGCTGACAAAATCTGTGCAAAGGGAAACTGAGTATTTTGCCTCTCTCTTATGGAATCTGCTGCAGTCTTCAGAAGTGTTAAATATTTAACATAAATCATGCAGTCCAATACCCATCCAAGACACTCACTGTCCAACCTATCTAACCTTCTGATTATATGTCTCAATTAAGTCGCCTCTCAACTACCTTCTAATGAAAACAGCCTCAAGTCACTCAGCCTTTCCTCATAAGGCCTTCCCTCCATGACAGGCAACATTCTAGTAAATCTCCTCTGAACCCTCTCCAAAGCTTCCACATTTGGGGCGGCACGGTGGCACAGTGGTTAGCACTGCTGCCTCACAGCACCAGAGACCCGGGTTCAATTCCCGCCTCAGGCGACTGACTGTGTGGAGTTTGCACGTTCTCCCCGTGTCTGCGTGGGTTTCCTCCGGGTGCTCCGGTTTCCTCCCACAGTCCAAAGATGTGCAGGTCAGGTTAATTGGCCATGCTAAATTGCCCGTAGTGTTAGGTAAGGAGTAAATGTATGGGTGGGTTGCGCTTCGGCGGGTCGGTGTGGACTTGTTGGGCCTGTTTCCACACTGTAGGTAATCTAATCCTTCCTACAATGCGGCGACCAGAACTGTATGAAATACTCCCAATGTGGCCACACCACAGGTTTGTACAGCTGCAAAATGACCTCATGGTTCCGAAACTCAATCTCTCTACCAATAAGAGATAACACACTGTATGCCTTCTTAACAACCTTACCACTTGGGTGGCAACTTTCAAGTATCTACCTATCTGGACACGGAGATCGTTCTGCTCATCTACACTGCCAAGAATCCTGGCGGCGGCACGGTGGCACAGTGGTTAGCACTGCTGCCTCACAGCGCCAGGGACCTGGGTTCAATTCCCGCCTCAGGCGACTGACTGTGTGGAGTTTGCACGTTCTCCCCGTGTCTGCGTGGGTTTCCTCCGGGTGCTCCGGTTTCCTCCCACAGTCCAAAGATGTGCGATTCAGGTGAATTGGCCATGCTAAATTGCCCGTAGTGTTAGGTAAGGAGTATATGTAGGGGTATGGGTGGGGTTCGCTTCGGCGGGTCGGTGTGGACTTGTTGGGCCGAAGGGCCTGTTTCCACACTGTAAGTAATCTAATCTAAGTAATCTAATCTAATCCTACCATTAGCCCAGTACTCTGCATAACTATTACTCCTTCCAATGTGAATCACCTCACACTTTTCCGCATTAAAGTCCATTTGCCACCTCTCAGCCCAGCTCTGTAGTTTGTCTATGTCTCTCTGTGACCTACAACATTCTTTGTTGCTACCTACAACTCTGCCTATTTTAGTGTCATCCACCAATATATTAACCCATCCTCCCGTGCCCTCATCAAGGTCATTTATATAAATGACACACAGTGGATCTAAAACAGATCCTTGTGGTATCCCACTAGTAACTGAACTCCAGGATGAATATTTCCCATCAACCACCGTCTTCTTTCAGCTAGCCAATCTCTGATCCAAATGGCGAAATCACCCTCAATCCCATGTCTCCGTATTTTCTGCAATAGCCTACCATGGGGAACCTTATCAAACGCCTTACTGAAATCCATATACACCATATCAACTGCTTTACCCTTATCCACATGTTTTGTCACCTTCTCAAAGAACTCAATAAGATTTGTGAGGCACGACCTACCTTTCACAAAACTGTGTTGATTATCCTAATGAACTTATTCCTCTCTAGATGATTATAAAACCTCTCTCATAACCCTTTCCAACATTTTACCCACAACTGAAGTAAGGCTCACAGATCTATAATTTCCTAAGTTGTCTCTACTCCCTTTCTTGAACAAGGTAACAACGTTTGCTATGATCTAGTCTTCTGGCACTATTCCTGTAGATAATGATGACAAAGTTCAAAGCCAAAGGCTCTGCAATCTCCTCCCTGACTTCCCAGATAATCCTTGGATAAATCCTATCTGGCCCAGGAGACTTATCATTTTTTTAACACTTTCCAGAATTGCTAACGCCTTCTCCTTATGCACGTCAATCCCATCTAGTCTAGTACCCTGTATCTCAGTATTCTCCTCAACCACATTGTCTTTTTCTAGTGTGAATACTGACTAAAAGTATTCATTTAGCGCTTCCCCTATCTCCTCTGACTCCATGCACTACTTCCCACTACTATGCTTGATTGGCCCTAATCTTACTCTAGTCATTCTTTTATTCCTGATAAAGCTATAAAAAGCCCTAGGGTTTTCCTTGATCCTGTCCACCAATAACCTCTCATGTCCCTCCTGGCTCTCTTTAGTTCTCGCTTTAGGTTTTTCCTGGCTAACTTGTAACTCTCAAGCACCCTAACTGAGCCATCACATCTCTTCCTAACATAAGCATTCTTCTTCCTCCTGACAACAGACTTAACTTAGTTAATAAACCACAGCTCCCGCACTCGACATCTTCCTCTCTGCCTTACCGGTACATACTTATCAAGGACCCGCAATAGCTGGTCTTTGAAAAAGCTCCACATTTCAATTGTGCTCATCGCCTGCAGTTTCCTTCCCCATCCTTTGCATCCTAAATCTTGCCTAGTCACATTGTGATTGCCTTTCGCCCAGCAATAGCACTTGCCCTGTGATATATACGTACCCCTTCCATCACGAAAGTAAACATAACTTAATTATGGTCACTATCACCAAAGTGCTCACCCACCTTCAAGTCTAACACCTGGATGGTTCATTACTCAGTATCAAACCTAATGAGGCCTTGCCCCTGTTGGTCTGTCTACATTCTATGTCAGGAAACCCTCCTTCACATATTAGATTGGTCAGTTTTTGCTCAATGTGTTTGAACTATAGTATTCCCAGTCAATATTTGGAACGTTAAAGTTCCCCATAACAACTACCCTGTCACTCTCGTTCCTATTGAGGATCATCTTTGCTATCCTAACCTCTACATCTCTAGAACTATTTGGAGGCCTACAGAAAACTCCCAACTCAATAACCTCTCCTTTCTGCTTTCTAATCTCATCCCATACTACTTCAGTAGACGAGTCTAAATGTCCTTTCTGCAACTGTAATACTGTCCTTGACTAACAGTGCCACACCACCCTGTCTTTTACTGTTCTCTTTGTTCTTACAGAAACATCTAAATTCCGGGACCTGCAATAACCATTCCTGTCCCTGCTCTACCCATGTCTCTAAAATGGTTACAACATTGAAATCCCAAGTACCAACCCATGCTGCAAATTCAAACTCTGGCCTATCCTTCCTTTCCAAGTCCAATAATCAAACAACCCAAATGAAAAGAAATTAACCAACACAGAGCCAGAGCTAGAGACCTTCCTTATCAGTATAGGTCAATTGTTCATTAGATTAATTCAGAGCCATCCAAGAACAAAAAAGGGACCCTGATTTTAAATAATCAATTCAATGTGCATAAAGTAGGATTTATTGCTCAAAGATTGATAAATAGCTGGAGTAAATCAATGAGAAATATTTTTCACACTGGAAATATTTAACAGTAATGTGCATCAAATAACAGATTAAAAATAAGCATTAATCACAAAATTAGACTTGCAGTTACACAGCACCTTTCAAAGATCTCAGGTTACCCCAGCTAATGAAATACTTTTACAGTGTAACAATTGGTATTGCATCATATTATGTTAAGAAATAGTACATTCTGCCAAACTGTGATTGAAACAGAATTATACTTTCTAAACAGGGAAGATTTTTTTTCCCAAAAAACCCAAAAGTATGCAAAATGACAGGTGAATGTAGCTTGTATACGGCCTGTATATGTAGTTTGTACAGACAGCCAGGACCATTAAAGAGCTTCCTTATGTGTTGTAAAATACTATTATACCAGAAAGAAATAGCACAGACAATGGAGTCAACTAAATTTTGAAAAATCAAACCAGTGGTTAAACAATATGGACTATTCAAAATAACATGCTTTTCTTATTATTACTCTAGAGCAGTTGGACTAAGTGCCTGTTTCTGTACTATAGAGTTTAAATAAAATTGTATTAAAACACTAACTAGAAAATGAATCTAGGAAGACAGTTATGGGGAACAAGAAAAGGGTAGTGGAATTGGCAGATATTGCACATCAAACTTTATGGTGGAAGATTCTTTGACCATCAAATTAATACTCAAGAATACAGGGAAGAATTAATTATTACCACTACAGAGGTGATGTGTCAAATTGATACGCAAAACACAAAGCTAGCATACAGGTGCATCGGGTAATCAGGAGACTTAATGGAATGTTGGCCCTTATTTCAAGGGGTTTGTTATACAACAGCAGGGAAGTCTTACTGGACTGTACAAGGCACTGGTGGGGCCTCATCTAAGATATTGTTTCACTGGAGGCAGATGGGTATTTCTGAACAGACTGAAAGGATAAATGCTAAGGTCACATCCCAAACACACACACCCCACCCCCCCCCACCCTCACCCCCCCTCCTGCCCCAACCCGGCTAATGGGAGATTCTAGGACCAGAGGGCATAATCTCAGAATACACGCGTACCAATTTAAGATTGAGAAGAGGAAGAATTTCTTCTCATGGGGGGCGGTTGAGTATCTTCGGAAGTCCTGGCCATAGACAGCTGTGGAGGCAGAATCCTTGCATATATTTAATGACTAAGATGGATAGATTCTTATTCAATCAGGAAATCAAGGATTTGAGGCAAAAAGCAGGAAAGTGGATATGAGGAATGCTGGATCAGCCACAATCCTACTGATTAACAGAGTAGGCCTCATGGGGCCAAATGCCCTGCTCTCATTCCTATTTCTTATGGTCATATGTTCCCAGAACATGAACCTGGAGTTTTAGCTCAGTGACATCTTCACTGTGCCACTAAATACTAAAAAGATGGCAGACAGCATATAATTAAAATTACAAGCAAACTTTAAGCAATAGATACAACTAGGAAAGGAGGATAGACATTGGAGAAGTTGCTTTTGTTAGAGAAAAGTGGAAACAAGGTTAGAGGTTTATACGCAGCATTTCTGGATTGTAGGCCATGGTAGCTGAAGGATCTACAAATGGTAGTGATCAGGAATGGGCAGAAACATTAAGTCAGGTGTAGAAAAGTGAAGCTCATTAAGTGGGATGCAAGATTGAAAGAACTTGCAGATATTAGGAATGATAAGACTATCGATCGTCCAAACTAGTAAAGGATGGCAGATTTATTTTTCTAAATGAACCAGGTGGATTTTGATAACAATTCAGAAGTTCCACTTTACAATTATGGATGTTAGCTTGTTATCTCAGTTATTTAATATAACAGAATTAAATAGCCCACCTGTCAATGTAGGATTGAATTTCATACCTCAGGATCAATTGTCCAATCGCCAATATGTTATTGTACACTGAACTCTAAACATGATTTTCAAGATAATGTGTGGGGACATGGTAGGGACAGTGAAAATAAACAGAGATGAGGACATTAAGTGTTTAATGTAGGATAGGATATAGGTAGTGCAGTTTAGGTTAAATTTGAGCTTATGGCATTGAAGTTAACAAAGAACATTTTGGAGAAGTTGAACTTGAAGGTTATAACAACCCTGACAAGGGTTTCATTGAGACAAAGGAGAGTTGGAAATTATATCAAATGATGTTAGTGCTGTGAAAATATGCATTCTTGCTAATATCTAGAATAGGTGACCTGTACATCAGGTGACAGTCTAGATTAGGATCATTATAGATTTTTCTTTAATTAAACTGTTAATGGCAATGACCCAGGGATACTCTACCTACAACCCATGAAGATAGAAACATAATTGAATGAGTTTACTTAAAAAGTAAACAGGAAAATATTTCAGTTGGTTCATATAAAATATCACGTGGTGAGCTTCCTTAGTGAATCATAATGGAAGGTTCCAAGTGAAAATGTACACACATTTGCTCAAAAGCAAGAGGAATTATAAAAAGGCATATGAGAGAGCTCAGACAGATTTCCTAAAAGTTCAGAAATGTGTGTTATGGAGCCAGAGAAAAAAAACAATGTGACAACTTAAGAATGAAAAGAAATTATAAACTGTAATAAAGAAAATTTGGTATGCTGATCTCCACGGACTGAATAAGTCATAAAACAATTACAGACCAACTTACTTCTCTTCCAGTAAGGATATGTCTAGCCAGCTTCACCTTGGCAAAGTTTCCTTTGCCAATAGTTTTCAGAAGTCTATAGTTTCCTATATGTGGCTGCTCATCGACGCAAGATGTAATTGAATTCCGGCATCGAGCGCCTCCAGAACGGGTTGACCGCGAAGAAACCTCTGAACGGCCATCCACATGTGAAGTGTGCTGATGTGGAGGAAAACAAGGATATTAGTTGAAAAGCTTTAGAAGTTTTAGACAAAAAGGTTAAAGTAAACAAAGTCAGAAATCTAGGTTTAAAATAAAGGAATGAAAAATGCAAGTATTTATTGTATCGACGTGTACTTGGAAAGCAATACCTTTCAGTTCAAACTAAGGCCAAAATGAAACCGCCCTCCAGTCAAGATATGTCCTCCTCTTCAAGAAACATTTGAAAATTCCATTGAAAACTTATAGGGTTCTCAGATTTAAATTAAAAATGGAAAGCAAATCATATTCTAGGCTTCATTAACAGGAACACAAATCTAAGAACAGGGACTCTGTTGAACCATACAGGGCATGTTAGACCACAGCTGGAGTTTGTGCACAGTTCTGGGCACCACTCTTTAGAAAGGTGGTGAATGTATTGTAGACAGTGCAAAAAGATATTTACAAGAATGGTTCCAAGGATGACATACTTCAGTTAATGGGACAGATTGGAGAAGTTAGGACTGTTTCTCTTTGACAGAAGGTGGAAGGAAATTGGATAAAAGTTTGCAAATTCATGAGGAGCTAATAGTAGATAGGAAGAAACAGTCTTTCTCAAAAGGATCGAGAACCACGGTTCAGTTTTAAAATGTTTTACAAAAATCAGAAAAAAAAGGTGAGAAAAGTATCACACAGCAAAGTGGCCCATGTTTGGAATGGGCTGCCAGGAAGTGGCATTGTTTCTATTTAAATAATCAATGTGCATGGGTACAGGAAATAAACAGGAATTTGGCACCAAGTAAAAATGTTTTGAGAACTACTGGAGATGTGATGGGATGAACAGCCTCCTTCTGCACTGCATAATTCAGTGATTTTCTGATCTTCGCTAGAAATTAGAGACTTTTTTGAAGCTTAACTCTGAAATTTATGTCCATGTTCTATTACTAAGTTTAATGCGCAAGTACGAAAAGGCAGTAAAGATAACTGGTTGCAGGGTTGATAGCATTAGAATTTTCATTTTTATAGGAATCCCAGTATGAAGAGAGATATCTTCAAAACATTGTCTAGGATGGCAGATAACAAGTAAAGATTGAAGGAGCAAGTACTGAGAACAGTCTTAGTGGTATTAAGGGATGTGGTAGGACAGAGAGGCTGGGAGAAACAGCTCCTACATTCCTGTGGCTCAAGAAGCAGCTGTCAATATGGAATGTGGAGTAAGCTGATGCTGGATTCGTTCACTGGAAAAAGTAACCTGGGTCAAAGCAATGGAGGATTTTAAAAGGAATATAATGAAAATCTTTTAACAACTTGCTTGACATAAGAGATGTGGCGAGTATAATATTGCTGAAAATGGAAATGACCAAGAATGATGTGTCTAGATGAAAATTTCAAATAGCAAAAGATAGCATCGATACAGGTGATAATTTGACAGTAAAGAAATTGCCAATAAGGCATTTCTCCCACACGTACAACATTTTTCCATGCTCACAGCTATATACAGTTTTTATTCTTCCCTGGTATGTGGGTGCATTGGAAATGCCTGCACTTGTTGCCTACCCTTTAAGTACCCTTGAACCAGTGGCTTGCTGGACTTCTCGGAGGCTAGTCAAGAATCCATCATATTGCTGTAGGTCTGGAACCACAGGTAGACCAGACCAGGTAAGGATACAGATTTTCTTCCCTAAAAGGGAACATTAATGAACTAGAGGGATTTGTACAGTGACAGTAAGGATGATTATGAAACAGACTAGCTTTCAATTTCAGAAATGCTGGTAAATTTTGAATTCCAATAATATCTCAAATTATTAGCCTAGGCCTCTGGATTATTAGTCTATCGACATTACCATTATGTCCCCATTCCTTGCATAAACTGGCCAAATCTACAAACCAAAATTTGCATGCTTATATTTGCCAAGTGATGGACAGCACAGCCACACTCCCTACAGTAACTCAAAAATCACCAAGTAGTTTCTGGATAACCCAAACATTCTTCTGTTGTCTCAGGCGACAGAAAAATGTCACATTACAGCTGAAAACTATAATTCAGTACACTAAAATTTTAAAAAACTGTCAAGAGATTTTGGATGCGACTGTGAAAATCTACAGCAACTTGAAGGGGAAGTCTTACCACCTCCTGGCTAAACTTTGCAATTCAACCATCATTACTAAAACAGCTCAACATATTTTACCTTTTGGGATCTTGTGGGGGAGGGGATGAAGGTGATAGGTCAGGGAGGAGGGTGGAGTGGATAGGTGGAAAAGATGATAGGCAGGTAGGACAAGTCATGGGGACAGTGCTGAGCTGGAAGTTTGGAACTAGGGTGAGGTGGGGGAAGGGGAAATGAGGAAACTGTTGAAGTCCACATTGATGCCCTGGGGTTGAAGTGTTCCAAGGCCACATTGATGTCCTGGGGTTGAAGTGTTCCAAGGCGGAAGATGAGGCTTTCTTCCTCCAGGCGTCTGGTGGTGAGGGAGCGGCAGTGAAGGAGGCCCAGGACCTCCATGTCCTCGGCAGAGTGGGAGGGGTAGTTGAATGCCTGCCTATCTTCTTTTCCACGTATCCACTCCACCCTCCTCCCTGACCTATCACCTTCATCCCCTCCTCCACTCACCTATTGTACTCCATGCAACTTTCTCCCCACCCCCACCCTCCTCTAGGTTATCTCTCCACGCTTCAGGCTCTCTGCCTTTATTCCTGATGAAGGATTTTTGCCCGAAACATCAATTTTGCTGCTCCTCGGATGCTGCCTGAACTGCTGTGCTCTTCCAGCACCACTAATCCAAAATCATCAGTAAATGTGTCAACTCAAATTACTGCTGCCACTACCAGCAATGGAATATAACCTAACTTAACAACTGCACCTTATTTCTCATTCAGGTGTTGAGGGATTGACCTCACTTTTTCCACAGAGAGCCTCCAATGTCCTGGACAACATGAAATTCAACAACCCATTAGGTCTTAGTCATAGTCATAGAGATGTACAGCATGGAAACAGACCCTTCGGTCCAACCCGTCCATGCCGACCAGATATCCCAACCCAATCCAGTCCCACCTGCCAGCTCCCGGCCCATATCCCTCCAAACCCTTCCTATTCATATACCCATCCAAATGCATCTTAAATGTTGCAATTGTACCAGCTCCCACCACTTCCTCTGGCAGTCATCCCATACACGTACCACCGTCTGTGTGGAAAAAGTAGCCCCGTAGGTCTCTTTTATATCTTTCCCCTCTCACCCGAAACCTCTGCCCTCTAGTTCTGGACTCCCCCACCCCAGGGAAAAGACTTTGTCTATGTATCCTATCCATACCCCTCATGATTTTGTAAACGTCCATAAGGTCACCTCTCAACTTCCGACGCTCCAGGGAAAACAGCCCCAGCCTGTTCAGCCTCTTCCTATAGCTCAAATCCTCCAACCCTGGCAACAACCTTGTAAATCTTTTCTGAACCCTTTCAAGTTTCCAAGCATCTTTCCGATAGGAAGGAGACCAGAATTGCACGCAATATTCCAACAGTGGCCTAATCAATGTCCTGTACAGCTGCAACATGACCTCACAACTCCTGTACTCAATACTCTGACCAATAAAGGAAAACATACCAAATGCCTTCTTCACTATCCTATCTACCTACGACTCCACTTTCTTGGAGCTATGAACCTGCACTCCAAGTCTCTTTGTTCAGCAACATTCCCTACGACATTACCATTAAGTGTATAAGTCCTGCTAAGATTTGCTTTCCCAAAATGCAGCACCTTGCAGTTATCTGAATTAAACTCCATCTGCCACTTCTCAGCCCATTGGCCCATCTGGTCCAGATCCTGTTGTAATCTGAGGTAACCTTCTTCGCTGTCCACTACACCTCTAGTTTTGGTGTCATCTGCAAACTTACTAACTGGACCTCTTATGCTCGCATCCAAATCATTTATGTAAATAACAAAGAGTAGTGAACCCAGCACCGATCCTTGTGGCATTCCACTGGTCACAGGCCTCCAGTCTGAAAACAACTCTCCACCACCACCCTCTGTCTTATACCTTTGAGCCATTTCTGTATCCAAATGGCTAGTTCTCCCTGTATTCCGTGAGATCTAACCAAATCAGTCTCCCATGGGGAACCTTGTCGAATGCCTTACTGAAGTCCATACAGATCACATCTACCGCTAGCCCTCATCAATCCTCTGTTACTTTTTCAAAAAGCTCAATCAAGTTTGAGGTATGATTTCCCACGAACAAAGCCATGTGGACTATCCCTAATCAGTCTCTGCCTTTCCAAATACATGTATATCCTGTCCCTCAGGATTCCCTCCCACAATTTGCCCACCACCAACGTCAAGCTCACTGGTCTGTAGTTCTCTGGTTTGTCTTTACTACCTTTCTTAAACAGTGGCACCACATTAGCCAACCTCCAGTCTTCCGACACCTCACCTGTGACTATCGATGATACAAATAGCTCAGCAAGAGGCCCTGTAATCACTTCTATAGCTTTCCACAGAGTTAGGGTACACCTGATCAGGTCCTGGGGATTTATCCACCTTTACCAGTTTCAAAACATCCAGCACTTCCTCCTTGTAATATGGACATTTTGCAAGGTGTCACCATTGGTCTTCCTCCATTCTATATCTTCCATATCCTTTTCCACAGTAAATACTGATGCAAAATACTCGTTTATTATCTCCCCCATTTTCTGCGGCTCCCCACACAAAGGCCACCTTGCTTATCTTTGAGGGGCCCTATTCTCTCCCTAGTTACCCTTTTGTTCTTAATGTATTTGTAAAAACCCTTTGGATTCTCCTTAATTCTATTTGCCAAAGCTATCTCCCGTCCCCTTTTTTCCCTCCTAATTTCCTTAAGTATACTCCTACTTTCTTTATACTTTTCTAAGGATTCACTCGATCTATCCTGTATGCTTCCTTCTATTTCTTAACCAAGCCCTCAATTTCTTTCGTCACCCAGCATTCACTATACCTACCAGCCTTTCCTTTCAGCCTAACAAAAATATATTTTCTGTGGATTCTCGTTATCTCATTCCTGAAGGCTTCCCATTTTCAGCCGTCCCTTTACCTGCGAACATAGTTTGCACACAGCAAGACGACAAATGTGTCACAAAACTAGTGGGTACACTTCAAAAGTAATTCATTGGGTTTTTGGAATGAGATTACAGACATCAGAAATTGCTCAACTCTATCATTTCTCATTGCCTTCAGACAAGTTCAGTTTAAAGGGACAATACCTATATCAGTATTCACAGTTGAAATGAGTTACAAACACATTATAGTATGTTCAGTTCTGGTGATAGTACACGATGTTATACAAGTTTTGTGTGAGCACTGGAATCAACAACATTTAGTGTCCCCCACAATCCTGAGTATAAAAACTTATTTTCAATTAGTAGTAGAATTTCATAGAATCATAGAGATGTACAGCATGGAAACAGACCCTTCGGTCCAACTTGTCCATGCCAACTAGATATCCCAACCCAATCTAGTCCCACCTTCCAGAATCCGGCCTATATCCCTCCAAACCCTTCCTATTTACATACCCATCCAGGTGCCTTTTAAATGTTCAATTGTGCTAGCCTCCATCACTTCCTCTGATGACTCATTCCATGCACGCTCCACCCTCTGCATGTAAAAGTTGCCTCTTAGGTTTCTTTTATATCTTTCCCCTCTCATCCTAAACCTATGCCCTCTAGTTCTGGACTCCTATCCATGCCCCTCAGCCTCTTTAAAGTCACCCTTCAGCCTCCGATGTTCCAGGAAAAACAGGCCCAGCCTGTTCAGCCTCTCTCCATAGCTCAAATCCTCCAAAACCCTTGCAACATCCTTGTAAATCTTTTCTGAACCATTTCAAGTTTCACACCATCTTTCCAATAGTTGTTTAGAAAAAATTACTTTCTGTATAATGATGTGATCATTTTTAATCCTATAAGGCGAGACACAAAGTGAATAATTCATGATACCTTCTGAACTTGCAAAAGGCATGCTAACCCATCTTAAAAGATTAAGGCTTGTAACAACTGTTAGGCTTTGTATGCTTAGGTCAACTTTTGTCCTTCCCTCGAAAATATGATGTATTCTAAAACCATCACAACGAGACCTGTTATTAAATATACCTTTTTTTGAACATCAATTCCATAAACATGACATAGCGGCTCGCGTGAAAACTAACTCGGTCAAATCTAACACCTCAGTGATGTGTCCTGACACCTGTCGGCTTCCTTGTGCCGTGTTGACATGGGCCGAGATGTAAAGGGTAGAAGCCAAAGGCGCACAGCAAGACTTAAAAAAAAACACCCAAGCATCAGGAACATGCGAACGACTTAAAAGTGAACACCCAAAACTTCCAGAAAAGCTTTGCAAACGAAACCAACACAAAGCATTTACTGAAGTTCACCGGCAATTCATTTCCAAACCATGGCAGGTTGACCAAAGCCAAGTTGGTCATTTAGTCGCTCAAACAAAGTGTCCGATTATCTGTGCTCCCCTTCCAGGGGTCTCTTGAACCCCAATAAAGATTACTTACATGCTCTGTTTCACGTTCATTCACTGTAGGTAATGGCGTTCGAGTAGACATTTTGTTTCTTTTTTTTGCCCCTCCTGGTTTCAACTTAGCACCGTTGCCCAAATAATTGCAGAAGACTCGACTCAACAGGACATGAGTGGCGAAACGTTGAGAAGCGATGGGCTTCAACTGAAGTCGGCCCGGCGGATTGCAGCCGGAGACATCCAGCAGCCTCACACCAAACACACCGCCTTAATGAAGCCGAATATCCTTTCGGTGCGTCCACATTTTCCCCACACACACAAAAAAAAAGAAACAACAATCTGGATGATGTGCAGAGAGATATTGAAGCGGGGCCGTTCCCAGGCGCTGTCGGTTGCGGACCTTTCCCCCCCTCAGAGAAGCAGCAGCAGCTGCTGCTGTTGTTGTTGTTGCTGCTGCTGCAGTCCCACCACTCACTGCCCTCAGCCTCGGTAACAAGGCCCGGCTTCAGCGGCCAGAGGAGAGAGCGCTCACCGGCCGCCGCTGCACTGCTTCCCGGCTCCAAGCGTGAGAGACAGGACCTTTCGGACGCCACTCCTCACCGTCTAACATGGAGATCGCAGCGGAGGAGGGAGGCAGGTAGGTGGCTGGCTGGCTGGTTGGAGAGAGAGATGGTGTGGGGGAGGAGTGGGTGGACAGGACGAGGAGGGAGAGGGAGGTGCCGGCGGGAGGGTGGGGGAAAGAGGACCGGGTGAAAATGGCCGCCCCGGCTCCGACGACTCGCCAAGCCCAGGGCTGCGGCAGGAAACGCGTCAGCCACCGGCTGCCGGCAGCGGAAAGGGGTGGCTGGAGGCGGACTGCAGGCAGGGAGGGAGGGAGGACGGACAGGTGAGGGTACGGAGGGGGCTGGCTCTCACGGCTGGGTAGGAGGGAGGGAGGGAGGGAGGGAGGGGGTAGTGGAAGGGGAAGGGAAGAGGTTGGGCCTGGGCCGCACTGCGTCAGGGAAACCTCATACTGACAGACAAGTGAATCGAGCCGGCTCTGGCCCTGACCCAAAGAATCCCTTCCAGTCGGTAAATTGACACAGAAACATCCTTCTTCTCCCCAGATCCAAGGACACGCTCTTAGCGACTTATAATTAGGTTATGATCTGGAGATGCCGGTGTTGGATTGGGGTGTACAAGGTTAAAAATGTGTGATTTTTAACTTTATCATTAGACTAGGCCGTCTGCTTGAATTCACTGAAACAACTGTAGATTTACATGTCCAATTATGTGGAAATGCGACAGTTTATAAAGCCCTTCAAAACTGGTTACCTTTACTCTTCTATTGTCCCGCCTACTTCCACTAGAGGCATCTTAATAGGCTCTGTCTCCTGTGTTAGTTTTAATCATTATCTGTTCTTTATTTACAAAATAAAATGCGACGGATTGTAAATCCATTCAACATAGCTCTGTTGCATTCTCAGTAAAATGTTCATGGACACTCAGCAAAAGCAAAATTAGGCTCACTGAATCGGACCAGATTAGCTTGTAACTTTTTTTTAAAAGCTTCACTCGAATATCTAGGTCACCTCTGGAAAAAATGCCTTTCTATCAGTTCGTATTTCTCCAATTGGTCTGCATACCTGATTCCTCTGCCGCATGATTTTTATGTTATACCCAACAATAACAATATTTATTAAAGTCTTGATCTACGTGTTTTACAAGGCTTAATGGGAAAGGGATTTTAGAAAGATTTATCTAAACCTTGGTAAAAGAACAGGTCTGAAAGAATAGAGTTGATTGAGAATAAAAGAGCCCATGGAAACTTGACCACCAATTGTGAGAGAAGAAGGTGCACCAGAGGTCAGTTATATGAAGGGGATGTTTGGCGGGAGGTTATTGGTCTTGATAAGATTATTGGGATGGTGCAAGTTGAGGCCACAAAGAGATTAAATATGAGAGAAAGAGCTTTAAATTTAAGATATAGGGAGATATTGTAGCTCTCAAGGATAGGTGTGTTGGGTGAGTAGGAGAGGAAAATGGTAGGGGTGCTTTGGGGTACTGAGGTTTCTAGATGATGGAGAATGGGGAGATGTTAAGTGACCAGTAGACTGGATCTGAGATGACAAAGGCAGCAGTATCTGCATGTTTGCCTTGATGGCAGGATGGCCAGAAATTACTCATGGTTTAGTCTGATCAGAATGTATAGTTTGAGCTTGTCTTTTTCAGATTTTCACTCCACTGTTTTGGTTATATCATTCACCATCTTCAGATTTAGTTTTCTGATTTATCTTGGTATTACTATTCTTTCGTCATTGTTGGGTCACCTAGCATTCCCTAGCTAACACTATTGTGGGCCCTCATTATCACAGGGAAGCCATTTGTTCAAGGAGGACAGCCACAGGCTTCTCAGTACAAATAGATAGGAATAATAAGCACACAATTAATAATATTGAGGACGGCTATATCTTGTTCAATGACATCCCTAGTTATTTCAATACCATTCATTGATCCTTAAATTGCCCATTTTTCTATTTTGTACATCATAATATACATTTATTGGCAATTATATTTTCATCATTTCCAAATTTGTCTATTCTGTATTAGTATCGGGAAAATTTGTCCAACAGATCACGTGTTTGTTTCCAACTTATTGATAGAAAACAGAACTGGTGGAGGTCATAATGTTAATTCCTTTACATGTTCTCACAGCTTTCCCATTTTGCTACATAACTTATTAACTATTGAACACAATTTTAATAAAAATATTATTTCAAATTTATCCTGAATTCCCACTAATTTAAATTTGACCAATGACCTTTTATGGAGAAAGTGAGGACTGAAGATGCTGGAGATCAGAGCTGAAAATGAGTTGCTGGAAAAGTGCAGCAGGTCAGGCAGCATCCAAGGAGCAGGAGAATCGACGTTTCGGGCATGAGCCCTTCTTCAGGAATGAGGAGAGTGTGCCAAGCAGGCTAAGATAATAGGTAGGGGGGAGGGGCGTTGGAAATGTGATAGGTGGAAAGAGGTCAAGGTGAGGGTGATAGGCCAGAGTGGGGGTGGGGGCGGAGAGGTCAGGAAGAAGATTGCAGCTTAGGAAGGCGATGCTGAGTTCGAGGGATTTGACTGAGACAAGGTGGGGGGGAGGGGAAATGAGGAAACTGGAGAAATCTGAGTTCATCCCTTGTGGTTGGAGGGTTCCTAGGTGGAAGATGAGGCGCTCTTCCTCCAGCCATCGTGTTGCTATGGTCTGGCGATGAAAGAGTCCAAGGACCTGCATGTCCTTGGTGGAGTGGGAGGGGGAGTTGAAGTGTTGAGCCACGGGGTGGTTGGGTTGGTTGGTCCGGGTGTCCCAGTGGTGTTCTCTGAAACGTTCCGCAAGTAGGCGGCCTGTCTCCCCAATATAGAGGAGGCCACATTGGGTGCAGCGGATGCAGTAAATGATGTGTGTGGAGGTGCAGGTGAATTTGTGGTGGATATGGAAGGATCCCTTGGGGCCTTGAATGGAAGTAAGGGGGGAGGTGTGGGCGCAAGTTTTGCATTTCTTGCGGTTGCAGGGGAAGGTGCCGGGAGTGGAGGTTGGGTTGGTGGGGGGTCCGGACCTGGCGAGGGAGTCACAAAGGGAGTGGTCTTTTTGGAACGCTGATAGGGGAGGGGAGGGAAATATATCCCTGGTGGTGGGGTCCGTTTGGAGGTGGCAGAAATGACGAAGGATGATACGATGTATATGGAGGTTGGTGGGGTGGTAGGTAAGGACCAGTGGGGTTCTGTCCTGGTGGCGATTGGAGGGACGGGGCTCAAGGGCGGAGGAGATGCAGTGGAGGGCATCGTTGATCATGTCTGGGGGGAAATTGCGGTCTTTGAAGAAGGAGATCATCTGTGTTGTACGGTATTGTAACTGGTCCTCCTGGGAGCAGACGCGGAGGAGACGAAGGAATTGGGAGTATGGGATGGCATTTTCACAGGGGGCTTCTCCCAGTCCCTCCTCCCTACCTTTTATCTTAGCCTGCTTGGCACACTCTCCTCATTCCAGAAGAAGGGCTCATGCCCGAAACGTCGATTCTCCTGTTCCTTGGATGCTGCCTGACCTGCTGCGCTTTTCCAGCAACACATTTTCAGCAATAACCTTTTATATCAAACTTCCTTAAATTCTTTTTCGAAGAGTAGAACCACCTCATTACAGGGCAGTGCATTGTCTAGATAGATTATTTGGTCATAGAGTCATTGAGTTATAGAGATGTACAGCATGGAAACAGACCCTTTGGTCCAACCTGTCCATGCTGACCAGATATCCCAACCCAATCTAGTCCCACCTGCCAGCACCCGGCCTATATCCCTCCAAACCCTTCCTATTCATATACCCATCCAATTGTCTCTTATATGTTGAAATGTACCAGCCTCCACCACTTCCTCTGGCAGCTCATTCCGTACACGTACCACTCTATGTGAAAAAGTTGCCCCGTAGGTCTCTTTTATATCTTTCCCCTCTCACCTGAAACCTATGCCCTCTAGTTCTGGACTCCCCCATTCCAGGGAAAAGACTTTGTCTATTTAACCTGTCCATGCCCCTCATAATTTTGTAAATCTCTATAAGGTCATCCCTCAGCCTCCGACGCTCCAGGGAAAACAGCCCCAGCCTGTTCAGCCTCTCTCTATAGCTCAAATCCTCCAACCCTGGCAACATCCTTGTAAATCTTTTCTGAACCCTTTCAAGCTTCCAACCATCTTGCTGATAGGAAGGAGACCAGAATTGCACACAGTATTCCAACAGTGGCCTAACCAATGTCCTGTACAGCTGTAACATGACTTCCCAACTCCTGTACTTAATACTCTGACCAATAGAGGAAAACATACCAAACACCTTCTTCACTATCCTAACTACCTACGACTCCACTTTTAAGGAGCTATGAACCTACACTCCAAGGTCTCTTTGTTCAGCAACACTCCCTACGACCTTACCATTAAGTGTATAAGTCCTGCTAAGATTTGCTTTCCCAAAATGCAGCACCTTGCAGTTATCTGAATTAAACTCCATCTGCCACTTCTCAGCCCATTGGCCTATCTGGTCCAGATCCTGTTGTAATCTGAGGTAACCCTTTTTGCTGTCCACTACATCTCCAATTTTGGTGTCATCTACAAACTTACTAACTGTACCTCTTATGCTCGCATCCGAATATGTAAATGACAAAAAGTAGTGGACTCAGCACCGATTCTTGAGGCACCCCACTGGTCACAGGCCTCCAGTCTGAAAAACAATCCTCCCCCACCATTTTCTGTCTTCTACCTTTGAGCCAGTTCTGTATCCAAATGGCTAGTTCTCCCTGTATTCCATGAGATCTAACCTTGCTAATCAGTATCCGATGGGGAATCTTGTCAAACGCCTTACTGAAGTCCATACAGATCACATCTACCACTCTGCTCTCATCAATCCTCTTTGTTACTTCCTCAAAAAACTTTGTGGGACACGATTTCCCACGCACAAAGCCATGTTGACTATCCCGAATCAGTCCTTAATTCGAGAAGATTATCAAACAGGGTCTTCCATTCTAAATCCTGATTGTTAATTGTAGACTTATTCATCTTCAAACTTTCTGTGAATTGATTACATTATTTTTGGTATTCAGCCAATGTAAACGAGTGTGTCATTACCACCCTTTTTGACAAGGGACACTATAACAGTTTTTTTAAACATTTTTGTTTGATCCTCTGCTGGTCCTGAATCTACTTCCTACTAGATTAGTTACAGCGGCTTCCCCACACAGGATACTTGTTAAACTAATAGTCAACCCCCAATGATTTACAGTAATCAGAAGCCAATTTTCATATTTTGAAGCAAGACTGGTAGGAAGTTATTCTTCATACCTGCTCTGAACACAGTTTGAAACAGGTGACTGCAAGAAGGAAATGGAATGTCACTAGATAAATCACGAGCAATTTTGTTTGCCTAACTGCCTACTTCATGCTGAACATTAAGTGTTTAAAATAGTCCCTTCAACAAGTTGTGATCGCCATTGAAAAAACTTGCTCATTAAAGAGATAATTTAATATAATAGGGGAAAATAAGTTTTTTATACATTGAACAAATGAGTTAAAATGATCTCCCCCATCTGTGTCTTTCTTGGGTATAGGCAGTGAACACTGGACACTGTAAACTGTTAAAAATTTGATCTTGCTGTGTGTTGTGAAGACTTGAACTACAGCACTGGTCTAGGAATTACTCCATCTAGTGGCCTAACCAAATGTTGTCGAAACTTACATGATATGGGGAAAGGGGTTGGGTTTTCAACTGTCCCTTGGCATTGTTGTATTAAGTGCTATCTTTTATAGAAACAACAAGTCTATTTCAGTGGGAAAATTATCTAAAATACAGGTTTTATGTCTGGAAAGCAAAGTACAAACATTTGAATCCAGAGCCCTTTGGCCCCTCAAATATGCCCCATCATTCAACTGATTGTGGCCTCAACTCGACATACACGCCTACCCATGATAACTACTGACTCCCTCATTAGTCAAGAATTCATCAACCCCTGCCTTAAACATATTTAATGATGCCTGTTCACTCCTGTCTATGTGCTCTAGTTTTAATCTATCTCGCAGGGGAAGCATTCTTTCAGCATCCATGCAGTCAAATCCCCTCAAGATGTGAAAGACCACCTCTCATTCATCTAAGCTCAAATGGATACAGGCACAGCCTGTTTAAACCATTGCTCAGAAGATAATCCCAGTTATTGGTACTGAGAACCTTTTCTGAATTGCCCCTAATGCGTTTGCATCCTTTCTTAAATTAAGCGATCAAAACTATACATGGGTACTCCAGATGTGAACTTCATCAATTCTCCATACAACTGTAATAAAGCAGCTCTGTTTTTATTTTCTAGTCCCTTTCTAATAAATGACAACATCCCATTTGCTGTCCTAGTAAATTGTTATACCTACATACTAACTCTTTGTAGTTTATATATGAAATCACCCAGATCCCTAGACATTTTAGAATTCTGCTGTCTTCCTTGATTTAAAACGTTGCTTTTCTATTTCTCTTGAAAAAGTGGACAAGTTCCCATATTTCCACAAAGTGAAACTGTACTGCTTATATTCAAAATGTGTAAGTAGAAATCATTGTTACTGCTTGTTTGAACATAATTTAAGATATCTTAATCCTGTGAAGAGATTATTTTGTTGCATGAGGATCAATTGGCACTCAAGTCTGTTGAAGTTGAATTTTATTCACCAGGAAAGTGTGCCTGTTCTGGATTTGAAGAAAAATCCATAATTTTAGTAATATAAGCACAGAAGGTCATCAGCCCCTAAGCATATTAAGCAATTCTTTGAAATAATGGCTGATCAGCAATGCAAATCTATGGTTTACAAAAACAGATATACTTCAAGTTATAATTGATCTCATATTAGTTGCTAGTTGTGAAAGGAAGTTCCAGACTTCTGCCGTACTTTGTGTAGAAGTGTTTTCCCAAATTTCACTTCTGAAAGGTCTGGCTTTAACTTTCATACAGTGCCCTTTGTCCTAGACGCCCCCGCCAGCACTTGGTGCCTTCATAATGCCAATCAAATCATCCTTTAATTTTCTAAATTCCAGGTAATGCAACTTGGGTTTGCCTGTTACAGAAGCAATAATATGTACATGCTAGAAATCGGAAATGAAAAGAGAAATGCTGGAGGTGGCTAGCAGGTCATCTGTGCAGAGAAGTAGAGTTAATGTTTCAAACTGATGATCCTTCATCTTTTCATATTAGAACCATCACTTTTGACAATTGACAAACACAATTGTCAATTCTTGCTCATGCATTATTCTCTTAAGTTCTGGAATCAATTCTGTAATCCTTCTCTCTGATCTCCCAGTAACTGAATATGCTTCTTGAAGTAGGCAGATGATGACGCTAAACAGATGTAAGTTGTTATTTTACTCTGATATTTCAAGTAAATTAATGGTAAGCATAACCTTCCTTCTGCCCAATCTCAGACATTTCAATTTTTCTATAATAAATTGCATCTGCCATTTCTTCACCTACTGATGAAGTTTCACAAGATCGTTTAGAATTTGTACATCTTAGTGTTCACCATTTGCTTCAAACTGGTATTGTTTGCAAGTTTGGATGTTTTAGGTAAAATTCCTTCTAACAAATCAAAGGTTCTCAATGTCAGGATAATCCAACAAAATACTTTTTCTGTTGAAAAAATCCACAATTTATTTCTACTTGTTGATGTTGAGCAAGAATTCTGCCAACAATAGTAGAAATAGCTGTTTACTGTGCTCATTTACAACAATTTTTCAACACTTAATGAGTTTGGCAGAGGGATATTGAAGTTGGATGGTTTTCACTGAAGTTGGTAAACTGTGGCTGAGGTTGGTAGAATTCTGCTGAAGATGGTAAAGTGTTACTGAAATTTGTTGGCTACGTAGAACAGTCGATCTTCCGTAATTACACTGGCACCACTCCCCACCTCTTCCTCCACTACATTGATAACTGCATTGGCGCCACCTCGTGCTCCTGCGAGGAGGTTAAGCAATTCATCAACTTCACCAACACATTCCACCCTGACCTTAAATTTACCTGGACCATCTCTGACACCTTCCTCCTCTTCCTGGACCTCTCCATCTCTATTAATGACAACCAACTTGACACTGACATTTTTTACAAATCAACCGACTCCCACAGCTACCTGGATTACACCCCTTCCCACCCTACCTCTTGCAAAAATGCCATCCCGTATTCCCAATTCCTCCGCCTCCGCCGTATCTGCTCCTAGGAGGACCAGTTCTACCACAGAACACACTAGATGGCTTCCTTCTTTAGAGACCGCAATTTCCCTCCCCACCCCTTTCCTCCTTCCGCAAAGACCGTTCCCTCCGTGACTACCTGGTCAGGTCCACGCCCCCCTACAACCCACCCTCCCATCTTGGCACCTTCCCCTGCCACCACAGGAATTGCAAAAACTGCACCCACACGTCCTCCCTTACCTCTATCCAAGGCCCTAAAAGGAGCCTTCCACATCCATCAAAGTTTTACCTGCACATCCACCAATATCATTTATTGTATCCATTGCTCCCGATGCAGTCTCCTCTACATTGGGGAGACTGGACGCCTCCTAGCAGAGCACTTTAGGGAACATCTCCGGGACACCCGCACCAATCAACCATACCGCCCTATGGCCCAACATTTCAACTCCCTCTCCCACTCTGCCGAGGACATGGAAGTCCTGGGCCTCCTTCACCGCCACTCCCTCACCACCAGACGCCTGGAGGAAGAACGTCTCATCTTCCGCCTCGGAACACTTCAACCCCAGGGCATCAATGTGGGCTTCACTAGTTTCCTCGTTTCCCCTTCCCCCACCTCACCCTAGTTCCAAACTTCCAGATCAGCACTGTTCCCATGACTTGTCCTACCTATCTACTCCACCCTCCTCCCTGACCTATCACCTTCATCCCTTCCCCCACTCACCTATTGTATTCTATGCTACTTTCTCCCCACCCCCACTCTCCTCTAGCTTATGTTTCCACCCTTCAGGCTCTCTGCCTTTATTCCTGATGAAGGGCTTTTGCCTGAAACGTCGATTTTACTGCTCCCTGGATGCTGCCTGAACTGCTGTGCTCTACCAGCACCACTAATCCAGAATCTGGTTCCCAACATCTGCAGTCATTGTTTTTACCCTGTTATTGAAATTGGTAGACTGGTGCTAATAAACTGTTTCTGAAGAAGCTAGAGTTATGTATAGTTATTGTTTTTGAGATTTGTAGAGTTCTGCTTAAGTTTGCACATTGTCATCAAGATCGATAGCATTATACAGAACTCAATTGTCACTAAAGTTGGTAATGTGTCACTGGAAGTGATAGGGTGCTGATGAGACAAATAGTGTTGTCAGCCTGTGGGGTCTGTTCTTCTATTCCATTATTAATAAGCTGAATGGAGTGTGTCTGCTAAGACAGAATATTGTTTCTTTGGTAGTTCAGTGGACCCTGATGATGTAAGCCTGTGCGGCTACATCATTCATCAATGTTTCTATAGCAGCTAGAGAAATTTATTATTTTGGCAAACCCTATCAAACCTCCTTCTGGGCCTGTAGCACCCCACTGATGACAACTAACCACCCCATCACCTACAAATGTACTATGTATTGCTGTCAACTAACATCATTTTCAATTTATCTTAACACGTTTTAGTGCATGTACCATATGAGATTCATCTTCCCTGATGGTTACACCTTGGTGGTTTGTATGCTCCTATGATCCCGAGTTTTATTTTTCACAGATCTATCTCCTGACGGGGTCACCTACACTAGATTAATGAAGGTCCACTGGTGCTCCTTCCAGTTGGAAAGCCTTCTGTTTGACAAGACATGTTTGCGACAAATATTTATTTATAAATGTCACCTTTGGCAAAAAGAAGTTTCCTAAATTAAGGTAATACTCTAATGGGGTGAAACATTTGGCTCTAGAGAGAAAGCAGTGCAAGAAATGAGTTGCATCAATGCCATTAAGCATTGGAGGCTCCATCAAACATGGCTTTGACCTTGTTTAATATTCTATTATGTAGAACAGAATGATCAATACTTAGAATTGACTTCATGCAGAATGGCATAGGTGAAAACTCTAGAATGCAGAAATGACAATGAAAGAAGGGGTAAGGTTGTGTGGATGATCAAACTGAAATGGGCGAACAACTTTCTTTGACCTTAAGTATCTTCAAGTGCTATTACAATAATTCTCCAATACTGAGACTAACTTTCAATTTTAATTGAATTTAAATTCCAGTGGCTGCTGTGGTGGGATTCCCAGCTCATTGGTGTAGACCTGTTATTACTAATCCAGTGGCATTATCATTTCGTTAGCTGGTACCCTGTTGAGGTGTCTCATGCTCATCCTTCCAAGGATGCTGCTCAATTATTGTCTTTCCCAGGCTTGAATGCTACTCCCCTCTGGAACGTCAGGTTGTGTAATGTAAGTGACATTGACACAAGACTACTTTGAAAATACACATTGCTTATTCAGATCTACTTGACTCATCCGATGATGGCATTGTAGTCATGTAGTGGCAGTTGCATATGTTCATGATCTGTGTGTTAGATCATGTACAGAGGTCACAAGCCATATCTTCAATGAATGTCCCTTGTTCCCTCATACAACCCCTAAGACGTTTGGGTGGCTGAAAGGCTGAGAACTGTCTAAGTATGTACATAATTGTGAGAGGCAATGGCCTAGTGGTATTATCACTGGGCTGTTAATCCGGAGAGCCAAAAAATGTTCTGGAGACTCAGGTCCAAATTCTGCCATGGCAGATGGTGGAATTTGAATTCAATAAACATCTGGAATCAACAGTCTAATGATGATCATGAATCCATTGCTGACTATTGGAAAAACCCGTCTGGTTCATCCTTACCTCGACTAGCCTACATGTGACTCCAAACCCACAGCAATGTGGTTGATTCTTAATTGCCGGCTGGCCAGTTAGGGATGAGTAATAAATGCTAGTCCAGCTAATGATGCCGACATCCCATAAATGAATTTTTAAAATGTAGCAGTTTTGTTAAAAACATTCCCAGCTGCATGACCCCTGCATTGCTTGCAAATTAATTACTTTAACATTAAGGAGTGAAGATCTTTTCTGTTTGCAATGGTGTCTGTTTGTTCTGAAGGAGTCTTAATAGCTGTGTAGTTACAACAAATGACCCTGTACCTGGAGAAACTCAACTATGGCGTCAAAGTCAACAACACCTCAGCCTGACCAGTTGTGAACTTGATATATTGTTCAGCCATTCATACATAACTTGTGATTTCCTTCATGCAGCAAAGACAGTTGACCAAGAGGTATCACATAAATCTCTTAGAGAAAACCTGGTACAAACCATAGGCTGAAGATTTGAATCTCAATGTCACCTTTAACACAGCAAACATTGTGTCTGCCACTTCCCAGTTGCATCAACTCCAGCATTCTGCAGAGCTCTGCCAACTCCTGTCTGGAGAGATGTGGTTTTCATGGACATTGGTGCTGTGACACTTGAAGCTTAGCCTCCGATTGTATTGAGTTGGATAGAGCCTACTATAACCATGGAATTGCCCTCTTCTCACCATGCACCCTTCTCATCCATTTCCAATGTTTTCCTCAATCTGATGGAGCTCCTGTGGTTGCTGAACGGTTGCTCCTTTACCTGCAGTCCCATTTTTATGCCACTATGCTGTTAGCATAAGGTGTCAAAGTAAAAAAATATTGTCACTTGAATGCTTCACTGCATCTCCAACCGGGAGACACCCTCCTCCAGCATCACTTCAGTTTGGCTCAACCCTCTACAATGCCTTAAAACACGATCATGTCATTTCTTCACAACATAACCTGCAAGCAGTTTCACCAAATCACTGCCAGTTCCCTCCATGTCTCCATCACTCAGATGTTTTTTCTTCCGAACACCACACTCTGAACTTCAATGCATCATTCCAGTTACATCAGAAAATAACTGATAATTGGCATATTAAATGACCTTCATTAACTGATACGGCTGAGGGGTCTGTCATTGATTTGTTCTACCACTCACATCTTTGGGACTTTCGTTAGTGGCAGGACAACATCAGGGAGCCCCCATCACATTTTAAAAACTTCTGGAATAATTTAATAAACGTAAAGGAGGGCACGTTAAGAAAAATGTGAAGTGATGCATTTGGCAGACGAACAAGGCAAGGGAGTAAAAGTTGAATGGTAGGAATGTTGTAAGTATGGAGGATCAGACTTGAAGACAGCAGGTCAAGTAGATAAAGCGATTAAAAATGCAGATGGGAATCTTGCCTTTATTTGTCAAGGCAATGAATATAAGTGGAGAAAGTGAGAATTGCAGATGCTGGAGATCAGAGCTGAAAATGTGTTGCTGGAAAAGCACAGCAGGTCAGGCAGCATCCAAGGAGTAGGAGAATAGACGTTTTGGGCATGAGCCCTTCTTCGAGAATGAATATAAGAGCATGGACGTTGTGACGAAACTAGATACAATGTTATTAATAAGTTATGAATAATCATTATTAATTGACTATATAATGGGCAGCACAGTGGCCAGTACTGCAGCTTCACAACACCAGGGACCCAAGTTTGATTCCAGTCTAGGGCGACTATCTGTGTGGAGTTTGCACACTCTCCCCATGTCTGCGTGGGCTTTCTCCGGGTGTTCTGGTTTCCTCTCACAGTCTGAAGTTAGGTGAATTGACTATGCTAAGTTGGTTAGGTGCATTAGTCAGGGGTAAATCTAGGATAGTAGTGGAATGAGTCTGGGTGAGATACTCTTCAGAGGGTCGATGTGGACTTGTTGGGCTGAAGGGCCTGTTTCTGCACAGGAGGGATCCTGTAATAGCCAGGTCACAATTGGAGTATAGCATGGAGTTCCAGTTGATAAAACATGGAACTGGAGAAAACACAGCAAGTTGAGCAGGAGAGTCAACATTTCAGGCAGGACTCTTCATCAGGATTGGGGAGGGGTAAGGAGACTTGAGAAATATATAGGAGGGTGGGGTTGCAGAAAGGTATGTGTGATAGCAATAGGTGGACGTCTTTGTGATTGTGATTGGTCAGTGGGAGTGGCTAGATGGGAAGGAAGATAGGGAAAGATTAGGTCAGGTCAAGGGGGTGGGGTGGAGAGGGAGACTTGAAAGCTGAATTCTTAGTTGAGGCCATAATGTTGTAAGGTCCTGAGGGGAAATAGGAAATGTTCTTCCTTCAGTTTGTCTGTGGTCTTATTTTGACAGTAGAGATCCAGGATGGACCTCTCATTGTGGGAGTGGGACAGTTGAAATGGTTGGCAACTAGGAGGTAGGGTTAATTGGAGCATATGGACCAGAGATGTTCCCTGAAGTGGCCTCAGATTTTGTGCTCGGTGTCCCCAATGAAGAGGAGACCACAGCAGGAGCAACGGATGCAGTAAATCAGGTTAGCGGAAATGCAGGTGAATCTCTGCCAACCGTGGAATGATTCTTTAGGGTCTTGACTGAAGGTAAAAGGGGAGATTTAGCAGCCACATGGAAAGGTACCAAGTATGGGGGAAGAGGTTGGTGGGGAATGTACATTCCTAATGAGGGAAATGCTGCAAGAGAATGGTGCCTATAGAAAGTAGATAGGAGTGAGGAAAGAAATATCCTTTGGGTGGGGAGGTGAAAATATTGGAGGACGATGCATTGGATTTGGAGACCTGTTGGGTGGAATGAGGACCCGAGTTGCTGTCCTTGTTGTGGTTGGGGGTGCAGTTTGAAGGCAGAAGTGTGGGGGAGGAAGATGTGGTTGAGGGCATCATTGATTATAGGGGAGGGGAAATTGCAGTCCTTGAGGTAGGACATCTGGGATATCCTGGGAGCAGATATAGAGGAATTGGGAGTATAGGATCATGTTTTTGCATGAAGAGGAGTAGTCAAGGTAGCTATGGGCTTAAAATAGACATAGTGTTAAGCCAGTTACTAGGGACAGAGATGGAGAGATCCAGGAAGGGAAGCAAAGTGTCAAGAGATGATTCAGGTGAATTTGAGGTCAGGGTGGAAGGTGTGGGTGAAGCTGATGATCTGTTTGAGCTCCTCATGGAAGCGCCGATGCAGTCATCAATGTAGGGGAGGAAAAGGTGGGGGATATGCCAGTGTAACTGCTGGAGAGCAGTCATCTCATTGTACAGGTGAACAGTCACTTTTTGTTGACTGGCTTACTTCTGGTTATTGTTTTACAGTCAAATAGTTGAGGCATAAATCTAGACATTATGGAATAGGCCACTGAGTAGACGATAGAAAACCTAGGTGGAGGATAACAAGTGTCTTGGCTAGATGCCCTACGGAAATGCATAATTTTGTATGCCTCTATGAAATAGTAAGTTCAAAAATTCATCTTAAAAGCTATTTCAGGTAGATCGGAGGTCAATGTATACTTTTCAAACAAGGTTAAAATTACTGCTTTTGAGTAGCTGAATCTCCTAGGAGGTATTTAGACACCCCATCTCACATGGACTAACTTTTTCTTTATTTGTTTTGTATGGAACTCAGCTCATTATCACAACCCTAAGTTTATACTACATAAGAGAATGTACATTAAGTATGGTTAGCCACACAGTCAGTGCTCACAATTTACCAGTTCTTCGAGAAGCTCTCTCAATAAGACCTATGATTCTCTGATCAATTAATTTGCAAAAGGTAATGATCTGCTGTAAGTTGACCACTATGCAGCTCTTTTGACAGAGAAATATTTATCTAAATCATTATGATGCATGTTATTCAAAAGGTTGGTGTAACCTCATGAATAATATAAACTATTATCACACCTTAGACTCCTGGTTTCTGTTGTAACAGCTTGAATAGTAGTATGGGCGAAGTTCTGTGAAAATGGGATTAGCATACAGTTTGGCTTAGACAGCCAAAACTTTCCCACTTTAGATTAGATTAGACTTAGTGTGGAAACAGGCCCTTCGGCCCAACAAGTCCACACGGACCCGCCGAAGCGAAACCCACCCATACATTTACCCCTTACCTAACACTACGGGCAATTTAGCATGGCCAATTCACCTGACCTGCATATTTTTGGAGTGTGGGAGGAAACCGGAGCACCCGGAGAAAACCCACGCAGACACAGGGAGAACGTGCAAACTCCACACAGTCAGTCACCTGAGTCGGGAATTGAACCCAGGTCTCAGGCGCTGTGAGGCAGCAGTGCTAACCACTGTGCCACCGTGCAGGTTCACAGCACGAGTGCCATTGGCTATAGAACTCAACCTCTTACGATAGCTGGAGCTATAATAAGTAAATGTGAGTGAGGATTCTTATTCTTCAAGGTAAAAGATACTACCTGGGAAACTTGGTTGATATGTACCCTAAAGATTCTGCACCTGTTTTCAGTTTTAAATGATTTACTGACTGGAGATTCCCACATCATATTCTGTCTAAATGTGCACTTCATTTCAAATAAAGTGTCTTTTTAAAATGTGGTTATTCTAGTGCAATGATTCCACATACAAATCTCAAAGTCCTGCATAAAAGCCCACCACAACTTAGCAAAATAATGGAGATCATGCAGTTTGGTTGTCAAAGGGATGAACTGAGGTAGGTACAATGATAGGTTTTATATGCAACTCGAGTATACAGTAGTAAAGAAAATGAAGTTGAGAAATTCAACATTTAGTTGTGTGGAAAGTAACACTTTACAGATCTGAGTCTCCATAAGTATACCAAACTTTTCTAGCACTTGGAGGCAACTAAAACAGATGGTTGCTATGGGATATCCTGGTAGCCAACCATCTGACAAAAACACTGCTCATTAATGCAGGTACTGAAAGAAGAATTTGGAGCTGCAGATCTAATGTAGTTTAGTGAAATTAGTTATTTATGAAACATTGATAATTGTATCCATGGAGTAGATGCTGGAGTTAAGTGGATAAGTTGAAAGATTTACAAAGACGACAAGCACAACTTAAAATAGCTTACATAAAAGCTAATCTAACTTTATTCACATGCAATAGGTTTCTACAAAATAGAGCTGATCAGATTTCAATTGGTTTTGAACTCATGCTCTATGGTTCATCTTTTAGATGCCAATGACTTGAAGTCAAGAATGGAGGCCAGGTTGAGAATCAGCAAATTGTATATCAGAAAATCTAAAAGCTGTTGAGCCTTGATTGTTTCAATATAAAACACTTCACAACATACCATCTTACCACAATCCTATACCATGTCGACTTTAAGGATTCGTTCTCTTGGAAAGGCACTGACTTTATTTGAATATTCAGAAAAAACAAGGTCTTTGTTGCTGGCCTGGTCCAGTGTATAGGGAAAAAAAGCAGTAAGAAAACTAATTGAAATCAGAGGCTCTCAGTAAGTGAGGATTTATTCACAGCCCAGAAATCAAAAGAAACTCTGCAAACTTGACTTTGAGAAAGGATTTCAATACCGTTAAAAAAGCAACACTAATTCAAAGAATGTGGTATGGCTCAAAATGTTATTCCTTATCAGCAGGGTGCAAATATATGAAACAGTAGCAGTCCTGCATCCAAAAGATGTAAATTTCAGTTATCTTTTGTCCAGCTTGTCATACCATGCTTTAATGCAAACCACAAAATTGAAAACTGAAAAATTTGGTCTGTCACATCTTGACTGAAGATCTGAGACTTTTAAAAAAACACTGGCACTACTGTGACTAGTTAATACTTAAGTAGCAAATATTTAAAGATTTTTTTCAATGTAGGTCAATTACAACTAGAATGATGGGTGAACAAGTGATGTGCAACAGTTGATGGTAGACTGAGCAAATTTAAGTCAATTTTGCAGTTATGTACATATTCTCAAAACAATGGCTACCTTTCACAATTGGGTGCCTAATCTAGATTTTTTTTCCTTAAAAGTCTGTACACAAACTTTGAAGATCAAAAGGCACATATAAAGCAAACCCCAGATCAGGATAAATTCACCATCTTCCCCTTGAAGTTTTTGCTATCATGTTATAGGAATGCTAGACCCCAAAAGTCAAATCTCAGACCCAATTCAAGTAGAGAAGGTCAACAAGACTAGATGGAAATTCAAAGTTGTTCTGGATCAGGAGAGGCTTTACTCAAATGAAATCCGGAGTGGCCAAAGATTCAAAGTATCCAAGATTTTAAATCTTAAATTTTTATACTTTCAAGACTAAGTAATTGAACTACCAAACATTAGAAAAAACTGCCAAAATAAAACATGCATTTAAATTGCAAGTGTAAGTGAAAACCTTCACTTCTACCAAGCAATAAGTAATTCCATTGTCATACCATGTGCATTAATACCAGCTATTGCACCCACAAAAAAAAAGCAGCAAATTCTGAGTTTCGATGACTAAACAGGACTGTTAAACACATACACAGGTCTGTTCAGTGGGCGAGAGCACTCAGGCTCTGCAAAAAAGTTCACCCATCATCCAAAAGACAAATATATTGCACAGGAAAATGTGTAATTAAGTGGACTGTTATCTTACCTCACTAGAAACAGCTTAAATCATGAAGCACTCAACTCAATAGCAGTATAATCTTACATATAGTTAGGCAGTTGAAGCAATAGCCTCCATATCCAGTGAACCAGTTCAGATTTTAATAGGGAATTAAAACCTGAAACTTGTTTGACAAGTTATACTCATATACTGAATAAAAACCCAGGTGCTGGTATGCAGAACACAAACCCCTTTAATTTGTAACTTACATCCCTGTAGAAATGCAGTAAATGCTGAAGTGTTACCCAATAGCAACAAGAGAAAGTGTATAGACAAATAAAAAAAAAACTTTGCAGGACCATTCTACCATTTAGACTTTGGACATGCTGTCAGTTCCTAACTGGTAGGGAGGCGATAGTGAAGTGTTACTGGAGTCATATTGGAGATTTTGACTAGCAGAGTCCAAATTCAGTAACTGCCATTTAAACACAGGAAATTCTTCATTACTGACTGCTCTGCTGCAAGATTTATGGGTCGATTTTGTCCCCTGCAAGAATACATCAAATAGCATCAATATCTATATCCTCTTCCTCTTTTGTCTTAATGGGTTTCACAGTTTCCACTTTCAGTTCTCTTGCAGAGCTATCGTAAACCACCTGTAAAATAAACAGGATTTGTTTAATGAATGCAACACCCACATTATGCATAAAATACCAGATTTCTACAAGGTAGAGCTGCCAAAAAAATTGGATAGAGATCAAACAGTACATTGACAACTGAAATCAACATCACTTAGTACACATTGGAGCACGAGTGTTCTAACTTCATAAGTTGAAGGGAACTAAGGTAGTTATAATTTAAATATTTACCTCCACATCTTTCTCTTCTTCAGATTCCTCCTCCTCTTCTTCTTCAGATTCCTCTTCAGCTTCTTTTAGCCACTTAATAAACGGATCTGCCTTCGCATGTATCTCTTTGGCAAGTTCTTTGGGGACATACTTCTTCGATACCTTGCATACAATAAAATTCTAGTTAAATCAGAACTAAACATCAATACTGAAACCCATACAATGTTAAGCTACTAGTTTTTTTTTAAGTATAAGACTTCAGATTGCAGAACTTTGACTAAGAACAAACAAGGGCTCCCCATTGCATAGTAGTCGTCACCTCAATAATTCAAAATGGGGTAACATACCAGCTTGTTTCAGGAAGAAAAAAAAACTCGTCAGGCTAGGAATTCTCAACTTAAGTTGAGATTTTCACTCAACTACCCTTGAAATTGAACTGATGTCATTCAGCCAAATTCTCAATGGCTCTTAATTTCAAATACAGAATACTGAAACAATCCACCCCAACTTTTTCATCCATTTTTACAAAAACCCAATTAATGCATATCAACATTCAGCAAAAAATAGTTTTCACATTTGTTCAACTTACTTTCTCAGCCCAGGCAAGAATAACCTCTTCTTCCAAGAGATCAGCATCATAAAGCTGCTTCAATACATGTGGAACTCTGGGCAGCAGTTGGTCCCGATGTATTTTCACCAGACACTCAAAGCCACCGAGTAAATACTTCTGAGCTTTTTTATTACCATGGCAGAACTGTCAAGTGAACAGTTTGTAAGGCAGTGTTATTCCAAAAATGTTTTTTGTTTTAAAAAAAAAAATTTCTGGAGATACTCCAGTCTGGCAACACCGGTGAAGCAAAAGCAGTTGGGGTGATTCAGGGAACTTCAGACCCACCGTCTGCCTCCTCTCCATGGATGCTGCCAGACTGGTGGAGTTTCTCCAGCCATTTTAGATTTCTAGCATCTGAAGACTTGTTCATTTGGAGGGAAAGACTACTTACACGTAGAAAGTGCCGTTTATATTTCTTGATCTGATCTCGTATGTTCTCATCAAAAAGCAGCTCACTTAGTATGAGAGGGCCCATTGCTATTACATCCAGTCTTTCAGCTTCTGATCGAAGATCTTTATCAGCAGAATCAATAATGCCCTCTTCCTTCTTTTTCTGCATTTTAGATATCACAGCCAATAGTTAGCCATTAGATTTCAGCACGTTGATAAGATTTCAGACTTTCAATACTTGATTTCTGAACAGAGATTAAAGTCAATAAAGCTTATCACATTATATCTAATGCACTCACACATGGGACAAGAGGAACCAAATTTAAGGCAAATTTCCATAACTGGTACTAGATCAGTGAGATTCTAAACCCAACTTCTGTATAGCCTATAGAAATATTTCCCATGACTAGCTATCAAAAGGACCACTTTATGCAAATAATCAATTTTGGAACTGACAGGAGTTAAAAATTAGAAACCAAGAACTGGTAATTGCTTATCATTCATGCTTGCCTTTAGTCAGAGCATCAAGTACTGGAGTTGGAATGTCATGATACAAAGCCATTGGCAAAGTCATAATTTGAATATTGCATAAAGTTCTGATCAACCTGCTACAGGATGTTATTAAACTGCAAAAGGGAACAAAAATTATTTACTAATGTTGCCAAGACCAGAGTATTTGAGTTAAGGTGAGGCTTATTTGGAATGATAAAGGAAATAGTAGAGGCAGGTACAACACAGCATTTAAAAACGTTTGGACAGGTACATGGATAGGAAACATTTAAAGGGATATGGGCCAAAACATAGGCAAAAAGGGACTGGTTCAGCTTAGGAAACCTGGTTAGCATGGATGAGTGGGGATGAAAGGCCTGTTTCTCTGCTGCATAGACTCTACTCAAATCTCTAAATGGAAACCATGAGAAAGTTAGACTATGAATTTCTTAAGCAAAGTCAAACTCAGGGGCCAATATATTTGAAGATGCAGGACATAATGAATACCTTGACAAAGTTGTAGAATAAGTTCACTCTTTCCTCTAAAGTTTTTCCCAGATCATCACTGAGTGTCAAGTTTTTGGCATGCTCACTGATTTCACCCATTCGACGCCTCTGGGCTTCCTCTGTAGTTTCTTCACACCAATCATCGTCATCATCTTCACCATCCTAACGGAGAAGTGGGTTAATAGATTAACTTTTCTCCCTCCAGAGACTATGAACATTAAGCAGTTTAACTAAAATTATGTGCAAGACAAGCAGCCAGAGTGGTAGGTCTGATTGAGGAAGTGTTTAGGATCCAGACTATTGCTCACAAGCAGCAGATTCAAATCAGCTTCCAAAGCAAAAATTTGATAAAACATCTGAAAAAGACAAGCCAGTAAAAGGAGAACAATAAAGGAGTGTAACTTGTTAAATTGTCAAGAACTAGCAGCTGAAATTTCCTGTCTGGGAGGTTCTGCAAATTCTTTTGTACAAAGTGAAAATTTACCACTGCATCTGGTGCATCAAACTCATTGTGGGTGGATGATTCTGAATTAGGTACTGATCCATTCTCCTTGTCTTTGCCCTTTTTGGTTTTCTTCTCTTTCTTGGCTGAGCCACCATCTCCATTTTCTGGAACATATTACATAAAATATCTTAATTACTGCTGGATTGGAGCTTTGCAACTCAAAAATGGTAAAGAAAAAACAAAACACTTACCAGGTGGATTTTTAAGAATGAACGTGCAGAGCTTGTGGCGTGTGTCAAGCATGCCTCGGTATCCACAGGCTTTACAGGAAATACCAATAGTTTGTTTCTTTGGATTAACATGCTGAAAAATCACCACAAATCTTTGTTAAATTTGAAAAACTGCAGGTCATGCACAGTTTACAAAACTCAATTTAAACCAAGGAGAAAAAAGTTAACAGTTCAAGTCTATGCTAAGGTTTAATGTTGGATAATCTGCAAGTCTAATAGAAGTATTGTAAATAGGTAGCAGGCAGAGAATTATATTAGCTCAATAACAACTTCCCTCTAGTTTGATGGGGGGGGGGGGGGGGGGGGGGGGGGGTGGAAATTGAAGTCTAAAATAACTTTACTAATGCCAGACCAGTAAACTCCGTGCAGGAGTAATGCTGACAGCTACATGAGGTGTAAACACCTGAACAGCAGCCACCTGAATTGAGCAAAGTGTACTTTTAGGTTTTGTGGGCACAGGAGGCAAAGAAAGTTATACTCAAGTTGAATTTGAAAGTCAGAGTGCAGAGCCAAAAGTAGTTAGAAGATCTGACTCAAGTTTGCTTCAAGCTTTCATTGGAAAGTTTCAGGTCACAATAGCAAGCACTAAAGTAGAGGATTAAAAAACAGTGAAGTAAGAAACTGGAGTCCATGCCTGTGGCCTCAACAGGGATATTGTGCAGTGACCAGTCTGTTAACTGGATCATTGAACAGCAATAACTGTATGTTTAAGAAGTACAAACTGTCACTTGGGAGGAAAAAAAAAATTAGTCTTGCTTCTTCCAGAAATGAAAAAAGCCCTTTTGAAATACTGGAGGACATGGCTGTGGCATTATGCTGTGGCTGGTGAGGAACAAATTGACAGAAGATTGAAGAGGGCCTTGAAGGTGTCAGTACATGAAGTCTATTAGACATGATAGTGGCCTACCAACATTAAGCAGAAATTCAAATGGAGATGAGCAGCATGGTAGGCTGCAAAGAGAACTGAATGAATAAAATGCACAGGTTGGTGGAGCTGGTGATAGACACTGGCGAATTGAAAACATTCACAAACCTACAGACAAAGTGACAAACTGCACCAAGCTTTTCCAAGAGACTTGTATCCTCAAAATAGCTTTATATGAAGTATGATTAAAACCAAGTGTTCTGTACTGACCAACACTTTCATACTTACTGAACACTCACCAGGTCAGTTTCAGGATTCTCACACTCATTACAAAGGACAAATTTCCTAATGAATCCATCCAGCATGTCTTGCAGCTTATTCGCCTCATGAGATCCATTCACAATATAACGGTCATTCTTTGAATCAAACTGGGTCTGAGCTCCCAGCTCACAACCAAAAAACTTGGTGGGATCTAAGATTTTAAACATTAAAATGTTCAAATCAAAGCATTATAGAATTAGTAAAATTTTCAACTTTTAATATCCAGCGACCATCAAGCTCAGCCAAAGTAGGATAGTACAGCTGACTTTTGCATTGTTTCAGCAACCAGCATTTACCACCTGAAAATCACAGATTTAATTCAGTGATCTCATTTTCTACACCAGGACAGTCAGAGGACTAGGGTTTGGCATTAGATGAAAGGACTAACTGCACTCAAAAGTACCTCAATTTTTTGCAGCAGACCTCATTTTCCCTAAACTACGTAACAATCTAAAAAAAAATGAAGTGAACAAAGTGACTTTATGCCTCAGCAATTCAGCTATTAAAATGGAATGGATGCTAAGGGGTAACCTTACAGAAGTTTATAAAATCACAAGGGGCATGGATAAGATGAGGAGACACTATCATTTCTCTGGGGTGGAAGAGTCCAGAACTAGAGGGCATAGGTTTAGGGTGAGAGGTGAAAGATATAAAAGGGATCGAAGACGCAACTGTTTCCACAGACGGTGGTACCTGTATGAAATGAGCTGCCAGAGGAAGTGTTGGAGGCTGGTACAATTACAGCATTTAAAAGATATCTGGATGGGTATATGATCAGGAAAGGTTTAGAGGGATATGGACCAAATGTTGGCAAATGCCATTTGATTAGGTTAAGATATCTGGCTGACATGGACAGCTTGGACCACAGGGTCCTTTCCCATGCTGCATATATCTACATTACACTCTCCAATACTATTGTCAACTGTTGGAAGTTTTCATTAAAATAACCAGATGGCACAAGTGGTCAGACTAGCTAACTATTTCTAAAATAGAATGAGATTTTAATAGCTAAAGCTTTTGCATTGGTGTAGAATAGTTAAGAAAATGGACAATGATAAAATTTCTAATCACAGCTAGACAATGGCATAACCTTTGGCATATGAAGTTAGAATACTTACACGTTGGAGGCCGATTAAGCGCCTTGGCAACATCAACCATGTTGACTATTACTGTCTTTATACCATTCCCTTTGCCCTCGACCTAAGGAAGATCACATTTTAGCTTTTGACAGTCAAGTTCCAAGTTGAAACTAATTCAAACATTTCAAATCACTCTTACCTTAGCAATCAGACGGGGCATTTTGTACCGATAGAATTGGTCAGACACACTGCGGTTGACGTTGACAGCCATTCTGGTTTACTATTAGATTTATGAGTAAAGTGAAAAGATCTTTGAATGGAATTTTTTGGTATCTTCTGTCTGAAGAAGAATGGATGACATAAACAATTGCAAGTGTACTCGGTCTCTGACATGAAAAAGTTTGCGCCACTCAGGCTGCAAGTCCCCCGTTTGTTGGTTAGGTTTCCCCGACACAGGTACCAATGGCTGCGCAACAGCTCTGTGGTGCAAGAGAGAAATAAAAGGGCAAGAAATTAAACAAGGTACATTGCTTCTCTAATACTCTGCATAGGAACATCTATGGACTGCAGAATGGAAGTTATAGTTTACAAAGTGTTCTACAATCATTACATTAGATCAATAAAAATTATGCAGCTTTGTTTCCTTAAACAAGGAGAAAGGAAACAGTTAAAAACACAAGCACTTCTAACACAGATGGATTTAATGCATAATGTTCATCTCAGTCACATATTCAAAGTTTGTGACAAAAGTACTGATCTATAGTTGTATAGATGAAAAAAAATGCACTTGAGCCGATGGCACGAACCAACACTAACGAGTAATAAACGATCAACCAGGTGGCATTTTGGTGACAAGGGGGTTTATTGAGAAGGAGAGGCGGCAGCCAAGCGCTGAGTCATCGCCTGATGCAGCAACACAGCGTCCGCAACACGTGAGTCACTGCCCAGCACTACCATGCGCAATCCACACATCGCAGGGCAGCGAAAAAAATATTCCACTCTCCTCAGTGGAACGCTTCTGAGCGGCTACCCATCGACGGGTATTCAAGCAGAAACAAAAGTTGCGAGATTGCAACACTCGGGAGGGGCCCACCATAGTATCTCAAGTACAAGCCAGGACCATCCGACCAAGTGGCGCAGACTGCGTCACACGGTCATGGAGGGAGGGAGGGATCACTCAGTTCCAGCCGGGCCGCACGGCGCCATTTTGAGAAACCGCTCATCCAGGTTTCCCAACACGTTTCAGCTATCACCCATCCACCTAACCCCACCCCAAGTTAAATTAGCTACCCTAGACGGAGAACCTTACCGTTTTCACAAAACAAAGACATAAACACAAGCCTAATCACTCTTGGATATAGGTGAACTACTGGACGGCACGTAACGGTGCCGAGACGCCGAATTCCTTCTGTGCGCAACAAATAAAAAAAGCCCGTCGGTGGAGCGAGACGCCCTCGTTTGCGGCAATCTGTGAGCGAGAAAAATCACAAAGTCAACGTGAATCCCAAACGTTCCCAATTGCCGCCTTAATTCTTGCAATTTGGGCCGAATAAATTATTTTAACAAGCTCGCCCTCCCGCTCCACTCCCTCCACCACGCTCACCTCCACGACGTTTGCCCCACCACCCACAAAAAAAAACGCCTTTCTATATCGACGCCAGTTCGTGACCGTGCAACCTAGCTTGATAGCATGCTAGGCCCGCCTCCAGCCCATGCTACGATTGGCTGTTGCTCAGCTACTGGTTTTCTCATTGGAAAGCCGTGGCTGCCGCTTTTGTTGTACGGGTTCGAGCGGATAGTCATTCAGAGTGACGTCAACGCGCAAGGTTGTGAAGTTTGGTTGAGGTGAACGCGTGTAGGAGGTGGTGATCTCGCGAGAGCGGGCTGGTGTGTCGGTTGGCTGAGCAGTTGGCAGGGTTGAGACTGATTGCATCATGAGAGAGGTTGTGAAATTGAGAGCCATTGTCTCATTGCTGCTGGTGAAACGGGTCAGTTCAAGTTTCTAGAAGAATCGGCTGCAGTGTGGTCGTGTTTCCAGCAGTTATATATACAGTAAAGATGCAGAGTGCGCATCAATTTCTACTTCGTCTGCTTAAGATTGTGCATTGATTACAGTATATGTTAATAATCATGGGAGAAAAACCATAGGGATTGATATCTGCATTTATGTAGCGACTTTCACAATCTCAAAGAGACTTGACAGATGATGAAGTCTGTTTGAAATGTAGTTTCTGCAGTTATATATAGAAACATGTTAGTGAACAAATAGTTCACGACCAGTTATGCGGCGATAAATAATTGGCTAGGACACCTAAAGAACTCTCGTACTCTAAATAATACACCATGCGATCTTTCACATGCGCTTATGAAAGCAAATGGACTTATTTTCAGATTTAAAAAAAGCTGAACAAGTTTGACAGTGTAGCAACAAACCGTATAGATTATGTACTCTTGAGTGGGGTTCTGTCTAATCACAAATAACACTGACTGAAATTCTGTGTTTTGGCAATGGACTCCAATGAACTATTGGATTTGTAGAGGAAGTGCTGGATGTCTTGAAACGCATAAAAGTGGATAAATGCCCAGGACCTGATGTGGTGTACCCTAGAACTCTGTGTGTAGCTAGGGAAGTGATTGCTGGGCCTCTTGCTGAGATATTTGTATCATCGATAGTCACAGGTGAGGTGCTAGAAGACTGGAGATTGGCTAATGTGGTGCCACTGTTTAAGAAAGGTGGTAAGGACACGCCAGAGAACCACAGACCAGTGAGCCTGATGTCAGTGGTGGGCAAGTTGTTGGAGAGAATCCTGAGGGACAGGATGTACATGTATTTGGAAAGGCAAAGATTGATTAGGAATAGTCAAAATGGCTTTGTGCATGTCTCACAAACTTGATTGAGCTTTTTGAGGAAGTAACAAAGAGGATTGATGAGAGCAGAGCAGTGGATGTGATCTATACAGACTTCAGTAAGGCGTTCGACAAGGTTCCCCATGGGAGACTGGTTTGCAAGATTAGATCTCATGGAATACAGGGAGAACTCACTATTTGGATACAGAATTGGCTCAAAGGTAGAAGGCAGAGGTAGTGGTGGAGAGTTGTTTTTCAGACTGGAGGTCTGTGACTAGCGGAGTGTCACAAGGATCGGTGCTGAGTCCACTACTTTTCATCATTTATATAAATGACCTGGAAGTGAGAATAAGAGGTAAAGTTAGTAAGTTTGCTGATGACACTAAAATTGGAGGTGTAGTGGACACCTCCACTACACCTCAGATTACAACAGGATCTTGATCAGATGGGCCAGTGGGCTGAGAAGTGGCAGATGGAGTTTAATTTAAATAAATATGAGGTGCTGCATTTTGGGAAAGCAAATCTTAGCAGGATGTACACACTTAATGGTAAGGTACTAGGGAGTGTTGCTGAACAAAGAGACCTTGGAATGCAGATTCATGGCTACTTGGAGGTGGAGTTGTGGGTGGATGGGATAGTGAAGAAGGCGTTTGGTATGCTTTCCTTTGTTAGTCGGAGTATTGATTGCGGTGTTGGGGGTGGTGTTGCGGCTGTGCAGGGCATTGGTTGGGCCACTGTTGGAGTTATGCGTGTGGTTCTGGTCTCCTTCCTATCGGGGTTTGTTGTGAGGCTTGGCGGAGCTCGGAGGGTGTTTGCAGGGATGTTGCCAGGGTTGGAAAAGTTGGGCTATTGGGAGGGGTTGAGTGGGCTGGGACTGTTTTCCCTGGAGTGTAGGGGGCTGAGGGGTGACCTTATGGAGGTTTGTGAAATTGTGGGGGGCATGGATGGGATGGATGATAGAGTCTTTTCCGTGGGGTTGGGGAGTCCAGAACTGGAAGGCATGGGTTTGGGGTGAGATGGGAAAGATGTGGGGGAGACACGAGGGGCAGCTTTTTCACTCGGAGGATGGTGCGTGTGTGGAATGGGCTGCCGGAGAGGTGGTAGAGGCTAAAGCAGTTGCAACATTTGGAGGGCATCTTGATGGGTATATGAGTCGGTGGGGGTGAGGGGTGGTTTGGAGGAATGTGTGCCGGGTGCTGGCAGGTGGGACTAGATTGGGTTGGGATATCTGGTCAGCATGGATGAGTTGGACGGAAGGGTTTGTTTCCGTGCTGTACAATTCTATGACTGAGAATTTTTCAACAAAATGAGCTGCCAGAGGAAGTGGTGGAGGCTGGTACCATTATAGCATTTAAAAAGCGACTGTATGGGTACATGAATATGAAGAATTTAGAGGGATACGGGCCAAATGCTGGCAAATAGGACAAGATTAGGTTAGGATAACTGCTCAGCATGAACAAGTTGGACCTAAGAGTCTGTTTTCTGTGCTGTACATCTCTGTGACTGTAAATACTATCAGGTTGGACCTGATTAGGTACTAAAGATTTTGAACGTTTTATTCTTTCCCAGGATGTGGGTTTCACTGGCAAGGCCATTATTTGTTGCACATCCCTAACTGCCCTTGAACTGACTTGCTTGCTAGGCTATATCAGAGTGCAGTTAAGAGACTGCATTGCCATGGATTTGGAGTCACTTGTAGACCAGACCAGGTAAGGATGGTAGATTTCCTTCCTGAACGTACCTCAAGTGAACCAGGTTTTTACAATACTTGTCAATACTTAAAAATGGTTGCAGTAAATTGAGACCAACCTTTAGATTCCAGGTTTAGTAATTAAGTTCAGTTGCTATTGTTGGAGTTGAACACATCTGTATTAGCTAGGCGTCTGGAGTACTAGTCCCATTAAGCTCCCATGTCCCTGAATTATATGTTATATAGTTGAAAAATGTACAGTATTAACAAGCAGGAGGCTGGAAGAATTCAGCAAGCCAGGCAGCATCAGGAGGTGAAGAAGTCAACGTTTCGGTTGCAACCCTTTTTCAGGACTGAATGGGTGGGAAGGATATTGGGTAGAGAGAGGGGTGGCATGGTGAGGTAGGGATGGGTGAACACAGGTAGTGAGTATGACCTGATTGATTAATGGAAGGAATTAATCCAGTTGATAACTGGAAAGAAGGGTTGGTCAGAACAATGGAAGGGAGGGGTAGGGGCAAGGGCAAGGGCTAGAAAGGGAGTTGGGGGATAGGAAGGGAGGTTATTTGAAATTGGAGAACTCAATGTTGAGTCCTCTGAGCTATAGGCTGCCCAGGCAGAAGATGAAGTGTTTTTCCTCCGATTTGCGATCTGATTCACTGTGGCAATGGAAGAGGCTGAGGATGGTCATGTCAGAAAGGGAGTGGGAGGTTGAATTAAAGTGGTTGGTGACCGGGAGGTCAGGCTGGCTGTGGGCCTGGCTGAGATACTTAACAAAACATGGCCTGAGTTTATGTTTGGTCACCCTAATGTAGAGAATACCACATCAGGAGCATTGGATACAGAAAACTAGATTGGAGGAGAGGCAGGTGAACCTCTGTCTCACCTGGAAGAACTATTTGGGGCCCTGAATGGAGATAAGGGGTTACTGTGTGCCAGCATGTTTTGCATCTTTTCCAGTTGCCAGGGAAGGTACCAGGGATTTTGGGGGGTGGGGAAAGAGGTGGTCTTGGTTAATGGGAAGAGTAACACAAACCAAAGATTAGCAAAGGGAACTGTTGCGTTGGGTGGGAGGGAAACATGTTCTTGGTGGTTGAGTCTAACCACCAAGTTGGCGGAAGTGTTTAAGAATGATACATTGGATGTGGAGATTGGCGGGGTGGTAGGAGAGGACAAGGGTGAGGTGGAAGGTGGTTTAGAGTAGTGGAGTGGAGAATGGAGGAGATGCAGTGAAGGGTTGTCTACATGATGGGAGAGGGGAAAGAAGCATTTTCAAAATAGGTGGACATTTGGGATGTTTGGGAGTGGAATGTCTCGTCTGAGCAAATGCGGCAGAGGCTGAGGAATTGGGAAAATGAGATGGAGTTCTTGCAGGATAGTGGATGAGAGGAGTAGTCCAGGTAGTTGAGGGAGTCTTTGGTTTATAGTAAATGCCCAACTGTAGACTGTTGACGAAAATGGAAACGAAGAGGTCAAGAAAGGGGAGGGAGCTGTCTGAGATAGACCAAGTGAATTTAAGGGCAGGGTGAAAGTTGAAGACGAAATTGATGCATTGCTCCAGTTCAGCCTGGGTGCAGGATGCAGCACTGATGCAGTCATCGATGCAATAGTGAAAGAGTTAGGGCATGGTACCTGTGTAGGTACCAAAGAGGGACTATTCGACATAGCCAACAAAGATGCAAGCAGAGCTGGGGAAGGAGCAACGCTCCAAAAGCTTGTACCTCCAAATAGATCTATTGGACTATGACTTGGTGTTGTGGGATTTTTAACTTTGTTCACCCAAATCCAACATTGACACTTCCACATCATGTATATCAATGACTGAATAGAAAGGATTAAAATGAGTAATTTGAATGATTTTCCACTATTTTAACAAAAATAGCTCACCCCTCCCTCCACTCTTGGTGTTTCAATATTCTTATGAAAAAGACATAACATGGAATTGATTTTCCTGCTCCTCGGATACTGCCTGACCTGCTGTGCTTTTCCAGCTCCATTTTAATCTAGACTTTGATTTCCAGCATCTGCAGAGCTCACTTTTGCCTATGGAATTGAAGGAGCCAATCGATGTGAGAGAAATGTTTTATATTTCTCTTACTCTGTGAATATAATGCTGTAATACCATAGTCCCTTTTAACTATATGTTTAGAATGAAAGAGCCCTATTGCAGTTTGTGTCATTAAAATATTTTAAAACTAAACATAATAAATTATAAAGAAACTCTTCCCACTCATGAAAGGAGTGAGAATGAGAGGGAAAAGATTTATAGTAATTCGCATAAGTTGCAAAAGTGACATGATTTTTAAAAATTCAGCCAGTAATTAAGCTCTGGACTGCACTGTTTGAGATGTAGGCAGGCAGATTCAATCCAAGCAGTCAAAAGGATCTAATTTAAAATGTGCATGGTTAATTAGTGAGAATGAGCAATTCACCCAGTGCTATTTCCCATTCACAGAACCATGATGGCCAAAATGGCCTCTTCATGCTTTGTAAAAATTCTGTCATACACTTAAGTGCAATATCTTGACTAGGTGGATTTGGCCATTTTGTTAAAGCTTTCTCTTCCATTCAGTAAGATATTGGCTGATCTGATCTTGGCTTTAATGTTACCTTCTTGACTCCCTATTAATCTCTTCCTGTACAGTTTAAGAATCTGTGTACCTTAGCCTAAAGTATAATCAATAGCTCAACCATTTAGCTCTTGGGCAGGAAATTTGAAAGATTACTTTCCCTCTAGAAAGGGAAAGCATCTTCTCAGCATCTACCCAAGAGCTTTGCAAAGTGCAGGTCATATTCATCAGTGAGCTTACAAGCAGAAACTTTGGCGTCAATGGGTCCTATAGATCACCTGTAGATATGAGTTCCCTTTAAATACTTGAATTGCCTTTAAGGGTGGGCATGGCTTAAATGGCCAATCTTTGAGACCTAAGTCATGCAGTAAAATTGTAGTTGTTTTTACTTTGAAAACCTGCAATGTAAACAGCTACACCCCACCACTATGATGCATCTCTCCTTCTTCCCAACAGCCCAGGTGATAGATACTGTCCATTTGCCTGGATGAGTGCAGTACTAAAAACATTCAAGAAGCTTGACACAATCCTGAAAAAGTAGTCCACTTGATTGGCACTACATCCACAAACATTCTGCTTCCTCCACCAATGCTCAGCAGCAGTAATGTGTATTGTTGACAAGATGCAGTGTAGAAATTCACCAAGGTATTTTTGACATCAGTTTCCAAACCCAAGTTCACTACTGTCTAGAAGGACAAAAGCATCAGATAAAGATGGAGGGATTGTCTTTTCAGTAAACAGGCTGTGACTCTATTTACCAGAATTTAAAAGAATGATTGGTGATCTGATTGAAACCTTTAGAATTTTTAAAAGGCTCGACAGGGTAAATGCTGACAGGATGTTTCCCCTCATGAGAGAGCCCAGAACCAGGGGGCCTCATCTCAGAATAAAGAGGTATTAATTTAAGACTGAGATGAGAAATTTCTTCTCTGATGGTTGAGTGTCTCTGGAGCTCCTTGCTACTAAGAGTTATGGGATGGAGTCCTTGTATATATATTTAAAGCTGAGATAGATTCTTGATCAATTGGGGGCTCATGGGTTATAGGGAAAGGGCAGGAAAGTTGACATGAACCATAATCATATTGAATGGTAGAGAAGGATTATGGGGATAAATAGCCTAGCCCTGCTCCTATTTCTCATGGTCTGATAGCTACATGGGAACACCAACACTTGCAAGCTGCTCTCCAACTCACACCATACTGACCTGGGAATATATCGCCATTCCTTCTGTTATGTTAAAATCCTGGAATTCCTTCCCTAATGGCACTGTGGTTCCACCTACAGCAAATGGCTAGCTGAGGTTCAAGGAGGCTGATCAAAGGCAGACATGCATAGACAATAAATATTGGCCCAAACAGCAATGCCATCATCTAATGAGCGAATGAGCCAAATATCTCCCTGATAGGATTGGAAGCAGGCCTAATACTAAGGGCACCCTGACCACAGACACCCCAACCCACTGACACATAAATACATGCTTGACTGCAACCAATGCCCATCTCTGGTATGGGAGGCTGTCCTTGAGCTATTGTGCTGAAATCCTCTGGCTGTTGCATCCGTGGATCTCAGTGAGGACTGCTCTCCTCAGAGTTGAATACAAGTCATTCTGCTATATCAAAGGTTACTTTAATGTTAATTTGCTATAATAGTGACAAACTGGGGACATTATAGAACAACCTTTTAAAGCGTGTACAGGTTATAACATGATTCCGGCCCATTGGTTTAAATAATGCTGCTTTTATGCAATTTTCTTATAACACGGGGTTGCACAGGAATGGAACTACTGCGTTTTAGCAGAACTGATGTATGTGGCTGCCTGCTACAGATCCACTGTGTTTGCTGTGTCACCTATTGGCATGTAGCAGGTATGAGATTGATGTGCATAGCAAGATGTGCACCCACCAGACTGAAGATTGTTTAGATGCAAGGTAAGCAACTTGGTTATGTGAGTGCTAATTGGAATAGCAAGAATGCTGTGATAATGCAGGTAGGCACTCAGTGACCAAGTGCTAAGAGAGCAAATGAGCATCCCTAAGATGAAGCCTAGTCCACTTTAAGGGTTGGGTGCTTCCCTGTGTGCAAAGTGTCCCCATTGAAGCATTTTCACTGCTAGTATAGAGTAGAAGTGCTAGGAATGTCACAATGGGTTGGCTAGTTCAGATGTCAATTTCCATCAAGGAGGAGTACGGTTGGCTGGTGTGATAGATTGGGCCAAGATGTTGTTTCTAGCTGTTGAACATGAAGGTAATTTGGAGCAAGCAGCAAGCTGGATCTGCCAGCTACACATTCTGATTATCTTGTTGAGTTTTGCCCCAGGTCTAGCTTGTTTAGTGAACATAGAACATAGAAAAATACAGCGCAGTACAGGCCCTTTGGCCCTCGATGTTGCGCTGATCCAAGCCCACCTAACCTACACTAGCCCACTTTCCTCCATATGCCTATCCAATGCCCATTTAAATGCCCATAAAGAGGGAGAGTCCACCACTGCTACTGGCAGGGCATTCCATGAACTCACGACTCGCTGAGTAAAGAATCTACCCCTAACATCTGTCCTACACCTACCACCCCTTAATTTAAAGCTATGCCTCCTCGTAATAGCTGACTCCATACGTGGAAAAAGGTTCTCGTGGTCAACCCTATCTAAACCCCTAATCATCTTGTACACCTCTATCAAGTCACCCCTAAACCTTCTTTTCTCCAATGAAAACAGCCCCAAGTGCCTCAGCCTTTCCTCATATGATCTTCCTACCATACCAGGCAACATCCTGGTAAACCTCCTCTGCACCCGTTCCAGTCCTTCCACATCCTTCCTATAGTATGGCGACCAAAACTGCACACAATACTCCAGATGCGGCCGCACCAGAGTCTGCTACAACTGCAACATGACCTCAGGACTCCGGAACTCAATTCCTCTACCAATAACAGCCAGTACGCCATATGCTTTCTTCACAGTACTATTTACCTGGGTGACAACTTTCAGAGATCTGTGTACGTGGACACCAAGATCCCTCTGCTCATCCACACTACCGAGTATCCGACCATTAGCCCAGTACCCCATCTTCTTGTCACTCTTACCAAAGTGAATCATTTCACACTTATCTACATTGAACTCCATTTGCCACCTTTCTGCCCAGCTCTGCAGCTTATCTATATCCCGCCGTAACCTGCCACATCCTTCCTCACTGTCAACAACTCCACCGACTTTCGTATCATCCACAAACTTGCTCACCCAACCTTCTAGCCCCTCCTCCAGGTCATTTATAAAAATGATAACAGCAATGGTCCCAAAACAGATCCTTGCAGAACACCACTAGTAATTGCACTCCAAGGTGAACCTTTACCATCAACTATTTGTGGAATTTAGTGGAATGGAAGTTTGAATATTAATGAGGTGATTTTAGTGGCTTTAGGATATTTAACAAGCAATAATGACTGACTGTCAACTGGCATCTCACAGCTGGAGCGAATTGATCATGTCATTGAGATGGACATTGCCACATTTGTTGACCAGTTATGCCACACATGTCACCATAACCCACACTACTCAGACCTTTGAAAAATTATCTTGATGTTTTCAAACATCTGATGTGTTATATTTGCTGGTATGGCAAAAGCTGGAAATATTCTAAAGCTAACTGAATGGCCATCTTTTGTGTATCATTCCTATTTCTATGGTTCTAACTATTGTATATTCAAAACTGAAGTTTTCCTAAAGGAAATTGTTACACTGGACTTAGAATAACAGCTGTAATTAAAGTGGACTGTGACATGAATGGTGCCTTAGTAAGATCAGGCAATCATTAACTGTCTGCAACTTCTCTAAACATTTGTTGAAAAGAAATGACTTTCAATGCAAATGTAATCATAGTATTTCTTGCTGCTCTATGTATTGCACTTTTGAAAATAGTTTGGGTGCTTGATGACAATAGTGGAAGGATGCACTTTGGAACAACAGACATCTTGAATTCTGACAGGGAGACAGTGATGTGGCGGTAATGTCACTTGACGAGTAATCCAGAGTTCTATATTAATATTCTGGGACAAAAACAGAAATTGTTAGAAAAGCTCAGTAGGTCTGGCAGCATCAGCGGAGAGAAATCAGTTAATGTTTCGGGTCCAGTGATCCTTCCCAAATTATAACCATGGATTCAAATCACACCACAGTAGCTGGTGGAATTCAAATTCAGTCAATAAGTCTGGAATTGAAAACTAGTCCCTGAATTCATGCCACATTGTTGTAAATATCCATTGGATTCACAACAAGAACCTCCAGCAGAGGGCGTCCAAGAGGGAAAGGCACCACTTTAGCTCTTACATTACAGCCTGGAAGCAGTCACCCGCACTCTAGAGCGGAATGGCATGGGCCTGGTATCAAGGGTCGCCTGAAGTCCAAACGCTACATCACAGTAGTGTTTCCCTCCTTCTCTAACCAAAATAATAAAAGGTAGGAATAGGGAGACTCCTATTGCTAAATGTGTTGGTAGTAGATTAGATTACTTACCCTTTGGCCCAACAAGTCCACACTGACCCTCCGAAGAGCAACCCACCCATGCCCCTACATTTACCCCTTCACCTAACACTACGGGCAATTTAACATGGCCAATTCACCTAACCTGCACACATCAAAACTGGAGCACCCAGAGGAAACCCATGTAGACACTGGGAGAACGTGCAAACTCCACACAGACAGTTGCCTGAGGCAGGAATTGAACCCGGTTCTCTGGTGCTATGAAACAGCAGTGCTAACCACTGTGCCATCGTGCCACCCTCAAAAGTAATAAGACTTTGGAGAGCATAGGCTCAGCAAAAAGTACAGGTAGGCTCAGATAAAGTCTTTTTAACTTTTCCCTTTAGTCGTACACCAGTTTATGTGGCAATGAGGGCAGACTCATGAGCTCCGAGAGATTTCCATCATTCTTGATGACTACACTTGTGGGAAGGGCACCCAGTTGCAGCTCCTGGGAGGCTGTTGGAACTGGATGCACTCGGGATCATCCGAGATGCTGAGCGCTTCATAGGTAAGAGTTTTAGTAAGGTGTAGGCAGAGAATAGCTGGTTGACTACCAGGAAAGGCAAAGGGAGTAGGCAGAGGGTGCAGGAATCAACTGTGGCCATTCACCTTGAAAACAAGTGTACTGTTTTGGGGTTTTCACTGTTCAGGGGAAAGCAGCAGTAGCCAGGTAGGTGGCTCTGGGGCACAGCAATAAAGGGTAAAGTTAAAGAGGACCTTAGTGATAGGTGAGGGGTGGAAACAGACAGGAGAATCTATGGCCACAAATGGGAATCCAGGATTATATTTTGCCTCCTGGGTGCCAGGGTCCAGGATGCATTGGAGTGACTGCAGAATGTTTTGAAGGGGGAACGGAGTTGCATTTTTACTTAAGGTGGGTATCACTGAGTAATCAGAGATGAAATAGCTGAAGAATCATTCGGTGAGGCTTGTGGGTTGAGTTAAGAAATAAGAAGGGGATAGTGACCTTACTGGAGTTTTACTACAGGCCCCCAAATAGTCAGCGGGAATTAGAGGAACAAATATGCAGGAACACTGGGGAGACTTGCAGGATCAATAGGGTAGTTGCAGAGAATTTTAAGTTTCCTAACATAAATTGGGACTGCCATAGCATAAGGGCTTAGATGGGGTGCAGTTTGTTAAGTGCATTCAGGAAAGTTTCCTCATACGGTATAAAGAGGGTCCTACTCGGGAACAGGCAAAACCCGACCTACTCTTGTAAAATAGCCAGGACAGGTGACAGTCGGGGAGCACTTGGGACTAGTTCTATTAATTTTAAAATAGCTATGGAGAGGGGCAAAACTGGTCCACAGGTTCAAGTTCTAGATTGGGGCAAGGCAAATGTCAATGGAATAAGACAGTATCTTGCAGAAGTTGATTGGAATAGTTTGTTTGCAGGCAAAGGGACCTCTGCCAAGTGGGAGGCCTTTAAAAGTGAGGTAGCTGGAGTTCAAGGTCTACCTGTGAGGATGAAAGGCAAGGAATAGGGAATCCTAGATGACAAGAGATATTGAGGCTTTGATCAGGAAAAAAAGGAGATATGGCTCAGGTACAGGCAACTGGGATCAAGGGAATCCCTGGAGATATATAGGGGATACAGGAGTTTACTGAAGAAGGAAATAAGGAGGGCAAAAAGGCACGAGATAGCCTTTGCTGAGAGGATTAGGGTGAATCCAAAGAGGTTCTTTAAGTATATTAAAGGAAAAAGAATAACTAGAGAGAGAACAGGGCCCCTCATGAACCAAAGTGGACATGTATATGCAGAACCAGAAGAGATGGGTGATGTCTTTAAAGAATATTTCTCCTCCATGTTTACCATGGAGAAAGATGTGAAGATTTGGGAAGGTTAGTGGTGATATCTTGGGAACAGTCCATATCACAGTAGAGGAAGTGTTGAATGTTTTGGAATGTATCAAAGTATATAAATCTCCTGGGCCTGACCAGAAATATCCAACTGCAAGAAGCTAGAGAAGAAATTGCTGATATTTTTTGCATGATTGTTAGCCAAGGATGAGGTCCTGGAAGACTGGAGGGTAGCAAATGTTATGCTCTCAGTTGAGAAGGGCTGTAAAAAAAAAACCTGGGAACTAGAGACCATTAAGCCTAACATCGCTGGTAGGTAAGCTTCTTGAGAAGATTCTGAGAGATAAGATATACGTACATTTGGAAGACAGTATTTGATTCATAACAGTCAGCATGGGTTTGGATGTGGGAGATCATGCCTCACAAATTTGTTAAGAGTTCTTTGATGAAATGACCAGGAAGGTTGATGAGCACAGGGTGGTAGATGTAGTCTATATGGATTTCAGTATTGCCTTTAATAAGGTTCCACATGGTAGGCTGCTCTGGAAGGTTGCATGGAATCCACGGGGTGCTGGTAAATTGGATACACAGTTGGATTGATGGTAGGAAGCATAGGATAATAGTAGAAGGATGCTTGTCAGACTGGAGGCCTGTGACTAGTGGCATGCATCAGGGGTTGCTTTTTATTTGTCATCTATATCATTGATTTGGATGAGAATGTACATGGCATGATTAGTATATTTACAGATGATACTAAAATAGACGGTTTTGTGGACAGTGAGGAAGGTTATCAGAAATTGCAGCAGGACCTTGATCAGCTAGGGAAGTGGACCAAGAAATGGCACGGGGAGTTTAATATAGATAGGTGTGAGGTCTTGCATTTTGGAAAGTCAAATCAAGGTAGAAATTTCATGGTGAATGTAGGTCCTTAAGGAATGTAGTGGAACAGAGGGACCTTCAGGTGCAAGATTCTCTGTAAGTGGATTCCCAGGCAGTGAAGAAGGTTTTTGGCACACTGGCCTTCGTTAGTCAGGTCATTGAGTATACAAGTTGGAAAGTTATGTTGCGGTTGTGAAGGACGTTGGTGAGGCTGCACTTGAAGCATTGTGTTCAGTTTTGGTCACTTTGCTATAGGAAAGATGTTACTAAACTGAAAAGAATGTAGAAGAAATTTACAAGAAAGTTGCCAGGACTCAACGTTCTGAGCTATAAGGAGAGGTTGGACAAGCTAGGATTTTTTCTTTAATGTGTAAGATGTTGAGAAGGGATCTGAGAGAAGTGTACAAGATCATGAGAGGCATGGATAGGGTGAATGAACTTGGCCATTTTCCCAGGGTTGAGGAATCAAGGACTAAAGGGCATCAGTTTAAGATTGAGGTGAAAAAATAAAAGGGATCCTGAAGGGCAATGTTTTTACATAGAGGGTGGTACACATGTAGAATACACTGTTAGTGGAAGTTGTTCAGGTGTACATTAACAATATTTAACAGGTATTTCAAGAAATACATGGATAGGAAAGGTTTAGAAAGATATGGGCCAAGTGCAGGGAATCATGGACCAGTTTGGGCCAAAGGCCCTGTTTCTGTGTTATAGGACTTAACTATCCTTACCTCCTCTGGACTATGTATGTGAGACTCTTGTCCCACAACAATGTGGTTGACTCTTAACTGCCCCCTGAAATGGCTTACAAGCTACTGAGTTCAAGGGTAATTAAGAATGGAGAACAAATGCCAGCCATGCCAGTAATGCTCAGATCCCATATAGCAGATATTAAAACAAGTTCCAAAGTAAACTGCACAAGGGCTTGGTGAAACATTGGGAATAACCTTCTAAAGAAATTGCAATTTCCACATTCATTGGTCTCTGTATGAAGCCATCCATGTGTCCTTTTTAAAAATATTATGTAGCTTAACAACCGGATTATCAAATGAACAGATACTGAAGAATATTGATCAATCATTTAATGTCAGTGAAAACATGAGACAGTTGAATCTTCAGGAGCTAATGATGTCAATGAAATTTAGGTCTTGCAAAAGTGGGGTATGGCACAGTGTACCTGTAAATCGATTTGGATTTGTTGTAATTTCTGAAAACTGGAGGATGGAACTTCGTATTAAAATATTCCAATCTAGAAATGATATAGACGTATGAGGGCTTTAATGATAAATATCTTAAGGTGGCAGAAATGACTGATACTTTTCTGTGGAAGTATTTGTGATTGAGAGGTTATGGCTCACAAACCCAACTGAGATCTAATAAGGACAATGAGTTTTTTTAGCCTGAGACAATGTTGCATTGTGGTAGAAAAGACAGAAAGAAGAAATGTTGGAAGTACTCAGCAGAGCAGACAGTATCTGCAAAATAGAAGTAGAATTAATGTTCATATTGACTTCTTATGAGAACTGTTGGGAGCAGAGTTTGTACCATAGATTGAAGGTGAAGATAAGATTCAGTGAAGAAGACAAGCCTTGAAAATGGATGTTTGTTAGATCTGCTTCAGTGTGTGGCTGTCAGCCTGCCTAAACACTACTTTTTGTCACTTAAACTTTTATCAAGTTTCCAAAATACAGAAATGGGACAGAATCTTCCCATCCTGAGAAGTGATGGAGGATGTGATGGGAGATGAAGTTCATCACATGGCTTTGCATCAAGGAGGTACCCACAACCTTCCTGCCAGTACAGGCTTAAATTCTGGTCATAAAGGCCTCCTTGCCCCACCACCAATTGAGACCCTTATGTCAATTAATGACCACATTCCATTGCTGAGATTAACTCTGTGTCCAGTAGGCAAGAACACTGGCAGCTCCCCCAACTGATAAAATAGAGAGTGACCGTTTCATCTCTATTTAAGAGAGGGCCTGATGAAAGTGCACAATCAGGAAGCTTTACATGGTCAGGAAGGAGAGATAACGTTTGGACTAAGACAAAGCCGGAGTTAGTATATAGCTTGGGAAGTTCGGAAGCAGTGTGGGAATTTGCTGAAGGAGAAGAGGTGCTGTTTGGCTTATAGTTTATAAGGTCTTTTTAACAGGATAAGTTGAAGGCCAGGATTGGGGCCCTAGCACAGAGTAAAGAGTGATATCATAGGAAAACCATAAGCTCAAAAGCAGCTAATTTGACTATCTATTAAAGGTTACTTTCTGATTGCAAGTAAATAGGAGAAATATTTACAGATCACAAACTGAGATATAATTTAAAAAAACAAATTAAGAACTATGTAAATAAAACCGATGTAGGGCCAGGTGATGTACCTGTATGATGTGGGAGCTTTTGGACCAATTTGTCACTCAGAGTTGATGAGCTGGAATTTGAGCTTCAGACACTGCAACACGAGGGTTACCTTTTTTTTTAAGGAGGCAGTCACACCCCTTAGATTAACTATGTCCAATTTGTGGAGATGCTGATGTTGGACTGGGGTTGACGAAGTCAGTAGTCGCATAATGTCATGTTATAGTCCAACAGTTTTATTTAATCTGCAGTCTCCAGCTGATGAAGGAGAAGTGCTCTGAAAACTTGTGATTTTAAGTAAACCTGTTGGACTATAACCTGATATCGTGTGACTTCTGACTATCTCCAAGTTGGTCAGTGGTCAGGGACAGGATGGTCTGACTGAGCAAGTGAGATAGAGGGATTTAGGAGGTTGTGCTGAAAGAGCCTCAGCCCTTGAGCTTGTCTAACAGGTTTGAGATTCTGTGTCCCTGTGTGGAAATGAGCAAAGGCTGTAGGTGGGGTGATGAGCAAACCTGACCATAGTACCATGGCACAAGGAATCATTTAGTGTTTGGTTGGGGGGGGGGGGGAAGAGGAAAGACTCCATTGCCTGCCTGGTGCCTGGGTTCAGGATATCACATTTGGACAGTAGAAGAACTTGGTGTGGGAAAGGAAAGATCCAGTTATCATGGATATGTAGGTAGAAAGCGGAAAGAGCTTCTGCAGAGGAATATGAGCAGCTCAGCATTAAATTAGAATGCTGAGCTAAAAAGATGAAAACCTCTGGATTGCTACTTGAAAATGAGCTAATTGGCACAAGATCAACAAGCTTCAAGAGATAACTGTGTGATTCAAAAATTGGTGTGGGAGAAATAAGTTCGAATTCATAGGGCATTGACACCAGTACTTGGGAGGAGGGAACATTTCCGATGGGATGGGCATCTGAATTATACTAAGACCAAAGTCTTGGTGAATCACATAATCAGAGCTGTATATAGGATTTTGAAATAAATAATGAGAGAGTTGATTAAGTTGCATGGATACTTATAAAATCAAAGGTAAAGGGGAAGGTAGGATTGTAGTGATGGGTTTGATTTTTACCAGTAAATAAAATGAAGGGATAGAATTGTGAATGTCATATTGTACTAAGGGACTATTTGGTTTAATCAAATTGGACAGGATAGCTATGACAATAAATTCATAGAGTGCATTAGCGGTAGTTTCCTAGAACAATATGTCATAGGCCCATTCAGAGAGCAGGCTATCTTGGAGCTGGTAGTGGTAATGAGATAGGTTTAATAAGTAACCTCTGAGTAAGAAACCTTCTAATGATCATAACATGAAAGAATTTAAATTCAGTTGAGAGTGAGAAACTTGTGTTGGAAACAATTTTGTTTAATTTAAATAAAAGGAAATATAATGAAATGAGGAATGTTAGCTGAAATGAACTGGGCAGATGGATTAGCAGGAATGACACCAATCAGATGAGTAAAGTCACCCAAAATTATTACTCTATTCTTTTTATATTCTCCTATTATTTGTTGATTTACAGCCTTTTCCAGATTGGCTACTGTTTGGGGATCTGTATACTACTCCAACAAATGACTTCTCTCACTTGTTGTTTTCTTCACCTCCACCCAAAAGGACCCTATATCATCTAAGCCTAGATCATCTCTCACAACAATGATAAGATTAGATTCCCTACAGTGTGGTAACAGGCCCATCAGTCCAACCAGTCCATACCGACCCTCCAAAGAGTAACCCATCCAGACCCATTTCCCTCTGACCAATGTATCTAACACTATGGGCAATTTAACATGGCCAATTCACCTGACCTGCACATCTTTGGACTGTGGGAGGAAACCGGAGCACCCGGAGGAAACCCACGCAGAAACGAGGCAAATGTGCAAATTCCACACAGACAGTCGCTGAAGGCTGAAATTGAACCTGGGACCCTGGCGCTGTGAGGCTGCAGTGCTAACCACTGTGCCATCATGCTGCCCCAACTATCTTAATTTCATTTCTTATTAACAGTGCTAACCCACCACATTTTCCACAGGAGACATTAATGGAATTTTTGAAATGTATTCCACCATAAATGTTAAAGAAAATGGGGAGGAATTAAGTACCTTCACCATTACAACTACAAAAAGGCAGATTAATTCCCTGGTCCTGATGGCTTGCATCCTCGGATGCTAAAAGAGGTAGTTACAGATATAGTAGATGCATTGTTTGTAATTTTCCAAGAACTTTTGGATTCAGGAGGAGAACCAGAAGATTGGAGAACTGCAAATGTGACACTCCTATTCAACAAGGGGGTAACTATAAGCTGATTAGCCAAACATCTATTATTGAGAAAGTATTGAAATCAATTATAAAAAGTAATAGAATATTTAGAAACTCATTTGAGACAACCACACCAAGGCCTGTATTTTGTCACCAAGTCACCCTTTATTTACTTGTGACCAGCCAGCTCAGAGTCAATCCTCTGAACTGAGGAGATCATAAATCTCCTGCTCAGATTTTTTTTCTCATTTCTCCCCAGCACCCATTCATTTAGGTATAGGACACAGTGAAGAAACAGGTGAGTGCAAAAATCTTTATTTATATTCCACCACCAGGGAGAAAAAAAACACCCAAATGGCCAGTGACTCGCAGTGCCCTGCTTATCAAGGACAATGCCTAAGTGAATGAAAAAGTGAAGGAGAGGATAGGGATTAAATCAAAATAGAAGTGGAGGGAGAAATAAAACAAACCATTCCCCACAGTGCCCACCTCTTCCTGAAAACACCAAGAGAGTTGGGTCGTCTGCTTATATTTGCTCTGTTTTTTTTCAACTGAAGAGATTCTATTGTCCTGGTTATATAAGTAAACACCCACACTACCACCCGTATCATGTGTAGGACACTGAAAAACAGCAAGGGCAGAAAACTTTATTCATATTCCATTACAAGGAGAAAAGGAAATACCTGTGGGTGGCCAGTTTCAAGCAGTGCCCTGCTCATCAGAGGACAATGCCTAAGTGATTGAAAAAGTTAAGATGGAGAGGGTAAGAATTAAATCAAAATAGAATTGGATGGGGAAATAAAACAATCCACACCCAGCAGTGCCTCCCTCTCCCTGAAAACCTCAAGAGTGTTGGATCTTCTGCTTACCTTTTTTTAGTGCTTATACTTTTCCCCAGCACCCATGTTGTATGTGTGCCGGTGTGAGACACAGTGAAAGACAACAGGTGTATAAATCTTTATTCATTTTCCACCACCAGGAAGAAAGGAAACACCACAGTGGCCAGTGACAAGCAATGCCCTTCACATCAAAGGGCAATGCTGCATGATCAAAAAGGGGGAGGGGAGGGAGTAAATCACAATAGAGTTGGAGGGGAAAATAATACACTCCACTCCCCGTGGTGCCCACCTTTCCCTGAAAATCTCAAGGGTTCTTCTGCTTATATCTTTTTTTTTCCTTTCATTACCCCCACACTACTGCCTAACTGCGGTCGTGCTTATTTTTCCCCTCGCACCCATATTGTGTGTGTGCAGGTGTGATACACAGTGAAAGACACAAGATGTACAGATCTTTATTCTATTTCCACCATCAGGAAGAAAAGAAACACCCAAGTGGTCAGTGATATGCAGTATCTTTCACAATGCTATGTGATCAAAAGAGGGGTGGGGTGAGGCGGGAAGAAGAAAGGAGTGGAGAGGAGAAGCGGGAGTAAATCACAATAGAGTTGGAGGGGAAAAGTAATACACTCCACTCCGTGGTGCCCACCTTCCCTGAATATCATGAGGGTTCTTCTGCTTATGTTGGTCAGCCAGGACCTCCCTGATTGGTCTGGGTTAACAACTACAATCAAGGATCTCAAGGTCAACAAGATCCAGCTGGATCCAATCACTACATCCTTATTACAAGACTAATAGCTGGAGTTGGATAAGGGAGAAATAAAAATGTTCTAAATCAGGGTCACACTATATGTATGTAACTGTATAGAGTATGTTACAAGTGCAGACTGCCATATAGAATTATAATGTCATGGCAATATCAGGCCTTACAGACCAAATGCAGCCAAAGATGTGTGGGAAAGACTAACTGAGCAATGGACTGTCTTCAAAGAAGTGATGGTTCTGATACAGTCCGTGTATGTTCCTTCAAAATGGAAAGCTTTGGCAAACAACTTCAGAGGACTATGAATAAAGAAGAAAATAGAAATCAGGGTGGCTAAGAAGTGTTCTTTTTTGCAGGTGTCAAGTAAAAATGCAAATGAGAACCAAGCAAAGTACAAAATGATTAGAAAGGAAGTGAAAATGCAAATAAGAAAAGCAAAGAGAACATATAAAAAGATGTGGCAAACTAGGTTACTTAATATGCTAGTAAAAAGTGAGGTCTGCAGATGCTGGAGATCAGAGCCGAAAATGTGTTGCTGGTTAAAGCACAGCGGGTTAGGCAGCATCCAAGGAACAGGAAACTTGACGTTTCGGACCAGAGCCTGATGAAGGGCTCTGGCCCAAAACGTCAAGTTTCCTGTTCCTTGGATGCTGCCTAACCTGCTGTGCTTTAACCAGCAACACATTTTCGGTACTTAATATGCTAAGAACCTACAGTACTGGAGGTAGTATATTAGCACGGACAGAGGATTTGCTAAGTAACAGAAGATAGAGAGTTGGGATAAAGGGCTGAGCAATTTCAGGATGACACCATTACTTCTAATATAGTGGCAAGGCAAGTGGTGAGGATGACACAGTCTGCAACAGGATATACACAGGTTAAGTGAGTGGACTAAAACTTGGCAGATGGAATAGAATGTGGGAAAATGTGAGGCTGATGCACTTTGGCAGGAAGAATAGAGAAGCTGAATGCTATTTAAAGGCAGAAATCTATAGAATGGAGAGATTTGGGGATTCTCAACCATGAATCACAAAAAGCGAGCAACCGGGTTCAGCCAGTAAGGTAAATGAAATGTAGGCCTTTATTTCAAAGGGAATGCAGTATAAAAGCAAGGAGATTTTGATAAAACTATACAAGGCTCTTGTCAAACCACAGCTGGAAAATGCCATGAACTATTTTGGGCCCCTTATCTAAGAAAATATATACTGACAATGGAGGCAGTCCATAGAGAGCACACCAGTCTGGTACCGACTAAAGAGAATTGGTTGGGACAATACTCATTGAAATTTAGAAAATGAGAGGTGACTTCATTGAAACATACACAATTCTTAGGGGAGCTGACAGGGTGGATGCAGAAAGGTTTCCTCTTGTGGCAGTGTCTAGGACCAGAGGGCATAAATCCCATTTAAGACCAAGATGAGGAAGAATTTCTTCTCACACCTGATGAAGGAGCAGCGCTTCGAACACTCACGTTTCCAATTGAACCTGTTGGACTATAACCTGGTGTTGTGTGATTTTTAACTTCTCACAGAGAATTTGTGAATCTGTTGACACTGGGTCATTTATATTCAAGGCTGAGTTAGACAAATATTTAGTCAGAAAGGGAATCAAGAGTTACAGGGAAAAGGCACAAAAGTGGAGTTGAAATTAAATTAGCTATGATCTCATTGAATGACTGAACTGACTCGATGAGCTGAAAGGCCTACTTTTGCTCCAACATTTTATGGCATAAATACATAAATAGCAAAAGGGAGGATAAAGGAAGAGTAGGGCCAATTTAGGACCAAAATGGAAATTTAAATGAGTGTGGGATATGGGCAAATGAATATTTTGTCTGTCTTTCAAAGGGAATCAGATGTTACCCAGGCCATGGTGACCACAGGAAATTCAATCATGAAAAGAGTCCAAACTTGATGAGTTATCAGATAAATAGTTGGTACTTAGAATTGACAAGACAAGTAGGTAGATGAACTTCAACGAAGAATTTTGAAGGGAATGGAACTGGAAATTACAGATACTGGCTATTATCTATCCTGAACCTACGGATAGTGCAAGAGGACTATGGAATTACAAACCTGGTGTCCTTATTCAAAAAGAATTGTAAGGAAAAGCTCAGTTACTGGACCTGAAATGTTAACTCTACTTTCTTTCTGCAGGTGCTGTAAGATCTGCTGAGTTTTTCCAGCAATTTCTGTTTTTATCTCAGTAATTACAGATGAGTTTATTTTTGGACATGGTGAAATTTGTAGAAATAGTTTGGAATTAATAGTCTGACAGAAAAAAAATAGTTAAGTAGGGAGACCCATTATGGATTTTTTTGATGGAAAGTCCTGTTGAACTAACTTATTAGAATTCTTTGAAGAGTTCACAGATTTGATGAAGGTAATGCTATTGATGTGGTCGACATGAGTTTTAAAAGGCATTCAATACAGAACCTCACATCAGCTTTACAAAAAAAGGCTAAAGCTAATGGAATAAAAAGGCCAGTAGGAACATAGATTTTAAAAGTGGCCAAGTGAACGGAAACAGAGTGTCATGGCTAACGGATATTTTTCAGCCTAGAGGAAGATAATGGGTTGGAAATGGGACTCTTACTTTTCATGATCTGTATCATCTAGATCTTGGGAGTGCAGGGATAATTTCCAAGTTTGTAGGTGACACAAAAGTTAGAAGCATTTTACACAGTGAGAAGCATGGTGTAGCATTTCAAAAGGACACCAAGTTGATGAAGCAGTTGGATTGGTGCAGATGAAATTCAGTGTGGAAAATTGTGAGATTACATATTTTGGTATGAGGACAAAGGAGGGACAGTATAAAGAGTACTGTTCTAAAAGGTGTGTGAGAGAAGAACAGCCTCGATGTATACGTTTGTATGTTATTAAAGATTGCAGGACAAATAGAGAGAATGGTTAATAAAGCATACAGTATCTGAGTATAAGTATAGGGAGGTTATGCTGTTTGACTACAGCTGGAATATTGAGTACAGTTCTGGTTGCCACATTTTAGGAAGATGTGAATGCACTGGATAGCATGCAGAAGAAGTTTAGAAGAATGGTTCTAGAAATGAGAAACTTCAACTATGAAGGTAGATTGGAGAAGTTATAACTGTTTTCAAGTAGAGGAGAAGATCAAGAGGATATTTTAATTTTTTTAAATTGCAAATTCAAGAAAGGTGGACATAGAGAGAAACTGTTTCCACTCAAGCAGATCAAGGATGAAGGTCACAGACTTAAAATAATCCGCAAAAGAAATAAAACGTAATGTAAGAAGAAACCTTTTTACACAGTGAGTGATTTTTTGTCGAAAGTGCACTGCCTAGAAGTATGGTGGAGACAGGTTCAATCAAGGCATTCAAAAGGCATTTGATTATATATGAGGATTCTGGGGAAAGTGTGAGACAATGGTACTAAGTCATAATATTACACAGACAACTAGTACAGCCATGATGGGCCAATTAACTGCTATACCATAACAATTCTGCGCAAAACTGATAAAAGCAATAATCTTATTATGGGTCCTTTTTTCCTCTAAAGTTAGGAATTCTCTCTGTCATTGCTCCAAAGATAATTAACACTTACTGAGAAACAGTTGGCACAGGCATGTTTCAGTACCGTACACCCATACTGTCATTCTGATATTCTAATGAAATGGAGCTGAAATGCTAGCCCAGTTTCTCTCCCCGTAGTTGCTGCAAGCTTTGCTGAGTATTTCCAGCGTTTTTTGTGTTTAATTTCAGAATTGTGACATCCATGGCATTTCGATTTTAGATGCTGCTGTTTATGCATGAGTCATCTATGATATGATGCTATTATAATGAAACCAAATCCTGTCCTCACTAAACACCGGTTTTGTTTTATGGAGATCAGAAGCATGAACCTTAACCAATTATATGGAGTCAACTATAGTACCCTAACTGATGCCCAAATGGAGATAAGATAATTCTGTACAGACCTGAGTTTGGATTTGGGATTTCCTAGTCTGAATATCACATATACTCACCAAATAAATGGATTCTAGATTAGTAATTATAATATGAAAAAGGTTATGTCAAATTTACACAAACAAGTCAAAATGTTTAGAAGATATAAACTTCAGCTTCAAATACATTGGTGTTTATATTTAATGATTTATAAATAGTTTTTTGTTTACTTTCATTGAACATCATTGTAATCATTGTTATAAGTTTTTATTATTATGTTTAAAAATATGGTATTTCCTTTTAACCCTAGCACAAGGCCGACAACATGATAGTGTTAACTTCCTATTCTCTTGAATCCATTCAGTTGAATGATGAATTACTCTAAGTATAACATTTTTCTCATCTTCTAATCAGTTACATTGCCATTTTCTAGATTCCAATCACTTCAAGTCAGTGGTATTTCAGTATTCCAATAATCTTTGCTACTTTTTTGCTGAGCACACAAAGATTTATGTTACGAGAGGAACACAGTGATGCAGGGCTGTACTTGAAGTACTTTTCATGATTAAATGGTTCATTTTTAGCATGCTACTTGGGAAAAAGGAAACAAAATTATTACAGAGAAGTCTTATGATTTTATTGAGCTTTTCATGTGGATACTGGTATATACTGGTTTCCAAATGAGGCACTCTTCTTTTACTGCACAATGAAAAGAACAAGAATAAAATGTGTCATGCATCATCCATTGACAATAAGCTGCCTTCTGAGAACAGCAAATGTTCCATCTATGAATATAACTGCTGTGGTCACAGTGAGAAATCTCATCAAGCAGAATGTTTAATGCTTAATTTTTTTCAAAAAGCCAAGTAGCTGTGAATCAAGAGTCTATCTTCCAATAAATTTCTTCAGTAGCTAAACATTCCATTGGCTTCAACTGTGAAATAAAAGCTCTGAATGTCGATGTAACTAATGTAGCTATAATAGGACAACTAATATTTCTGACCACTAATGAAACTTGTAAAGCTTTTGCTTTCAAAATCTTTAAATTTTGATCAGAACAAAGTTGTATTGCAAATCTCCATGATTATAAAATTAAATTGATAATTAAGACAGAGTGTGATGTGGTTTATCCTAATTCTTCCAATGCATCAAAACTGACAGTAACTTTCATTGGATCACAGTAATTTTCATTCTTCTGTTAGGCTTGATTTCAAGAATGTTACATAACATGGTCAATAGGAATTTTAGTAATATGGATTGAAATTCAATTTTCAGGCATACATTGACAAAAGAAGTTTTCAGATGTTGTCACATTCTTTGTAAAGAAGTATTAAGGTGGACCAAAAATACTGAAGGAAGATCCTATTCTAAATTTGTGTTTGCAATGTTCAGATGTTTCATTAGATTATTAATCCTGGTTGATTACAATGTTAAGCATAATAACCCTGAAAAATATGCTGTGGTATTTTAGTGTGAGTACTTAATGTCTAAAATTACTTTCTCCACTATTTGTGTCAGCAATAGCTCATTTATTTGTAAGCATGTAGTTTAATCATTTTTAGCAGAGGACAATTTCAAATTTATTCATTTCAGGAACTGGTATTGCATAATATAAATTTAGGTCACCATTTCTCAAGATTTGATAATATTACCAATAGTGTATGAATAAAATCTTCCAATTTATTATGCAAATATGTTCTGCATTTCAAAAAGATTTTTAAAAAAAGGATATAAAAACAGACAAAAAAACTAAACGACTTATTTTAGTTTAAAATTACATTGTGATCTGTAATCCAGGGAAGGTAGTGGTCTAGAGGTAAAGTCACTGGACAAGCAATCTAGAAGCTCAGGCCTGTGCTCTGGAGACAAGGCGTATGGAATTTGAACTCAATAAAAGGTAGTCTAATGGTACCCATGTGACCACTGGTGATTGTCATAAAAATCCATCCGGTTCACTAATGTCCTTTAGGGAAGGAAATCTGCCACCGTTATTTGTCTGGCCTGTACTCCAGACTCCCAGCAATGTGGTAGACTCTTGACTGCCCTCGGGATAATTAGGGATGGGCAATAAATGCTGGTGTCATCAGTGACATCCACATCCTGTGAATGAATTTTAAAAAGTTCATCTATCTAAATTTGGATCTACAATATTCCTGTGCCTTCTTATTTACTGGAACCTGGATTTATTTTTAAAAATCTAAAATGATATATACTTTAATAAGGGTGAAGATTTAATTAAATCTGCTATTTCTAACTATTATTTTTTAGACTTATAGAGTCATAGAGATGTACAGAACGGAAACAGGACCTTCAGTCCAACTTGTCCATGCCGACCAGATATCCTAAATTAATTTATTCCCATTTGCCAGCACTTGGCCCATATCTCTCTCAACCCTTGCTATTCATATACCCATCCAAATGCCTTTTAAATGTTGCAATTGTATCAGCCTCCATCACTTCCTCTGGCAGTTCATTTCAGACACAGACCACTTTGTGTGAAAAAGTTGTCCCTTAGGTTCCTTAATAATCTTTTCCCTCTCCCTAAAATTATGCCTTCTAGTTCTGGACTCCCCCACATCAGGGACCTTGTCTATTTACCCTATCCATGTCCATCATGATTTCATAAACCTCTATAAAGTCACTTACTGAAGAATGACATGATTTCTCATTCAACACACCCAATGCTCTGGAAAGCATCCTGCATTAGGTGTATCATGGCTAAATGCAACACAGAGCTCCCTCTTTGCTAGTCCAATGATATGCTAAATCTTAAGCTTGGAAGAACATAATTTCCCTCCAAGCTATCCGGTGAAAGAATTGGTGAGGGGAGAGGAGTTGAGAAGAATACAGCTGCCATTCCCACTCCTTGAGTTTAAAGGACACAGACTTCAATGATTCTCATGGAGAAGTGATTTAACTATTCATGACCAAACCTGGCTGGACCACATAAGGAATATTGAGTCATGCTTTCATCTGTGAAAATTCCCTACTGTTCCAGGATCAAAAGTGAAGCTTTTTAAAAAATTAAAATGATATATACCTTATTAAATGATAGGAAAAATTCAATTAAGTATGTTATTTCTAACACATCATTTTTAACTTTTTAGTGTACTTATAACAGTGAAGAATGCCATGATTTTCCATTCAACACACAATGCTATAGGAAGTGGATCATTCTGGAATGGAAAGGTAAACCGTTGACTTTTCATTACTGTAAATCATCTTCTTTAAACTGTTTCCTAATTCTTGACACACCCTAATTCTAAACAAAATATGAGAAACTCATCTTTGGTTGATCTCAATCCTAATGATGCTCTGTTATCTCTGAAATTCTCTTTATTCCCTAGAACTCCAGATCAAACTGCTTATAAGGAACCTTTTTTTTTGTAGCTTATTTTGGTTTATTTCTTATCTCTCCTCACATCCTCTCCAAGCTAATTTTGTTTTAGCAATCCATCTCTTACTTTCTAGGTGACACCATCAGTTGCCTCCTGTGCAGTGCTGCTGTACTGTTCTGCTTTAAATTTATGTGGTTTTGTTTGAGCTGTTTACAGTCAGTGCCAATTCCAGTTTTCCATTGTAGCAGTTTCTATATTGGATCCAGGTCATCTTGTTTGTTGATGAAGTCCGAGGAGTACCACCATGCTTCCAGGAATTCTCTTGTTGTTTTTTGTTCAGCCTGTCCTAGTATAATTATGTTGTCCCAGTCAAACTCGAGCTTCTTGATGTCCGTGTGTATGGATATCAGGGAGAGTTGGTCGTGTCAATTGGTTGCTAGTTGGTACAGTGGCTATACCGTGTATATCCACATACATGGACATCAGGAACCATGAGTTCGACTGGAACAACACAACTATTACTAGGACAGGCTAAATAAACTTCTGCAAGAGAACTTCTGGAAGCATGGTTGTACTCCTCAGACTCCATCAACAAACACGTTGACCTGGACCCAATATACAAACCGCTGCAATGCAAAACCTGAACCAGCACTAACCAGAAACAGCTCAAACAGAACCACATCAGTTCAAAGCGGAACAATACAGCAACACTTCGCAGGAAGCAACACAGCACTGATGACGTCAACTAGAAAGGAGACAAAATGTCTGCCAGGTCAGCGAACAGACCAACAATGAATCCAGCTAGCTCCCGAGCTACAGATCTTCACAAAAACTTTAAATCTCCTACTGTCAATGCTACTTTTATTAAACTATTGATCAGCCAACTTACATCCCTTCCTGACTCCCATGTTGTCAGTTAACAGTTTTCACTCCATAAGTATTTTCCCTGCCACCTTCAAAAGTGATGTCATTGTCTTTTTGCTTGACAAAATAATTCTTGTTCTGTCCTGACTCGGAAACTACCATCTCATTTAAAAATTGTTGAATATGTTATCAGTCCTTTGCCCCTTTTTCCCAGAACACTGAATTTCTCCAATCTGCCAGTGCCACTGCACCAAAGACAGTTATCAAAGTTGCAAACGATAATATATGTGTCTGTAACAAAGGTGAACTATAACTCCTTATCATTTTATCAGCAGCCTTTGATGCAGTTAATCATATCATTTTTCTCCAACACCATTCCACTATGGCCCCTCTGGGAAAGACTGCATCTGCATAGTTTTATTCTTAGTCATCTTATTATAGACAGAGAATTGCCATCCATGGCTTGTCTTTCCATTCCCATACTTTTAACTTTAGTACTCCCCAGGGATTTATCATTGTACCCTCTTATTTCTCGTTTTCAAGCTGTCTACAGTGACATCATGTGATATCACATTAGTTTCCACTTTTATGTCAATGCCCTGCTCCATCTCACCATAACCTCTCTTGGCATGTCCAATGTCTTTATTAGATTGCCTGTCTGACATCTGTGATGATACTATCATTTTAGAAATGTTATTTTGTCCTTGTTTTTTTTTTCTGAAGACAAGTTGTAAAGGCAGAGGTATCAAACTGGCCACTGGAGACGATATAAGTCAACAATTTAGGAGGCACAGAGTCATAGAGAGATACAGCATGGAAACAGACCCTTTGGTCCAACTCGTCCATGCTGAGATTAATCTCGTCCCATTTGCCCGCACCTGGTCCATATCCCTCTAAACCCTTCCTATTCATGTATCCATCAGATGCCTTTTAAATGTTATGATTATATCAGCCTCCATCACTTTCTCTGGCAGCTCATTCCATATATACACACCCTCTGCGTGAAAAAGTTGCCCCTCCAATCTCTTTTACATCTTCTCCGTCTCATCTTAAACCTATGCCCTCTAGTTCTGGACTCCCCCACCCCACAGAAAAGACTTTGTCTATTTATCTTATCCAAGCCCCTCATGATTTTATAAACCTCTATAAGGTCACCCCTCAGCCTCCGATGCTCCAGGAAAAACAGCCCCAGCCTATTGAGCCTCTTCCTATAGCTCAAACCCTCCAACCCTGGCAACAGCCTTGTAAATCTTTTCTGAACCGTTTCAAGTTTCACAAAATCCTTCCTATAGGAGGGAGACCAGAATTGCACGCAATATTCGCAAGACGTGACCTGATCAATAACTTGTACCCCTTCAGGATTTTTTTTAGCACAGTTGTGACAATGGAAGGGGAGTGGCCAGTTCTCACAGACTGTGCTTTCTAGTATTTTCAGTTACAGCAGTTAGAAGCTATTTGTGGTCCCAGAATGGTTGGAAGCTTAGAATTGGAATTGGAATCCCTACAGTGTAGAAACAGGCCTTTTTTGACCCAACAAGTCCTCAACGCCCCTCCAAAGAGTATCCCATCCAGACCCATTACCCTACATTTCCTCTGACCATGCACCTGACCCACACATCCTTGAACACTATGGGGCAATTTAGCATGGCCAATTCACCTAACCTGCACATCTTTGGATTGTAGGAGGAAATCAGAGCACACGGAGGAAACCCACGCAGACACGGGGAGAGTGTGCAAACTCAACACAGACAGTCGCCCAAGACTAGCATCAAGCCTGGGTCACTGGCTCTGTAAGGCAGCAGTGTTAACCACTCAGTCATCATGCCTTGGTGAAAGATTCCGAGCTGCTACTTTCTCTGAAATCTTTCTTGATGTTGTTTCCTCCTGAATTGGAGAACTGCATAAGAGACTGTGTCTGAACTTACCTTTTTGCCAAGGGGTGTGTGTTTATGGAATGTTACTATATTGGAACAGTTAATTAGTATTGGATACCATATCTATTATTTGGTTAAGTTTTCCAATAGTTATAAATTCCTTTTTCTTTTGTTTGTATTTTAACTAGTGTTTAAATAAATTGCTTGATGTTGCGTAGTTTGACCAGTCGCATCACATCCACAACATGCACTTCACATCTACCTTTAAAATAAGAAAACCTTAGGGTCTAGGCTACATTCTTAAAATATTTTGAGGTGTGTGATCTGTCCATAACAAACCCAGTGCTGAATATGCAGGAACTTTGGTCCCTGTTATGACAAAAGAGTTAAACGCCAGAGGTGAGGCAAGACTGACCATTCCTGACATCAAAGGCAGCATTTGACTAAATATAGCATCAGGAATCCTCCACTGAGGTCAGAATTGAAGAAATTCACTGATTGCACAGCATTCAGCCGAGCCAGCAATGCCCATGTCCCATGAACAAATGGGAAAAAAACAAGATGGAGACTAGACGGGAATATTTCAAAATCAATTTATACTATGGTTGGGACATATTTTCTTGTTGAACATTTGTAGGTAATTTCTAGAACGAACTTGCATAACAGGATTGAGGGATGGAGTTGAAGACTAGGGCAGAAATAGGATGAGCATGTTACGTTGGGATAGTTTTTGGTTCAAATTTGCAGCCCACATCTCAGGCAGGCATCTTTAATGAACCTCTGAAATCTTGCACCCCAGCTTTCTGGCACTACCATTATGCCACAAGTCCTCCCACATTGTAGGCGAAAGTGAGGACTGCAGATGCTGGAGATTAGAGTCAACAGTGTGGGGTTATTCCTGATGAAGGGCTTTTGCCCGAAACGTCGACTTCGCTGCTCGTTGGGTGCTGCCTGAACTGCTGTGCCCTTCCAGCACCACTGATCCAGAATCTGGTTTCCAGCATCTGCAGTCATTGTTTTTACCTGCTGGAAAAACACAGCAGGTCAGGTAAAATCCGGGGAGCAGGAGACACGACGTTTCGGGCAAAAGCCTTTCATCAAGAAACGTGGACTCTTACCCTCCTCGGATGCTTCCTGACCTGCTATGCTTTTCCAGCACCACACTCTCCCACATTGTAGTCAAGTGACAAATCTTTATATTGTGGAATGGCTGCTTAGCATCCCAGTAGACTGGTTTAAAATGGGGAAATCACAGAATGGTTATTTTGGTCTTGGGGAATTCACCAGGATCTGGCATCATCGGGGAATTCTGTCACTTTGAGGTCTAGATATAGTGGGAATACATCTTGAAAGGGGTGCTCTGCCATCTGACCCTTGACAAAATTATTGTGGATTGCAAGAATCATGTGAAAATAAACTTATTAATATGAATCTTCTAAATTGTAAGGCATTTTCAGTCGAACTTCTGTCTAGTTATCATTTTCGTTCGCTCATTTAATTCTTTCTCATCTGTTAGAGGTTCTGGAACTTTCTGATTTAACCCGCTATGCTCTGAGCCGGCCTCCTCCCCATATCATGACAAGCTGCAACATCAACATCCGCCTTCCTGCGTGAAATACGCAATTTCACAATTGCTCTTCCTTTCCTGCGATTGTCTTATCAACCTAGTTTTTTTCTCTCTGAAAACCCACAGACACCAAACCCTGCTCTCTGTCAGTGCATTCCTGGATCCCTTGAGGAATTTCCCTCCTCCAGGCTAACAGCTCGCCTCGTCCTAGCATGTTCCCTCCCCTTTCCCACTGCTACACAGAGCACACATTCCGAGGAGGATTTACTGCATTCAGTGCCAGCTGACGACCGCAGACTACCGGAGAATGCCAAATGAAAAGGCAGATCCCGTGAACTCAAAGCAGCTACGGAAACCCAGGCTCTGCGTTGGTGGGGAAAGCTACAAAGGCGCATGATTAATTTAGTTTAAAAAGCGGAAGGAAGAGCGGATTCATTTTTAAAGAGGGGCTAAACACACAAAATTCCAATACAAAACAAAGTATTTGCGTGGGAATGTAATATTGGAACTTTTTTTGACCGTTTCCAGTGGGCAGATCTGTTGGGGGGAGGTTTCCATCCACCTTCTTAGGGACAATGCTCTGAGAGATGTTCATCCAAGTGAAACGCTAATTTTCATTTATCCACCTTTTCCAGCATTTTCTGATTTTATTTCAGGTTAGTAGCATCTGTACTACTTTGCTTTTGTCAGAGGTTTAATGGAAAAGATGACAAATAGCTTTCTGTGTGTTATTAGGAAGTATGCTTTCATTGCTAACTAGCCAGTGTATTCTTAATGGTCCTTTTGGGTTGTGGTGAGTGGCTTTCTTGAACTGCAGCTGTTTGTATGATCTAAGTACACCCATAGGTACTTTTAGGGAGAGACTTCTAGGATTTTGACCAACAGATAGCAAAGGAAAGGTAATATTTTCCATGATTAAAAATCACATGATTATAATCCATCAGGTTTATTTGGATGTACTAACTTTCGGAGCACTGTTCCATCATCAGGTAGCTAATGGAGCAGGATCATAAGACACAGAATTTATAGCACAAGTTAATTGTGACATACGACTGATATTACATAGAGTCTGCTTCCGTGCTGTACATCTCTTCGGTCCAACTCATCCTTGCCAACCAGATATCCCAACCCAATCTAGTCCCACCTGCCAGCACCCGGCCCATATCCCTCCAAACCCTTCCTATTCGTATACCCATCCAGATGCCTTTTAAATGTTGCAATTGTACTAGCCTCCATCAATTCCTCTGGCAGCTCATTCCATACACGTACTCTGTGTGAAAATGTTGCCTCTTAGGTCTCTCATATCTTTCCCCGCTCACCCACAACCTATGCCCTCTAGTTGTGAACTTCCCTACTCCAGGGAAAATACTTTGTCTATTAATCATATCTATGCTGCTCATGACTTTATAAACCTCTATAAGGTCACCCCTCTGCCTCCGATGCTCCAGGAAAAACAGCCCCAGCCTATTCAACTATAGTTCAGAATAGCTCAAATCCTCCAACCCTGGCAACAACCTTGTAAATCTTTTCTGAACCCTTCCAAGTTTCACAACATCTTTCCGATAGGAAGGAGACCAGAATTGCATGCAATATTCCAACAGTGGCCTAACCAATGTCCTGTACAGCCGCAACATAACCTCCCAACTCTTATACTCAATACTTTGACCAATAAAGGAAAGCATACCAAACACCTTCTTCACTATCCTATCTACCTGCGATTCTGCTTTCAAGGAGCTATGAACCTGCACCCCAAGATTCCTTTGTTCAGCAATACTCCCTAGGATCTTACCACTAAGTGTATAAGTCCTGCCAAGCTTTGCTTTCCCAAAATGCAGCATCTTGCATTTACCTAAATTAAACTTTGTCTGCCACTTCTCAGCCCATTGGCCCATCTGATCAAGATCCTGTTGTAGTCTGAGGTAACCTCATTATCCACATCAACTCTAATTTTGGTGTTACCTGCAAACTTATTAACTATACCTCTTATGCTCACATCCAAATCATTTATGTAAATGACAAAAAGTAGGTCTTTGTGGCACACCACTGGTCACAGGCCTCCAGTCTGAAAAACAACCCTCCACCACCACCCTCTGTCTTCTATCTGTGAGCCAACTTTGTATCTAAATAGTTAGTTCTGCCTGTATTCATGAGACCTAACCTTGCCAACCAGTCTGCCATGGGGAACCTTGCCGAACGCCTTACTAAAGTCCATATATATTGAATAAACACAGATTGCTGTTAAACCTTCATAGAATCATGGAATTCCTACAGCATGGAAGCAGGCCATTCGGCCAATTGAGTCCACACTGACCCTCCAAAGAGTATCTCACCCAAACCCACCCACTACCTATCCCTGTTACCCTGCATTTCCCATGGCTAATCCCTGGAAACTATGGGCAATTTAACATGGTAATTCACCTAACCTGCACATCCTTGGACTGTGGGCGGATACCAGAGCATCCAGGGGGACACCCACGCCAACATGGGGATAATGTGCCAAATCCACACAGTCACAAGAGAGTGGAATCGACACTGGGTCTCTTGCACTTGATGCAGCAGTGCTAACCACTGAGCTATCATGCTGCAGTTACAGTTCATGAGTGGAGTGTATATGGTGTCTCATATGTTTTGACTGTTTTGTCTAGTTTCTGTCCCATCACATTCAAGTAAAAATATTTTCAAATCAGTGCATGCTCACTGGAATATAATTTAATTTCAGGAATTTTGAATTGGAGATGTCGGTGTTGGACTGGGGTGTACAAAGTTAAAAATCACACAATATCAGGTTATAGTCCAACAGGTTTAATTGGAAGCACATTAAGCCTTCGGAGCGACGCTCCTTTATCAGGTGATTGTGGAGGGCTCGATCATAACACAGAATTTATGGCAAAAATTTGCAGTGTGATGTAACTGAAATTATACATTGAAAAAATGATTGCCTGTTAAGCCTTTCATCTGTTAGAATACAGTGATAGTTTCACTTCTTTCATGTGTAAATCACAAAACCTTTTTTTAAAAGTTGCATTGTTGGGTTAGCTGTTAACAATGGTGATAGCTAGACAATATGTTGAAGGTGTTAGCCCCCTGTGTTCTCTATCTATGACCTGATGTTTAGATTGATTCTAATCTAAAAAGTGAGAGTTTTACATAAATTCATGCAGTTTTTGAGCTCAGAGTTCTCAAAAAATTTTGAAGGCAAAATAGATATTTCTTCAGTCGACCTGGTTCAGCCCTGGGGTTCCTTCCTACCCTCCTGTGATTTTTTTGTTTAGGAGGTCCAATCATAAATCATGCTTTACAAATAATGAGTAATGGACCACAAAATGGTGTGTGGTGAACCAAATCAGTAGGCAGTACACCTGAGCTTGCATGGAAAGCAGTATCTCATGCGATGAGATCTGGTTTAATTGAGTTAAAGTATTTGCCTTTTAGAATGGGTTGCAGGTTTCAATTCATTAATATGTAAATCCCAGAATTTCTTTCAAGTCACATTCTCAAGACAACTTAAGGTTTTATTAAAAGTAAGGTGACATCTCAGCTCAGTCAATGCATTTAAGGTGGGAGGTTAGACTCTGTCTGTATTCCAACCCATAAGGATGGCCTCAACTGGGATCTGGGGTTCATGTCACACTACAGGTGACCCCACTACACTGTACACTATCACACAGACTCACAAACAAGCATACATACAGTCATGCAGACCCTCTGTCATAAACAAAATGTCTCAGACATACGCACATACACCCCCCACACTGTCATCCACATGCACACCCTCTCACAGGCTTATACTTCATCACACTCTCCTTCTCTATCTATCTCTCTCTCTCTCTCTCTCTCTCACATGCGCACACATAAGTCTATGGAGTGAATTTGCATTTGCAGAATTGTATTTGCAGATGCATTCTATTTTGCTCAAAAGCACACAGTCTGCAGGCAGTCAATCCAGGTGACATTTTATAAATTCCTACTTTAGAAATAGAACCAATCTGACTCAAGATTGGAATACAGACAGACTCTAACCTCACACCTTTAATGCATTGTCTAAGCTGAGATGTCACTTTTTAAAAAATAAAACCTTAAGTTTATTGGGAATGTGACTTGAAAGACTTTTTGGGGTTTACATATTAATGAATCAAAACCTGCAATCCTTTCTGAAAGATGAAAGACCTAACAACAATCTAGGTTTGTTCAATATATCATCAGTTGTTTGAATTAATGATCTTGTGGTATAAATCTGTGTCTTATGATTCTGCCCCACTAGCTACCCGATGAAGGAGCAGTGCTCCGAAACCTAGTACTTCCAAATAAACCTGTTGGTCTAGAACCTAGTGTTGTGTGATTTTTAACTTTGCTCACCCCAGTCCAGCATCGGCACCTCCACATTAATATTGTCCATGTCAGGATAGTGTCTTGGAGGGGTATTTGTGTGAAGTGTAGTTCTAACCGAGAGAGAGTTCCTCCCAATTCTCATTGAGTTCACTTCGCTAGGACATTTTGGTGCCCTTGACTAAATGCTACAATAATATCAAGATTGGTTATGCTCACGTTATTTGATGCTTTTGGACGCTAGCTATTTATGATTCATGGAGGAGGACTCTTAAATCTCTCTGTGCTGCAACTTTCCGCATCTTTTCCATTTAAACAATATTGAGTTCCTTTATTCTTCAGAACTGGACCCGAAGTGTTTACTTTACTTTTTCTCCATAGATGCTGGTAGATCTGCTGAGTTTTTCCAGCAATTTCTGTTTTTGTTTCTGATTTTCAGCATCTGTAGTTCTTTGATTTTTTTTTAAGGGAGTGAAGTAGGTTGTCAAGAGAAGATAGAGAGTCTTAAAAAGGTTACAGAAGGTATGTGAATGGGGAAATAAATTGGCACATGGAAAAGTAGAACTATATCCTCTATGGCAAGAACACTAGGAAACAGTACACGATTTAAATAAAAGAGAGACTGCAGAACATGGAGCTACAGAAGGATGTGGATGTACTGATACATGAATCACAAAAAAGATAGTTTGCAGATGCAACAAGTGATTTGGAAGGGAAATAGAATGTTGTTGCTTATTGCAAGAGGACTGGATTCTAAAAGTCAGGAAGTTTTCCTACAATTGTACAGGACATTGGTAAGAACACATCTTGACACTGTACAGTTTTGATCTCCTTATGTGAAGAAGGATATAATTGCTTTAGGAGCGTTAAGAGGAAGTTCACTTGGCTCATTTTTGGGGTAAAGGGGTTATGTTAAGAAGAAAGTTTGAACATGTTGAGCCCTTTATTCTTTGGAGTTAGAAGGATGCAAAGTGATCTTGTTGAAACAATCATATCGTGAAGGGAATTGACAGGATTCTGAAAGTATATTTCACTTTCGAAAGAGACTGGAGATAGGTAACACAGCTCAAGAATAAAAGGTCTCTGTTTTAAGATGGAGTTAAGAAACATCTTTCTGTCAACAACACAGTGGAGGCAACATCATTGAATTTATTCACGGTAGAGTTAGATTTTGACAGACAATGGAATGAAGGGTTAAGGAAGCAGGCAGGAATGTGGAGTTATAACCACAATCAGCTGAACCACAAACTCATTAAATGGCAAACTCAAATGAACTATTCCTGCTGCTATGTTCTAAATAGTTTACTCAGCACAGACAGGGAATCCAGTATGGAACTATCAATATGATTTAGCTTTACCAAATGAACCATTTGCGGTTACAGTACATAATCAGTTACATCTGATATTTCTGAGAAAAGCCAAAGTATATTACAGTAAATCCTTTACCATTTCCCGTTTATTCCTATATTTGTGGAAGTGGGTACTTACAAGCTGACCTAGAGCATGGTTGTTCCCATACCTAGGTACACGCAGCTCTGAACATAGCCTTGGGTCCAACCAGTGCATACTGACCATAATCCCATACTAAATTAGTCCCATCTGCCTTCACTTGGCCTATGTCCCTTCAAATATTTCTTATTCATGTCCTTATCTAAATGTCTTTTAAATGTGGTAACTATAGCTGCTGCTACCACTTACGCTAGAAGTTCATTCTACACATGAACGACTGTGTAGATAAAACAAACATTGCTCCTCAAGTCCTTAAAATTTTCTCCTCTCACCCTAAAGATATGTGCCCTAGTCTTGAAATCCCCCAACGTCTATACTAAAGGTCTGAACAATGAAGGCAAGCATGCTAAATGCCTTTTCACCAACCTATATGTGATGCAAACTTCAAAAAAATTAGATGTGTGAAGCTCTAGGTCTTTGTTCTACAACAATACCCAAAGTAAAAAAATGTGGTGCTGGAAAAGCACAGCAGATCAGGCAGCATCTGAGGAGCTGAGAGTCGATGTTTCGGGCAGAAGCCCTTCCTGATTAAGGGCTTATGCCAGAAATGTCAACTCTTTTGCTCCTCGGACGTTGCTTGACCTGCTGCGCATTTCATGTGACACATGATTCAACTGTGATCTCCAGCATATGCAGTCCTCACTATCTCTCAACAGTACCCAAAGCCCTATTTTTATTGCATAAGTCTTGCCTTTGTTTCTTTTAAATACCTGGGCATTTATCTAAATTAAACTCCATCTGCCACTCTTTAGCCTATTTACCCAACTGATCAAGATGTCTTTGTAATCTTAGATAACCTTCTTCACTGTCTACCATAACACTTGGTGTCATTTACAAACTTACTAATTACTTTGTGTTTTGAGAAAAAAAAGTCAAATCACAATTTTATTTTCCAACTTCAAAGTTGAAGCGAATTGAAGAAAATAATTTTGAAGTGCCAGGTTGCTCTCTACAGGGAGCTTTCAGAAGTTGTTAGTAACATGGTGATAGCCATTAGGAGATTTACAGGAACAGAAAGCAGGAGACAAACTCTGCTAAGAACAAGATGATAAATTTTCCATTAGTGTCTTTTTCTTTAGAATTTACCCAAGCAAAACCCTCTCCTTTGATATATAAGGTGGAATTTCCATCTCAGTGCTGCCAGGACATTATCTTATGAAAATAAACTCCAGCATTTTTGCTCAAAATTACCCCAATTTCTCATTTAGCGACTATTTTAATATATTATATTTGAATTGCTGTGTATGAAAGTAATTTCAGTTTACACTATGCAAATAGCAATAACAAAGCATTGAGCAGTAAATAACACCTGAAACAAACAGACCAAGAGCAAAAGTTAAAGTTTGGGGCTCTTATTATGCTGTAGTTTTAAATAATTAATCATAACTGTGTGTTGATTAAATTGTCTTGGTAATCAGGAGCATAGAGATATGGGGAACTATTAATCTGATAGAGTAGGTGGGTTTGGAAGCTGATGCCAGGTTAAAAACACTGAAATTTTTGGGGTGCTGGGAAAGTGGTAGGAATCAGCCAATCTTTGCCTTTAACATGAATGTTATATACAACATTTGCAAAACCTTTGGGAAATAAGTATGCTAACTATCTCAATTGATAATTTATTTGCTTCTTTAACTTTGAATTCTGATTTTAATTGTGTGAGCATGGGGTTTTCTGAGATCCCTGCTAAAGCAATGAGAAAGACAATGGGATTTGAAGCAGCTGATCATGTGGCAAGCAAGAAATCCTGTAAACATTGAGATCTCACATTTGCTTCGTTGCCTCAGTGAAATATTTTTGCCAGTAGGTCATGCTTTGAGATTATGCTTTCACTGCTCTTTGACTTAATTTGTAGTTCTTTCGGTGGTTGGCGTTCTTTTGCTTTGATCTACATTTTGCCGTTGTTGGCTTTCAGATCAGCGTGGGAGCCATTAGTCTTCAAACGAAGAGTAACAACAGGAGCAGCAGTTTCTCTTCAATCACCTACTGCTCACCTATGAGAGAGAGAGGATGAACAAAAGGCTTCAGCTTGCAGGAGTTGATATCCCTAATATCGGGTTTACAGGTAGGGATTAAGCTTCATGGATAGGACTGACTGCCTTAGGATGTTCAGTATTTCCCACCACGTGGTTGCTAACATTAGTACTCCTGAAAGACGAATGTCTACCAACTTAAGCAGGTTGCTATGCATTGCCTATGGTTGTCAAATTCACCATAGTTCTCAATTTCTTTGACTCTGTTTCCTTCCAAGCATCTGCAGATATTATGCAGAATCTCAATCTGTTGGCCATAAACAAGTAAACAATGTCATATAAACTATGGGACCTCAACTGATGAGACCAGTCATAAAGACCTCGACCTTTCTTATTCAATTGGCCTCCTATAAGTCCAGCAAACCATCAACTGTTGACCCGTGGTAATTGACATGCTGTAAGTTTGAGTTTATTTTTCAACAATTAATTATCATTTGTTGTATGCAATGATCAACCAAGTAAGGTATTATTATTGTATTTTGTTTAATCATGGTCAATGTAAGACATTTGTACTGGATTACTCCCAGTGCTACGAGCTAGTGAGGGCAGGAATAGGAGGATAGAGCAGATAAATGCATGGCTGAGGAGTTGGTGTATGGGATCACATTTTTGGATCATTGAAATCTCTTTTGGGGTAGAAGTGACCTCTACAAGAAAGACGGATTGCATCTAAATTGGAAGGGGACTAATATACTGGCAGGGAAATATGCTAGAACTGCTTGGGAGGATTTAAACTAGTAAGGTGAGGTGAGTGGGGGAGGGGTGGGACCCAGGGAGATAGTGAGGAAAGAGGTCGATCTGAGATGGGTACAGCTGAGAACAGAGGTGAGTCAGGGCAGGCAGGGACAAGGTAGGACTAATAAATTAAACTGCGTTTATTTCAATGCAAGAAGGCAGATGAACTCAGGACATGGTTAGGAACATGGGACTGGGATATCATAGCAATTACAGAAACATGGCTCAGGGATGGGCAGGACTGGCAGCTTAATGTTCCAGGATACAAATGTTACAGGAAGGATAGAAAGGGAGGCAAGAGAGGAGGGGGAGTGGCATTTTTGATAAGGATAGCATTACAGCTGTGCTGAGGGAGGATCTTCCTGGAAATACATCCAGGGAAGTTATTTGGGTGGAACTGAGAAATACGAAAGGGATGATCATCTTATTGGGATGGTATTATAGACCACCCAATAGTGGAAAGGAAACTGAGAAACAAACTTGTAAGGAGATCTCAGCTATCTGTAAGAATAATAGGGTAGTTATGGTAGGGGATTTTAACTTTCCAAACATCGACTGGGACTGCCATAGTGTAAAAGGTTTAGATGGAGAGGAATTTCTTAAGTGTGTACAAGACAATTTTCTGATTCAGTATGTGTATGTACCTACTAGGGAAGGTGCAAAACTTGACCTATTCTTGGGAAATAAGGCAGGGCAGGTGACTGAGGTGTCAGTGGGGGAGCACTTTGGGGCCAGCGACTATAATTCTATTCATTTCAAAATAGTGATGGAAAAGGACAGACCAGATCTAAAAGTTGAAGTTCTAAGTTAGAGAAAGGCCAATTTTGACAGTATTAGGCAAGCACTTTCGAAAGCTGACTGGAGGCAGATGTTCGCAGGTAAAAGGACAGCTGGAAAATGGGAAGGCGTCAGAAATAAGATAACAAGAATCCAGAGAAAGTATATTCCTGTTAGGGTGAAAGGGAAGGCTGGTAGGTATAGGGAATGCTGGATGACTAAAGAAATTGAGGGTTTGGTTAAGAAAAAGGAGGAAGCATCTGTCAGGTATAGACAGGATAGATCGAGTGAATCCTTAGAAGAGTATAAAGAAAGTAGGAGTATACTTAAGAGGGAAATCAGAAGGGCAAAAAGGGGACCTGAGACAGCTTTGGCAAATAGAATTAAGGAGAATCCAAAGGGTTTTTACAAATATATTAAGGACAAAAGGGCAATTAGGGAGAGAATAGGGCCCCTCAAAGATCAGCAAGGTGGCCTTGGTGTGGAGCCACAGAAAATAGGGAGTTACTAAATGAATATTTTGCATCAGTATTTACTGTGGAAGAGGGTATGAAAGATATAGACTGTAGGGAAATAGATGGTGACATTTTGCAAAATGTCCAGATTACAGAGGAGGAAGTGCAGGATGTCTTGAAACGGTTAAAGGTGGATAAATCCCCAGGACCTGATCAGGTGTACCTGAGAATTCTGTGGGAAGCCAGAGAAGTGATTGCTGGGCCTCTTGCTGAGATATTCGGATCATCGATAGTCATAGATGAGGTGCCGGAAGACTGGAGGTTGGCAAACGTGGTGCCACTGTTTAAGAAGGGTGGTAAAGACAAGCCAGAGAACTATAGACCGGTGAGCCAGACCTCGGTGGTGGGCAAGTTGTTGGAGGGAATCCTGAGGGACAGGATGTACATGTATTTGGAAAGGCAAGGACTGATTAGGGGTAGTCAACATGGCTTTGTGCGTGGAAAATTACGTCTCACAAACTTTTTGAAGAAGTAACAAAGAAGATTGATGAGGGCAGAACAGTACATGTGATCTATATGGACTTCAGTAAGGCATTTGACAAGGTTCCCCATGGGAAATTGACTAGCAAGGTTAGATCTCATGGAATACAGAGAGAACCAGCCATTTGGATACAGAACTGGCTTAAAGGTAGAAGACAGAAGGTGGTAGTGGAGGATTGTTTTTCAGCCTGGAAGCCTGTGACCAGTGGAGTGCCACAAGGATTGGTGCTGGGTCCTCTATTTTTTGTCATTTACGTAAATGATTTGGATGCGAGCATAAGAGGTACAGTTAGTAAGTTTGTAAATGACACCAAAATTGGAGGTGTAGTGGACAGTGAAGAGGGTTACCTCAAATTACAATAGGATCTGGACCAGATGGGACAATGGGCTGAGAAGTGGCAGATGGAGTTTAATTCAGATAAATGAGAGGTGCTGCATTTTGGGAAAGCAATATCTTAGCAGGACTTATACACTTAATGGTAAGGTCCTAGGTAGTATTGCTGAACAAAGAGACCTTGGAGTGCAGGTTCATAGCTCCTTGAAAGTGGAGTCACAGGTAGATAAGATAGTGAAGAAGGCGTTTGGTATGCTTTTCTTTATTGGTCAGAGTATTGAGTACAGGAGTTGGGAGGTCATGTTGCAGCTGTACAGGACATTGGTTAGGTCACTGTTGGAATATTGTGTGCAATTCTGGTCTCCTTCCTATTGGAAAGATGTTGTGAAACTTGAAAGGGTTCAGAAAAGATTTACAAGGTTGTTGCCAGAGTTGAAGGATTTGAGCTACAGGGAGAGGTTGAACATGCTGGGGCTATTTTCCCTGGAGCATCGGAGGCTGAGGGGTGACCTTATAGAGGTTTACAAAATTATGAGGGGCATGGATAGGATAAATAGACAAAGTCTTTTCCCTGGGGTCGGGGAGTCCAGGACTAGAGGGCATAGGGTTATGGTGAGAGGGGAAAGATATAAAAGAGACATAACGGGCAACTTTTTCACGCAGAGGGTGGTACGTGTATGGAATGAGCTGCCAGAGGATGTGGTGGAGGCTGGTACAATTGCAACATTTAAGAGGCATTTGGATGGATATATGAATAGGAAGGGTTTGAAGGGATATGAGCCAGGTGCTGACAGGTGGGACTAGATTGGGTTGGAATATCTGGTCGGCATGGACGGGTTGGACCGAAGGGTCTGTTTCCATGCTGTACGTCTCTATGACTCAATCACACTACAGAGACCTTGGTAGCTATGTTCCTGCTGTCAAAAGGGAATCAACATATAGTTTCCAGTTAAAAGCAAAGTCTTGAGTTTATTGTTTGACGTTGGGATGAATGTGAGGTCATTTTGTAGTTTAATGTTCAGCTGGAAATTTGTGACTTGAGACCACTTAAGGATGACATCTTCCTGGGGGAAAGGGTGGGGGCTCTTGTGGCATGATGGTAATGTCCCTACCTCTGGATTGGGAGGCCCAGTTTAAGTCCCACTTGCTCCAGATCTGAGCAGGTTGATTACGAAAATAGGACTTTTTAAAAACGTCAATATAAATTGTGGCAAGTAAACAGCTTTGTTTGAGGTCACAGGTCTTGGCCTGAATTGGCTTCGCCTTTTAACTTAAAGTGCTTAAAAGAGAAACAGCCACATTCTTTTAAATATGTAACAATCTTCTTTTGAAATTAGGTTTTGTAATATAGTTTTGAATGTAGTTCTTGTGACTTGTGTTTCCTAAATACTTTGCAATGATACCTTCCTTTTTTCAGTTCAAAAAGGTTATTATACACCTGCAGAACAGATGGGTACCACCCACGCCCTTCACCACTTCCAAGACATTCGTTTCCCCGGCTCCAATGCCGCCTCTTCACCATGAACATCCATTCCCTGTACATATCCATTTGCCACGACGAAGGCCTCCAAGCCCCCCATTTCTTCCTGTTACTCCAACCCAACCAATAATCTTCCAATGACACCTTCATCCGCCTGGCTGAGCTGGTCCTCACCTTAACAACTTCTGCTTCCAATCCTCCCACTTCCATCAAACCAAACAGATAATCCTGCCTCTTTGTTGGCTACATGGAACAGTCCATCTTCCACAGCTACACAGGCACACCCCGAACCTGTTACTCCGCTACATCGATGACTGTACTGGTGCTACCTCGTGCTCCCATGAGGAGGTTGAACAGTTTATCAACTTCATTAAGACCTTTCTCCTGACCTCAAATTCACCTGGATCATCTTGGACACCTCCCTCCCCTTCCTGGACCTCTCCATCTCCAGCAATCGACCAATTATGGACATCTACTCAAGTCCATCGAATCCTACGGCTACCTGGACTACACCTTCTCCCACCCTATCTCCTGTACAAACGCCATCTATTATTCTCAATTCCTCTGCCTCCGTCGCATGTGTTCCCAGGATGACCATTTCTACCTTAGAAAATTCCAGATAACCTTCTTCAAAGACCGCAATTTCACCCCCATGTGGTCAATGGTGCCCTCCAGCGCATATCCTCCACTTCTCACACTTCCACCCTCAAACCCCATCCCTCCCAACACAACAAGGACAGAACGCCCCTCTTCCTCACCTTCCACCCCACAACCTCTGTATACATCACATCATCCTCCGCCACTTCTGCCACCTACAAATGGACCCCACCATCAGAGATATATTTCACTCTGCACCCCTACTATCATTCCAAAGAGACCATTCTCCCCGCTACTCCCTCGTCAATAGACAATAGGTGCAGGAGTAGGCCATTCTGCCCTTCAAGCCTGCACCACCATTCAATATGATCATGGCTGATCATCCTTAATCAGTATCCTGTTCCTGCCCTATCTCCATAACCCTTGATTCCACTATCCTTGAGAGCTCTATCCAACTCTTTCTTAAATGAATCCAGAGACTGGGCCTCCACTGCCCTCTGGGGCAGAGCATTCCACACAGCCGCCACTCTCTGGGTGAAGAAGTTTCTCCTCATCTCTGTCCTAAAAGGTCTACCCCGTATTTTTAAGCTGTGTTCTCTGGTTCGGCACTCACCCATCAGCGGAAACATGTTTCCTGCCTCCAGAGTGTCCAATCCTTTAATAATCTTATATGTGTCAATCAGATCCCCTCTCAGTTTTCTGAACTCAAGGGTATACAAGCCCGCCATTCCAGGAATTGACCTCGTGAACCTACGCTGCACTCCCTCAATAGTCAGATCCACGCTCTCCCTCCAAGATCAGTCCCACTCCCGGCACCTTCCCCTTCCACCGCAGGAAGTGCAAAACCTGTGCCCACACCTCCCCCGTCACCTTCGTCCAAGGCCCCCAAGGATCCTTCCATATCTGACACATTATTTACTTTAACCTCCACCAATGTCATCTACTGTATTCTTTGCATCCGATGTGGTCTCCTCTGCATCGAGGAGATAGGACACCAACTTGCGGATCATTTTAGAGAACACCTCTAGGACACCTGCACCAACCAACCCCACCACCCTGTGGCTGAACACTTCAACTTCCTCTCCTATTCCACCAAGGCTATGCAAGTCCTGGGCCTCCTCCATCACCAAACATTTACCACCTGATGTCTGGAGGAAGAACGACTCATATTCTGCCTTGAGACCCTGCAACCACACGAGATCATTGTGGATTTCATCAGTTTCCACATTTCCCCTCCACCCACATTATCCCAATCCCAAACCTCCAACTCAGTACCACCCTCTTGACCTGTCCATCAACTTTCCCATCTATCCGCCCCACCCTTCTCTCTGACCTATCACCTTCTTCCCAATCTTCATCTACCTATCCCATTCTCAGCTACCTTCCCCATTGCACCACCCCCTCCCATTTATCTCTCAGCCTCCAGGCCACAATCCTGATGATGGGCTTATGCCAGAAACATTGATTCTCCTGCTCCTTGGATGCTGCCTGACCTGCTGTGCTTTTCTAGCACCACACTTTCGACTCTGATCTCCAACATCTGCAATCCTCACTTTCTCCCAGGAGAGATTTGAAATCAAATTCTGGCTCAGAGGTAAGGATACTACCACCATGTTTTTCTTATATTATTGCTTCAGTTAGCTATATAGCGATTTCCTTTTAGACAATCTAGGCTGTACAAATGCAGTGCAATAAATTTGATTCTTGGAACATATCTAATACAGTCCAGTAAGAATTCTCCTAAAGCCTGTGCCCCCATCTATTTCTGGAAAAATATAAACTGTAAAAGAGATAGTACTGTCCTTTTGAAAGGTTAGTGACACCTTAGGGAACTTGCCAGAAAATAACAGGAAATTATGTGAGTTTGGTGATAAAAAAAGAGCTATTGGTCATAGACTGCCTTGCCAAACTGAGACTAATCATATGCTGTTCATGCAACTGCAAGCCAATCAGAGTTCAGGGCTGGGATGCCACTGACTATGTGCAGAGGTAGTGACTAGCAAGGATTAATATGCAGTAACATTTAGCAGCTAGGTGCAAAACAAGAAGTAAAGAAGAAAAACAGACTTCAATCAACAGAATACAAGAAGCAACAAGGAGCCAGGTGTCACGAGCTGGTGCTCTCTAAATGGACCAACTAATTCCACAGGTTTTATTAAGTATAATTCTTCCATATCTTGCATGATAAACTTGATAACTTCTGTAAAATGTGGAAGTGTATGTCAAGGTGATTTTGTAACTAGTCAGAGCTAAAAGATCCTTCTATAATTAAGGTTAAAGTGAACACTCCACATCTTACCATGCCTCTAGATCCCCTAGAGCCTTCATTAAATGAAAATGGAATCAATTCTAACTTGCCTGTAACCACCAAAAGACCACCAGGTAGCTGCCATTATACTTTTGTTCTGTACTGGTCAACTTCCTGAGATTCTCATTCCTCAAAACAAAATAAGTGAATGTCTCCTTGAATCATAGAATCCTACAGTGCAGCAGATCAAGACTACCCTCTCAAATGGTGGAAAACACTTGTAAGGAACCCAAACAATGATCACAGCGAAATGTACAATGGTTACAATCCCAGCTGATGTTGTTTCTGGGCAATTTTGTTCCCAAACTGAAATGTGGTTTGATAGATCTCTTTTCAAATTAAGGGAGATGGGTTCACATTGATACAGAAGTATGCAATGTGGCAGATCTAACTTCAAAAATTGAACAGAAGCTTATCACACAAAAGCAATGAAAACTGATGAGAGATAGTCAACATGGCTTTGTATGTGGGAAATCATGTTTCACTAACTTGATTGAATTGAATTTATTGTCACGTGTACTGAGGCACAGTGAAAAGCTTTGTCTTGTAAGCAATACAGGCAGATCACATAGTTATATTGCATAGATAAGCAAATAATAGGTAAACAGTGGCAAAAACCCAAAACACAGGTACAGCCGAATGTTAAGAATTTGAGTCCATTCAGTATTCTAACAACAGTGGGGTAGAAACTGTTACAAAACCGGCTGATGGGTGTGTTCAGGCTTCTCTATCTTCTCCCCAATGGTAGAGGTTGTAGAAAAGCATTGCCAGGTTGGGATGTATCTTTGAGAATGCTGGCGGCCTTTTCTTGACAGCAGGCCTGGTAGTTGGATTCTATAGATGGGAGGTTGGTCTTTGTGATTGTCCGGGCCAAGTTTACCACTGTCTGTAATTGTCTCCAATCTTGAATGGTTCAGATGCCATACCAGGTAGTGATACATTGAGACAGAATGCTCTTGATGGCGCAACTGTGAAAGTTGGCAAGCGTATTCACCATCATGACAAATTTTCTCAGCTGCCCGAGGAAGAAGAGACGTTGTTGGGTCTTTGTAACCAGTGCATCCACCTGAAGAATCCAAGAAAGTTTGTTGTGGATGGCCACACCCAGGACCTTGATTCTCTGCACTCGTTTTACCTCTGTGCTGTTAATGTGTAGAGGGACATAAGGAACATCTGGCCGAAAGTCAATAATGAGTGCCTTGATTTTGCTGGAATTGAGAGCTAGGTTGTTGTTGCTATCTGAGATTCAACCGACTATGGTGGTGTCATCAGCGAACTTGTAAATGGCATTAGTCTGGTATTTGGCGACGCAATCATGGGTATACAGTGAGTACGGTATGCACCCCTGGGGGACTCCAGTGTTGAGTGTTAGTGAAGATATATCTTCACTGATTGTGGCCTGTGGGTCAGGAAACTGAGGATCCAGTTGCAGAGAGTGGGCTTAGTCCGAGATCACTAAGTTAAGTAATCAGTCTGGAGGGGATAATAGTTTTGAAGCCTGAACTGTAGTCAATGAGTAGGATTTTTGCGTAGCTGTTCTTGGTGTCAAGATGTTCTAGGGAGTAGTGAAGGGCAAGTGATGTGGCATCTGACGTGGATTTTTGGTTTGATGGGAAAATTGGGTTTTTGAAGAAATAATGACTAGGTTTTAAGGCAGAGCAGTGGGCATGCTCTATATGGACTTCAGTAAGGTGTTCTACAGAAGGTTCCTCATGGTAGACTGGTTGGTAGGTTAGATCACATGGAATACAGGGAGAACCAGCCATTTGGATACAGAACTGTCTCGAAGGTAGGAGTTTAGAGGGTTGTGGTAGAGACTTGCTTTTCAGCCTGGGGACCTATGACCAGCAGTTGTCACAAGGATCGGTGCTGGGTCCACTGCTTTTGTCATTTTATATGAATGTTTTGGTTGCGAACGTATGAGGTATGATTAGTAAGTTTGCAGCGGACACCAAAATTGGAGGTGTAATGGGCAGTGAAGAAGATTACTTCAGAATGCAATGGGCCCTTGATCAAATGGGCCATTGGGTTGAGGAATGGTAGATGGGGTTTTAGTTTAGATAAATGTAAGGTGCTGCATTTTGGAAAGGGAAATCAGGGCAGAATTTATACACTTAATGGTAAGGTAGTGGGGAGTGTTGCTGAACAGAGATCTTGCAGTGCAGGTTCATAGTTCCTTGAAAGTATAGTTGCAACTAGACAGATAGTGGAAAAGTGTTTGTCTTTATTGGTCAGTATATTGATTATAGGAGTTGGGAGGTCAGATTGAGGCTATACAGGGCATTGGTTAGGTCAGTTTTGGAATACTATGTTCAATTTTGGTTTCCCTGTTATAGGAAGGATATTTTGAAACTTGAAAGGGTTCAGAAAAAAATTACAAAGATGTTGGCAGGGTTGAAGTCTTTGAGCTTTTGGAAGAGGCTGAATAGGCTGGGGCTATCTTTCCTAGAGATTGAGGCTGAGGGGTAACCATATAGAAGTTTATAAAATCATGAGGGCACTTCTGAGAAGGATTCTGGAAGGACTCTGTGCCAAACATCTCTATGACTTTATGATGCATCTCAGTCAGTGTGACTGGGGAGGGGAGTGAAGAGCTGGTGTTAGTGAACCATGCAAGGGCTTCCAACAAAGAGGGTGCTGCTGAAAACGATTCTGGGAAGAGTCACCTCAGTCACTGTCCAGGAGTGAATAAAAGTAAGGCAACTTATAGTAGATGGCAATTTTTGGAGCAGCCATTTTCAGAAGGGCAGCTTTGTGGTTGAACTGCTGCTGGAGGTTTAAATGTAGGCTTAAGAGAATACCTGGCTTCGGTGACAAAAGGTAAGGGAGAAGTAAAGGACGTTTAACTGTGAAGTCACAGGCAGCAGATAAGTGAGTGACTGGTGAGTAGTTTTCCTTCTCTTATTTTCTCTCCGTTTTGCTACTGTTGTTAACTTAAGGGTTAAGTCATGGCACGAGAGTCCAGACCCATGTCATGCTCCTCCTGTGTGATGTGGGAATTCAGGGACTATTCTGATGACTCAGACTCCTTCACGTGCAGGAAGTGAGCCCAGCTGCAGCTCCTGTCTGACCACTTGACAGATCTGGAGCTGCAGCTGCAGCTGGATTAACTTTGGAGCATGCGCGAGGCTGAGGGAATCATGGATAGCATGTTCAGTAACTTGGTCACACCACAGATAAAAATGACTGAACAATGTAGGGAATGGGTGACCAACAGACAGCGAAAGGTTAAGAAGGCAGTGTTTTGGATACTGTTGGGTAGAATGGCTCAGCAGGGGAGGGTGGCAGTGGCCAAGTTCATGGCACTGTGGCTGGCTCTGATGCATAGGAGGGCAGGAAAAAAGTGGCAGAGCTATATGGATAGGTTTTCTGTGTCCCCACATGAGTGCAGGATGGTCTATTGCCACCCTGGTGCAAGGGTCAAGGATTTCTCAGACCAGCTGCAGGACATCCTAGGGCTTGTGGACAGAAGTGGACGTGGAGAATATGGAGGTAGTAGGAAAACAGCCAGCTGTTGTGGTGCATTTAGTCACCAAGTACATATGCGAGGGGAAAAAAAAACAGGATGATGTCCTACAAGCTGAATTTAAGGAGTTCGGAGTTAACCCAAAAAGTAAGACCTCAATAGGTAGTAATCTCGGGTTTGCTACCAGTGCCACATGCTAGCCAGGGGTGGAATGGCAAGATAGCTAAGATGAATATATGACTTGAAGGATGTGCAAGGAGGGGTGGGGGTGTGTGGTGGAGTCAAATTCTTGGGACATTGGAAACTGCTCTGGGGAAGTGGGACCAGTACAGACAGGACAGTCTTCTTCTTGGCAGGACTGGAACCAATGTCCTGGGGGAGGTGTTTGTTAGTGTTGTTGGGAAAGGTTTAAACTAATATGACAGGACCACAGAAACCACTGCAGGAAATTGGAAGGAAGTAAAATGGGAACAGAAACAAAGGACAGTAAGGGGAAGTGAAACTGAAGGCAGAGAAACTAAAGACAAAAATCAAAAAGGGCCATATTTCACAATGACTCCTAAACAACAATAAATATCAAAATAATGATTCCAAAGGTTCTGTGTCTCAATGCGAGGAGGAGTTGTAATAAGGTGGATGAATTAATTGTGCAAACAGTTATTAATGGATATGATGTAATTGGGATCACAAAGACCTGGCTCCAGGGTGACCAAGGATGGGAACTCAACTTCCAGGGTGGTTCAATTTTCAGGAAAGACATACAGACAGGAAAGGGAGGTGGGGTAGCATTCCTGGTTACGGAGGAGATTAACACAATATTAAGGGAGGACATTAGCCTGGTTGATGTGGAATCTGTATGGGTGGCGCTGCGGAACACCAAAGGAAAAAAGACATTAGTAGGAGTAGTGTACAGATCACCAAACGGTAGCTGTAATATTAGGGACTGTATCAAACAGGGAATTAGAGATGCTGCAGTAAGGGTAGTTATTATGGATGACTTCAATCTACGTATTGATTAGACGACCAAACTGATAGCAATCCGATGGAGGAGGATTTCCTGGAATGTATTAAGGATGGTTTCCTAGACCAATTTTTTGAGGAACCAATTGGAGAGCAAGCCATCCTAGACAGAGTATTATGTAATGAAAGAAAATTAGTTAGCAACATTGTGGTGCGAGATCCTTTGGAGAAGAGTGACTGTAGTATGGTCGAATTTTTCATTAAAATGCAGAGTGACACAATTAAATCAGAAACTAGGGTCCTAAACTTAAAGAAAGCTAACTTTGATATTTTGAGGCATATATTGGTTATGATAAACTTGTCAAGGATACTTAAGAGGTCTATGGTGGATAGGCAATGGCACACACTTAAAGAACACACGGGTGAACTTCATCAATTGTACATCCCTGTCAGGTGTAACAGTAAATTAGGGAAGGTGGCTTAACTGTGGCTAACAAGGGAAATCAGGAGCAGTGTTAGACCAAAGAAGAGGCATATAATTTGGCCAGCAAACCTGAAGACTGGGAGAAATTTAAAATTCAGCAGAGGAGGACAAATGGTTTAATTCAGAAAGAGAAAATAAAATATGAAAGTAAGCTTGTGGAAAGCACTAAAACTGACTGCAAAAACTTCTACAGATATGTGAAGAGATAGACTGGTAAAGACAAATGTAGGTCCCTTGCTATTAGAATAAGGTGAATTCATATTGGACAACAAAGAAATGGCAGACCAATTGGACAAATATATTTTAGATCTGTCTTCACTAAGGAGGACTTAAATAACCTTCAGTAAATGCCAAGGGATGGAGGATCAAGCTTGAAAGAGGAACTGAAAGGAATCCTTATTAGTCAGGAAATGGTATTGGGAGAAATTGATGGATTAAAACCTGATAAGTCCTCAGGGCCTGATGCTTTGCATCCCAGAATATTTAAGGAAGTGGCCTGAGAAATAGCGGATGCATTGATGATCATTTGCCAGCATTCTGTAGTCTCTAGAAGAGTTCCAATTGACTGGAGGGTAGCTAATGTAACTCCACTCTGTGAAAAAAAAGAGGAGAGAGATAATGGGGTGGTTAGCCTGACATTGGTGGTGGGGAAAATACTGGAGTCAAATCATTAAGGATGTAATAACTGACCATTTGAAAAGTGGTAACCGAATCAGTCCTAGCCAGCATGGATTCACTAAAGGGATATCATGCTTGACAAATCTTATGGAATTTTTTGAGGATGTAACCAATGGAATAGACAATGGTAAATCAGTAGATGTTGTTTATCTGGACTTTTGAAAGGCTCTTAACAAGATCCCACACAAGAAATTAGTCATAAAAATTAAAATTCATGGTATCGGAGGTAATGTATTGTTATGGATAGAGAACTGGCTGACAGACAGGAAGCAGGGAGTTGGAATAAATGGATCCTTTTCAAAGTAGCAGGCAGTGATGAGTAGGGTGCTCCAGGGTTCAGTGCTGGGACCTCTGCTATTCACAATATATGTTAAGGATTTGGATGAAGGAATTGAATGCCATATCTCCAAATTTGCAAATGATACTAAAATGGGTATCATTTTAGGAGCATGCTAAGAAGTTGGAAGGTGCTTGGACAGGTTGGCCGAGTGGGCAAATACTTGGCAAATGCAATATAATGTGGATAAATGTGAGATTATCCACTTGAGTCACAAAAAACAGGCAGGCGGATTATTTTCTGAATGATGGCAGTTTAGGAGAGGGTGAGGTACAATGAGACCTGGGTATCATGGTGGAACAGTCACTGAAGGTTGGTATGTAGGTGCAGCAGGCAATGGGAAAAGCTAATGGCATGCTGTCCTTCATAGTGAGAGGATTTGGGTATTGGAGTAAGGATGTCTTGCTGCAGTTATACAGGGCCTGGGTGAGGCCACACCTTCAGTATTGTGTGCAGTTTTGAGTCTTCCAGTTTGAGGAAGGACATTCTTGCTGTTGAGTGAGTCCAGCAAAGGTTCACCAGACTGATTCCTGGGATGGTGGGACTGACAAATGATGAAAGACTGGATCAACTGGGTTTGTATTCGCTAGAATTCAGAAGATTGTGAGGAGAGCACATAGAAACATACAAAATCCTGATGGGACTGGACAGGCTGGGTGCAGGAAGTATGTTCCCAATGTTGAGGAAGTCGTGAACAAGGGATCACATTCTAAGAATAAGTAGTAAGACATTCAGGACTGAGATGAGGATGAATTTCTTCATTCAGAGTTGTGAACCTGTGGAATTCTATCCCACAAGATGCTGTTGGGGCCAGTTCATTGGATATATTCAAGAGGGAGCTGGGTGTGGCCTTTGCGGCTATAGGGAGAGGGCAGGAATGAGATACTAAGATTGCATGATCAGCCATAATTGTATTGAATGATGGCTTGAAGGGCTGAATGGCCTACTCATGCACCTATTTTCTATGTTTCTGTGAGGAGCATAGATAAGATGAATAGCCAAGGACTTTTTCCTGGGGTAGGGGAGTCCAAAATTAGAGAGCATAGGTTTAATGTGAGGGGAAAAAATTAGAAGCAACCTACAGGACAACTCTCTCATGGAGAGGATGGTTGTGTGTATGAAATGAGCTGCCAGAGGAAGTGGCAGAGGCTGGTACAATTACAACATTTAAAAAGCATCTGGACCGGTATATGAATAGGAAGGTCTGAGGGATATGCTGGCAAATGGATTAATTTAGGATATCTGGTCAGCATGGATGAGTTGGATCATAGGGTCTGTTTCCATGCTGTACATCTCTATGACTCTATTTACATCTAACACAATTTTAAGGACCATTATGTAACATAACACCATTATGTTACAGTGCTCAAACACCAGAGAGAATCCATTCTCTTACATTAATAGGCCTGTTTCTTTCCATTCCTTGAAAGTTGTGTAGCTTTCATTTGTCATATCTGCACCTAGGCTTTCCCACCTTCAAATAATCCCTCCTGGTTCTAAACAAATACTTCTGGTCTGGAGATTTCAAATAAAACTCAGGTAACCCATTTCCTAACTTTTTTGAACTAACTAATTTCTCTAGGAGAAACTATTTCACACATCTAACTTCAACAAGGACTTCTGCACATTTAAAACAAAAGCTTTCTATACCATGGGATTTTCCCCTAAGCAAAATAAAAACTCTGATCCTTTTAAACTGAAAGCAAGCTAATACTTCTCAATGTTTACTGTTTGCACTTGTAAAACTGTCCCAATGCAAACAAATTTCCATTATCAACCAGAGACTGTCTCATACTGCTTTTAAAAAATCATGGCTCCAGAAATATTGACAAGTTAACCATTCCAGTCTCTTGCAAACAGATCAAAACCCACATGTTGTTAGTTCAAACTCTAACACAAACTCTAACACAAACTCTAACACAAACTCTAACACAAACTCTAACACAAACTCTAACACGACATCACATATTACAGCTGAAAATTTGTTGCTGGTTAAAGCACAGCAGGTTAGGCAGCATCTCAGGAATAGGGAATTCGACGTTTTGAGCATAAGCCCTTCATCAGGATTCCTGATGAAGGGCTTATGCTCGAAACGTCGAATTCCCTATTCCTGAGATGCTGCCTAACCTGCTGTGCTTTAACCAGCAACACATTTTCAGCTGTGATCTCCAGCATCTGCAGACCTCATTTTTTAATCACATATTACATCCAACCAAAGAAGAATGATAATGTATCATGTAGAGGCATAAAGACACATTTTCAGCACTCGTCAAAAGTAATCTACCTTCATGTTGGGAATTGTCGCAATGTAATATCTTGGGGAAGGAGGGACGATTTGGGAACTGATACAAATGAGTTGATATTATGTAATAATGAGATGTAAGTGCCTGAAATAAGAGCATTACTACTCATTAACAAGATTCAAAACTCATTGGTTATATTCCAAAGGGAAATCGGAAATATTTTACTTCATATCTAGAATCTGATTTTTCTATTTTCACTGAAGTTCTCTAACTTGCTTACCATCGCACATGCTCTCTAAGGGAGCTTAAAATTCTACCCGTGGCTTTAAGAGCTTGGGTCAAAAAGTGATTGATTGGGAATTGGCCCAAAATTAAAAGGAAATAATGTCAGACCGTATTGGATTTAGAATTAAATGGAGTGCCTGGGAGCACAGTTCCTGATTCCAGTTTGCATAGTTATATTAATTTTTAAAATATATAAAATTTGCTTACATTTGTACTTCATGTTGAACTTGCAAAAGCAGTAGAAAGGAAGGAACTTGTCTAAAAAGTACAGAATGAGTTTAGCAAAATGTGAATGGGGTAAATAATGACCAACAAACTTTAACACAAAAATATTAAACACTGCAGAGGAAGGAAAATGGGCACTGTGTACCTTTTATAAAAATGGAATAACCAGGGAAGAAATTGAAAGGAAGTTTAGAAGTCTTTAATAGCTCAATGTTCAACATGTCTCGTAGATGCAGATCAGCCAATCAACACTGCCACTGGACTTGAGCAAAATAGCAGAAACTATGCTGTACCCTGATCACAGAATATCTTGCCCCCTCTTTCCATTTCTGGGTGCGAAGAACCGTGGTAGACATTTAAGCACTGGCAGGAATGCAGAGAAAAGTCACAAGTTGATGCTTGTTGTCAGAGGCCTCATTTAGGAGGAAAAAATATGAATGAGTGATCTTATCAAGGTAAATTAACTAGTAAATCGTTTAGAAAATCCTGAATACAACATTAAATTAAAGTAGGCATAATGGAGAAGTAACTTGTTTATTGTAAGAAACTAAGAACCAATTTGCTATGAGCTCTTTTAGCAATGATGACAAAAACAGTTTCATTGCCAGCTCCTTCCCCCAAATTCTCAGCTTATTCATCATGCACAAATTTAAAATATTATCTGTAAGTTTGTTTGTAATCCAGCAGTGATAGGCAAGAGACATTCCCAATATAGATCTGTACAACTATAATATGTCAGATCATGCAAATTAATATGGTCATAAAGACTTAGTGGTTTAAAATAAATTTCATGCTTATCAATTAAAATTTTTTTTTAAAACAATAATGTGCAGAATGGGAACCTGCTCAACAGCGCTCAGGAGAACATGTCATCAAACAAACTTTATATAATAGGAGAATAAAGGTGTGCTTTGTTATCTGTAACAAGGCAGTTTCAGCTATGTCACATTCCAAAATCATTGGCGTGTATAGACCTGCCACAGGGAATCCCCAGGTAGTTTTCAGAAATTGCAATATGCACATATCCTGATTAGGTAAGTTACAGGAAATTCATAGACAATATCTTCAAACTTCTCACTTCCACTTGTTCAGAATTGGAACTGAGAAGCAGAGGCAGCACTAATATAGGTATGTGAAATAGTAAATGTTTTACAGTAATATTTAATAGAAAATGTAAAAATAATAGATGTGGTATCAAATGTACAGTATACACGTTAATTTAGATAAAGAGGCAAAAGGGGTAGTGTTCAAATTTGGAAAAATGGAAATATAGGTGGCAGAGTTAATGACTGTGAAAACCAATGGGAGCTGCAAAGTTTTATTGATAAACTAGTGGAATGGGTATAGAAAAATAGCAGGGAATAAGGTGTCAATAAATGTGACATGGTGTATTTTATATTGCTTTTATCTTGAATGGGGAAAAGCTGGCTGACTTGGAAGCACAAGAAGTTTGAGAATTCACATTGCTATTAAAAGCAGAATCTCAAAAGTGTAAAACCACAAATGGAACACTGAGTTCATGGCATGAGGTTGAGAATATAAAAGTTGAAATATAGGGTGAATCTTTGTAACAATTATAGTGATGTTACAGTTGGAGTACTGCAGCTTTGGTGAGGCAGCAGATGGAGGCACCATGCAGATTTGTAGGTTGTTGCTGCATATGCAATTTCAAAGAAAAATATGAAAATTGGAACTGTTTTCTTTGAACTGAGGAAATTAATTTATTGATAGATGTTTAAAGTAATGAAATATTTCAATAAATAAGTAAACAAATTATTTCTCATGGTTGAAGCATTGATAATCAGAGAACAATGTTTTAAAATGTGTAGCAAAATCACTCAAGGTGACATGAAAAATAGTTTCACGCAATGAGAATAAGATTTGAAATACACTGCCTTATTAGTTCGATGGTTATTGATTCAATGGTAGCTTCAAAAGGGAATTTGATCAATATTTTAAAGAGAAAAACCATTTTGGGAAATGAGAAAAAGCAGCAAGTGGAACTAACTAGATTGCTGTTAGAGAATCAGCATAGATTTACATAACTGAACAACTTTGTATTGTACATTGCCATTCTATGATTAAGGGGTAATTGATGAAAGTATTTATAACTAATAGAATGCAATTGAAATAGACTATTTCTGCTGATGAATGTGTCCAGAGGGAGGGGGCATAGATATAAGATGATGAGCATGAAAGCTTTATTATTTTTCATCAAGTTTCGTGAGAATACATTACCAGTTTTAGTATGAATAAAGACACCTCTGTCACCAAGTGCAATGTTTCAGGTGTCACAGTTTGAGGATATAGGGTAAGCCATTTAGGATTGAGATGAGATTTCTTCACCCAGAAAATAGTGAGACTGTGGAATTCTGTCATAGAAAGGAGTTGAGGTGACTTTCAAGAAGGAGTTAAACATAGTTCTTTGAGATAAAAGAGTCAAAGGATATAGAAGGAAAGTAGGAACAGGACACCAAATGGGATAATCAGCCATGATCAAAGAGCATATTGAATGACCGAGCAAGCTTGAAGGAACAAATAGCGTACTCCTGTTCCTTTTTATAGGTATCCGCAACATAGTTTTAAGTACAGCAAAAAAAGTAGTTTAGTATTGATAGCTTTAACCTACATTCACTTCTGATTTTTCAACTTAATAAAATAATAATAAAACCAAGAGTTCACCAGTGTTCAGACTCTCACGTCTAGAAATTATAAAATTGCATTTCATTTTCATTCAATATATTGCTATTTCAATAATTTCAGTTGCTTATCTTCATTTTTAAATGCCTTTTGGAAAGAACAGTTAAAAAATGTTGTATTTTTCCAACTTTCTTTTCTCCATGAACATTCAAAATAGGAACAGAAGTAGACTATTCAGCCCCTTGACTCTGCTCCATATTCAAAAAGATGGCTGAACTATTTGTCTCGCATTCCAAACTCTCTCCTACCTCAAATAACATTTGATTTCTTTGTCTTACAAGAATCTACCTTCTTCTGCCTTAAAGATATTTAATGATCCCACCTCACAGCCTTCTGAGGCAGCGTTTCAAAGAGTCACAAACCACAGACAAAAAAAATCCCTTCTACTGTTTTACTATTACCTTTTTGGCATTTTATAACAATGGTCCCTAGTTCTGGACTAACACACAGGAAAACATCCTTTCCATTTCCATCTTTTCAAGACCATTCAGGATATTATACATTTCAATTAAGTCACCTGTCACTGTTCTAAGGTCCAATGGAAACAAGCCCAGTCTGTCCAGCCTCTCTTCAGAAGACAGTCAACTCACTCCAGCCATGAATCTGGTAAACCTCCTGTGAACTACCTCCAATGCATTTATATCCTTATTTCAAAAAGGAGACTGAAATTGTGTTTGTGATGTGACCTACCGATATCCTGTATAACTGTGGTATAATGACCTTACATTTAAATTCAATTAATTTTGCATAAAGGAGAGGATCCAGTTAGCTTTCTTGATGAAGTGTTGTCTCTGCATACCAACCCTTTGCAGCTCATGCACTAGGAGTAAGTGAGGACTGCAGATGCTGGAGATCTGGGTCTAGAGTAGAAAAGCACAGCAGACCAGGCAGCAGAGGAGCAGGAGAATTGACGTTTCGGACATAAGCCCTTCTTCAGGCTCATTCCTGATGATGAAGAGCTTATGTCCAAAACGTTAATTTTCCTGCTCCTCAGAGGCTGCTTGGCTTGCTGTGCTTTTTCAGCATCACACTCTTGAGCTCATGCACTAGAACAACTAAATCTCTTTGCACTTCAATTTCAACAGTCATTGTCCATTTAAATAATACTTGACTTTTTAAAAATTCTTTCTGACAAAGTGAATATTTTACTTCTGCCACATTATACTCTATTTGGGGAGCTTTTGTGGTGCTATGGTGATGTCCCTACCTCTGAGCTAGAAGGTCTGCGTTCATGTCCCACCTCCTTCAGATGTTATTAATAACATGTCTGAATATTAAAAATATGGACTTCATCTGGCACTTAGTCAATCAATCTGTAACCTCCTATGTCATCTGCAGAACTTTACTTTTCTACAGTTCTTGGTGTGATCTGTGAACTTAGCTACCATGCTTTCACTCCTCTTATCTCAGTCATGAACATAAATTATAAAAGGTTGAGGACCCAGCACGGAACCTAGCAGAGCCATACTCCTCACAACCTGCCAATCAGGTGAAGATCCAAATCTGTATACTCTGTTTTCTGCCAGCCAATCTTCTATCCAATGCTAATATGTTACTCCTACATTCAGCTTTTTATTTTCCGCAGTAACCTTTTGTATTGCTTATCAAACACTTCCTGGAAATTCAACTGCAGCGTGTCTACAGACTCCCTTTTATCTATAGCAAATGTTATTCCTTCAAATAATTCCAATAAATTTATTGACAATTCCTTCTTGACAAAACCACACTGTCTCTTCCTGATTACCTTTAGTACTTCTACATGCACTCATATAATTTTTCTCATGATCATTTCTGACCTGTTTCTCATGATAGATGTCAAAACAACAGCCCTATAGTTTCCTACTTTCTGCCTCTCCCCCCTTCTTGAATAAGGAGGTTATATTTGCAACATTCCAGTCTGATGGAATGTTTTCTGAATCAAGGAAATGTTAGAAAGTTAACACCAATGCATCTACTCACTCATTAGTCACCTCTTTTAGTCTGTTGGGACCTGGTATCTTCTAACATACAACTCCATCGGTTTGTTTAGCACAACTTCCCTTGTGGTTGTCATTTCAGCAAGTTTGCTTTTAGCCACTTTCCCAATGATGATAATTTCATTAATTTCCTCTCTCTCCTTCTTACTGATTTACAGATATTACTGGAATATTCTTTTTTGTATCCTCTTTAGTGAAGAGACAAGCAAATTATTTGTTTCATTCACCATTTCCTTATTATCTACATTACCCCTGCATTCTCACTCTCTAGAAGACTAATACTCACGGATTCCTAGAGTCATATAGTGCAGCAAAAACCTTTCAGCCCATCGAGCCTGCACTAACCTAACTACCACCAAAAGTGTGCTAATCCCAATTTCCTGCACTCAGCCCATATCCTTGATTGTTAGATATTTGAAGCACTCATCCAAATATCTTTTAAAGGTTATACAATTTCCAGCCTCCATTGCCTTTTCAGGCAATACATTCCAGATTCCCACCACCCACTGACTGATCATTTTTTTCAAAATCTTCTCTGAACCTCCTGCCCCTTACACTAAAACTATGATTGACCACTCAACCAAGGGGAACAGCTGTTCTCTATTCACCCTGTCCCTACCCCTCAATCTTACATCCCTCAATCATGCCCCCCTCCTCAGGCTTCTCTGCTCAAAAGAAAACAATCCAAGCCAATCTAATCTCTTCTTACAGCTCAATGTCTCCATTTCTAGGCAGTATCCTGGTGACCGTACTCTGGACCCCCTCTTGTGCTGTCTCATACTTCCTGTAGTGAAGTGACCAGAACTACACACAGTACTCCAGTTATTGCCTAACCAACACTCTGTACAACTCCTTGCTCTTATACTCTGTGCTACCACAGATGAAAGTAAGTGCCCATATGCATTCTTAACTATCCTATTCAATGCTCTGCCAACTCCAGGGCTCTGTGAATAATTACCCTAAGATCATTCTGTTTATCTAAACTATCCAGTGTCCTGCCATTCATTAAATACTCCCTCATCTTGTTTCTTCAAAAATCCATCACCTCCCACTTCTGAGGGTGGCACGGCGGTTCACTGGTTAGCACTGCTGCCTCTCAGCACCAGATTCAATTCCACTCTTGGGTGACTGGAATTTGCACATGTTTCCCATGTCTGCATTGCTTCCTTCCGTGTGCTCCAGTTTCATCCCACAGTCCAAAGATGTGCAGGTTAGGTGCTTTGGCCATGCAAAATTGCCCATAGAGAATATGGATATGTAGGTTAGGTGGATTAGCCATGGGAAATGTAGGGTAGAGGGTTGGATCTGGATGGGATGTTCTTCAGAGGGTCAGTATAGACTCGATGGGCTGAATGGCCTGCTTCCATGCTGAAGGATTTCAATCATTCTGTGAAATTCCATCTGCCACTGGTCTGCCCATCTGACCAACCGATTTATATATTCCTGTAAACTACAATTAACTTCTTTGCTATTAACCACTCTACCAATCTTGCAAATTTGCTTAACATTCCTCTCATACTTTCATCTATAACAAACAATAAGGGTCCCAACGTTGAACCTTGTGGTACACCAATGGACAGTGGCCACTAGTCACTCAAACAGCCTTCTTCCATTATCTTTTGTGTCCTATTGCTAAGCTAATTTCTGATCTATTTCATCAAGTTTCCCTCAGTTCATGTGCTTTAACCTTCTCAATCAGTCTCCTGTTTGGGACCTTGTCAAAAGCTTTGTTAAAATCAATATAAATGACATTAACTAAATTTCTCTCATCCACATGCTTGATTACATTTTCAAAAAAATTGTTAGGCATCATCTCCCTCTGATGAAGCCACACTGACTATCCCTAATTAACCCATGTCTGTCCAAGTGGGTATTAATTCCCTTTTTCAGAATTCTCTCCAATAATTTCCCTACCACTGACGTGACAATCATCAGTCTGTAATTTCCTGGCTCAACTCTACTATTCCTCTTAAAAAAAGTGGAATGACATTACCTGTCCTCCAGTCATAGAACATAGAAAAATACAGCGCAGTACAGGTCCTTTGGCCCTCGCTGTTGCGCCGATCCAAGCCCAACTAACCTACACTAGCCCACTATCCTCCATATACCTATCCAATGCCCATAAAGAGGGAGAGTCCACCACTGCTACTGGCAGGGCATTCCATGAACTCACGACTCGCTGAGTAAAGAATCTACCCCTAACATCAGTCCTATACATACTACCCCTTAATTTAAAGCTATGCCCCCTCATAATAGCTGACTCCATATGTGGAAAAAGGTTCTCATGGTCAACCCTATCTAAACTCCTAATCATCTTGTACACCTCTATCAAGTCACCCCTAAGCCTTCTTTTCTCCAATGAAAACAACCCCAAGTGCCTCAGCCTTTCCTCATATGATCTTCCTTCCATACCAGGCAACATCCTGGTAAACCTCCTTTGCACCCGTTCCAGTGCCTCCACATCCTTCCTATAGTATGGCGACCAAAACTGCACACAATACTCCTGATGCGGCCGCACCAGAGTCTGCAACAACTGCAACATGACCTCAGGACTCCAGAACTCAATTCCTCTATCAATAAAAGCCAGTACACCATATGCCTTCTTCACAGCACTATTTACCTGGGTGGCAACTTTCAGAGATCTGTGTACATGGACACCAAGATCCCTCTGCTCATCCACACTACCAAGCATCCAACCATTAGCCCAGTGCCCCATCTTCTTGTTACTCTTACCAAAGTGAATCACTTCACACTTACCTACATTGAACTCCATTTGCCACCTTTCTGCCCAGCTCTGCAGCTTATCTATATCCCGCTGTAACCTGTCACATCCTTCCTCACTGTCAACAACTCCACCGACTTTCGTATCATCTGCTAACTTGCTCACCCAACCTTCTAGCCCCTCCTCCAGGTCATTTATAAAAATGACAAACAGCAATGGTCCCAAAACCGATCCTTGCGGAACACCACTAGTAACTGCACTCCAATATGAACCTTTACCATCAACTACTACCCTCTGTCTTCTTCCAGCCAGCCAATTCCTAATCCAAACCTCCAACTCACCCTCAATGCCATACCTCCGTATTTTTTGCAGTAGCATACCATGGGGAACCTTATCAAATGCCTTACTAAAATCCACATACACCACATCTACCGCTTTACCCTCGTCCATCCCCTTAGTCACCTTCTCAAAGAATTCAATACGGTTTGTTAGGCACGACCTGCCCTTCACAAAACCATGCTGACTATCCAGATGTTCATAAATCCTATCCCTTACAATTCTCTCTAAGACTTTGCCCACAACAGAAGTGAGACTCACCGGCCTATAGTTACTAGGGTTATCCCTACTCCCCTTCTTGAACAAGGGAACCACATTTGCTATCCTTCAGTCTTCTGGCACTATTCCTGTAGACAACGAGGACATAAAAATCAAGGCCAATGGCTCTGCAATCTCCTCCCTTGCTTCCCAGAGAATCCTAGGATAAATGCCATCAGGCGCAGGGGACTTATCTATTTTCACCCTTTCCAGAATTTCCAACACCTCTTCTCTACATACCTCAAATCTATCCATTCTAATTAATTGTGACTCAATATTCACATCGGCAACAATGTCCTGTTCCTGAGTGAATACTGACGAAAAGTATTCATTCAGTGTCTCCCCAAACTCTTCAGCCTCCACACACAACTTCCCACTACTATCCTTGACTAGATCTATTCCTACCCTAGTCATTCTTTTATTCCTGACATACCTATAGAAAGCCTTTGGGTTTTCCCTAATACTACCAACCAAGGACTTTTCATGTCCCCTCCTTGCTGCTCTTAGCTCTCTCTTTAGATCCTTCCTGGCTACCTTATAACTCTCAATTGCCCCAATTGAACCTTCACGCCTCATCTTTACATAGGCCGCCCTCTTCCCTTTAACAAGGGATTCCAATTCCTTATTAAACCATGGCTTCCTCAAACGACCCTTTCCTCCCTGCCTGACAGGTACATACTTATCAAGGACACTCAATAGTTGCTCCTTGAACAAGCTCCACATATCGATTGCGCCCTTTCCTCGAAGCTTACTTTTCCAAGCCACGCATCCTAAGTCATGCCTCAACGCATCATAATTTCCCTGCCCCCAGCTATAACTCTTGCCCTGCAGTGCACACTTATCCCTCTCCATCACTAGAGCAGAGGTCACCGAATTGTGGTCACTGTCCCCAGAGTGCTCACCTACCTCCAATTCTAACACCTGGCCTGGTTCGTTACCCAGAACCAAATCCAGTATGGCCTCACCTCTTGTTGACCTGTCTACATATTGTGTCAGGAAACCCTCCTGCACACATTAGACACATTGGCACTTCCCTGTGGCCAGAGAGGAAATAAAAATTTGTCAGATCCCCTGCCATTTTCTGCCTCGCCTCGCAGGTGCACTTCAGCCAGGCCAGTATACTTGTCTGGTTTTAAGCCTGCCAGAGCCTCCAATACCTTCCCATTTTCTATGTCACCTGTGCAAGTTCCTCCTCATCCCTTTTTTCCTGGATTCTGTACCTATATTCTCCTTTTCCAGAGTGAAGACCGAAGAGAAGAAGTATTTATTCAACCACTTTCCAATATCCTGTGGCTTCACTCACAGGTTGCCCCCTTGGTCCCTAATGGGTCCTACTGTTTCCCTGGTAACTGCTTCCTTTTAGTGTATTTATAAAATATCTTAGGATTCTTCCTAATCCTGTTCGTAAGTCATTTTTCATGCCCCTTTTTGCTCCTCTTAAGTTCCCTCCTACACTTCCTATATTCCCTTAGAACTGCTCCCTTCAGACTTACTAAAAACCCTACTTTCTCTGTGCAGTCCTAATTGTCCTTGACACCCAATAAGTCCTGTGAACTTATTGCTCCTTCATTTCCCTTTAAACATACTATATTGGACCTGTACTCTCCCCGGCTTCTTTTTGAATGTCTCCTCCCTCCTCCCATTTGGTCCACTGTAGACTTATACAATACAGCACAGGCACAGGCCCTTTGGTTCACCAAGCCTGCACCAATTCTAATTCTAATTCTTACTTAGACCAGCTACACACTGCCCTTATGTGGTGGTTTCCATCCTTCTATTCATCTCCTGTTCATCTGTCTATCAAGATTTGCTGTGAATGTTGTTAACATGCCTGCTTCCACCAAATCCAAGGTAGTGCCTTCCAGGCACCCATCACCCTCTGAAAAATTTATGTGGATATTTACACCCAGATCCCTCTATGTTAATGCTTTAAGGGTTCTGCCATTTATTGTATAATTCACATATGAATTTGACCAATCAAAATGCATCACCCAGCATTTGTCCATATTAAACTCCTCCTGCCTTTCTCTGCCCAAATCTGAAATCTATCCATATCCCACTGTATCCCTTGACAGTCTGCCTCTCTGCAACCTGCCAATTTTGGTGTCATCACAACCTTACTAATGAGACCACCCACATTTTCCCACATATTGTATATATACTACAAACAAAGATCCCAGCACTAATCCCTGCAGAACAACATTAATACTGATCTCCTTTCCAAAAAGCACCCTTTCACTGTTATTGTCTTCAATGACTGAGCCAGATTTGTATCCATCTAGCCAGTTCACCCCAGATCCCATGAGCCTCTATCTTCTGTACTAGCCTGTCATGAGGTACCTTTTCAAATACCTTATTAAAGTCCATGTAAACAACATCTACTGCCCTTCCTTCATCAATCATTCTTGTCACCTCCTCAAAAACCTCAATCAAGTTGGTGAGACATAATCTTCCCTGCACAAATCCATGTTGCCTATCCCTATCAAGTTTGTTTGTTTCCAGATGTGAAAAAGTCATGTCTCTCATTATCTTCTTAACAGCTTCCCCACCACTGACGCCAGGCTCATCAGCCTGTAGTTACCTGGATTATCACTATTTCCCTTCTTAAACAAAGGAACAATTTTGGCCATTCTCTGGGCCTCTAGAACCTTGCCTGAGGCCAAAGAGGTTGCAAAGATATCCAGTTAACGTCTCAGCTATTTCTCCCTTGCATCACTCAGTCTTCTGGGATAGATCTTGTCTGGGGTTTAGATCAGAGTGGTGCTGGAAAAGCATAGCAGGTCAGGCAGCATATGAAGAGCAGGAAAATCGACGTTTCAGGCACAAGCCCTTCATCCTGATGAAGGGCTTTTGCCCGAAACATTGATTTTCCTGCTCCTTGGATGCTGCCTGACCTGCTGTGCTTTTCCAGCATCACTCTGATCTAAACTCTGGTTTCCAGCATCTGCAGTCCTCACTTTTGCCTAGATCTTGTTTGGTCCTGGGGGCCTGTGTACTCTAATATATTTCAAGACACCAACACTTCCTCCTTCATAATGTTGATGTGCTCAAGAATATTAACCTCAAAACCCTCAGTTCCTTCTGTTTGGTTAATACAGATATACTCATTAAGGATCTCACCCATTTCCTCTGGCTCTACACTTAACATCCCTCCTTTATCCTTGAGTGGGCTTACTCTTTCTAGTTACTCTGTTGCTCCTAAATACATGTATAAAATGCCTTGGAATTTTCCTTCATCCTCCTGGTCAAGGGCATTTCCTAGCCCTTTTCAGTCCTCCTAACTCTCCATTTGAGCTCCTTCCTACTTTCTCTATATTCTGAAATAGGACTTTGTCTGGTTTCAGTTGCCTAGACCTTAAGTATGCTTCCTTTTTTTGGCAAAGCTGATAATTTCCCCGGTCATCCAAGGTTCTTGAATCATATTATTCCGGACTTTCATTTTCACAGTAACATTGCCTGTCCCAACTGGTCTTTTACTTTGCCTGGTGGTCTAGTGGTTAGGCGTTGGCGCTTTCATCACCTTGGCCCAAGTTCAATTCCTGGTCAAGGAATGAGAATTTACAGGGTGGCACAATGGTTAGCATTGCTGCCTCATCGCTTCAGGGACCTGGGTTCGATTCCACCCTTGGGTGACTGTCTGTGTGGAGTTTGCACATTTTCCCTGTGTATGCATGGGTTTCCGTGGGTTGCTCTGGTTTCCTCGCACAGTCCAAAGATATGCAGGTTAGGTGGATTAGCCGTGCTAAGTTGTCCATAATGGATGTGATGTGCAGGCTAGGTGGGCTATCCATGGGAAACACTGGATTACAGGGACAGAGTAGGTGGATGGGTCTAGTTGAGGTGCTCTTTGGAGAGTTGGTATGCACTCAATGGGCCAAATGGCCTGCTTCCACACTGTAGGGATTCTATGAATAGACCTCCACATATCAGATCTGGATTTACCTTCAAACAACTACTCCTATTCAACATTCTCCAATTCTTACCTAATTCACTTATAGTTGGACTTTCCCCAATTTAACACCTTCATCTGAGGTCCACTCTTGTCTTTATCCATATGTATCTGAAAACCTGTGGAAATACAGTCATTATTTCCAAAATGTTCCCCCACTGAAATTTTGATACCAGGTCCAGTAATGGCCCTCATTGAACTATCCACATGCTGTTTCAAAAACAAACCTCCTGTACACTGAACAAATTGCTCCCTATCTAAACACCCCCAGCACTAAGGGAGTCCCAGTCAATATGGGGGGATGTTTAATCACCCACCACAACTATCCTGTTATTTTCACATCTTTCTAGAATCTGACAACATATTTCTTTCTCCATCTTCTGCTGGCAGGTGGGTGGTCTGTAGTACATTGCCAGCATTATGATTGCATGCTTCCTTTTCCTGAGTTCTATCCACAATGCCTTGCTGCAAGATTCTTCCAGGGTGACCTCCCACTACACAGCTCTGATATGCTCCCTAACCAGTAAAGAAATTATCCCACCTCTCTTGCTTCCTTCTCTATTTCATCTAAAACACTGAAATCCTGGAATGTAAAGCTAACAATCCTGTCCCTCTTTCAACCATGTCTCTTAATTTGGCAACATTGTAATTGCAGGCTGTTCATCTTGTTATACTTCTTGCATTGAAGCAAATACAGTCCAAGCCTCCAGTTCCGCTGAACTCAGCAAACTTTCCCTGACTGCTCTTCCTCTTAGCTATATTTGCCTTGGATTCAAGCTCTTCCCCAGTCTCTATACTTTCTGACCTGCTGCTCCAGATCCCATCCCTCTGCCATACTTGTTTGAACCCTCCCAAGGGGCACTATAGAACCTCCCTACTGGGATGTTGGTGCCTGTCCAGTTTAGGTGCAACCCTTCCTCCTTGTACAGGTCCCATCTTCCCTGGAAGGGATCCCAATGATCCACCTAAGTGAAGCTTACTCACAAGGAGCTGTTCCCAGTTTACTGTGGCCGAATCCTGCTTTATTTTACTAAAATTTGCCTTCCCCCAATCTAAAGCTATCTTTTCAGATCACCTTTTTCCTTGTTCCTAAGTTCTAACCACAAAGCCTCATTTGAGGATCCTTCCAAGGTATCATCCCGCCTTATTGCAATTGGCTCCTTAACTAATAGTGTTACACCACCACCTTTCTTACACACCTCTGTCCAGCCTAAAGATCCTAAATTCCAGAATGTTGAGTTTCCTGTCCAGCCCTTCCCTCAACTGTGTTTCTGTAATGGTAACAATGTCATATTTCCATGTGTCAATCCACACCATTAACTCATCAGTCTTGCCTATTACATTCTTAGCATTAAAGACCATCCAACCTTGCCTTACTCTCTTGACACCCAACATAGCTGAACTCACTGTGACTTGCTTCCTTTGCTTTAGCCTGTGTAACTGTTTCATTGATAGCCTGTGTCCCCTCCCCTCCCAGATAGGTTTAAGTCCTCCCAACACCACTGGCCAACCTATCTGCAAGGATGTTGATCCCAATGTGGTTCAGGTATAGACCATCCCATTTGACATGAACTATTTTTGAAAAGGTGGGACCAGTGATCCAGGAATCTAAAACCCTCCCTCTTGCACCAGCTCTTGAGCCACGCATTCATCGGTCCTATTTTCCTATTTCTCAGCTAGTAAATACATGGCATTGGGAGTAATCCAGAGATTACGACCATTGAGGTCTTTTTTATATCTGCTGCCTAGCTCCCTGAACTCTTTATGCAAGACTTCATTCCTCACTTTGCCTATATCATTGGTACCAACGTCTACAGGACCTCTAACTCATGACCCTGCCCCCTCAGGCTGCTGTTCAGTGAAATACGTGACATCCCTCCCATCAGGGCGGCAAGACACCATCCTGGAGTTCATGTATTCTGCCACATAAATGCCTGTTTACTCCCCTCATTAAAGAATCACCTATCACTATTGCTGTTCCTTTCTTCTTCTTCCCCTACTGTACAGTCAAGCTGCTTGTGGTGTCAGACGCTTGACCATGACTGTATTCCTCCGAGGTATCAGCCCTCCCATCAGCTTCCAAAATGGAATACTGGTTAGTGAGTGGGATGACAGGGGACTCCTGCATTACCTGCTTGTTCTTTCTGGACTGTCTAGTAGTCACCCATTCCCTTTTTTCCTCTAGTGCCTTGTGCAGTACTGAGACCACCTCTCTAAGCGTGCTAGCCATGTGATTCTCAGCCTTGCAGATGTGCCACAGTGCTTCCAGAAGCTGCTCAAACTCAAAGACCTGGAGCTCCAGCTTCGGCAGCTGGTAGCACTTTCTGTACATACAATCATAAAGCATGGAAACTGAACCTTCAGTCCAACTAGTCCATAATCCCAAACTAAACCAGTCCCACCTGCCTGATTCAGGGCCATACACCTCCAAACCTTACCTATTCATGTACTTATCCAAATATCTTTTAAGTGTCGTAATTGTACCCACATCTATCACTTCTTCAGGGAGTTCATTCCACACATGAACCACCCTCTGTTTAAAAAAAATACACTCATAACTTTTTAAAAATCTCTCTCCACTCACCTTTAATATTGTCTCCCTTTGGTTTTGAAATCCCCTATCCTAGGAAAAAGACAACTACCATTAACCCTATCTATACCCCTCATTATTTAATAAACTTCTATAAGATCGCTTCTCAATCTCCTACTCTTCAGTGAGAAAAAGTCCCAGCCTTCACCAAACTGAACTGTATTCCAGAAGAGGTAAAAACAATGACTGCGGATGCTGGAAACCAGATTCTGGATTAGTGGTGCTGGAAGAGCACAGCAGTTCAGGCAGCATCCGAGGAGCAGTACAATTGACATTTCAGGCAAAAGCCCTTCCTCGGGAATAAAGGCAGAGAGCCTGAAGCATGGAGAGATAAGCTAGAGGAGGGTGGGGGTGGGGAAAAGTAGCATCGAATACAATAGGTGAGTGGGGGAGGGGATGAAGGTGATAGGTCAGGGAGGAGGGTGGAGTGGATAGGTGGAAAAGAAGATAGGCAGGTAGGACAGGTCATGAGGACAGTGCTGAGCTGGAAGTTTGGAACTAGGGTGAGGTGGGGGAAGGGGAAATGAGGAAACTGTTGAAGTCCACATTGATGCCCTGGGGTTGAAGTATTCCGAGGCGGAAGATGAGGCGTTCTTCCTCCAGGCATCTGGTGGTGAGGGAGCGGCAGTGAAGGAGTCCCAGGCCCTCCATGTCCTCGGCAGAGTGGGAGGGGGAGTTGAAATGTTGGGCCACAGGTCAGTGTGGTTGATTGGTGCAGGTGTCCCAGAGATGTTCCCTAAAGTGCTCTGCTAGGAGATGTCCAGTCTCCCCAAGGTAGAAGAGACGGCATCGGGAGCAATGGATACAATAAATTATACTAGTGGATGTGCAGGTAAAACTTTGATGGATGTGGAAGGCTCATTTAGGGCCGAGGGAGAAGGTGTGGGCTCAGGTTTTGCTGTTCCTGCAGTGGCAGGGGAAGGTGCCAGGATGAAGGTATTCAAAAGGACTGAGCAATGAAGGCAAGTGTACCAAATACCTTTTTAATCCCCCTGCCTATATGTGATGCAAATTTTAAAATTATGTACCTGCACTCCTAGGTCCCTCTGTTCTACACCATTATCCAAGGCCTTACCATTAACCGTGTAAGCTTGACCCTTATTTGTTGCACCAAAATGCAATACCTCACGTTTATTCAGGTTGAACTCCATCTACCATTTTTCAGCCGATTGACCCATTTCATCAAGATCCCAATGTGGTCATCTAGGACACGGGTAGCATTCAGGACTCCTCACAAGACAAGCTGCACATTCCACTCGGGTGGCCTGTCCTGACATCTCTTAAACTTGCAATGAATGCCTTAGACTAGAGTTATTTGTCTGATTTTGTTCAACTTCCCATTCTATGACTAAGGTTTTGAAAAGTTTAACTGTAACTAAGTTCCCACTGCTCTAAAGTTGTAGAATAAGAAACAGTTAACCAATAATTGTCAGGTGCCCAGTACGCACCGATCTGTAGCCTGAAGTTCTATGATGTCAGCAAGAGCCACACTGAAGATTCTCAGTGTTCCTACTGCAGTTTTCTGGTGACTGTGTCTCCCCCAGCTGCTGTTTCTCCAAGCTAAGTGCCCTGTAAAGACTAGGCCCAAATCCGTGCCACTTTAGATTTATAGGCCTACCGATTACTGAGTCCCTCTCAGATTTAAAGATTTACCGGTTACTGTCCCCACCTCCCAGCTGCTGCTGCTCCAAGCTAAGTGTTCTGTAAAGACTTGCAGATCTCCAGAGAAAGTATATTCCTGTCAATGTGAAAGGAAAGGCTGGTAGGTATAGGGAATGCTGGATGACTAAAGAAATTGAGGGTTTGGTTAAGAAAAAGAAGGAAGCATATGTAGACAGGATAGATCGAGTGAATCCTTAGAGTATAAAGGAAGTAGGAGTATACTTAAGAGGGAAATCAGGAGGGCAAAAAGGGGACATGAGATAGCTTTGGCAAACAGAATTAAGGAGAGTCCAAAGGGTTTTTACAAATATATTAAGGACAAAAGGGTAATTAGGGAGAGAATAGGGCCCCTCAAAGATCAGGTAGCTATGGTGTGGAGCCACAGAAAATGAGGGAGATACTAAATGAATATCTTGCATCAGTATTTACTGTGGAGAAGGGTATGGAAGATATAGGAAAGATGTAGGGAAATAGATAGTGACATCTTGCAAAAATGTCCAGATTACAGAGGAGGAAGTGCTGGGTGTCTTGAAAAGGGTAAAGGTGGATAAATCCCCAGGACCTGATCAAGTGTACCTGAGAACTCTGGGAAGTCAGAGAAGTGATTGCTGGGCCTCTTGCTGAGATATTTGTATCATCGATAGTCACAGGCGAGGTGCCCAAAGACTGGATGTTGGCAAAACTGGTGCCACTGTTTAGGAAGGGTGGTAAAGACAAACCAGGGGACTATAGACTGGTGAGCCTGACCTTGGAGGTGGGCAAGTTGTTGGAGGGAATCGTGAGGGTTAGGATGTACATGTATTTGGAAAGGCAAGGACTGATTCGGGATAGTCAACATGGCTTTGTGCATGGGAAATCATGTCTCACAAACTTGATTGAGTGTTTTAAAGAAGTACCAAAGAAGATTGATGAGGGCAGAGCAGTAGATGTGATCTATATGGATTTCAGTAAGGCTTTCGACAAAGTTCCTCATGGGAGACGGATTAGTAACGTTAGATGGAATACAGAGAGAACTAGCCATTTGGATATAGAACTCGCTCAAAGGTAGAAGACAGAAGGTGTTGGAGGAGGATTGTTTTTCAGACTGGAGGACTGTGACCAGTGGAATGTCACAAGGATCGGTGCTAAGTCCTCTACTTGTTGTCATTTACATAAATGATTTGGATGCAAGCATAAGAAGTACAGTTAGTAAGTTTGCAGATGACACCAAAATTGGAGGTGTAGTGGACAGCGAAGAGGGTTACCTCAGATTACAACAGAATCTGGACCAGATGGGGTGATGGGCTGAGAAGTGTCAGATGGAGTTTAATTCAGATAAATGCGAGGTGCTGCATTTTGGGAAAGTAAATCTTAACAGGGCTTATACACTAAATGGTAAAGTCCTAGGTAGTGTTGCTGAACAAGGACACCTTGGAGTGCAGGTTCATAGCTCCTTGAAAGTGAAGTTGCAGGTGGTTCAGATAGTGAAGAAGGTGTTTGGTATGCTTTCCTTTATTGGTCAGAATATTGAGTACTGGAGTTGGGAGGTCATGTTGTGGCTGTACAGGACATTGGTTAGGCCACAGTTGGAATATTGCGTATAATTCTGGTCTCCTATCGGAAAGATGGTTGGAAGCTTGAAAGGGTTCAGAAAAGATTTATAAGGATGTTGCCAGGGTTGGAAGATTTGAGCTTTAGGGAGAGGCTGAACAGGCTGACGCTGTTTTTCCCTGGAACGTCGGAGGCTGAGGGGTGACCTTGTAGAGGTTTACAAAATTGAGGGCATGGATAGGATAAATCTTTTCCTGGGGTCGGGGAGTCCAGAACTAGAAGGCATAGGTTTAGGGTGAGAGGGGAAAGATATAAAAGAGACCTACGGGGCGACTTTTTCATGCAGAGGGTGGTACGTGTATGGAATGAGCTGCCAGAGGAAGTGGTGGAGGCTGGTACAATTGCAACATTTAAGAGGCATTTGGATGGGTATATGAATAGGAAGAGTTTGGAGGGATATGGGCCAGGTGCTGGCAGTTGGGACTAGATAGGGTTGGGATATCTGGTTGGCATGTACGGGTTGGACCGAAGGGTCCGTTTCCATGCTGTACATCTCTATGACTCTAGCTTATTCTTTTCCTTTTTAAATTCTTGTATAAAGTCTGTTTTCACATTCCTTCCTCTCAAAATCTAATATCTTCCTCCTGATTAACCTTTCCGCCATTCTCTGCTGTTCTTTATATTCTGACCAATCATTTGACCTGCCATTCATTTTCAGTTATGCTTTCTTTCAAGTTTGATGCTTTTCCTAACTTGTTTAGTTAACCGGATATTGTGTCTTCCATTTGGAATGTTTTCTTTTTACAGCAAGAATATAGTCATTCTGAGTATTTGAATTATCATCTTAAGTAGATGACTGTATGTTTATTGATTTGTCCCCTAGCCTGATATGACTGTTCACTTCAGCTAACTCCACTTTCATGCACACATACCTGCCCTTATTTTAGGCATAATGTACAATCTTTGATGCAATCTTCTTTTTATATGAGATGCAAAACTCAATTAAATTATGGTTATTGCTACGCTCCTTAATTCATTATATTGTGTATTGAGACATGATTGATTAAAGTCTAATATGACATGCTCTCTGGTCAATTCTAGAATGTACTGCTCCAAAAAACTATCTCCAAGGCATTCTTTGAAATCCTCATCCAGGCTTCCACTGCCAATGTGACTTTTCCAGTTTATATATAAATTAAAGTCACCATGGTTATTGCTGTGTCTTTATCACAAACACCTGATATTCCTTGTATACTTTGCCCCACATTGTGGTTACATTATCCAACTTACCTTTTCCTTCCCCTATATGTTGTCATTTCCATTAACAAGGGTATGGAATTAGTAGCTGTTACCCCCAACTGGTATTAATTTTTTTGTCTTTTTTGATGAGGCAGAACAGAATAATGTGAAGAGGAACAAATCTTTCTTCAGGTTTTCTCCTTTCTTTCCAAATAATCTGTTCATCAATTAAGGTATTCCCTTCTTTATTGAACTCCTATTCCCAACTAGAAGTGTAACAACAAATTTTACACTGTGAATGTACCCAGTGTTGTTCTTTAAAAATCAAATTATCTCCTGTTTAACAAATCTTTCTCTTTGTACAATTACATTAAATTCAGAGACTAGTGTTTGAGATTCCTATACTATCCTCTGAGACATTGAACCGAAGTGTGGGACATGTTTTTATGTACTCCCGGCATCATGGATACTATTGCAAGTTGGCAGAACAAAGGAAAATATTTCATATCTACTCTGCAAGTTGATGATTTATTTACTTGGAATATGAAGGGAAAGAAGAAAATGGCAACATTGGGAGGAAAATAAATTAGTACTTAAAAATCATCTTCAGTTATACATGTGATATGGAATGAACATTGTGTAAGATCTTCCCTTCCTGCACCCTATTTATTTCAGTAGAATACTCCATTTCCTCAAATCATTTTTATGAAGTGGAGCTTAATTTAGATAAATGCAAGACAAACAAGGGCATGACTTACACAGTTAATGTTTAGATTAGATTAGATTCCCTACAGTGTGGAAACAGGTCCTTCGGCCCAACAGGTCCACACGGACCTCTGAAGAGCAACCCACCCAAACCCATTCCCCTACACTTACCCCTTCACCTAACACTATGGGCAATTTTGCACGTCCAATTCACCTACCCTGCACATTTTTGGACTGTGGTAGGAAACCGGAGGAAACCCACGCAGACACGGGAAGAACATGCAAACTCCACACGGACAGTTGCCTGAGATGGGAATTGAACCCGGGTCTCTAGCGCTGTGAGGTAGCAGTGCTAACCACTGTGCCGCCCCAATCTTGAGGGGCAATCTTTTCATACATTGCGTGGTTTATTATAGAATGAACTGCCAGAGGAAGTGGTGGCTGCAGGTACAGTTCCAACATTTAAAAGACATTTGGACAGGAAAAGTTTAGAGGGATATGAGCCGACTGCAGGCAAATGGGACTAATTTAGTTGGCCTGGATACATTGAACTGGAGGGTCTTTCCATGCTGTAGGACTCTGACTCTCTCATCATAAATGTTACAGCCTCAACTAACAGACACACAGCTCTGTAATTCACTGGGAAGTACATGTTAGTATTAGGCTGCTCTTATATTGTCTTTTTAAAGTAAAAGAATAATCTGCCACTATGTGTTTACTTGCAGAAAGAATGAACATCTATTGTTCATGCATAATTTGAATTGTTTTACTGCAGAGAAATAGATGGAATGTTAGGCACACAATGTGAAAGGGGAGGGGAGCAAAGCTTTGAATAAACTATATTTCATTTCTAGAACATACAGTGCTGACACTGAACTGATGCTGCAGATTATTTGAACAGCCCCTATCAGCCATTTCCACCCAAACATTTGAAGAATGTGTTTCGCGAGCAGCAAATCTTACAGCACAGCTGGAAGACCTTAACACAAACCCTGCTGCTTCGAAATGAATAAAAATTACCACCGTACTGCAGCGTGTAATATATCAGTCTAGCAGTATTTTGCAAACCATCTCTATATTGTCAAACTGCTTGTATTAAGTGATATATTAACAGATATTTTAACAGATATTTTCGAAAACAAAACAAACACAAAAACAAACAAATCATAACTTATGTTTCTGGCAATTAGGGTATATACTATTCATTTGGATTCACGATATTTTCTATAATATATTCAACATTCCAAAATATATGTTTGGTAGGTATACTTTTTTTATCATTTTTTAAAAATAATATGATGCTTAGTTAGAATAGTGCCACATTGTGCTTTTAAACCCCGTGATCTGAAATAAGTTCAAATCTGTAATTATCTATCCAGTTTCACAATTACTCTGAATGTTGTGACTCAGAGTAAAATGCTCCCCTGTAGGGAGGAAGAAAAAACAAACTGAGGTCACTGGTTCCATTTCTGTGGGTGACTAGTTCTTGATAATTATTGGAAGGGAATATCGTTAAATAATTTGCCTGCATTTATTTATTTCTGCAAATAAAAAAATCCTTGTTTGAAGTATGGAGGATTAATGTGGGTATCCCTTCCTGTAGGGCTTTATCCACATTGATAGAGAAGGACTCTTTGGCTCATGAGCAGTGATAAAGGAGTATGCCTCACACCTGACCATACTCAATCACACTGGAATCCTGAGGGAGGCCACTGAGAGGGATGGCTGATAATAAGCCATTTAATTGACTAATTCAAAGTTTGTGAGAAGATTTGTAGTTCGGGTGCTCGTTGTTGTGGTTCTGTTTGCCAAGCTGGGAATTTGTGTTGCAGACGTTTCGTCCCCTGTCTAGGTGACATCCTCAGATGCCGGAGGAAAGATCACAGAAGCACTTTACAGAGGCTCCCAAGCTCGGAGGATGTCACCTAGACAGGGGACAAAACGTCTGCAACACAAATTCCCAGCTCGGTGAACAGAACCACAATATTTGACTAATTGGATATCTACTGCCACCTCCTGCTTTTCAGTCAGTCAGTCTCTAAAATACTCCAGTAAAATCCAATCAAAGCTGTGCTCTATCTTTGTAACACTAACAAGTTTCTTTAATATTTTCTGACCAGGTGAGGAGAGCTGACTTTGCTCTGCTTTTTATAATCTTTGGTTAGCTGCAACTAAGGTCTTATTTACTTTTAGTACATAGCTATACCTCATCTGAAATGATGGATGTTTAGGGATATCCTGGGTCAGCAGCAACTGTGAATACTGTAGATATCTTTAAGATCCACATGATCAAATACTACTTTGATTTGGTTGACTAATGAGCTTTGGTTCTGCAAGAGAGACTGAGAACAACAAAGAGTAAACAGTTTCCTTCAGATCAATTTTTCTCTCTGCTGCTCCACCAAAGCAGCTGTTTGAAATGCAGCTCATTCTTGTATTTTCATATCTGGACTCAACGTTTTCCAAGCTAGGTAATTTGTCAGTTTAATTCCCAATTAATGAAACTTATCCATAAAGACAAATGCATAAATATGTGAATCAGCAGGAGCCTACAAGGTAGTCAAAAACAAATATGTTCCCATTAGCTGGTGGTACAAAGATTAGATTACAGAGATTTAAGGTTTTATACAAGAGATTTAGATGGAGATGCAAAAAAGAAAAGGCTGTTTACCCAACAAGTGTTTATGAAATCATTCCAATAGAAGTTAACTATCTTCTAATTTAGAAGTTATATTTGAGATCCATGCCCTTCTTCATTTCTAATCTAAACTTTGTAATACGATCAGTCGTACCTTCACGGGTCCACTTGGGTCAACTCATTTTTCAGCAGCAGACCCAGCCAGGTGTAATTATCTTAGTTTCAATGGTACTTATAATTGATTCTATTAGACCATAAGAAATAGGAACAGGAGCTGACCGTTCACTGCCTTGAGCCAGCTCCACCATTAGGATCATGGCTGATCCAACATTCCTCACATCCACTTTTCTGCCTTTTCCCTGTAACCCTTGATTCCCCAAGAATTTATCTATCTCAGCATTAAATATACACAAGGATTCTATCCACAGACACCTCTTTGTGGTGAATTCCATAGACTCTCAAGCATCTGAGAGAAGAAATTCCTCTTCATCTGTCTTAAATTGGCATCCTTTTATTCTGAGACTATGCCCTCTGGGTCCTTGACTCTCCCATGAGGGGAAACATCCTGTCAGCATTTACCCTGTTAAACCCCTTAAGCATACTATGTTTCAACAAGATCACCCCTCATTCTTCTAAACTCCAGTGAGAAGAGTCCCAACCTGTTTAGCCTTTGCTCATAAGGCAATCTCTCCATAGGAGGGAATTTATGAACGGTCTCCAATGAAATGATATCTTTCCTTTAAATAAGGTGACCAAAACTGCTCATAATTCTCTAGACTCACTAGTACCTTGTAAGTCACACTAAGACTTCCCCACTCATATGCTCCAAACCCCTTTGAATAAGGGCCTGCTATAATTGAGAGTGTGGTGCTGGAAAGGCACAGCAGGTCAGGCAGCATCCGAGGAGCTGGAAAAACTATGTTTTGGGTAAAAGTCCATCATCAGGAATGAGGCTGGAAGCCTCAGTGGTGGAGAGATTTATCCGTCCATCCCCAAGGCTCCCAGCTTCATTCATGACGAAGGGCTTTTGCCTGAAACACTGATTTTCCTGCTCCTCTGATGCTGCCTGACCTGCTGTGCTTTTCCAGCACAACACTCTCGACTCTAATCTCTGTGGTCCTCACTTTCGTCTGATTACCTGCTACACCTGTGTTTCATACACAACTACCCTGAAGTCCCTTTGTGTTGCAGCATTCTAAAGTTCTTCTCTAGTTGAATAGCTTGTAGCTGTTTTGTTCTTCATTCCAAAATGAATAATTTCATATACCCCATTTGGCAATTTACTTAATCTATCACTATCTGTTATTTGTATACCTATCACAACCTGTCTTTCCACCAACTTTTGTCATCTACACATTTAGCTACAGTACATTCACTTCCTTCCTCCAAGTCATTAATGTATATTGTAAACAATTGCAGTCTCAACAATTATCCTTGTGGAATCCCACTAGTAACAGATTGCCAACCTGAAAAAGAGCTTATCCCCACTTGCTGTTTCCTGCCATAAGCTAATTCTGTTTTGCCAAAGTGCCAATATACAATCTTTTTGTGATGTACCTTGTCAAACGATTGTGAAATGTACAGTTATTTTCTTTGCAATAAAAATCAATACGTTTAGGAAAATAATATCACACATTGTAATTTTGAGAGTGAATTATTGATGCATGTGGGATCCTATATCAATTAGAGATCTCTAATTGTGCACCCACAGTTTTTGAATAATGAACAATTTACTAGATTATAATTGTGATTTACTCATTGTCCTTTTACCTGTACAAAATTTGAATTTGATGTTGAAATCTGATTGTAAATCATGCAAAAAGAAGCACTAACATATATATTTTGGTGCTTTTGGATTAAGAATGATTTTGCTCTCTATCAAATCAGAGGACGATCATGAAGAGTTTATAATAATGATAAGTTCCTTTTTAATATAGGAGGAGAATGTGGAAATCTAAATGGGGAAGCAAGACCAGTCGTTCTGAAGAAGATAGTTTAATCACTAGGGAAAATGCTGATGAATTTAAGTCAGAGAAAGCCGAAAAATTGCAAAAATGTTCACAACATAAAGAAGACAAGCTTTATTTTTCTGATGGACCTGATGATTGTAAAGGTAAATATGTTTAGTATTGTTCTATTCTGAAATTCACTTCTATGACTATATTCATTCAGCAGACCAAATTGCAAAGTTCTACCTGACCTGGGACTCTGCCCCTACTGCAGGCCTTATGTGGGTCAGGTTGAGGTACAATACAATGCAACGGAAATTGTACAATATGAATAATACAATGTGGACAATTGTCAATTTTTAGTAAGAGTCGCACATATCAGTCTGTTAAGGTTAGCAGCAGCTCCTCCTGGTGGTGTGATTTTGGTGTTAGTGCCAGGATTGGTGACTCGTTAAGTTTCAGGGCCATTGCATTCTGTCAAGTCATCCAGACTGCTAAACGTTAACTGGTTCAATTCATATGGTGAAATGTTCCCATTTTCAGTTAGTGTTTTGTCTAGTGTGATTTATTCCATATGGCCTGCCATCGCGTGCATTGATTTTTCTCATGCAGTTTTCCACTTTTCACCTCATTACTTATACAACCACATTGTTGATAGCCTTAACGGGGAATCACAGGCAGGAATACTCACCACTGCCAGGGCCTTCTGGCCTTCACACACCTGCTCCATATTTAAAGCCCACTTCAAACACTGCAAACTAGGAGCTACTGCACACTGTGATACTCGAAACTCTACCTTCATGACATCATATCGACAAAAGGAAAACTCACTTCCTGCTTCATGGGTAGGGATCTGAAGGTGGTGGTGGCAAAGAGGGCAATCTTTTTCCAGCTTTCTGTAACCGGAGGCCATGCCACCAGATCAAGCCAGCCTGGACACAGGTTACAACTTGGCCTCAGGGATACCCAGCAATAGTGCAAGAAGGTCAACAACTGCTGTGCAGGGCAAAGGTAAATATCACCATCTTCCCTCTGCTACCTCACACTCAGAGTCACCACTCACTCTTACTCTGCCATTGTACCCATCCCTCATCAAAACTTATGGGTTATAACTCTATTACATGCATCATGTCTGCTCAATGGCTCTTGCCCACCACAAGCTAACCCTCCCTACCCTTTAGACTTCCTATAAACTCACTAGGAACACCTTACCACCTCTCCTACCTCACCACCAATAAAAACAGGCATGTCAGACCTCATGCTCACCGGGTGCTGGCTGTGAGCTGGATCAGTGTCAAGGACTCCATGTGTAAGAATAGGGTGGCTTGGTGATGGGCTCTGGTGCCTGTGGAGTTATTTCACACAGGATGTATCTCATGACTTTTAGGTTGCTATCTTAGCAATCACATATTCTGCAGTTAGAGTCTGTGGCATCCACCTCCATCATATTCAGTCTCTTTCTTTGTCTCATTGCAACCACACCCCTTAATGGATTGATGTCTTCTCAAAACCCTGATTGACCTAATGTATTCCCTGGACTGCTTACACTTGACCTGCAGCACTGACTGTGGTCCAATCCTCTGCAAGAATAAGGATCCCTGGACCTTGATAGGACCAAGCCCCTGGACTGGAATCAGGCAAACCCCTTGACCAATTGTGGCAGTCCCCCTGACTGACTGTAGTCTTCCTTCACCCCACAGTGGACAGTTTCAACATGACCTCAACTTCTTGAATCACATGCAGTGTACCTGTTATGTAAGCTGCAAGCATATGTTGTAGTGCTGGAAATTTGGGAAAATTCTGAGATGACCCGTGAGGCCCTTCTCAACATAAAGACCAAATTGCCACATTTTACAAACAAGTCCTGGACATTGAGATGAGGTCCTCACTAGTAATTGGTGAGAGTCAGACTAACTGGTAATATTGCACCTTATCATTCTGAAATTTGTCACAAAGTCTCTCATTGCAGAGTATGTCATTGCTAAAATAGCAACCTAAAAACCATAAAGATACATCCTGTATGAAATAATTACAGAGGCCAGTAGCCCATCACCAAGTGACCCTTTCTTTACACGTGGGGAGCTCTTGACACTGATCTAGCTCCATCAGAGCCAGCTCTGCGTGAGCAGGATGTCTGACACTCCTGTATTTGTGTCATCTATGAGGTACACCTGGCTGACCTTGTTAAAATCACTAAATCTCTCCCCCTTTGAGTCTGTGTGTATAGGCTGTTTTTTTTTTGTGTTTGTGGCTCCTCCCAGAGCATTTTAGCATCTGAACAGGCTCGTCCAACCCTAATATGTGCAGCGTGTAAATGCACAGTAGCTTGCCTCTTATTCTCAGAGCATCTCGGAAGAATGTGTTCTCTTTAGGCTACAATAACATCGGGACGGTGAGATCCGCTGTATCTATCTCAGATTCCAAAATATCTTTAAATGCTTGACAGAGGGAGAATCCACAGGTTCTGGAACAGTTAGAAAGGCTGTCTAGGAACCAGACACGTTTTTCTCCTGCACAGTTTGTGGGTTTGCAGCTTTTATATGGTCTACACACTTGTTTAGGACCATCGCACCTACCTGAACTTTAAAACATTACTGGACCTGACTTTGCATTGACCATGACACTTACCCATGCAGGGCCATTCGAGTAGTTCCTACAACAATTTTTATTCCCTGAAGTAAACTGTCTCTCTCGCTTAATGGAGTCTTGTGCCTGACATTGGCATTCCTGATGCAGTTCCATCCTGCCCACTCCACCACCATCACCCAGGTCCAGGAAGATCAGATTTAACCTGGGTGTGGGGAGTCTTCTCCCTATGAACAACTCTGCTGGAACTACTCCTATAGTTGTGTATAGGGATCATATTATCAAATAAGGACAGGAACAATTTGTTATCTTGTGAAGCTGTAGGCTATTTCTTTAAGCTTGCTTTCAAAGTTTGGACTGCTCTTTCTGCCAGGCCATTGGGTAATGGATGCTATAGAGCTGTCCTGCATGTTGAATAACATTCAACTTTAGGAAATATCTAAATTCCTTGCTGATAAACAGTGGCCTATTATCTGTTACCAACACTTCCAAGAGTCCATGTATTGCAAAAGACGTGTGCAGTTTTTCTGTTGTCATCTCAGTGTTTGATGAATTAATTCTATGCAAATCCAGCCACTTTGAGTGGACATTCACAATGAGTATGAACATTGAGCTCATGAAGAGAACTGCATAGACCTTTGAGTCCAGGGTTTACCTGGCTACTTGCATGATTGAGAGAGTGTTGCAGTTGTAATTCTTCTCCTTGTTGGAACTCTAGGCACTGCCCCACCTACACAGCTGTGTCTGAATCCATTTCTGGCCACCAGACATAACTTCTCAAACACCTCTTCATTTTGGAAAGCTCTGAAAGACCCTGGAGGAGTTCAGCCATTATCTCAAGCCACTCACTCTTGCTCCTTGCAATAATATGCCATCTGCAATTGGGATCTGGTCTCCCCGGGTCCAAAATGGTTTCATTTCTGGTTGCAATGGCCTTTTGGTTTCCTGCATCATCAGCTGTTTCAGTTTTGCCAGGACCAGATATTTGTGTCCAAATCAGGTCAGGCAGCATCCGAGGAACAGGAAAATTGCCATTTCGGCCAAAAGCCCTTCAGCAGGAATACAGGCAAGGAGCTTCCAGGTGGAGAGATAAATTGTTGGGGTTGGTGGGGGGGGGGGAGCTGAAGAGAAGATAACAAAGAGTACAATAGTGGACATATCCGCCACCTCCAAACAGACCCCACCAACAGAGATATTTCCCTCCCCACCACTTTCCACTTTCCGCAAGGACTGTTCCCTCCGTGACTACCTGATCAGGTCCACACCCCCTCCAACAACCCACCCTCTTGTCCTGCCACTGCAGGAATTGCAAAACCTGCACCCACGCCTCCTCCCTCACCTCCAAGGCCCCATAGGAGCCTTCCACATCCATCAGTTTCACCTCATCCACCATTATCATTTATTGTATCCGTTGCTCCCGCTGTGGTCTCCTCTACACTGGGGAGACTGGACACCTCCTCACAGAGCGCTTCGGGGAATATCTCCAGGACACCCGACCAATCAACCGCACTGCCCCATGGCTCAACATTTCAACTCCCCTCCCACTCTGCCAAGGACATGCAGGTCCTGGGCCGCCTCCACCACCGCTCCCTCACCACCTGACGCCTGGAGGGAGAATGCCTCATTTTCTGCCTCAGGGAAAGTTAGACTCCTAATACCCCAAACAGCTGTGGGTTCACAAGTTATCAGAAGAATTACACATTTCCTTCCATTTGCCCAGAAAATATTAATTGTTTTCACAAATTGAGTACAGTCTTCGAAGGCAGGATCAAATGAGTCAAGCTTCCCAAATTATGGTATGATACCAGAAATGGTTACCTCAACTCAACAATGACTGTTGCAAGCAAATTTCTTCTGAGCATGCTTTTCTCTTATCCCTACTGAAGTAACTCTACAGAGGCCGGTATCCTGTCATCAAGTCATCCTTTATATGCACGTGGGACATCCTTGACACTGATCCAGCTCCTTCAGAGCCAAATCGTAGAGTGAACAGAACATCTGACAGTCCTCTTGTGATCTGTCAGCCAGGGGTCCTTGATTGGGGCAGTTAATCTGGTCCAATCAAAACTCATATTCAATGAAATCCACCTGGCTGACCTCAGTGCATTCTGTAAATGCATGAGTTTGCATGTGTGTCCTTGCATAAACTGACCTGGCATTAACATGCAAGTTATAGGTGTCTGAGCTCTTAAGGGTTGAAGGGTTAGTTAATTTGGTCCAAGAGCTGAGGAGGATGGTGGCAAGGAACATGCAGAGGAATTGTGGGAAGAAAGTGTTGCACGATGGGTAGGACAAGCTTTTAGGTTAGATTAGATTCCCTACAGTGCAGAAACAGGCCCTTCAGCCCAACAAGTCCAAACTGACCCTCTGAAGAGTAACCCACCCAGACCCATTCCCCTACTCCCCACTAATGCACCTATCACTATGGGGCAATTTTAGCTTGGCCAATTCACCTGAATTGCACATCTTTGGACTGTGGGAGGAAACCAGAGCACCCGGAAGAAACCCACACAGACACAGGGAGAATGTGCAAACTCCACGCAGACAGTCACTCAAAGCTGGAATCGATCCCAGGTCACTGACGCTGCGAGGCAGCAGTGCTAACCACTGTGCCACCCATTTTGGTGAGCTGCAGCTGCCATTTATTTACCTGTTCTGATTAACACATCAGCAATTTGCACCATGTATTTTATTGTTGGGGAGAAGACAATTAGAAGTGGTGTAGAGATAAAGGGAGTTGTATCTTTAATGAAATGTAAATATTTGGAAATAAGGCAATTGCTGTTCAATATTCTGAACTTGCTATTTAAGGCTTAAGTGGGGAAAAATTAGAAAAAACATTTGTTGTCACAGAAATCTTGTTTTCATTCTCATCATATTTTTCTACATTACTCGCTGTTGCTCATGATGCACCAAGGAAGGAGAAATTTTCACCCATTGTCTGATCTGAGTTAGCTACTCTAAATCTGATTGAAAATTGGCTTTTAGCAATCTTGAATTGTGATGGAAAGGGGAGAAACGTCATGAATTCTGCTCCTGATTGTCACCTATGATGTTCAGCAGAGAGTGGACCTCATTCAGGTGTGCTAAATAGCATCCAACGTATGTTGTTCAGGCCCACTTTTGAATAATGGCTACTTAAGTGGCGTAGGGTTTATTATAGATACCTTTGGGATCTTTTCACTGTCAGAGTAAATATAGGATGACCAGATGTTCAAAAACCAAACTGTTGCACATTGAAAAGCCTTGAAAATTGATTATGTAGCACAACTAATGCCAAAAGGAGGAGGGACTGTTGGAGGTGGGAGGTCGTGTGCTGACATTATAATTTACATGTAATAGTTCAAAGAGTGGAAAACATGAGAGTAAACTGGCATAATTGTTTCTGCTTACATTATGTTTTGTTCATTTTAGGTGTTATAGTTGTAGGGTGTAATTATATAATGAGATTGTTTTAATGTAATTGTATAAAGTGAGGGAGGTGATGCGGTTGCAAAGGGACTTGGTAAAGGGGATTCAGTCATTTGAGCAATCTGGCTATTTGATCACCAGAACACATTGTGAAAAAAAAGTTGCACCTGACAAAACAAGACATCTAGGAGAAAGTGAGGACTGCAGAGGCAGGAGAGTCACAGTCAAAGTGTGTTGCTGGAAAAGCACAGCAGGTCAAACAGCATCCAAGGAGCGGGAGGGTTGATGTTTCAGGCATAAGCCCTTCATCAGGAATGTGATGGGGATGGGGGTGAGCAGGGGGCTGAGAGATAAATAGGAGGGTGGAAGTGTGTCTGGCAGCCCTAAGTAAATGTCTTTAGAAGTGTAGGAAAGAAAATTGGCAGTATTTTTTTAAAATTGAATTTCATTGTTCCAAATGTTGTTAATATTTACTGAATCTAGTCAAATAGAATTAAAGATAGGACTATTAGATCTCTAAATAATTGAATCAGGCTGTACTTGTTACATCTTCTGAAAATAACCTGTTTGATTTTATTTAACTCTCTTTCCTAAGTTACAGAAGTACAAAAATTAATGCAAGATCGAAGGTTCAAGGAAGTGAATTCTTGGCTTGATCAGCACAAAGACAGATACAGTTCGCTGAAGAAACCTATAGTAAATAACATGCAAACAAATCCAAAACAGCGCACGATATTGGATGTGGACAGTCTTTTGGAAGAATTGAAAAGCAATATTTCATCATTTAGTGGGACGTTGCCACCAGAGCAGGAGGAATTTATATTATTGGTGTATCGTGTAGTTGAGCTGGAAGATGACAGGGTGGCTCAGTTGAAAGAGGAACTGGAAACAGACAGCTTAGAATCTGAAAGAACAAAGGACTGGAAACAACAGTTTACTGAAATAGTGAAATTGTTTGTGCAAAATCAAATTCCGCTATTCCTGAAAAATGGTGCCGAAAATGATGTAGATAAATATGTAACAAAGCTGCAGAAGATTGTGTTAACCAATATATTGTCTCTTTCAAACAAAAATGAGATTTTTAAAATATTTGCACAAGCTTACCATGCTTGTATTTTTCATCACCTGAATCAAGTTTTCCAAGCAGATCTGGACATCGAAGATTTATTCAATGTTTTATCCTGGGTCACTCATAAATATAAAAGGTAAACCTCCCCTTTCATGAGCTTTAGAGTCTTGTTCAAACTAAAATTTTAAAGAATATAAATAGCAGGAATATCAATAACATTGATATTCGTATTCTTATTTACTTTCGATGAACTTTCTACACTAGCGATCAGTTTGTACCCTATGGCTGTAGGAGCAAGAACTGACATTAAAATATGTTTAGCATAAATCTGTTAATTAGTAGCTTTTCTCTATTGGTACACAGCTAACTACATCTGCAAGCATTGCCAATCACAGTACTATTTTGGGCAGAAATTATCAACAAAGCTAAGATTTAATTGTCTGATACTCTTGCAGCAGGAGACTACATTTGGATCATTTGGCCAAAGATTCTGGATTATACTAATATAGTGTTATGTCTGAAACTTGCTCATTATAAGCACAAATTGCTGCTGGATCACACAATTACTTCTCTAATTGATTTATAGTTACTTTATTAAATATCAGAGGACTATATGACAAGGTAGAACGACAATTAATATCAATGAATATTATTCAGGGCAAGCATTTCAGCCATTTGACCCCGAGATTACCACATCTACAGAAATATTTGGAGTGATTGACGTTCTCTTCCTTTTATCTAGCCCATATAAAGAAAGTGATTTCTGATTTTCTGATGAGAAACTATTAAGGATCAGCTGCTATATACGGGTCATGCCTGAGCAGCACTAAGTCTTCTCCCTTCACCATATTTCAACGTTTTGGGTTGCAATCTGGAACATTGGCTTGGTTTCTTGCATTTAATTGAATGCTTCACTGAAGCAAAAAATTGTAAAACTTGGAAATAACACAGTGGTCTGACTCGGTGTTTTCAGCTTCTGTACCTGAAAACTGATATGTTCACTTCCCAGTTTTATTGTTTTTATAGACTTTTTTCCTTTTGGCTCAGCAGGTTTGTGGAATGTGTAAGAAGTAAAGCAGTTAATGAATTTCATGCATCCACACCCCTTTCTGAATCTTCCTTTTATTTTCTTTATCCTTTCCAACTGAACACACCACCAACAACACTTATAACATCTTTAGCATAGTTAAAAATTACACAATACCAGGTTATACTGTAACAGGTTTGTTCGGAAGCACTGTTGGATTATAACCTGGTGTTGTGTAGTTTTTTAACTTTGTCCACCCCAGTCCAACGCCGGCAGCTCCACATCATCGTTAGCTTAGCAATATATGCCAAGAAGCAGTATCACAGGAACCTTTATCAACCAAAATGTAACAGTTCAATGATGAACATTATAGGGAATAGAAGAAAACAACTTTAATTGCATTCACTTTGACACCACAAAAACTGCATTAGTGAACTTTCTAGAACAGTTGTAGAGACAGATTGTCTGCTCCTATTCCCAGTCAGGGAATGATGAGTGACTTGGGACTTGAGAACAGTGAGAAATCCTTGTCAAAATAACAAGTGAAAATATTTCAAAAAATTCTCTTGAAGGTATGGAGTGAGGAAAATCCCTTATTTATGCATAATGCTATCTATACATTTTTGTCTTTCAGTGAAGAATTCATGGGCCATCCTGAAATTAAAGATATAACTCTGAAAGCATCAATGTTAGATCCCTTTTTAGAAGCCAGATGTGTGTATAGTGCTTCAGAGAAGTTGATCAGCACAGTACAGGTAAAGCCAAAAGAAAGAAATCTAGTCGGAGACATCATGGTATAATAACTATTCTTCTCAATGCAGAATGTATTATCTTTGCATTCTCTGCTGTGTGGAATTGCCAGATTTATTTCCCACATTTAAATAAGTGTATCCCTCTTATAGTTTGAAAGCATTATGAACCAAATATTCATTATTCATGATTTAAAAAGTTCACACTGTATCCATTTGTTTTTTCTTTTTCATATGTGATCAACACTAACGTGTATATATTTACAGTCGAAAGTGGTATCAGAGTGCATGAAGCTACTTGAATTATTTTAGAAATAAGTCATATAATCCTTCTGTATTCAGAACCTAGAAATGAAACTCTTGCATTAACGATTAAGTAAATCCTTACATTTAAATGTTGTTAAACCTTATGCACTGCATCAGCAAATATTTCCCTTTTTTAAAAACAGACCAATAAAAGATATACATCATATGTTTCTCCTAGTCAGACAACCTAGAACAAGAGATCATAGTTTTAGGCGAAGCAGTGGCAGATTTAAAATAGAGATAAGGAAAAATCCTTTTGTTCAAATGATCATGAATCTGGGGAATTCCCTACCCCAGAATTTGGTGCATGCTAGAAACTGGATAACATTAAAGAGGAGCTGGACAGATTCTTAATTAGTAACTGGTAAAAAGATATGGTGAGCGGGAAGGACAGTGGAGTTGAAGCTGAGACTAAATAAGGGGCTGGATTGCCTACTCCTGCTCCTAGTTCTGATGTCCTTATGTTCTTAAAAAATATAGTTAATAAACCTGCAACACCACACATCTTAAACAAAGTTTGAAAGTTTGGAAATGGAATGTTTGCACTCTGAACACACTAAGCTTTTTATAACTCTCAAACCAGCATAGAAAAGGGATTTTCAATTAATTAGGAAACAGTAAAGGGAAGAAATAAGAATGTCTTCAACTTTGAGGACCCCGTGACACTGGCCACTATAAATGAACTGATTTATTAATGCTTAAGCTTTTGAGTGGAAGTTGTGCAATAATAGATTCGTTCCTTTAAGGCCTGCAATTAGTTTGTTTTTTATCCAATTAACTATTGGCTAAGACAACAATTAATACAAGAAGCAAGAATTTCCCATTCTTCTGAAGGTACTTTAGTGAGCAATTGGCAGCAGTTTCTGTCATTATTAGTTCAGCACTGCTGAATGGTAGTAAGACAGCAGTCAACAGCTATGTAGCATGATTCAGTAACAGAACTTGGAGAAGTAGTTTTTTGACACAATTGTCATTTTATTAGTAGAAGGAGGATTGAAGTAAATGTTATAACTGCACTATGTTAGGCTTCTAATTGCTAATTTGAAAACTTTGGCGATGACGCTTAGGCCATTGAGCAGCTGAAGACATTCTATTCTCTTTCCTTCTTCTTATCCAGTAATGAGTGTTTGTATACGTAAATAGAAATATGACTGAGGATACATTGAGAAAAGTTAATCCTGGAAATTTCAATATGGGATTGGCATTGAATAATGAGTGAGCCATGAACCACTCTAATGCTGTAGACTAGGCTGTGGTGGAAATCCTGCTTGGGCATTTTGCTGTAAACAATCATCTCAACTGGATGCTCTTTCATCTTGATACATCTGTTGGAGAAATTTCTCTGAATCCACAAAGAAGCAATTCATTTTCTTTAGTTATTTTATCATTTTTACCACTGTTTTGTCACCTAAATATGAATACTAGATGAAATGTGCTTCCTGAAGTTTGCTGTATTAATTTTGAAACTTAAATGTATAGACTATTTAAATTTCGGCACTATCCTTTTTTAGCCAGGCTGAAAGAATGACTCATTTATTTTCAGTCAGAAATTAATGTAAGGCTATCAAGAAGTCTTAAAATGGAAGATGTGACATGGTCACAGCTGCCAGCTAAAATCAAACAGGTAGGTATTTATTCAATTATATACAATAATTGTGTCTACCAAGAAATGTTGTTCTATATTTTGTACATTTTCATAAGTGCTCGAATCATGATGTTAATTCTAACTGGATTTGTAATGTAAGCATTTATCTGGTTCAAGCATAAAATCCTAATGTTCAACATCCATTTCCACTGATTTACATTGAATATCTATATTGAAATAGTTAAAAATCACACAATTTGATTAGACTGAAACATGGGTTGCCTCTTACCTGCCCTGTGAAGTAGCCTAACCAGCCAACTGGTTATATCAAACTGCTTACTGTGGTTTGAGAAGAATTCACTACACCTCCTCAGTAACTAAGGGTAGTAAATGCTGGCCTTTTTTTTAGCATAAATAACATGCTAAGTTTGCATTAAAAGATGAGTGATTAACTTTGCACTGATATGAATATGTAATTGTGCATATTCATGTACGCAAAACTCAAGTCTTCAGTACCTAAATTCTAGTTAAACTTTCAATGAAAAGTTGTTAATATTGATTGGCGTGGGAATGTAGCACACCACCTCTGACCAGCATTTTAACTCAGATTGTATGTTTCTGCTGGGCAAAGAGATTAAACACAGCCCTAATGGTATGGAAATACAGGATCTCCACTAAAATATATAGTTCATGAAAGGTAAGAGTTATAGGGCAGAAATTGTGACACATTCATTGAACCATGAGGAAAACTGGTGAAGAAGGGCTCATGCCCGAAACGTCGATTCTTCTGCTCCTTGGATGCTGCCTGACCTGCTGCGCTTTTCCAGCAACACATTTTCAGCTCTGATCTCCAGCATCTGCAGTCTACACTTTCTCCTCAGAGTAAAACTCTTGTTCATTGCTTAATGTTGACCTATTTAACTTCATTCCAAATCCTAAAGGATAAGCAGTGACTTGTCAGATTCAAAGTCCTTAATGTGGTATCAAAAAACACCCTCCCAATCTGAAAGATTTCAACAAGACAATTGATGTGAAGGTGGAAAGTACTTATTGTCCAATGTTGGTGTGCCTTGAGTCAAAAGGACACCAATTCATCTGCAATAGATTTTCATTTTATTATTTTATGTGGTCTAAAACTTTGACTTTTGTGCATACTTTCTGCGGAATAGGTCCCACTAACCACATTGAAAGTATATGTGGCAGATTTCCTGCCACTCTAGATACACTTCAAATTGCTGTAAGGGTGTGGGTAAAAGTGTGGTGTTTCACCATTGACAGAATTGTATCCCCCTAATCAACAGAATTGGCATGTGATGGATCTGATTTCTGCCTAAATTTCAGTGTATTTACTAACTCTCGATCTGAATTCTACTCCTATATTTTCATAAATGGAAACATTCATGAATTGTTACTAAATCCATTTGGCAAGTAACATTTTAATAAACACTTTGCAGTGAACAGAGTTGAGTTACCCAAGAATGTAGGACAATTAAAACATTTGTCTAATTCATAGAAAAATATTAAATGGTGACTAATATGCCAGCCTTATGTGTGAGGTAAGTCACCGTATTGCCTGCCAGTCAGCCCATTAAAAGCTCACAGGTAAGTCAGGGTCAGTTTCTCACCCAATCAAAGGCCTCAACAGTGCCAACATGAATCACCAGAATCAGCAACATGATGTTGACTGGTCAAGGCATACTTCCTGGGAGAAATCCGCAGCAAGAAGTTGTCATTTTTATCTCCTTGTCACAAAGTAAGGTGCAGGAAAGGAACATAGTCAGGTGGAGTCAGATAAGGACATGTGGCTTTCTGAGAGACATTCATGTCTCTGATTGCTTCCAGATTAGACAGCTGGAGGCAGTCCACCTCCTCAATTTGGCAGGCAGGTCACCACGATTCCCCAGTTGAGAAATAAGTTACCTTTCTCACCCACTAACGAGGTGGCAAGTTGATGCCCTTAAGTGGACATTACTTAATTGTGTAATAGCCTTAATTGCTGGCAATCTGAGAAAGGCATTATGGCCCTGTCATCCTGCACTTATTTGTTGAGGCAGCAAGAAGGAGAGGAGTTTTTCTCCAGGGCTAGCTCAGCCAATTATTTTCCTTTTCTGGCCTTCTCAATTGTGACCTCCAGAGGGAAATGTTGTATCCAGGGAGATATTAATACATTTTCTTTTGTTGTTAACATAGCCATCCAATTTTATTTATCTTTCAAATACTTTTATTCACTGTATTCATCAATATGCCAGGAAAAACTTTGAGCAAATCTTTTTAATAACTAAAGTCGTTTTTGATTTTATAAACCCTTTTTGTTGCACACACAGGAAATGAACCATTTCATAAAAAAAGCTGAACACATCAGTGAAGCAATAGCATTGAGAATTAAGAGTGTTTGTGCTGCTCAACTGATTGATTTCTTATTGAGGTACGATCATTGCTCTGTCTGAAATCATAGTATGGATATTACATGCCCCTGTGTAGTGGGATTTCAGCAGCTGGGGGAAAGACACTTAACTAGGACAGTTACCAGCCCACTATTTTCTCATCCAAAATTGAGTTTACTCCCTAATAGGGAGAATGGACAGATGCCAAAATCTGTCCATATCTAAGTAATTAAGGGTCAGTTATGCTTGTTAAAAGCTCAACCGACTCCAGTATTATCTGGCTGGAATAAGCATTCTGTTCTGCACTAATTAGTCTGGTCATGCAGCCACACTGAGCATCTGCATATGCCAATCAGAGTGTCCACATGGTTCCCAGCATTGACTTCCAAATTCAGAGATCCCTTACACAGACTGAACTTGGGGGTTTGTACAGAAGTAAATAAATTTAGAGGATATATCAGTTGACTTGCCTACCAGTCCACACCCCTGTAAATTTCTGCCCACTATCCTTTTTAAATTTGGTTTTGTCACAGTTAATTCATCAAATAATATATGAGGAAGACAATCAGCCAAACACATACCTCTCTCACACTGTGCTAACTCAATGTTGTTATGATAATTCAGGTCTTTCTTGACAAAACTGAAGACAAAAAAATATTTTTATTAAGAGATTCCATCTGGGTGAGGAGGCTTCAGGTCAATCCACATCCTGCAACTTGCTGTGACAACTCTGCTCACATTTTGATAGCTGTGACAAATTACATCATAGCACCTGAGGCAATCCACAATATTCTAAACCAATCAATAACATTGTGTTATAACAGAAACAGCCAGTCAAACTACATCAGCCCCACTATCACTGAATTCGTAAAACAAAGTGAAATAAAGACATTAAATCATCCTCAACATTAGCCAATTGTTCCTAACCCAGACTAACACATCTTGTACACCAAGGTTACAACTTAATATCTATAATATAAACCCAATCTTGTTTGATCATAACACCAACTTGCATATAGGCAGACAGACAAACAGATCCAGTTAAGGGATATATTTTTTAAAAATTGTAATTTTTCAGTTTAACCAAATAGTTTCATATTATGAATACCAGGCTTCACAAAGTCCTTGGTCTTTGAATTATTCTCAGCATATAGAAGGTTATCTTGCTCAAATTCAAAAGTCACTGGTTAGTACAAACAGTTTCAACAGACTCCTAGAAATATTTCATTCTTACAGACTGGGATTCTTTTCTCAGAACAATCAACAATGTGATAACTGAAGACAAACAATAGAGAGCAAAACAATGCAACTAGTGTGAAAGCTTTCCAAAATCACTCCATCTCCTGCAAAAAACACAATCAGAGCCATTTTTTAAAACCAGCATTCTGTGCTGTTAGATGGTTAGCTCTGAATTCAACATCCATCCAACTGCCATCCCTGAGCATAGCAGCAGCTTAGTGCCAATTTGCCTGCAGCATCCTTAGAAAGATAATTTGCATTATCTTCGAGGCTTGTTCCCAACAGCAAACGCCTGTGTTTGTGTGCTTCTCCTTTAAAATAAGCAGGTGTTTGAAGTTCAACACTTAACCTCAACTCTCAGTTCCAAACCAAAAAAAAAGAAAAATTTTAAAAAAGCGATAGTCTCAACAATTATAAATAAAACAAGCCATAGCATTCTAAACAACGGTAAATTTGTTCTATTGCTGAATGATAATGATTACTTTCAAAATTTCAAGGATCTGGATTTGCTGTTTCACAAAAAAACAAATCAGTTCTTCTTCTATCTGTGTGCAAAGATTTTGTTGAAATCTATCCACTAGTTTTTGAGATATATTGTTTACAGATAAACAGATCAACAAGAGCAGGCAAAAACATTACAGGCAGAGGGAACTAGAAAAAAACTTGGGACAAAAATAATGTTTAAAACAATCTAAAACTCACAAAAGAACTTTTGCAAGGCTATGATGCCAGCTGAAGTCCTAAATTTATTTTATTTTCCTGAAATGTACAATTGTACAAAACCATTACTATGTTGAATTTCAATTTAATTTTCAATAGTGTCCATTAGTTTTAAAAGTTCCAATTTAACTCTACAGTAAGAAATATTCCATTATCACATCGAATCTTCTGCTTCTTACCAACAACTCATTCTCAAATGTTTGGAGAGTAATATTACGGAGTTCTTCCTGCCAATGATAGCAGAAATTCATGCACACAAGGACATGATTCTTCAAGTATAATGAGAAATTTTGGAACATATTTATCACTCCAACAATATTTTGTCTGAATAATGGTGCTTTTAATGTTTATATTCCTAGAATAAAATGCTATGTTCTTGTTTTTTTTTGTCCTTGAAGTTATCCAGAACATATCAAGAAGTCCAAAGATTTATCCTGCAGAGAAAGAATGGAGATTGTAGCAAGTTGCATTCACTTCAGATGTTTTCTGACAGAACTATCACACAATGATACTGATGATTTTAGAAAATGTTTGGCTGTACTTAGGAATGTGCGAACCAAGGAATGTGATGAGCTAATAGAAAAAATCTTCTACCATGTCAAGGTATGTACAAATATTTTTTACATTGTCAGATTGATTTTACAGGTATACCTTTGAAATAATTTTTTTTTACAATACAGTGGTTACATTAGTTAGTTGTTTCTGATTACAATAGATCTGATTACCTCTAACCCATTATTGACTATGTTTTGATGTCAGCCAATTTTGCATCAAACCACTAGGAGGAAATCTTGGACAGTTTAACAATATTTCAGTATGTCTGTAACTTAACTTCTTCGGTGGCAAAAATGCGTGGTAATATCCATCTATACTACCATCCACCCCCCAACACTACTTGTCAAATTGCAATTACTCACTTCCATCAGTGATGGTTTTTTTTTAGATTACTTAGTGTGGAAACAGGCCCTTCATCCCAACAAATCCATACCGACCCACCAAAGCGCAACCCACCAAAGCGCAACCCACCCAGACCCATTCCCCTACATTTACCCCCTTCACCTAACTCTATGGGCAATTTAACATGGCCAATTCACCTAACCTGCATGTTTTGGATTGTGGGAGGAAACCGGAGCACCCGGTTGTTGAGTTATATCTCACTCAACTCCTGGACATGGATTTCAGTGGAAGTCCCCCTGCATCAACCAACTCTCTCTTTTTCATTTTTAAACTGCTGCATATTTTATTAGTAAGAAAAAAAACTAAATTATTATTCAAAATAAGGATAAGAATATTGGACTTTATAATGGCTAGTGAATTATTAAGTTCACTGATTCAATTTCCTATTACCATCCCCTACCCTGCCCACTCAGCATATAGAAGCATATACTACTTTTCACAAAGATTACATTAGAACTTAACTACCCTGTGTAACACAATGCCAAATTTATTAGTTTTGGAAAAGTGTTCTACATTTTTTGTGTGGATATACACATTATTTAGATTGTAAACACAAATACAGTTTATTATACATTTTAATAAAATCCATAATATTCTACAGACTTATAGAATCCGTACAGTGTGGAAAGAGGCCATTCGGCCCATTGAGTCTGCACTGACCCTCCAAAGATCATCCTACCCAGATCTACCCCCTTACTCTATTCCCATAACCACACCATTAACAATGGTTAATCCACCTAGCCTGCACATCCCTGACATGGGTAATTTAGCATGGCCAATCCACCTACCTTGCACATCTTTGGGCTGTGGGAGGAAGCGGAGCACCCAGTGGAAACCCACACAGACATGGGGAGCCTTGGCCAGCTCGACACACAGTCACCTGTGTGAAATGCTTTTCATACAAATTCTATATAACTCTTTTTAGTAAAATATATTCAATTATAGCAACAAATCCTCCCTTCCTTACCAGACAACACATTAATAAACTTTGAGTATATAAAATTATGGATGTGTTCCATGAATTGTCCTTTTATTTCACAGTGCTAGAAGAATCAAGTATTTTGATAGTTAGATCAGTGGCATGGTCTGATTTGGTGGCGAATTTTTACACTTAAATGATATGGGGGGTGGGGGGGTGAGTTACTTTTAGTTATGGGGTTAGCTAAAATAGAACCATTGGAGAAGCTTGAATACATATCACCACTGTCCAGTAATTTTTAACTGGAGGTGATAGTCAGATGCCATTGACGTGTTAGACCACAGAGACAGACACAAACGACCCCACCATCCTGTGGCCGACCACTTCAACGCCATCCCCCACTCCCTCAAGGACATGAAGTCCTGGGCCACTGCCACTGCCAAGTCCAAGTCATCCGACAACTGGACAAAGAACACCTCATCTTCCACTTTGGGACCCTTCAACCATACGGCATCAACATTAGACTTCACCAGTTTCCAAATCTCCCCTCCCCTCACCTCATCCCAGATACAACCTTCTAACTTGGCACAGCCCTCTTGCATTGTCCTATCTGTCCCATCTTCCTTCCCACCTATCTGCTCCACTCACCCCACCAACCTATCACAATTACCCCCCAACCTGCATACACCTATTGCCTTCCCAGCTACCTTCCCCCAGCCCCATCCCCACCCCTACCCCTCTATTTATCGCTCATCCCCTTTCCCCCTCCACATTCCTGATTAAAGGCTTATGCCCGAAACGTCAAAAGTCCTGCTCCTCGGATGCTGCCTGACCTGCTGTGCTTTTTCAGTGCCACACTTTTTGACACACAGACAGACAGCTAAACCAACTCAACTCTGTATTTATAACGCCATAAAATTAAAACCTCCATAGACCCTCAAAGTTGACCCAGTGTTCTTAAGTAGACCTTTTGAATGACCTATCCCAGATTCTGCGAATTCCAGATCCTGGTTTATATTTTAAAAAAAAAAGACCTTAGCATTTTATTAACAATATCAAAGGTAAAATCACTATAGTGGTTCCACATCATAGATTATGGATTTTTGTTGATTTTCTGAAGATGTGAATCAGGATCACCTTTTCAGCACTCAGATAAAAGCAGTAATACATATCTTCAAACTGTAGCATCAATAGCCAGATTCCTTTTTAACAAAGAACACTTGTTGAAAACTCAGTTCAAACTCTGGGTGCTGCCTGACTGACTAAGCATCTCCTGCTTGAATATAAGGTCTTTTCCAGACTTGCTGGATCCAAATTCTAGGTACTGACCTTGTTAATAGCCAGCTTCTGTTATCTGTTTAAACATAATGCTCTTCACCGATGACAAAGTGTCAGCAGAACCTTATTATCAGGAACCAACCTGCAATTAACTTCCAGGTTGGTCTCACAAATAAAGAAAAACTTGTTTTGTCTGTTTTCCTTTTAACACCAGCTACTATCCACAGTCCAAAAATCATCTTTAGCTCACAGTTCCCAGTTTACAGTTCAAAACCAAAATTGAAAAATTAAGAATAATGAAAAGTCAGTGAAGACTCTAACAAACATTGCACTTCATAAGGTGGAGTTTGTATTGTTCTATTGTGAAGTTCCTGGTGCGGGCTGCATTCCATAACCATTTGATTCAGATGAAAGTGCTGCCATTTGAGTCGTGACTCAGATTTAAACAGTAGTAAAGTTTCAAGTTAGATTTTGTAAGGCTAGTGTCATTACTCAGAAAATCCCTTTGTATATTTGATTATATTCTTGAAGGTAAGAAGAAAGATTGTCTCCAGCTGCTCCAAAGCAGTGGTCTTATTTATTGCTCCTACTATGCAAATCCCCTAATGTTATGTTAACAATTTGGTTCAAAAATGAGTTTGACAGAAATTGTACTTGTTCACCAACATCAAACCTCAAACATTAAGCCCAATTTGTTGGTGCTGCTGTTCTTTCTCTGCTACTGCTGCTGGTCATGAATGGTGCTTTAAATAAATGAGTCCAGATTCAGGTGGTGCTGGAAAAACACAGCAGGTCAGCCAGCATCCAAGGTGCAGGGAAATTGACATTTCAGGCAAAAGCCCTTCATCAGGAATGAGGTCATTTAATCCCCAGAATTAATCATGGACCATAACCCGTCTGCTTTTGATTACACCCTGAATTGAATACGGCTAATACCCTGGCTGATATCTCCGCAGCTCCCCACCTGATGTGTTGGTGACCCCCAGAGTGGTTGCAGTTGATCTGGTGGACTGACTGTGGCCCAATCCCTGGATTCGAAGGACATAAGTCCCCAGACATTGGCCCAATCAAGTACCTGACTGAATATCACCAACTTGCTGGACTAGAATCAGCTGAGTCTTTTAACTGAATGTGGTGATACCTCAACTGACCAAAGTCTCCTTTCACCTTACGAAGGACTCCTTTTGACTTTCAGTCATATCATTTTGGTTGAAGCACATGCATTGTGTTTGCCTCATAAACTACTGGCATGTGCTGGAGGTGTGACATTGCCATGCAGAGACATTCCACCCCTTGACTCTTCAGTGCTTGCATAGTGATAAGATGCCTACCTCCGTCTCAGTGCAAAAGAGCACTGCAAGGCAGAGAAGGTGGCAGTCTGTAAGTTCACGGAAGAGCCTATATGCTAATAAGCAATATAATCTCCAAGTCAAATAGCACATCTCTTTGACTTAAAAATCTGGCAGTTTCAAGTTAATCACCACTGGCTATGTGAGAATCAGAGGTACAAAAACAGATTTTTCAGTCAGTGAATTTAAAGTGTAAATCACTGAAGTGTACATTTAGATGAAGCTGACTCACATACTGAATGAAAGTGAGATCATTTCACTTGAACAAAAACAGTGAGCAATGCCCTCCACTACAGCAGTTACAGTAAAAGGAATGTTGAGTCATAAACTTGGAAACCTTGGAACTCAAAACAGTCCTGTCAACCTGAAAAAAAGTGTTTAAAAAATTGCATTACAGTTGTAGTATTTCTGTATTTAATGTCCATTTGTTTAGTATTTGATATAATCAAGAAAATGTCATGGATATACTTACGTCCAAGCATTAAGATTTTGGTAAAAGATACAAGATTTATATTCTGGTTTCTCTTTCTTTGTCCCTGCAAGAGCAATCTATTCACTCCTTTTAAGCTTGTTTTGAAATTCACTGAGATCAAAGCTAATCCCTGTTTGAACTCCTCTCCCTTGCTTGGCACCACATCATTCTCGAAACTAAGCTGAGTGGTCAGGTGACTTTGCAGCATCTCTGTGTAAGAGTTTTTAAAAAAAACAGTGAGCAATGCCCTCCACTACAGTTAATCCTACAGCAGTTACAGTAAAAGGAATGCTGAGTCATAAACTTGGAAACCTTGGAACTCAAAACAGTCCTCAAAACACTCAAAACAGTGCGCTACGTGCTTGATGTTGGAGGTCACGACTCTGGTGTGTCTGGCTCGTATATGTGTGGAAAGTGTGTGCACTTTCAGCTATTGACCGAGCATATTGCAGCGCTGATGAAAGAACTCGAGGACCTTAGGCTCATCCGAGAGAACGAGATCTTTCTGGACAAGACCTTCAGCGAGGTTATGACACTGACCATACCAGAAAAGAGCAGACAATAAGGAAGACAGAGAGGAGACAGGTGCAAGAGACCCCGGGGGAAGTACCTGTCAGGAACAAGTTGAAGCTTTTGGAAACAGTAGAGACAGATGACACTGCCAGTCCGCGAGGCGGCCAGGTCTGTCAATCGGCGTGGAGACAGAGCGGAAGAGTCGGACATCGCTCAGAGCCGTGGTAATAGGGGACTCCATAGTGAGAGGAACTGACCGGGGTTTTTGTGGCAGGAGATGGGATTTAAGGATGGTGTGTTGCCTTCCTGGTGCCAGGGTGAAAGACATCGTGGACAGAGTGCAGGAAAACCTCAAGGATGAGGGTGAAGAGCCAGAGGTGGTGGTACATGTCAGCACAAATGATGTCGGGAAGAAGAGGAGGCACAAACTACAGTGGGACTTCGGAGAACTAGGAAGAAGGCTGAAAAGCAGGACGTCCAAGGTGGTTATCTCCGGTTTGCTTCCAGTTCCTCGGGCTGGTGTGGCCAGAAACGGGGAGATAATGGACTTGAACGTGTGGTTGGGGAACTGGTGCAGGAAGCAAGGATTTAAGTTCTTGGATCACTGGGGTATGTTTTGTGGTAAACATAAATTCTACAAGAGAGACGGTTTGCACCTTAATAGGTTAGGGACCAGCATTCTGGCAGGCAGGTTTGCTATTGCAACACAGCTACATTTAAACTAAGTAGGTGGGGGGGACAAACTGGATGTATAAAAAGGAAATTGAAGGGAAAGTTAGAACAAGGGAAGTCAAGAAAGACAACTGTATCAGTGAGGCAGAAAATTCGGAAAGGGATCATGCTGTAAGGTTGAGTGAAATAGGAGTTGATGGGAAGGGTGAGAGCAGTAACAAATTAAAAATGCTGTATGTGAACGCACAAAGCATTAGAAATAAGATGGATGAGCTTGAGGCTCTTTTGGAAATTGGCAGATACGAAATTGTGGGGCTAACTGGGACGTGGCTTCAAGTGGACAGGGCCTGGGAAATGAATATTCAAGGCTACACGTGCTATCGTAAGGACAGACTGACGGGCAGAGGGGGTGGGGTGGCCTTGTTGGTAAGGGAGGATATTCAGTCCCTTTCGCGGGGGGACCTAGAGTCAGGGGATGTAGAGTCAGTGTGGATAGCGCTGAGAAATACTAAGGGTAAAAAGACCCTCTTGGGAGTCATCTACAGGCCCCCAAACAGTAGTCTGGATGTCAGATGTAAGTCGATCAGGAGCTGAAATTGGCCTGTGGTAAAGATGTTACTACAGTTGTTATGGGGGATTTTAACATTCAGGTAGACTGGGAGAATCAGGATGGTATTGGACCTCAAGAAAGAGACTTTGTGGAGTGTCTCAGAGATGGATTCTTAGAGCAGCTGGTGCTGGAGCCGACCAAGGAGAAGGCAATTCTGGATCTGGTATTGTGTAACGAACCAGAATTGATCAGAGACCTCGAAGTGAAGGAGTCATTGGGAAGTAGTGACCATAATACATTAAGTTTCAATCTGCAATTTGAGAGGGAGAGGGTACAGTCGGAAGTGACAGTACTTCTGTTTAATAAAGGGAACTATGGAGCTATGAGGGAGGAGCTGGCCAAAGTTCAATGGTGCAATACCTTAGCAGGGATGACCGTGTTGGAACAATGGTGGATATTTCTGTATATAATGCAGAAGTTGCAGGATCAGTTCATTCCAAAAAGAAAGAAAGATCCTAGGAGGAGGCATGGGCGGCCATGGCTGATGAGGGAAGTTAAGAAACATATAAAGTTAAAAGAGAAAAAGTATAACATAGGAAAGATAAGTGGGAAAACAGAGGACTGGGAAGCTTTTAAAGAACAACAGAGGATTACTAAGAAGGAAATACGCAGAGGAAAAATGAGGTACAAAGGTAAACTGGCCAATAATATAAAGGAGGATAGTAAAAGCTTTTTCAAGTATGTGCAAGGCAAAAAAATGGTTAGGATTAAAATTGCGCCCTTGAAGACAGAAACAGGGGAATGTATTATGGGGAACAAAGAAATGGCAGAAGAATTAAATGGGTACTTCAGATCTGTGTTCACTGGGGAAGACACAATCAATCTCCCTGAGGTATCAGTGGCTGAAGGACCTGAACTTAAGGGAATCTGTATTTGCCAGGATTTGGTGTTGGAGAGACTGTTAGGTCTGAAGGTTGATAAGTCTCCGGGGCCTGATGGTCTACATCCCAGTGTACTGAAGGAGGTGGCTCGGGAAATCATGGATGCGTTGGTGATTATTTTCCAGAATTCGATAGATTCGGGATCAGTACCTGAGGACTGGAGAGTTGCTAATGTTATACCACTTTTTAAGAAAGGTGGGAGAGAGAAAGCAGGAAATAATAGACCAGTTAGTCCCACCTCAGTGGTGGGAAAGATGCTGGAGTCTATTATAAAGGATGAGATTACGGCACATCTGGATAGTAGTAACAGGATCGGACAGAGTCAGCATAGATTTATGAAGGGGAAATCGTGCTTGACTAATCTTCTTGAATTTTTTGAGGATGTAACTCTGAAGATGGAAGAGGGAGATCCAGTAGATGTAGTGTATCTGGACTTTCAGAAAGCTTTTGATAAAGTCGCACATAGGAGGTTAGTGAGTAAACTTGGGGCACATGGTATTGGGGGTAAAGTACTAGATTGGATTGAAAATTGGTTGGCTGATAGGAAACAAAGTGTAGTGATAAACGGCTCCATTTTGGAATGGCAGGCGGTGACCAGTGGGGTACCGCAGGGATCCGTGCTGGGACCGCAAGTTTTTACAATATATGTTAATGATATAGAAGATGATATCAGCAATAACATTAGCAAATTTGCTGATGATACTAAGCTGGGTGACAGGGTGAAATGTGATGAGGATGTTAGGAGATTACAGGGTGACCTGGACAAGTTAGGAGAGTGGGTGAATGCATGGCAGATGCAGTTTAATGTGGATAAATGTATGGTTATCCACTTTGGTGGCAAGAACAGGAAGGCAGATTACTACCTCAATGGAATCAATTTAGGTAAAGGGGCAGTACAGAGAGATCTGGATGTTCTTGTACACCAGTCAATGAAGGCAAGCATGCAGGTACAGCAGGTAGTGAAGAAGGCTAATAGCATGCTGGCCTTCATAACAAGAGGGATTGAGTATAGAAGCAAAGAGGTGCTTCTGCAGCTGTACAGGGCCCTGGTGAGACCACACCTGGAGTACTGTTTGAAATCCATATTAGATTAGATTAGATTAGATTACTTACAGTGTGGAAACAGGCCCTTCGGCCCAACAAGTCCACACCGACCCGCCGAAGCGCAACCCACCCATACCCCTACATTTACCCCTTACCTAACACTACGGGCAATTTAGCATGGCCAATTCACCTGACCCGCACATCTTTGGACTGTGGGAGGAAACCGGAGCACCCGGAGGAAACCCACGCAGACACGGGGAGAACATGCAAACTCCACACAGTCAGTCGCCTGAGTCGGGAATTGAACCCGGGTCCCTGGTGCTGTGAGGCAGCAGTGCTAACCACTGTGCCACCGTGCCGCCCTATGTGCCACCGTGCTGCCCTATACTGTGTGCAGTTCTGGTCTCCAAATTTGAGGAAAGACATTCTGGCTATTGAGGGAGTGCAGCGTAGGTTCACGAGTTCAATTCCTGGAATGGAGGGATTACCTTACACTGAAAGACTGAAGCAACTGGGCTTGTATACCCTTGAGTTTAGAAGACAGAGAGGGGATATGATTGAGACATATAAGATTATGAAAGGATTGGACACTCTGGCTGCAGGAAACATGTTTCCGCTGATGGGTGAGTGCCGAACCAGAGGACGCAGCTTAAAAATACAGGGTAGACCATTTAGGACAGAGATGAGGAGAAACTTCTTCACCCAGAGAGTGGTGGCTGTGTGGAATGCTCTGCCCCAGAGGGCAGTGGAGGCCCAGTCTCTGGATTCATTTAAGAAAGAGTTGGATAGAGCTCTCAAAGATAGTGGAATCAAGGTTTATGGAGGTAAGGCAGGAAGTGGATACTGATTAGGGATGATCAGCCATGATCATATTGAATGGCGGTGCAGGTTCGAAGGGCTGAATGGCCTACTCCTGCACCTATTGTCTATTGTCTATATTGTCAGTAAGGGTGCATGTTCAGACTATGCTGGAGTGATATGAGATAAAAATCACACAACACCAGGTTATCGTCCAACAGATTTATTTGGAAGCACTAGCTTTCAGAGCACTGCTCCTTCATCAGATGGTTGTGGAATATAAGATCTTAGGACATAGAATTTATAACAAAAGTTTACAGTGTGATGTAACTGAAATTATATATTGAAAAAGACCTGAATTGTTAAGTCTCTCATCTTTTAGAATGAACATGTTGGTTTCAGTTCTTTCATGTGTAAATTCTTTCATGTGTAAAGGAGTGACATGAGGCACAGTGAGTACTTGAGGAAATAGATTCAAAGTGGGAATTCAATACAAAGGGGGAACGAAGCACTGTATGTACAGTTTATTCCAAAAGCTAAGCTTGCTGAATTGGAAGTTCAGTGATTTAGAGTGAAGGAGGAATTCCTTTATGAGCTTATGCTGCTGTTTGGGACTGTCTCACAAACTTGGAAAATTTTGAAAATGTAATTTTACAAAACAACCCAGTTCAAGAAAAGTAATTTCTTAGTAAATAGCACAAAAATAAGATTTAAGGCTTAGCTGAGATGCCTTGCCATATCTAATCTATCCTAAGCAAGTGGGAAGACTACATGACATGACCTTGGCGCATACTTTTGCAGAAGGTTTTTGTTGGTGTGGATTCAGAACTTGAACTGTGCCTGGAGTCACAGTGGTGCATCTACATGGAAGAGAACTAAAGGGATACATTCTCAGACAGGTGGTCACACTGTGGCATAGGGGCATGTAGGCAAATAGGGAATAAGTGATAGTGAGGCAAAGAGAGCCAGATAGGTGAAGCAAGAGTCACCTGAGGTCCTGTTTGATACTGATGAAGTCCTTGGAGGAATGTGACTCTGGCTCTGGGGAAGCAACTGTATAAGTTAGACAGGGTGCATCCTAATGGAGCTGGGACTGAGTTATTTTCAGGTTTTTAGAGACTGTTGCTGGGGAACTCTAAGCTAACTTGGCAGCAGTATGGGAACCAAGGGAGTATGTTAGAAGTAATACCAGGCTGCACAAAACATTGGGAGAGACCGATAATGTTAGAATAGAAAAAAGTATGTCAATAAGTAGAATTGCAGAACTGAAGAAAGAAATGAGTAGACTGTATATCAGCATTGCACTGCATTTGAATGCACGGAGCACAGCCAATGAGATTGGAGAACCACAAGTGCAGATCGCCAACCTATGTGGAATTATGACGTTATGATGACCATAACAGAGACATTGCTCAAGGAAAGCCACAACTGGGTGTTAATTATTCCCAATTATAACTGTTCCGATGAGATAGAAAAAGGAAAAAATGAGGAGGATTAGTTATGTTGGTTAAGGAAAGATTCAACAGAAAAGTCATATTCTAGAGAGTTCAAGGACAAAATCGATTTGGCTAGCATTAAAGAGCTAAAAAGCTACAATTATATTGCTTGGTATCATTTATAGATCACGAACTAGAGGAATCAAACTGCAAGGAACTTGGGGAGGTGTAAACATCATTAGATAGATCAGAAATAGTGAGGAAATTTAATTAACCCACATAGACTAGGATAACGTAAAGAGCCGCGAGGGGCAAGCATTCTTAGAGATTATATTCAGTAGAATATTCTACTGAATACTTGTCAGTTTGAATGAACAAGGAGGCACTAATGGACCTGGTTCTTAGGATTGGGGGTGGGACAAGCAGAGACTGTGTCAATGCCAGAGTATTTAGGGAATAGTTATCGTAATACTTAGAATGACAGTAGAAAGGACAAAAGACGATCCAAAGTAAGAATAGTTAATTTGAGGAGAGCTGATTTCAATGGAGCACGAACAGGTTAGATTGGAACTGAAGAAAAATGATAACTGAAGAAGAGATGTGTTGGTATGTTTGAGATATATTCCCTTAAAAAAGTCAATGTAAGACAAAAAAAGGTGATAGAAATTAAGATAAATAAGAAAAAATTGTTTTATGAAAGCGTTATATAGAAATTGCAATTGCGAGCCAAGCTGAATAAGTGTTATGAAGAAGGTTTAAAAGGGAGATTAAAAAGCAAATTAGAAGAACAGGGTGAGTTTATAATAAAAGCTAACATAAATGGAATCCCAAAGTATTGTAGAGGTACATTATAGAGTAAAAGAATGCCAAAAGGAGGAGGGACTAAAAAGGAATTTCACACATGGAGAGAGACAGGAGACATGGCTGTAGTGTTAGTTTAAACAGATGCAAAGTATTAATTTAAGGAAGCAGATGCTGCCCTGGCCATTGAGATAGAGGAGGAATCTGTCACTGAAAGGGTTTAAAAATTGATAAGGAGGTGTTTTTAAAATTGATTCATTTTGTAGGATGTAGGCATTGATGGCTGGCTGGCCAGCATTTCTTGCCCATTCCTAGTTGCCCTTGAGCAGGTGGTGGTGAGCTATCTTCTTGAATTGCTGCAGTCCATCTGCTGTGGGTTGACCTACAATGCCATTAGGGAGGGAATTCCAGGATTTTGACCCAGTGGCAGTGAAGAAATGACAGTGAATTTCCAAGTCAGGATGATGAGTGGCTTGGAGGAGAACTTGAAGGTGCTGGTGTTCTCATATACCTGCTGCTCTTGTCCTTTTAGATGGAAGTGGTCGAGGGTTTGGATCTTTGGTGAATTTCTGCAGTGTATCTTGTCGATAGTTCACATTGCTGCTACTCCGCATCGGTGATGGAGGGAGTGGATGCTTGTGGTTATAGTGCCAATTGTGCAGACTGCTTTGTCCTGGACGGTGTCAGATTTCTTGAGTGTTGGGGCTCCACTCATCCAGGCAAGTGGGGAGTATTCCATCAAATTCCTGACTTGTGCATTGTAGATGGTGGGCAAGCTTTGGGGAGTCAGGAGGTGAGTTGCTCACCAAAGTATTCTTAGTCTCTGACCTGCGTTGTAGCCACTGTGTTTATGTGATGAGTCTAGTTGAGTTTCTGCTGAATGATAATCTCCAGGATGTTGATAATGTAGGATTCAGTGATGGTAACACTGTTAAATGCCATGGGGTGGTGGTTAGATTAGCTCTTAATTGTGATGGTCATAGCCTGACATTTATGTGGCACAAATGTTACTTGCCACTTGTTATTGTCCAGATCTTGTTGCATTTGAACATGGATTGCTTCTGAGGAGTTATGAATGGTGTTGAACATTGTGCAATCGTTGGTGAACATCCTCACTTCTGACCTTATGATGGAGGAAGGTCATTGGTGAAGCAGCTGAAGATGGTTGGGCTGAGGACATTACCCAAAGCAACTCTTTGCAGAGATGGCCTGCAGCTGAGATGACTGACCTCTAACAACCACAACAATCTTCCTACATGTCAGCCACTGGAGAGTTTGCCCCTTGATACTGTTTGATTCCAGTTTTGCTATGGTTTTTCTTGATGCCACAGTATGAATGTATCCTAAAAAGAAGTTCCACTGCTACATTTTATGGGGGGAGAAATGTTCCACACTTCTCGTGAAGAAGTGTTTCCTAATTACAGTTGTGATTGACCACTGTTACTTAATGTTATGTCCCATTGTTCAAGGCACTCTCAACAGCATAAAAGATTTCTTGTTTCCTTTATTAATTCCCTTCAAATCCAAAAAATCTCAAAACAAAATCATCTAGTGCCACTCCCAAAAGATGATAATAACAAGTGTTATGTTAAAGGCAGTATTTAAAGGAACTCAAGCATTTTAATAGGTTCATTGTTTGGATTTTCAAAACCTTTGCTTATATTTTGGTCAGAATGTAGACTTTTTGCATTGTTACACCTGCTGAAATTATTGTTTCCAACATTCTTAAAGGCATTTAAAGGTAAACAGGTTCTGACCTTAGCAGGGGCACTCACATCTCGAGAAGCAACTCAGATAAAAGAGAGAAGTGGACAATAACAAAGTATTCATAGAGTCATAGATATGTACAGCATGAAAACAGACCCTTCGGTCCAACCCGTCCACGCCGATCAGATATCCCAACCCAATCTAGTCCCATCTGCCAGCACCCGGTCCATATCCCTCCAAACCCTTCCTATTCATATACCTATCCAAATGCCTCTTAAATGTTGCAATTGTACCAGCCTCCACCACATTCTCTTGCAGCTCATTCCATACACGTACCACCCTCTGCTTAAAAAGGGTCTGTAAAGCAGTCTCTTCAATAATGACTTTCACTTTTGGGGTGCTAGATCAAGTGACAGTTCAGTGCCTTTCGACAAGAAAATGTTTTGAGAATTGCACAATACATACTTCAATGAAAATATTCCACATTTTAAATGCAAAAGGAGATGAACATGACAACAATGCCGGAACAGCAGAAAACAATACCTAAATAGGTCACATGAAAGATGCAACTAATCCCTGAACAATGGATGGCAAGAATGAAAAAAACATATAAAGGAAAGTTATTTGATTTATATTTACAACACAATGAAGCAGATCACCTGACGCTACCATTTATCCCAAGTTGACAAATACTGTGGAGCATATCTTTGGGGGCACCTCAGGTGTTGATTGGTTGCTTGTCTGGCCCCATCATAGCAGCCATTAGTTCCAGAGAGATGCAGGACATTATATTCTGCATACTGCCAAGCTAACCGCATCATGGAAATGGCTTCATCGAATACACTTACTTCATGTAAAACACTGCACTGTGTGTTTAAAAAAAAATTCCTCATACTTAACTTTGCATCAACCATAAGGAACTCCGTGGCTCAAAGGGTAATCAAGCAATCTCAATGTATTGCTTGATAGGTGCATGTGAGCAATCTATTTTTAGTGAGGTGCTTCTCCTTCATAATAACCCCTGTCAACAATTATACTTGAATAGGGCTCTCAGAATAACTTGGTCATGTTGTGTTAACATTATTACAATTACACAGTTCTTCCTTGAGGTATGCAACTACAGAACTAAAAAATAATCTGTTAGGAGTTTCCATCTCTAAGGAAGCTTCAGGACAATCGTCATCCAACAATCTGCTCTGAAAATGCTGCTGATATTTTGACAGCTGCACCACAGCGGTTGAGACAATTCATAACATTCTAAAATAATCAACAACATTCTAAATAAAATAACTCACAATCCATAACTTAGGTCAACTTGCTGACCAAGCTGTGAAAGCAGTGTACAATAGTCTAAGTGATCCAACAATTAATCGATCAGGTGTAAGTTCTCCAGTCTGGCCATGACCAAATATGAATGGTAGTGAACAATAAAATGACCAACGAGAGAAAGAAGAGGCTCGATAATTATTCCCATCTTTAACAATGGGGGATTCCAGCACATTTGTGCAAAGAAGGCTGAAACATTTTCATCTATCCTCAGCCATGACGGGCTGAACAGATGATTCATTTTGTTATTCTCCTGAGATCCTCAACATTTGCAGATACTAATTTTGAGCCAATTTGATTTACTCCATGTCATGTCAATAAACAGCTGAAGACACTGGATACCACAATGGCCACGGGCCCACAACACTCTGACAATCTTATTGAAGATTTGTCCTCCAGACCTAGCCATGTCCTTAGCCAAGTTGTTCCAGTGCAGCTACAAAACCTTCATCTAAAGGTATATTCTATATGCAAAAGCACCACAAACTCAGCCTGACCAATTATAGCCCTAATGATCCATTCTCAATCATTGGCAAAGTGGCGGAATGGTCCATTGACAGTGTTATTCATTGGAACATGCAAAGGAATAACATGCTTACTGATACTCAGTTTGGGTTCTGCCATAACCAGTCAGTACCTGACCTCATTGCAGCCTTGGATCAAACACAAGTAAAAGCTGAATTCCCAAGGTGATGGGCGGTTGACTGCTCTTGACAGCAGGATCGAATATGATTGAGTATCGCATCAACAAGAAAGCAGAGCAAAACTAGAGTCAATGGGAATTGGACAAATCCTCCTCTGGATGGAAACATACATGATTCAAAGGAAAATGGGTCTTCAGGTGCTTCATAAATGACCTTCCCTGCATCAGAAGGCCACAACTGAAGACATTCAGCGATTGTTTCATAATGTTTGACAAATTTTGCAACTCTTCAGATACTAAGGAAGTGTATGTCCATATGTAGCAAGACCTGGACAACATTCAGCCGACTCACATTTGCACCACACAAAAGTGTCAGGCAATGACAATTTCCAAAAGAGGGAATATAATCGTCATCCACTTACATTCAATAGCATTACTATCATCTAATAACCCACTACCATGGGAGTTACCATGATTAGAAACTGAACTAGAACAGCTATGTGAATACTGTGGCTACAAGAGCAGGTCAGAAGCTCGGAATCCTGCAGCGAGTAAGTCTCATCCTATCTCCTCAATGCCTATACATTATCTATAAGTCACAAGTAGGAGTATGATGGAATACTGCCTGGATGTGTACAGCTCCAACAACACACAGAAGGGTCAACCATCCAGGAAAAAGCATCCTTTTTTATTGCACCCATCCGCCACCTTGAACATTCATTCCCTTCACTACTGACCATACACTGCAGTAACTTAGCAAGCTTCCTTTGTCAGTACCTTCCAAACATGTGATGTCTGTCATCTAGAAGAATGAGGACAGCAGGCACATGGGAACCGCACTACCTACATGTTCTCCTCCAAACCACACAACATCTTGACTTGGAACTATCCCATGCTCCTTCACTGTCATTGGGTCAAAATCCTGGAACTCCCTTCCTAATGACAGTTGAGTGGCCCTGCAGTAGTTCAAGGAACATAGCTCACCTCCAGGGCAATTAGAAAAGGACAATAAATGCTGACCTAGTCAGTAACAAATCCCATGAATAAACTAAATAATTGTTTGAAGTAAGTTTGTCCTTTTTCCTAATTTTAATGGACCATTTTTAAAAAAATTGTCCAAGATCTGGATCCAGATCCATATCATCACCAAAGTCTAATATGTTCTTTGTTGAGCATTACCTATGTGTGTCTAACCTTTTGTTGAAACCCATCCATTCGGTTTTGAGATAAGTTCTTTATGAACAGACACACATGCTGAACAAATGGGTCGGAATATTACCACTGTCTCCTTTCAATAACATCAGTTTGTATTTATCCTTACCAACTTCTCTCATATATTTCTCATCTGAATGTTTTCATTCCTCATGAACTTGCTCCTTCTTATTCATAAAACCTTGCTCAGCTCTATATCCTACCGTTGCCTGGTGCCAAACACTCCATTCCTCTCTCACCAGTCTTGTGCTCCCTTGTTGTTTGCTCCTTTATTGTGGACAATATCTTCAGCATTTTAAGTCCAATGCTCTGGAATTCCCTCCATAAATTACTCTGGCTCTCCATCTCCCACTCCCACTTGAAGAACATTCTGATAAATCTCTACTAATTTGGCCATCCCTCCTACTTATCTGTATTTTAACTTAGCGTTTACTTTTTTGATTAAGCGACTGTGAAGCACCTTGTAACAGTTTTCGATATTATCTTAAGTGCATTTTTCAATGGTAGTCATTGCTGAGTGTCCAGACAGCATTACAGCAACCCAAAGGTTCCCGTGGAGACCACACACAAGAGTGCCCCTTCAGGTTCCTGTGCATTTGAATAAATTATCTGCAAAAATAAATCAGGGCGTTAATTGTAATACATTTAAAGAGTGAATCTGGTGCTGCATTCCCAGTGACAACAGTAAATTAAGTCAAAAATCACACAACACCAGGTTATAGTCCAACAGGTTTATTTGGAAGCACTGGCTTTCAGAGTGCTGCTCCTTCAATACTGGCTCCTCCGCACCAACAGTAAATGATTAAACTCAGTGTTGGTTATTAGTGGGCAACACTTTTGAGTGAGATGGCCTTCTACGTTCATTCAGCTATGTCACAATGACTGGTGCAACTACACTTGTGCTGTTGAGGATTGTTCTGTATGTCCACTGAGCTTTTGAGTCCACACTTTCAAGTAGGTATTAAGGCATTGAACCCCTGCGGAATAATTTTATTCATCAGATTCCTTTACTTAGTTGAAACAATCTTCTTAAATAAGAAGGCTATATAAATATGGCTTGGAGATTACAATTGTTGACAGACCATGTCGGATACTCCGCTTAAACTCAAATGGCTGCATAAATTATTGATAGCAGACTTCTGTTGTATGGCAGTGTGAAGAGGTGGAAATCTATTGGGCGATGTAGTTAAGGAAGAATTCACACTGGTCAATGTCCAGCAAGTTCCTACTTCTCCTCCTGCCATGACCACCAAGCTTGCATGCATGCATTTTAAGATTCACCTGGTGCTCCCTTTTGAATCTTATCCGGCACATTTTTAGTGGTAGCTGAATACAATTGGTGGATTAAATGATTCAGGTGCGATTTTGGCTTCATGGGAGCTACTTCAGACCCGTCACTGGCTCTTTGATGACATTTGTAGAAGTGAAAGAGCAACAGAAGATATGTTTGAATGTTAACCACTGGTACCCTTTCAAATATTGCTTATGTGTCAAAATGCTGTTTGAAATGATTTTATGCTTGAAATGTCTCAGACCATGAGTAAATGGAGAGAAAAAAGAGGATCTGGGATTGAAGATGCCTTCTACTTCATCCATTCCCACCCTTAGGTCTGCGCTGTGTGGCTAAGTTATGTATTGGGTTTTTCTCTCAGTATTTCTGTTTTGGTCTGCTGTGAGGTGACATTAGCTATTGGAAAGTCAGTACTAAGATGGTGGAAATGTCATCAGCATGTAAACAATACCCAAATGCTCGTCCCATTGTGGATGTGAGAACTGAATATAAATGTCTTAGGCAGGTACATTATTTTATGGAGAGGGTGGACTGAATATTGATGAGGTTTATTGTCCCCAGTGTAACTATTTTTTGTTTTGTTTTTAAGATTTGCTTCTCAAACCATTTGAAAAAGGATTTGGATTCAAATAACTTAAATAAAGCAAGTTCTTTAATAATAGACTATTTTGCTCAATTTTCTGATATGAGCACAACAGGCTTCTACAAGGTAATGTAAGCTTTGATTTGTACACATATGGTACGTATCATTTAAAATTCATTTTTTTTGGAAAATGAAGTTGTATTTTGAATTTTCTTTGCAGACTTTCGTAGCGAGGGCACAGTTTGTAATTATTCAGGAATACTTAAGAGTCATTATAAACAGTTCTCTGAGATGTACATCAAATAACCGGAGTCAGATATCTAGAAAAATTGTTCGGGACTCCAAACAGCTGCAACAGATCTTTGCAAATCTGGTAAGAAGATTTCACTAACTATCCTTTTCATTTTTCTTATATTTAAGAATATAAGCAAAAATATAGGAGCAGGAGTAGGCCATACTTGAACTTGCTTATTTCATAAAGGTTAGCTCTTTCCATAATTTACTTTGCTTTCCCTCTGATTTGAAGTGGTTTTCCTTGTCATTTTCTTTTAAATGCCCCCAGTTGTCATCCACTATTACCTTATTAAACTGTGAAAATGCAAGTTGCTCTATGGCCTAACAAGTTACTCAGAATATTAAAAATAGTTTGAGTTGAATTGCCCTGTGATTTTATTTTTCCCCCCTCCCCTCCTATCCAGAAAGCCTATCAGGGATCCGGAATTTACTGCAGCAATACTTTATTTCCAACTACACTCTGGCACAAATTTGTGGCTTTCCAAATTAGCGCTGATTAAGGTGCAGAACGTGCACATTTTCTTCCTAAGCTGTTCGGTGCCTGGAGATGTGATTTTTCAAAGTCTTAAAGAAATGACATGTTCCATGCAAACTAAGAACAATATCATATTCCATTCAAACTGCTCAGAAATGAGAGTTATGTACAATGAGAAATAAAAAGTAAACAGGGGAAACCAATGTATTTAAGATCACACTAATTTTTAAAAATAAATCATGATCTTGAGAATTCATGTACACTCTTGAAGTAACTTCGACAAGATTACACTGACATAAATGCTGGCCCTAGATTATTGCTGATTTTGAGCTGGTATGGATTGCCATCGACAGGGGCTCTGTCCTTTCTAAACACGAATACTGATTTAAAATTGGGTGAGATCAGATGCAGAGACGCTTAGTATTCCAGTTACTTCACCTCAGGTCTTCGCTAAAAACTCTGTGCAAGATTGGCCACAGATATGGCCATGTGGACTTATGGACAGATGTGGACTTATTAATGGGTAAATATATGAACAAGCTAGGGATTCAGCTTGCCCCCATCAACGAGCCAGCTCCACTGGATTCATTGGATTTGTGATATAGCGAAGTAATGTAGGTATCCTCCTAATGCTTAGGCACCGACCATGGTAGCAATCGTAGAGGTTTTCTACTGCACAATAAGCTTTGACAGGATCATAAATTGGGTGTTGAATAGATCCAAAATATAGCATTTAATGATTTTCAGGGATAACAATTTGCCTACAAAGTCAAAGTTAATACGTATATGTGTTGCTTAATATAGCTTAAGTGTATTGTTAACTTATTGTTAGGATCTCATATTTTCATTTAGAAACATTTGATTTTGTAAATCCTTAAACAACTTCATATTCATCGAGTTGTCAACATCATGGTAATGAAAAATATTTGTTTGTTTTCAGCAGTCTAGTGCCACTTGCCTAAACCAACCTATCCTAGATGTGGCTGAAATCATTCACATCAATGATATTAATGCATTGAAGACAGAAGTTGCTGCACTTGTTTGTAACTACCCTGATGTAAGGTAGGTGATCATGTGAAACTCAATGTTTATTAGCATTCTTTTCTGAGGAGATCTTAAGCTGCCAACTTGAAAATGTTGACAGATTCAAAAAGAGTGGGTAACTTATAAACACGATTTAAAAATATTTGTAATTAAATTGAAAGTTGTTGGGTTGCCATAGTCTTACCAGACTAGAGGGCTGTTCTCTCATTAGAGAGAGATGACTGGTGGTGATTTAACCTGAGGGCCACCATACTTCAGGTGAGGGGAGAGGTTGAGAAGGACACTCCTTCATGGTAGTTTTAGCCAGTGATGGGAATTGAACCCACACTGTTGGCATTGCTCTGCTTCGCAAACCAACCATCCAGCCATCTGAGCTAAACTGCATTCAGTTTTGAAATTTATCCATGACATGGGAGCAGTGCTGAGAAATGTTCAGGTCTGCAAGAAGTAAATGCAAAATAATTGTCTCTTGGGACATACATAGTATATCCCAGCCCAAGTTGATTGACTGACTGTATCCAAGTTCTGACATATTACAAATGTTATCAGTACAGCATTTTTCAAGATAAGGTAACATTTGATGAATCGTTAAAACAATAAATTCCAATCCTCAATGCATACTTGACTGAGAGCCCAAAAATCCGTTAGTGTATTGAATTACCTGAGCACCAATGAAAACGTTTTTTTGATTGTCAGCTCTGGTTCTCTGGTCTGTTCTGTCAATTGCACAATATTTGTTTATAAAAGGTTAGACAGTTTTAAGTGCTTACCATTCCCACTATTGATATTTAAAGAGTCGGGATAGTTGATACTTCTTTTAGTATATTGTAAAAGGTATTTTTAAGAAAATGGGAAGAAACAAAAAAATGACTAAGTTTTTCATTATTTCCAACTTTCTTAAAAATCTCCTTTTTCAACATGTCATCCTATTGTCACTGTAGGCTTAATTGCTTATATAAAATATATCATGGGTGAATGGATATAGAAGTGCCATAATTTGTCAGAAGATATGAGGGGCCATGGGAATGGATGGAGTTCTGAGGAGAATGTTTAAACATATCTTTCAAAAGGTCCCCTCAGACCATGGTTTAAGCTTCTGACCCTTTGTGAATCGTGAGTTTTTTGAAACCTGGACTAACTCTATAAAAGTTGCATAAGACTAGGACATGCCTGTCCTCACTTTGGTGCCAATCAGATCAGGAATACCAGGTGCAACCTCATAATATGAGCCAGTCCACACATTTTAAGGCACTTCTACAGATTGGAAACTTTAGAAATGTGGTCAGGAGTTGGGACCTATCCTCCATGTTTAAAAGACTCCTAAGTTATCCCGACTCAGTAAAGATTCAAGCCAGAAAGACAGTGCCAAAATGATACCGGTAATTAAATATTAAAATTATAAGTTAATGGTTAAAAGCAACTTCTTTAACTTCCATAAGATCATTAAAAATATAATGGGGAGATATTAAGCATCAGAAGGGTTGTTGGTGCAGGATCAAATAAAAATATTTTCAAGGAAAAGACAAGATGAATAGGCAATGAGTCTGCAAAAATAATATAGGACAGGCAAAGGTTTGGCAACTACAGACTAACAGAATTAAGGCAATCAGGACCAGTGACTGTTGCATAAGTTGTAAAATACTATAATTTATATTTTAAAGGAAGGAACACATCAATGCTATTCTGGATATTAGAGGAATGATGACCAGAAAAGAAAGACGGAGCATCCTCAGACAAGCAAATGACATGATGAAATTCAACAATGATATTTCATCAGACAATCAATTATTTCAAGGAATAAGTGTCTCTAAATTCCGATGGAGGAAAAATCATTGTTGTATGTTTTGCTGTATAGCATAATCAGAGAACCAGTGAGAATAATAAGTATTGATTGACAGCAGTTTAGAATGAGCTGCACATTTACTTGTCAGTTGGATTGACCCTTACGTTGTTAACTGAATGATGACATTTACATCAGAAAGTGCAAATATTTCAGTTTATACTTTAGACACAAATTAATCACCTTTCTATCTTTTCAAATATCAGTCATGATTGATGTCAAGTTTCTGTAAGAATATTTGATTCTTGAACTAGCTATCACAGGTTGTGACCCTTTGGACATTTTCATGTCGTGAGAGCATGTAGTGTATTTTGATAAAAGTATAGTTGCTGCAAAAAGATGTATCCACCTTAAAAATCGCTTGAATCAAGGGACAGCAACAAAACATCTTTACCAGAAGGCACAATGACGAGGGGAGAAAGCTTAACAATGTTGTGATTTTACAGGCAATGATCAGATCCAGTAAATGTGACATATTTCTCAGAGCGCTGAAGCCTTCACGAAAATTTTAATTGCAATTCATTGATGTGATATTGATTCATATTTGGTAAATTATAATATTTCCTGTGAATCGGTAACTGTAAGAACGTGTAAAACTATTAGTCTTCTGTTAAAAATGTGCTACATGCTAAATATCAATATTTGTTTTTTTATGTGCATATTTTCCATTTGGTACAAAGTGACAGGACACTATTTAACCATTCAAGCATGTTCTGCCATTAAATTAGATTAAATTAAACTAAATGGCTGATCTGTGACCGAATTGTATATATTGCCTTTGCTATTTATCCCTTACTAACACTGGTTTTATAGTCACAATTTTAATGTTAACAACTGGTCTAGTATCAATTGCCATTTGCTAAAGAGAGTTCCAAATTTCTATCTTATTTCTGTATAGATTGCTGATAGACAAAGTAGCCTAGGATTAAGGTGGGTGGGCAGGCAAACAGGAAAGAGTTGAGACTGCAATCAGATCGACCATAATTTTATTGAAAAAGCCAAATAGGCTTGAAGGAACACCGCTGAAGCCAAACGCCAGCTCGCGGACGCCTCCTCTTATCGCCCCCTTGACCACGACCCCACCTCCCACCACCAAACCATCATCTCCCAGACCATCCAGGACCTCATCACCTCAGGGGATCTCCCATCCACCGCCTCCAACCTCATAGTCCCACAACCCCGCACCGCCCGTTTCTACCTCCTGCCCAAAATCCACAAACCTGCCTGCCCCGGCCGACCCATTGTCTCAGCCTGCTCCTGCCCCACCGAACTCATCTCCCAATACCTCGACACGGTCCTGTCCCCTTTAGTCCAAGAACTCCCCACCTACGTTCGGGACACCAACCACGCCCTCCACCTCCTCCAGGATTTTCGCTTCCCCGGTCCCCAACGCCTTATTTTCACTATGGACATCCAGTCCCTGTACACCTCCATCCCCCATCACGAAGGACTCAAAGCCCTCCGCTTCTTCCTTTCCCGCCGCACCAACCAGTACCCTTCCACTGACACCCTCCTTCGACTGACTGAACTGGTCCTCACCCTGAATAACTTCTCTTTTCAATCCTCCCACTTCCTCGAAACTAAAGGAGTTGCCATGGGCACCCGCATGGGCACCAGCTATGCCTGCCTCTTCGTAGGATATGTGGAAAAGTCCATCTTCCGCAACTACACTGGCACCACCCCCCACCTTTTCCTCCGCTACATCGATGACTGTATCGGCGCTGCCTCGTGCTCCCACGAGGAGGTTGAACAGTTCATCAACTTTACTAACACCTTCCATCCTGACCTGAAATTCACCTGGACTGTCTCAGACTCCTCCCTCCCCTTCCTAGACCTTTCCATTTCTATCTCGGGCGACCGACTCAACACAGACATCTATTATAAACCGACTGACTCCCACAGCTACCTGGACTACACCTCCTCCCACCCTGCCCCCTGTAAAAACGCCATCCCATATTCCCAATTCCTTCGTCTCCGTCGCATCTGCTCCCAGGAGGACCAATTCCAACACCGCACAGCCCAGATGGCCTCCTTCTTCAAGGACCGCAGATTCCCCCCAGACATGATCGACGATGCCCTCCACCGCATCTCCTCCACTTCCCGCTCCTCCGCCCTTGAGCCCCGCTCCTCCAACCGCCACCAAGACAGAACCCCACTGGTTCTCACCTACCACCCCACCAACCTGCGCATACAACGTATCATCCGCCGCCATTTCCGCCACCTCCAAACGGACCCCACCACCAAGGATATATTTCCCTCCCCTCCCCTATCAGCGTTCCGCAAGGACCACTCCCTTCGTGACTCCCTTGTCAGATCCACACCCCCCACCAACCCAACCTCCACCCCCGGCACCTTCCCCTGCAACCGCAGGAAATGTAAAACTTGCGCCCACACCTCCACACTCACTTCCCTCCAAGGCCCCAAGGGATCCTTCCATATCCGCCACAAGTTCACCTGTACCTCCACACACATCATCTATTGCATCCGCTGCACCCGATGTGGCCTCCTCTATATTGGTGAGACAGGCCGCTTATTTGCGGAACGCTTCAGAGAACACCTCCGGGCCGCCCGAACCAACCAACCCAATCACCCCGTGGCTCAACACTTTAACTCCCCCTCCCACTCCACCGAGGACATGCAGGTCCTTGGACTCCTCCACCGGCAGAACACAACTACACGACGGCTGGAGGAGGAGCGCCTCATCTTCCGCCTGGGAACCCTCCAACCACAAGGTATGAATTCAGATTTCTCCAGCTTCCTCATTTCCCCTCCCCCCACCTTGTCTCAGTCGGTTCCCTCAACTCAGCACCGCCCTCCTAACCTGCAATCCTCTTCCTGACCTCTCCGCCCCCACCCCACTCCGGCCTATCACCCTCACCTTGACCTCCTTCCACCTATCCCACCTCCATCGCCCCTCCCCTAGTCCCTCCTCCCTACCTTTTATCTTAGCCTGCTTGGCTCTCTCTCTCTTATTCCTGATGAAGGGCTTATGCTCGAAACGTCGAATTCTCTATTCCTGAGATGCTGCCTGGCCTGCTGTGCTTTGACCAGCAACACATTTGCAGTTGAAGGAATAAAGGGCTACTCCTCCTCTGAAATCCTATGTTTCTATACATTACCAAAAAGGAAAAATAGACAGTATAGGCAAAGAGAGGGACTGGTCGGTGGAATAATAAATAATATAGGTCTTCTATAACCACAGAGTATTTACTAATAGTTGGAGATGTGGCCATGAAATGATATGATTAGGTAATAATATCATTTTAAAAATTCATTCATGAGATGTGGGCACCGCTGGCTGGCTAGTATTTATTACCTATCCCTAATTGTTAAGAGTTAAACACGTTGCCATGGTCTGGAGTCACATGTAGGCCAGGTGAGGTAAGGATGGCAGATTTCCGCCCCTAAAGGATATTAGTAAACCAGATGGGTTTTTCCCCAACAATGTACAATGGTACATGTACAATGTACATTAGACTGTTAATTCCAGAGTTTTCTTATTGAATTCATATTCTACCATGTGCTATGGTAGGATTTGAACCCAGATCCCCAGAGCATTACCTGGGTCTCTAGGTTAATAGTACAGTAATGATACCATTAAGTCATCACTGCCCCCTGTTGAAGTTTGAGTATGATTGAATAATATTGTCATGTGTATTAGTTTTAATGTGATTGGATGATATAGTTATGTATAATAAATTGAAATGTGAACCATTCAAATATGATTGGTGGAGTTAGGATGAGTAAGTGTATATCCTTTTGGAAATTATTATGTGTAGGGATATTCGATTGGCAACTTGTTATGTATAAAATCTTTGTTCCATCAATAGAGATATGAGCTCTAAGTTATTTTTGGATATTTAGATCTCCCATGCAAATATGAATAGACTTTTTTAAACAATGAAACTTGAGTCTCATCTGGTTTAAGCGGAAATAAAGGGTTAAACTCAAATTTTTAATTACCTTTTGTTTTCAAAGCTATCAAACGTCTGACTCTAATTTGTAAGCTATGCCCCCTAGTCATGGTCTCTCAATGAACAAATGTTTTCTCCCAATTCATTTTACCTATTCTTCTTAATTTCTTGAATACTTTCAATTAAGTAGAATCATAGAGATGTGCAGCATGGAAACAGACTCTTCAGTCCAACTTGTCCATGCCAACCAGATATCCTAACCTAATCTAGTCCCATTTGCCAGCCCTTAGCCCATATCCCTCTGAACTATCAATTTTTATGTGCCTATCCAGATGCCTTTTAAATGCAGTAATTATATCAGCCTCTACCACTTCCTCCGACAGTTCATTCCACACAAGCACCACCCTCTGTATGAACAAGTTCACAATTAGATCCCTTTTAAATTTTTCCCCTCTCACCCTAAATCTATGCCCTCTAGTTCTGGACTCCTCCACCCCAGGGAAAAACCCTTGTCTATTTACCCTATCCATGGCCCTTATGATTTTATAAATAAACCTCTATAAGGTTACCCTGATGCTTTAGGGTGAATAGCCTCTGCGTATTCAGCCTCTCCCTTTGGCTCCAATCTTCTACCTTTGGCAACATCCTTGTAAATCTTTTCTGTACCCTTTCAAATTTCACAACAGTCTTCTGATAGGAAGGAGACCATAATTGCATGCAATATTCCAAAAGTAGCCTAACTAATACACTGTATAGCTGCAACATGACCTCCCAACTCCTTTATTTAATGCTCTGATCAATAAAGGAAAGCATTCCAAATGCCTTCATCACTATCCTATCTACCTGTGACTCCACTTTCAAGGAACTATGAACCTGGACTCCAAGGTCTCTTTGTTCAGCAATACTCTCCAGGACCTCACCATTAAGTGTACAAGTCCTACTCTGATTTGCTTTTCCAAAGTGCAGCACCTCATATTTATCTAAATTAAACTCCACCTGCCACTCCTTAGCCCATTGGCCCATCTAATCAAGATCCCATTGTACTCTAAGGTAACATTCTTTGCTGTCCACTTCATGTCCAGTTGTGGTGTCATCTGCAAATTTATTAACTATACCTCCTATGGTCACATCCAAATCATTTATATAAATAACAAAAAGCAGGACCCAGCACGGATCTTTGTGGCATACCACTGGTCACAGGCCTCCAGTCTGAAAAGCAACCTGCCACCACCACCCTCTGTCTTTTACCTTTGAGCCAGTTCTGTATTCAAATGGCTAGTTCTCCCTGTGTTCCATGAGATCTAACCTTGCTAACCAGTCTACCATGAGGAACCTTGTTAAGTGCCTTACTGAAGTCCATATAGATCACATCCATTGCTCTGCCCTCAGCAATGCTCTTTGTTACTTCTTCAAAAAACTTAATCAAGTTTGTGAGACATGATTTCCCACGCACAAAGCCATGCTGACTATCCCTAATCAGTCCTTGCCTTTCCAAAAACATGTAAATCCTGTCCCTCCAGATTCTCTCCAACAATTTGCCCACAACTGATGTCAGGCTCACCGGTCTATAGATCCGTGGCTTGTCCTTACCACCCTTCTTAAATAGTGGCGCCACATTTGCCAACCTTCAGTCTTCCGGCACTTCGCCTGTGACTACCCTTGATACAAATATCTCAGTAAGGGGCCCAGCAATCACTTCCCTAGCTTCCCACAGAGTTCCAGGGCACACCTGACCAGGTAATTGGGATTTATCCACCTTTATGCATTTCAAGACATCCAGCACTTCCTCTGTAATATGAACATTTTTCAAGACGCCATTTCCCTACATACTATATCTTCCATGTCCTTCTCCACAGTAAACACTGATGCAAAATACTCGTTTAGTAACATCTATCCAATCTCCTGCAGCTTTTTGAGGGGCACTATTCTCTCCCTATTTACCCTTTTGTCCTTAATGTGTTTATAAAATCCCTTTGGATTCTCCATAACCCTATTTGCCAAAGCTATCTCATGTCCCCATTTTGTCCTCCTGATTTCCCTCTTAAGTATACTCCTACTGCCTTTATATTCTTCTAAGGATTCATTCGATCTATCCTGTCTACACCTGATGTATGCTTCCTTTTTCTTAACAAAACCCTCAATTTCTCTAGTCATCCAGCATTTCCTAGACTTACCAGATGTTCCTTTTCCCTAACAGGTGTATAATTTCTCTGGACTTTCGTTTTCCCATTTTCCAGCCATCTCTTTACCTGTGAACATCTGCTCCCAATCAGCTTTTGAAAGTCCTTTCCGAATACCGTCAAAATTAGCCTTCCTCCAATTTAGAGCTTCAATTTTTAGATCCAGTCTATCCTTTTCCAAAACTATTTAAAAACTAATGCAATTCTGTTTGCTGGCCCCAAAGTGCTTGTCTACTGACACCTCAGTCACCTTCCCTGCCATATTTTCCAAGAGTAAGTCAAAGTTTGCACCTTCTCTCGTAGGTACATCCACATACTGAATCAGAAAATTCTAGTAATTATAGGATGCACCACCTCAAATGTTACTCTACCTTCCCTAAGGTGTATTATTCAGAATAATACCTACTCCAGATATGGTCCAATCTGTATTTTATATCATTGACACGTGATCTCTGAGCTCTCGGTGGCACAGTGGTTAGCACTGCTGTCTCACAGCACCTGAGACCCGGGTTCAATTCCCGACTCAGGCGACTGACTGTGTGGAGTTTGCACGTTCTCCCCGTGTCTGCGTGGGTTTCCTCCGAGTGCTCCGGTTTCCTCCCACAGTCCAAAGATGTGTGGGTCAGGTGAATAGGCCATGCTAAATTGCCCGTAGTGTTAGGTTAGGGGTATGGGTGGTTTGCGCTTCGGCGGGTCGGTGTGGACTTGTTGGGCCGAAGGGCCTGTTTCCACACTGTAAGTAATCTAATCTAATTTACTCTTATGTTCTATTCCCCGAGATGTAAAGACCGGATTTCCATTTGTCTTTTGACTTATTTTCTGTACTTTCTTCTTGATATTCTAGTGATTTCTACTGGACCCTAAAGCTACTGTAATAGTCAGATTGGAGATTATACAAGTAGATGGTAATACTAACAGTAAAGGAGAAATGGAACTACTCAGCCAGTAAAATAATGTTTTCTTATTTGCATCAATTGTCCCAATGTTGGAACATTCATTTTCTTTGGGGATTAGTGTTGGAAATGTCACATGACATGTTAAACTTTGGAAAAGTTCAGTTCATTTAGTGCAAGCTGTTTAGAGGGCAATGGCTGTTATTAGGAAATGGCCAAAAATAACAAGGTAGTTGTTTTACTTCTGAGGGTTAATGCCTGGGATGTAGTTGTGCAACATCAAAAAAAATCTTAGTACAAGTACAGGAGATAGCACAATGCTTCAGTAGTTCGGACTGCTGCCTCACAGCATCAGTTCCAGGCTTGAGCATCTGTGTGGAGTCTGCACATTCTCCCTGTGTCTGTGTTTTGGCTGGGTGCTCTGATTCCTTCCCACAGTCCAAAGATATGCACGTTAGGTGGATTAGCCATGCTGAATTGCCTCATGTAGTCCAGGAGATGTACAGCTAGCTGAGTGAGCCAGGGGAAATGAGAGGTTACAGGGATAGAGGGGTCTGGGTGGGATGCTCTTTGGACGAACGATGGAGACTTGATGGGCCGCATGGCCTCTTTCCACAATGTAGGGATCCTGATTCTAGATTTGGTGAGTAAGTTTGGGAGAAAGTTTGAATGGAATGTCATGTTTTTTAAATCTGCGGCCAAGCACTACTGTGTCCTTTGAATTCATTTAGGAGTATAGAAATAGGATACGCCATTCAGCCCCTCAAGCCTGATCCACCCTTCAATGAGTTCATGACTGATCTGTAGTCTAATTCCATGTACATGCCTTTGGCCCACATTACTTAATACCTTTTGTTTAACAAAAATACATCTGTCTCAGTTTTAAAATCAACAATTAATCTGGCATCCACTGCAGTTTTGGAAGAGAATACCAAACATCTACCACCCTTTGTGGGCAAAAGAGCTTTGTAACATCTGTCCTGAACGGTCTGGCCCCAATTCTCATGTTATCCCTCTAGTTGGAGAATCTCCAACAAGTTAAAGTAGTATATGTTTATTTAGTTCCTAATATGTCAAAGACTTTGATCAGGAGCCATCTAAACCTTGTAAATTCTGAAGAAACCTTCTGAGGTTCTAATTTGTATAATCTCTCCTCATAACCTAACATCTGACTTCCAAGATTTTTCTTGTAAAGCCACGTTGTACTCCCTCCAAGGCCAATATATCCTTCCTGAGATGTGGTGACCAGATCTGTTCACAGTGCTTGAAGTGAGGTCTAACCACAATATACTTGCAGCATAACATCTGTATCCTTGGACTCCAGCTCTCTAGCCATAAAGGTCAGCATTCCATTAGCTTTCTTTATTATTTTCTGCAACTGTTTTTGACAGGGTGGCATGGTGACTCAGTGGTTAGCACTGCTGTCTCACAGTGCCATAGACCAGGATTCAATTGCAGCCTCAGATGCCTGTGTGGAGTTTACACATCTCCTTGTGCCTGCATGGGTACTCTGGGTTAATCCTACAGTCCAAAGATATGCAGGTTAGTTGACTGGCTATGTCAAATTGCTCATAGACTTCAGGGATGTACAGGCTGGGTGGATTAGTCATGGTATAACTAATGATTACCATTAGTCCAATGACAGAGGAGGCCATACTGGACCTGGTGTTGGGAAATAAACCCAACCAGGTGATCAAAGTTTCAGTGGAGAAGCATTTTAGGAATGGTGATCATAATTCCACAGGTTTTCAGATACTTATGGATATGGTCAAGAGTGGACCTCTGACAAATATGTTAAACTGGGGGAAGGCCAATTGTAACTGAATTAGGCAAGAATTAGAGAATGTGGATTGGGAGTGGCTGTTTGAGGGTAATCCACATCTGACATGTCGGATTGTTTGGGCTGTAGGGCAGGCATGCTCCTGTGAAAATAAAGGACAGGGATGACCAGTTTCGGGAACCATGGATGACAAGGAAAGTTATCAGCTTCGTCAAAGAGAAAGCAAGCATACCTGAGGTCTAGGCAATCAGAAAAGGAAGTCCTTGAAAAATATAGAAAAAGTAGAAGGAGCTCAAACAGAGGGTTAGGAGGGTTAAAAGGGGCCATGAAATGTCTGAGTTAGCAGGGCTAAGGAGAATCCCAAAGCATTTTATTCATATATAAGGAACAAGAAGGAAGCTAGGGAAAATGTAGGCCCACATGAGGATAAAGTAGGGAGGTTGTGTGAAGAGCACTTCGGTGGATTAGCCATGCTGAATTGCCCCATATAGTCCAGGGAATGTACAGCTAGATGGGTGAGCTGTATTCAATATTCACCAAAGTGAGGGTCATGAGAGATGTTGAGGTTAGGGAAAGGTGTGTGAATACTCTTGGGCAGATCAACATATTGAAGAAGAAAATGTTGGGTATCTTGAAATGCATTAAAGTAGTCAAAACCCCAGGGTCAGACAGGATCTATCAAAGGATACTGTGGGAGGCAAGGGAGGAAATAGCTGGGCCTTAACAAATATCTTTGCATCCTCTTTGCCCTTAGGCAGGGTTCCAGAGGACTGGAGAATGACTAATGTTGTTCCTTTGCTTAAGAAGGGAAACAGAGATAATCCAGGTAATTACAGACCAGTGGGCCTGATGTCAGTTGTAGGGAAGCTTTTGGAGAAGATACTGAAAATTAGGATTTATTTGCATTTGGACATGGATGGACTCGTTAGTGATAGCCAGCATGGGTTTGTGCAGGGAAGGTCATGTCTCACCAACTTGATTGAGTTTTTTGAGGAGGTGACAAGAATGATTGATGAGGGAAGAGCAGTGGATGTTACCTTCTTGTACCTTAGTAAGGCATTTGATAAGGTACTTAATTGCAGGCTGGTATAGAAGGTAGACTCTCATGGGATTCAGGGTATGCTGGCTAGATGGATACAGAATTGTGTTAGTCATAAAAGACAAATAGTAGTGGTGGAAAGATGCTTTTTGGAATGGAGATGTGGTATTCCACATGGATCAGTGCTGGACCTTTGTTGTTTGTAATATATACAAATGATCTGGTGGAAAATGTAGGTGAAAGTTTATGGATAACACCAAACATTGGTGGAGTTGAGATGGTGAGAAGAATTGTCAAAGGATACAGCAAGATACAGATAGTTTGCAGATTTTAGGCAGAGAAATGGCAGATGGAGTTTAATCCGGACAAATACAAGTGATGCGTTTTGGAAGATTAATTTCAGGTGCAAATTATACTATAAATGACAGAACCCTTTGGTGAATTGACATGCAGAGGGATCTGGGCATACAGGTCCACAAATCCCTGAAAATGGCAACACAGATGGATAAGGTAGTCAAGGCGGCACACAGCATGCTTGCCTTCATTGGCCAGGAATTGAATATAAAAGTTAGCAAGATATGTTACAGCTAAATAAAACTTTAGTCAGGCCACGTTTGGAATATTGTGTACCATTTTGTGTACCAGGGTGTTAGCTGATTTAGAGTGTTTTAGCTTTGAGGAGTGATTGGATAAACTCAGATTATTTTCACTGGAAAGACAGAGGCTGAAGATTGAGTAGATAGAGGTCTACAAAGTTATGAGAGTCATAGATAGGATGTATGACTTTTTCCCAGGTGGAAAGGTCAACTACAAGAGGCACAGGTCTAAGGTGAGAGGGGACAATCTTCGGGGAGAAATGCAGGGAAACTTTTTCACACAGAAGGTGGTGTTTGTCTGGAACAAACTGCTAGTGGAGGTGGTGGAAATGGGCACATTAGTAACGTTGAAGGCGTATCTTAGACATACGAACGGAACTGAACAGAAGGATAGAAATCATGTAAGACAGTAAGTTGTGGGCCTAAGTAAGGACTAGGAATTGGCAATGGCTTGGTGGGCCGAAGGGCCTGTTCCGGTGCTGTGTTATTCTTTGTTGTTAATATGGTTGGCGGTGTACATCCGGTTTGTGGTGAGGACATTGTTTTTGCTGACCATATAGAGGGGTTCGCAGGCTGTATAATGTCAATAGTCAGTAACCTCATTAAAAAGTACTTTAACAAAGAAAATAAGCCACAAGTTATGGGAAGTTATAGGCTCCTAAATGCTCTAGTTGGAACTAAACCTTTAATATTGTGCCTACATCTGAGAGAAAATTGTCGGCGTCCAAGTGCTGGACAGATTACAAGGATTACAAGCTGCCAAGAGTCTCAAAGAAAGATTGGAAAGATATGAGCCTTTCAGACCGGAAGGGAAGCAGCCCATAAGACCATAAGACCATAAGACATAGGAGTGGAAGTAAGGCCATTCGGCCCATCGAGTCCATTCCGCCATTCAATCATGGCTGATGGGCATTTCAACTCCACTTACCAGCATTCTCCCCGTAGCCCTTAATTCCTCGAGACAAGAATCTATCAATCTCTGCCTTGAAGACATTTAGCATCCCGGCCTCCACTGCATCTTGTGGCAATGAATTCCACAGGCCCACCACTCTCTGGCTGAAGAAATGTCTCTGCATTTCTGTTCTGAATTTACCCCCTCTAATTCTAAGGCTGTGTCCACGGGTCCTAGTCTCCTCGCCTAATGGAAACAATTTCCTAGCGTCCACCCTTTCCAAGTCATGTATTATCTTGTACGTCTCTATTAAGTCACCCCTTAATCTTCTAAACTCCAATGAATACAATCCCAGGATCCTCAGCCGTTCCTGATATGTTAGACCTACCATTCCAGGGATCATCCGTGTGAATCTCCGCTGGACACTTTCCAGTGCCAGTATGTCCTTCCTGAGGTGTGGGGACCAAAGCTGGACACAGTACTCCAAGTGGGGCCTAACCAGAGCTTTATAAAGTCTCAGTAGCACATCGCTGCTTTTATATTCCAACCCTCTTCAGATAAGTGACAACATTGCATTCGCTTCCTTAATCACGGAATCAACCTGCATGTTTACCTTTAGAGAATCCTCGACTAGCACTCCCACACTCCCAGATCCCTTTGTACTTTGGCTTTACAAATTTTCTCACTGTTTAGAAAGTAGTCTATGCTTTTATTCTATTTTTCCAAAGTGCAAGACCTCGCATTTGCTCACGTTGAATTCCATCAGCCATTTCCTGGACCACTCTCCCAAACTGTCTAAATCCTTCTGTAGCCTCCCCACTTCCTCAGTACTGCCTGCCTGTCCACCTAACTCCGTATCATCTGCAAACTTGGCTAAAATGCCCCCAGTCCCTTCATCCAAATCATTAATATATAATGCGAACAGCTGTGGCCCCAACACTGAGCCCTGTGGGACACCGATGTAAGCTACAGGTAAATATAAAACAGCAAATGGTACTGGAAAAATTCATCTGGAATTTGATTTTAAATTCAGCAGTGGATGCAGAACAAGAGACCACAGGTCCAAACAAATTAATTGTAACTTTAAAATTGATATCAGCAGGTTCTCCACCTGGAAAGCAAGCAACTCTCAGCCTGAACTTGCAAATAGGTGGTGAAGATGAAAACACTGGAATCATTTGAGAAACGAATAGAAGTGTTAATAGGGCAGGTCCAGGGATGTTTTAAATTTTAATTTTAAGATGGTTAATTTTAAACTATTTCGATAGATGCAAACTGAGAAGTCTGATGAAATCAGAGAAAGTAGAATCAAACAAAGTAATAGATGAGCAAAATGCATTGTGCATAAATATTTATCATTGAGGTGCTCTATGAGGTATGCTAATTGCTTTGTCCAAATCTGAATTTGCTTCATTTCAGATACGTGTAAAACAATTGGATTACGATAAGGATTGATGACAGTTTCTGTTAATACAGGACATGTCTTCAACTGATATAATTTGATTGTGCTGATTATATGATTATTGCTGTAATTTACCCCACAAAAATATAGGACTGGGTTTTCCCCTTTATAGGCTGTTTTTTTTCAGGAAATTTCATGGTGGGTTTTTTCTTATGGCTCACAGAAAAGTTTCTCACACTATCTTCAGATCCTCCCCCATGAATTATGCAGTTGGCTTTTTTGGCCAATCTTCATACAATTGCGCAGCAGGAGAGGTGAAATTCCCACTGCTGCTGGGAACTTGCGGTGAGGAAGGCACAAGTGGCATATTTAAAACCCAACTGTATGCCACTGTGGGTGCTGCAGACCAGGAAAACTCTCACTTACTGACCTTGTAGGATACCAAGATGCCTCAGAAAAAGGAATCTACCAGCTCACTTTCCATTTAGGAACCTGGAAGCACTGATGGATGGGAAGGTTGCGAAGAATGCCAAGGTGGACCACCAGAGGAGACCAAGGCAGCAGACAGCTGCAAATGTGTTGCTGGTCAAAGCACAGCAGGTTAGGCAGCATCTCAGGAATAGAGAATTCGACGTTTCGAGCATAAGCCCTTCATCAGGAATAAGAGAGAGAGAGCCAAGCAGGCTGAGATAAAAGGTAGGGAGGAGGGACTAGGGGGAGGGGCGATGGAGGTGGGATAGGTGGAAGGAGGTCAAGGTGAGGGTGATAGGCCGGAGTGGGGTGGGGGCGGAGAGGTCAGGAAGAGGATTGCAGGTTAGGAGGGCGGTGCTGAGTTGAGGGAACCGACTGAGACAAGGTGGGGGGAGGGGAAATGAGGAAGCTGGAGAAATCTGAATTCATACCTTGTGGTTGGAGGGTTCCCAGGCGGAAGATGAGGCGCTCCTCCTCCAGCCGTCGTGTAGTTGTGTTCTGCCGGTGGAGGAGTCCAAGGACTTGCATGTCCTCGGTGGAGTGGGAGGGGGAGTTAAAGTGTTGAGCCACGGGGTGATTGGGTTGGTTGGTTCGGGCGGCCCAGAGGTGTTCTCTGAAGCGTTCCGCAAGTAAGCGGCCTGTCTCACCAATATAGAGGAGGCCACATCGGGTGCAGCGGATGCAATAGATGATGTGTGTGGAGGTACAGGTGAACTTGTGGCGGATATGGAAGGATCCCTTGGGGCCTTGGAGGGAAGTGAGTGTGGAGGTGTGGGTGCAAGTTTTACATTTCCTGCGGTTGCAGGGGAAGGTGCCGGGGGTGGAGGTTGGGTTGGTGGGGGGTGTGGATCTGACAAGGGAGTCACGAAGGGAGTGGTCCTTGCGGAACGCTGATAGGGGAGGGGAGGGAAATATATCCTTGGTGGTGGGGTCCGTTTGGAGGTGGCGGAAATGACGGCGGATGATACGTTGTATGTGCAGGTTGGTGGGGTGGTAGGTGAGAACCAGTGGGGTTCTGTCTTGGTGGCGGTTGGAGGAGCGGGGCTCAAGGGCGGAGGAGCGGGAAGTGGAGGAGATGCGGTGGAGGGCATCGTCGATCACGTCTGGGGGGAATCTGCGGTCCTTGAAGAAGGAGGCCATCTGGGCTGTGCGGTGTTGGAATTGGTCCTCCTGGGAGCAGATGCGGCGGAGATGAAGGAATTGGGAATATGGGATGGCGTTTTTACAGGGGGCAGGGTGGGAGGAGGTGTAGTCCAGGTAGCTGTGGGAGTCAGTCAGTTTATAATAGATGTCTGTGTTGAGTCGGTCGCCCGAGATAGAAATGGAAAGGTCTAGGAAGGGGAGGGAGGAGTCTGAGACAGTCCAGGTGAATTTCAGGTCGGGATGGAAGGTGTTAGTAAAGTTGATGAACTGTTCAACCTCCTCGTGGGAGCACGAGGCAGCGCCGATACAGTCATCGATGTAGCGGAGGAAAAGGTGGGGGGTGGTGCCAGTGTAGTTGCAGAAGATGGACTGTTCCACATATCCTACGAAGAGGCAGGCATAGCTGGGGCCCATGCGGGTGCCCATGGCAACTCCTTTAGTTTGGAGGAAGTGGGAGGATTGAAAAGAGAAGTTATTCAGGGTGAGGACCAGTTCAGTCAGTCGAAGGAGGGTGTCAGTGGAAGGGTACTGGTTGGTGCGGCGGGAAAGGAAGAAGCGGAGGGCTTTGAGTCCTTCATGATGGGGGATGGAGGTGTACAGGGACTGGATGTCCATAGTGAAAATAAGGCGTTGGGGACCGGGGAAGCGAAAATCCTGGAGGAGGTGGAGGGCGTGGTTGGTGTCCCGAACGTAGGTGGGGAGTTCTTGGACTAAAGGGGACAGGACCGTGTCGAGGTATTGGGAGATGAGTTCGGTGGGGCAGGAGCAGGCTGAGACAATGGGTCGGCCGGGGCAGGCAGGTTTGTGGATTTTGGGCAGGAGGTAGAAACGGGCGGTGCGGGGTTGTGGGACTATGAGGTTGGAGGCGATGGATGGGAGATCCCCTGAGGTGATGAGGTCCTGGATGGTCTGGGAGATGATGGTTTGGTGGTGGGAGGTGGGGTCGTGGTCAAGGGGGCGATAAGAGGAGGCGTCCGCGAGCTGGCGTTTGGCTTCAGCGGTGTACAGTCCAAGAACTCCCCACCTACGTTCGGGACACCACCCACGCCCTCCACCTCCTCCAGGATTTTCGCTTCCCCGGTCCCCAAGGCCTTATTTTCACTATGGACATCCAGTCCCTGTACACCTCCATCCCCCATCATGAAGGACTCAAAGCCCTCCGCTTCTTCCTTTCCCGCCGCACCAACCAGTACCCTTCCACTGACACCCTCCTTCGACAGACTGAACTGGTCCTCACCCTGAATAACTTCTCTTTTCAATCCTCCCACTTCCTCCAAACTAAAGGAGTTGCCATGGGCACCCGCATGTGCCCCAGCTATGCCTGCCTCTTTGTAGGATATGTGGAACAGTCCATCTTCCGCAACTACACTGGCACCACCCCCCACCTTTTCCTCCGCTACATCGATGACTGTATCGGCGCTGCCTCGTGCTCCCACGAGGAGGTTGAACAGTTCATCAACTTTACTAACACCTTCCATCCCGACCTGAAATTCACCTGGACTGTCTCAGACTCCTCCCTCCCCTTCCTAGACCTTTCCATTTCTATCTCGGGCGACCGACTCAACACAGACATCTATTATAAACCGACTGACTCCCACAGCTACCTGGACTACACCTCCTCCCACCCTGCCCCCTGTAAAAACGCCATCCCATATTCCCAATTCCTTCGTCTCCGCCGCATCTGCTCCCAGGAGGACCAATTCCAACACCGCACAGCCCAGATGGCCTCCTTCTTCAAGGACCGCAGATTCCCCCCAGACGTGATCGACGATGCCCTCCACCGCATCTCCTCCACTTCCCGCTCCTCCGCCCTTGAGCCCCGCTCCTCCAACCGCCACCAAGACAGAACCCCACTGGTTCTCACCTACCACCCCACCAACCTGCACATACAACGTATCATCCGCCGTCATTTCCGCCACCTCCAAACGGACCCCACCACCAAGGATATATTTCCCTCCCCTCCCCTATCAGCGTTCCGCAAGGACCACTCCCTTCGTGACTCCCTTGTCAGATCCACACCCCCCACCAACCCAACCTCCACCCCCGGCACCTTCCCCTGCAACCGCAGGAAATGTAAAACTTGCACCCACACCTCCACACTCACTTCCCTCCAAGGCCCCAAGGGATCCTTCCATATCCGCCACAAGTTCACCTGTACCTCCACACACATCATCTATTGCATCCGCTGCACCCGATGTGGCCTCCTCTATATTGGTGAGACAGGCCGCTTACTTGCGGAACGCTTCAGAGAACACCTCTGGGCCGCCCGAACCAACCAACCCAATCACCCCGTGGCTCAACACTTTAACTCCCCCTCCCACTCCACCGAGGACATGCAAGTCCTTGGACTCCTCCACCGGCAGAACACAACTACACGACGGCTGGAGGAGGAGCGCCTCATCTTCCGCCTGGGAACCCTCCAACCACAAGGTATGAATTCAGATTTCTCCAGCTTCCTCATTTCCCCTCCCCCCACCTTGTCTCAGTCGGTTCCCTCAACTCAGCACCGCTCTCCTAACCTGCAATCCTCTTCCTGACCTCTCCGCCCCCACCCCACTCCGGCCTATCACCCTCACCTTGACCTCCTTCCACCTATCCCACCTCCATCGCCCCTCCCCCTAGTCCCTCCTCCCTACCTTTTATCTCAGCCTGCTTGGCTCTCTCTCTCTTATTCCTGATGAAGGGCTTATGCTCGAAACGTCGAATTCTCTATTCCTGAGATGCTGCCTAACCTGCTGTGCTTTGACCAGCAACACATTTGCAGCTGTGATCTCCAGCATCTGCAGACCTCATTTTTTACTCAAGGCAGCAGACACAATTAGCGTGGATACAGAGTACAGCCTGGATCAGTGCGGTCTCCAGGATCATGTGGAATTTACAACAGAGCAGGAAAGTGATTAATAAGTGCCACTATCTTCTTCCTGCTCCCTCCAACTCTCACAAAAACTCACTAATGCTCATGGACTACCAATGTCACTGTTACATGCAACATCTCTACTCAATGGCTCTCACTCACCACACCCTCCATTACCACTAATCCATCCTGCCCTCTGGCTAAAAAGCTATGCAATCCTCAGAGGCTGGCAGTTTCCAAGCAAGTGCAAAGTGAATGAGTGCTAAAGAAAATGAGCTGAGAACTATAATGTGCATGAGAGAGCACAAAGACTTGGCTGGACCATAAACGTCAAAGGAGCCTTGAGCTCTAAACGGAGACCTTGAATGTCTGAATTGGATTCTGGAGGACCAGCTGGGGAATTTTATTATAAACCTTCCAGCGGGGGACTGTAAAATTCTGCTCCAGAGGATTTATCTATGATCCTGTTGACTGCATGTGGCCTGATTACCTTGATCTTTTTTTAAGTCACTTCCTATAATGTGTTTAATAATAGCTTCTAACATTTTCAGTATGACAGAATTTAATCCAACTGGCCTGTAGTTTTCTGCCTTTCTCTCTCCTTTTCAGAATAAATTATACACTTGTTATTTTCCAATCTAATGGAACTTCCCCCCCCTCCCCCCACAACCCCCCCTACCCCCAGCAATCCAGCCAACAATTGCATCAACTATCTCACTAGTCTCTACTTTACTGCCTCTATGACAAAGTCCATTAGGACCCCCAATAATTTTCTCAGTACCACTCACTCATTAGTAGTCATTTTCTTGAATTCCTCCCTCCCTTCCACTTCCTGATTTATAGTATTCCTAGAATGTTGCTTATATCCTCTATAATGAATTTTGATGCAAAATACCTACTCAATTAATCTGCCATCTCCTTACTTTCCATTAATAATTCTCTAGAATCAAGTTTTATAGGAGTAATGCTCACTTTGTTAACTCTTCTCTTTTTAAAAATATCTGTATAAACTCTTGCTATCTGGTTTAAGATTTCTAGCTAGCTTTTTCTTTCATACAAATTTTCACCTCTTTATTAATATTTTAGTCATTATTTGCTCTTTCAATACTGTCCAATTTTCTGATACCATCCATCTTTGTGTAATTATATACTTTCTCTTTACATTTGATTCTAACTTTAGAATTTTTATTTAATTGCAGATGATGGGTCCTTCTCTTGGAATTTTTCCTTTCTCATGGAGTGTAACTATCCTGTGTATTTTGAAATATGCCCTTAAGTGTCTGCCATTGCATCTTTATTGACGTATTTCTTAACCTAATTTACCTACCATCAGTCATTCATCAAAGCTATGCTAAGCAATCCCATTTGAGAATAATATCTCAAAATGTTTCTAATGTTGGACATGAGCTTTAGCACTCAACACAGTATTCAGGCAATTATAACCTTTACTGTATTCACCTCTTATTTATGACACACCTCTTATGTGTCATCACATTCTCCCTATAGGATTGATTTTGAAATGTGTGGGGCTAAAATGAACTGTTTCACTTCTTAATCTTGCTGACAAACATCCTGACAGTTCCATGAACCTGCATAATTTAAGATATTTGTAAAATCTCTCTTGTTCCAGAAACTTACATTGTAAAAAATACACCATGATTAATCTCCATATGCACATGCAAAGCAATTATCTAGTTGGTCAAACTGAGAAGAATACAGATGATAATTTCTCAGTAATTACTTTGCTCAATTGGGATTTATTGTAATTATTCTGTACATTGTTGCTAGCACTTTGAAACCTTATAAGCCAGCAGCAGGTCAGTACAGATTGATCTTCAGCATTCTCATCATGATTTTGTAGTTCCACTTTCATAATTAATCTCATGGATTGATGGAGTAAAAGTTCAAAGTAAACACTTCTATAAACAAAATGGAGAATTGACACTTTGCATTTGAAACAAAATAGAGGTCAGATGACTATCCCCTTTTTGTTATTTACTCATCGGATGTGCGCATACCTGGCTGGGCCAGTATTAAGTGCCCAACTCTAGTTGCCCCTAAGACAGTGGTGTTGAGCTGCCTTCTTGAACTATTGCAACCAATTTGGTGTCAGGCGACCCACAGTACTGAGAGGGATGGAGTTCCAGGAATTTGACTGAGTTACACTTAAGAAAGTGATACATTTCCAAGTCACAATGGTGGGTATCTTGGAGGGGAATTTACAGGCAGTTGTGTTCCCATGTATCTCCTGCCATTGTCCTTCTACGTTATAGAGATCTTGGATTTAGGAGGAGACATGGTGAATTTCTGCAGTGCATCTTGTAGGTAGTACATACTACTGTTACTGAGCCTCACTTTTGGAAGGAATAAATGTAGATGCATTGCCAGTCAAGTGGACTGCTTTGGCCTGGATGATGAAGCTGCACTCATCCAGGCAAATACATGCTGCATTCCTGACTTGTACTTGGCTTTGGCAAATCATTGTGTTTCAAGAGGCAGTCAGACCCCTGATATTAACTACCTCAATTTCAATCAGTGCTCAGGGACAGGAGGGTGTAACTATGAATGAGACAGCTGGGGGTTTGGGTGATAGCCTCAGCCCTTGAGCATGTCTAACAGGTTTGTGAATCTTGATCCCTGTATAATGAGAGTCAGGAAGCTGTAGGGAGGATGAGCAAACTGACCAAAGCACCATGGTACAGGTGCCATTCAATAAAAGAGAAATATCGATGTAATCAAGGAAACAATAGTCAGGGAATCAACACTGTTCTTGGTGGCCAGGATTGAGGGTCCTGAAGCCTACTTGGCGCCTGAGTTCAGGATATCTCATCCAGGTTGCAGAGGAACTTGGTGCAGCCAAAGAAAGACCCAGTTGTCATTGTCCATTTAGGTACCCAACGATATTAGGAGAAAAAGGAAAGAGGTTCTGCTGGGAGAATATGAACAGCTAGGGACTAAAATGAAAAACAGAATCAAAAAAGTAACGATCTCTCGATTATTATCTGAGCCAAGACCTAATTAGCACAGAGGCAATAAAATTAAAATGAAGAGATAAATGCGTGGCTCAGTTATTGGTGTGGGAGAAAAAGGTTGAATTCATAGGATGTTGGCATCAGTACTGGGGAAGGAGGGAGCTGTTCTGATGGGACAGGCTCCACCTGAATCATGCTGGGACCAGAATCCTGGCAAATTCACAAGATTAGGGCTTTGGATAGGGCTTTAAACTATGTAGTGAGTGTATGGGGGAGGGGTATAGTTTCAGTTATACCATCAAATTATAACATCAAAGATAAAGGGCAAAGGTAGATCTGTAGCTTAGTAATGAGGTTCATTGTTACTCTAAGATAAAAGGATGGGACAGAATGTGCAAATGTCATATTTTACCAAGGAATCATAAAAGTGTAGGGAAACTCAAGAAGAGAACAAACTTAAAAACTTTGTCTTTTAAAGCATAAAGCATTTGGAATAAGTTAGACCATGCAAATCAAGGTAAAAGAATAGGATCTCATAGCCATTACAGAAAGGTGGTTACACAGATGGTGCCAGACTTACTGAGTTCTTCCAGCAATTCTGTTTTTGGTTCTGGTTTCCAGCATCTGCAGTTCTCTCAGTTTTTTGTTTAGTGGGGATAAGAGTCCTTTTTCAGGTTGGGAACTTGTGACCAGTAAAGTTCCAAAAGGACTGCAACTTAACATTCAGGGATATTTGACCTTTTGGAGAGACAGGAGGGATGGAAATTGTGGTGGGTTAGCACGGTTAATAAGAAATGGAATGAGGACAGTTGGGACAGATGACCTAAGGCTTGGTTAACCTAGAGTCTATTTGGGTCGAGGTAAAAGACAGCAAGGGAAAGAAGACATTGGTGGGAGTAATATACAGGCCCCTGAACAGTAGCCACTCTGTGAGAAAGGCTATGAATTAACAAATAATAGGAGCATGTAAAAAGGATAGACAATAATTATGGGTAACTTTGAATACCATGTTGTTTGAGTTAATCTAATTAGAAAGGGTAGCTGTGGCAACAAATTCATGGAGTGCATTATGAGTAGTTTCCTAGAGCAATATGTCACGTAGCCAATCAGGGAGCAGGCTATCTTAGAACTGATAATGGGTGATGAGGTAGGTTTAATAAATTACCTCTAAATAAAAGGTCCTTTAGGAAGTAGTGATCATAACATAATGCAATTTAATATTCAGGTTCCAAGTGTGAAATTTGGGTCAGAAATAATTGTCAAGTGTGTGGTGCTGGAAAAGCACAGCAGGTCAGGCAGCAGCTGAGGAGCAGGACAATTGACATTTTGAGCATAAGTCCTTCATCAGGAATGGGTGTTTATTCAGAATTGTGTTTAACTTATATAAAGGGAACTACAATTAAATGAGAATAGAGTTAGTTAAATATATTGGATGGATATATTAGCAGGAATTACAGTGAGCAAACAGTGGTAGACATTTCAGGAGGCAATTCATGACTCTTAGCAAAAATGCATCCCAAAAAGGAGGAATATTCTAGGAGAAAAGGAAACCAGGCTAACCAAAGAAGTTAAGGAAGTTACAATTTTGAAGAAAAAGCAAGTCAGGTGACAACGCTGAAGCCTGGGATAGATTCAAAATCCAGCAAAGGAGGACTATAAAGACAGAGAAAATAAATTATGAGGACAAACTAGCAAGAAATATAAAACTGACAATAGAGCTTCTTTAAATACGAAAAAGGAAGCTAGAGGTCAAAGTGAACATAGGCCTCTTAGAAAATGACCCAAGGGAGACGGTTTTGCAAATAAGGAAATGCTACATTTCTCAAACAGATGCATGGTGGAAAATACTTTGAACATTCCATTAATACTATAGAATATGGGTGGAATTAAGTACCATCACCATCATTGAAGAAGTAGTGTTAGACAAATTAATGGGACTAAAGGCAGATAAGTCTCCAGGCCTTGATGGATCCTAAAAGAGGTGGCTACAGAGATAATAGAAGCACTGGTTGTAATTTTCTAAAAACCATTGCATTGTAGAGAAGTACCAGAAGAATGAAAAACTATGAATGTGACACGTCTATTCAAAAAGCAGGGAGGCAAAATGTGAGTAACTGTAGGATGATTAGCCTAATATCTATTATTGGAAAAGTATTGGAAACAATTATTAAGGAAGTAATAGAAAATTTAGAAAATCATGGTCTAATCCAACAGAGTCAACATGGCTTCATGAAAGGGAAACCATGTCTGACTAATCAGAGTTTATCAAGTCTCAACCAGAGTGGATTGATGGAATCCAGAATATGTGTTGTATTTGGATTTCCAGAGGCATTTAACAAGGCTGCACAAAAAATCACATTATAAGATAACAGCCCATGGAACTGGAAGTAGTATATTGGCATGGATAGAAAACTGGCTGATGAGCAAACAGCGGTAAGTGGAGTTAAGGTCACTGGACCTGAAATGTTAACTCTGATTTCTCTCCATTGATGGTGCCAGACTTACTGAGTTCTTCCAGCAATTCTGTTTCTGTTTCTGGTTTCCAGCATCTGCAGTTCTCTCAGTTTTTTGTTTAGTGGGGATAAGAGTCCTTTTTCAGGTTGGGAACTTGTGACCAGTAAAGTTCCAAAAGGACTGCAACTATTTAGAATATATATATTAATGACTTGGTGACTTGGAGGAAGGAAGTGAATATACTTTAGCCCTATTTACAGATAACACAAAATAGGTGGCAAGACAGGTTGCAAGAAGGATACAAGTAGTTTAAGAAAATTATTGATAAGTTAACTAAGTAAGCAAAAAGTTAACAAATGGACTATAATATGGGAAAATGTGAAGTGGTTAATTTTTGGAAGGGAGACCAATAGAACAGGATATTATTTAAATGGAAAAAAAACTGCAAAAAGCTGGTCGGTCCCCTTATTTATGAAAATATACCATTTCATTGGAGGCAATTCAAAGAAGGTTCACTCAAATGATTCCTGATATGGAGAGATTGTCTTATGAGCAAAGGCTAAACAAATTGGGACTCACTAGAATTTAGAAAAATGAGAGTGTAATCTCATTGAAGCAAATAAAATTCTTAAGGTACTTGACAGAGTAAGTACTGAGAGTACGTTTCCCCTCCTGGGGAGAGTCTGGGACCAGAGGGCACAGTCTCAGAATAAAGGATTAAGATGAGGAGAAATTTCTTCTCACAGAAGCTTGTGAATCTTTGGAACTCATTGCCACAGAGAGAGCTGTGAGGGAAGAGTGTTTGTGTATGTTTAAGGTTGAGATAGATAAGTTCTTGATCAATAGGGGAATCAAGGGTTATGTGGAAAATGCAGGAAAAATGGGCATGAGGAATTTTGGATCAGCCATGATCCTACTGAGTGGCCAAGGAGGCTTGAGGGGCTGAATGACCTACTTCTGTTCTTGTTTTCTTACAGTCTTATGAAGTTGGGAGCTGAGTTACTGGTTTGTCTCACCTCTGACCTGCTCTTGCAAAAACAATATTTATGTGACTGGTCCATTTCTGGTCAATGGTAACACCCCCCGGGATATTGAGAACGGGAGATTTAATTATGGTTATGCCATTGCATTCAAGGGAGTGATGATTAGATTTTCTTTTGTTCGAGACTGTCATTGTCTGCCACTTATATATCTGTCAATATCTATGGAGTAACACAAACAACTGCAAGCAAGCTTCAATGTCTGAACAAGTCATTAACATGCAAATAATATTTTGGGACATTTCATTGAAATGGCATTAAAATGGACAGATTTCACCTCTTGAATTAATGGCTGCCCTTATTCAAATAACTGCAGAAAGTCGTTCACAATGGAATTATAGACTTCTTGCCTTTGGATTGAAATGCCAAAGAATATGTGTGAAGAAACACCATTCCATCACAAAGGGAAATATGAACTGGTGGAAATGGCAGACTATTGTGTGTCAATGACCATGTCATCAGAGACCATTATGTGAACAATGAGAAAGCAAGGTCATATGTCTTAGATCAGATATAATAAGCAACATTTAATCAGTCATACACTTGGAGAGTAGCAGTCAGAGAGAAAGAAGAAGAGTTCCAGATCAGCAAAGGGACCTGTTGAAAAATTCATCAGGAAGAGGAGAACTTGGACTGGCTTTACCTACTGATGGCAAACCAAACCAAGATTTCACTGAAGAGTTTCAACTCTCTTGGTTAGAATGTAGTCAGAGAACAGCAAGTAAGAACCCACTGTGGATCTGCCTTCATAAACCTTTCATCTCTATTTCTTCAGTGGAATGAAATTGAGTTACATTTCTCAGTATTCAAAGGTGTTTTTTTGAGATAAACAAGTGTTAACAGTGAATTTTTGGATGTTTAGTACCTAAGAGTATATTATCTCTTATGTAATCATCCTTTCTTGTTTGAGAATGCATTTCAATTGTGAGTAATAAACATTTATACTTTTTCTTAAAACATATGTGACAACCTGTGTAAATAGTTAATGTACTAAAAGGATTAAAGCTCTTTCTTTCTAAAACACAACGGTTTTTGGTCAGTTGAGTAGTATAACAAAGGGAACCAACCAAGATCTCTGCACGGTCGAAACCATGATTCACAGACCCATCAATTGTGGCACCTTGTTAAGAGCATTACTGAACTTTTGCATGTAATGTTGTAAAACATTCTGTCACAAGCCGCAGTGATTTTGATTCCACAGAATAAATTTCCTTAAATTTAAGAAGCATTAGATCATGGGTTTATGCCCATCAAATACTACGTCACAGTAATTTCATGGATATAACCTGCTCAGATTATTTTCTGAAGTAAGAAAATGAGAAAGGTTTATCCACACAGCAGGGATGTATTTTTCCTACAGCTGACTGATCATTTCAAAGGAGCAGACTATTCCATGTTTTCTCAACAGCATTTTTGGAGAGTGAGATTATCAAAATAAAATGAACAGTCAGGCAATTATGTCAGCTGCTTAACCCAACGTTAACCACAATCAATTTCCTGGGATGGGGGAATTATCTGAAAGAATTATGGATGCTGGAAATCTGAAACAGAAACAAAAATTGCTGGAAAATCTCAGCAGTTCTGGCAGCATCTGTGGAGACAAATCAGAATTAACGTTTCGGATCTAGTGACCATTCTTCAGAACTGGATGGGAAATATGTTTACTACATATTCATCGTGGGCTCCTGGTAGGATTCTTCCCCACAGAAGTCAGTGATTCCAAGGGAAATGTTACGACAATTGTTATGGGGAATTTCAACATGCAGGTAGACTGGGTGAATCAGGATGGTATTGGACCTCAAAAGAAAGAGACTTTGTGAAGTGCCTCCGAGATGGGTTCTTAGAGCAGCTGGTGCTGGAGCCTACCAGGGAGAAGGCAATTCTGGATCTGGTATTGTGCAATGAACCAGGATTGGTCAGGGACCTCGAAGTGAAGGAGCCATTAGGAGGTAGTGATCACAATACAATAAGCTTCAATCTGCAATTTGAGAGGGAGAGGGTACAATCGGAAGTGACAATATTTCTGTTGAATAAAGGGAACTATGGAGCTATGAGGGAGGAGCTGGCCAAAGTTCAATGGTGCAATACCTTAGCAGGGATGACAGTGGAGGAACAATGACAGATATTTCTGTGTATAATGCAGAAGTTGCAGGATCAGTTCATTCCGAAAAGGAAGAAAGATCCTAGGAGGAGGCATGGGTGGCCGTGGCTGATGAGGGAAGTTAAGAAACATATAAAGTCAAAAGAGAAAAGGTATAACATAGCAAAGATAAGTGGGAAATCGGAGGACTGGGAAGCTTTGAAAGAACAACAGAGGATTACTAAGAAGGAAATACTCAGTGAAAAAATGAGGTACGAAGGTAAACTGGCCAATAATATAAAGGAGGATAGTAAGAGCTTTTTTAGGTATGTGAAAGGGAAAAAAATGGTGAAGACTAAAATTGGGCCCTTGAAGACAGAAACAGGGGAATATATTATGGGGAACAAAGAAATGGCAGAAGAGTTGAATTGGTACTTTAGATCTGTGTTCACTGGGGAAGACACAAGCAATCTCCCAGAGGTAACAGTGGCTGAAGGACCTGAACTGAAGGGAATTTATATTTGCCAGGAATTGGTTTGGAGAGATTGATGGTCTACATCCCAGGGTACTGAAGGAGGTGGCTCGAGAAATCATGGATGCGTTGGTGATTATTTTCCAGAGTTCAATAGATTCAGGATCAGTTCTTGCAGATTGGAGGGTGGCTAGTTTTGTACGACTTTTTAAGAAAGGAGCGAGACAGAAAGCAGGAAATTATAGACCAGTTAGTCTGACCTCAGTGATGGGAAAGATGCTGGAGTCAATTATGAAGGATGAAATTACGACACATCTGGATAGCAGTAACAAGATAGGTCAGAGTCAGCATGGATTTATGAAGGGGAAATCATGCTTGACTAATCTTCTGGAATTTTTTGAGGATGTAACTCTAAAGATGGACAAGGGAGATCCAGTGGATGTAGTGTACCTGGACTTTCAGAAAGCCTTTGATAAAGTCCCACATAGGAGGTTAGTGAGCAAAATTAGGGAGCATGGTATTGGGGGCAAAATACTGACTTGGATTGAAAGTTGGTTGGCTGACAGGAAACAAAGAGTAGTGATAAACAGCTCCCTTTCGGAATGGCAGGCAGTGACCAATGGGGTACCGCAGGGATCAGTGCTGGGACGGCAGCTTTTTACAATATATGTTAATGATATAGAAGATGGTATTAATAGTAACATTAGCAAATTTGCTGATGATACAAAGCTGGGTGGTAGGGTGAAATGTGAGGAGGATGTTAGGAGATTACAGGGTGACCTGGACAGGTTAGGTGTGTGGACAGATGCATGGCAGATGCAGTTTAATGTGGATAAATGTATGGTTATCCACTTTGGTGGAAAGAACAGGAAGGCAGATTACTACCTAAATGGAGTCAATTTAGGTAAAGGGGCAGTACAGAGAGATCTGGGTGTTCTTGTACACCAGTCAATGAAGGTAAACATGCAGGTACAGCAGGTAGTGAAGAAGGCTAATAGCATGCTGGCCTTCATAACAAGAGGGATTGTGTATAGAAGCAAAGATGTTCTTCTGTAGCTGTACAGAGCCCTGGTGAGACCGCACCTAGAAAATTGTGTGCAGTTCTGGTCTCCAAATTTGAGGAAAGACATTCTGACTATTGAGGGAGTGCAGCGTAGGTTCATGAGGTCAATTCTTGAATGACAGGACTATCTTATGTTGAAAGATTGGAGTGACTGGGCTTGTATACCCTTGAGTTTAGAAGACTGAGAGGGGATCTGATTGAGACGTATAAGATTATTAAAGGATTGGACACTCTGGAGGCAGGAAACATTTTTCCGCTGATGGGTGAGTCCTGAACCAGAGGACACAGCTTAAAAATAAGGGGTAGGCCATTTAGGACAGAGATGAGGAGAAACTGCTTCACCCAGAGAGTGGTGGGTGTGTGGAATGCTCTGCCCCAGAAGGCAGTGGAGACCCAGTCTCTGGATTCATTTAAGAAAGAGTTGGATAGAGCTCTCAAGGATAGTGGAATCAAGGGTTATGGAGATAAGGCAGGAACAGGATACTGATTGAGGATGATCAGCCATGATCATAATGAATGGTGGTGCAGGCTGGAAGGGCAGAAAGGCCAACTCCTGAACCTATTGTCTATTGTCTAAATGATTGCTGTGCATAGACATTTTAAATCTTGTGAGTTATTTTAAAGAGGTCCTAAAGCTCGTGAGACTTTACCATATTTCACAAAAAATGAGACTGCTAACTCTGTGATCTTGGAAAGGTAAAACTTAGGAAGTGAAATTGGCTGGTGGAGTTGGGGTGTGGTGATGTAGGGAAGCTCAATCTATCTTCAAAGCTACTAATCCTCATCTGTTTTAAAGTAAATAATTAACAGCATAACAGCTTGATATATTTCCCAGAATTGAGGATCATTTTCAAGAGTAAAGACTAATGCAAAAAATGTATTGAATACCTGCACTACACCCTGCTAAATTTCTTTCAAAGGCCTTAAACCATCTTACAGCGCTCTGACCATCAGAAGAACTAAAATCCTTTCCTGATTGCAATCACAATTGTCAACAATCACTTTTTCCATTAGTCATTGACTCATCTAATGAAAAACGTTATTTTTCTGGAGTTGTGTGTGGTACTTCTATTCTCTGTCTTGGTAATTATCTGATGTGTGGAAGTCTTATTTACCTTTGTACATGATTATCAGCCACCTTGGCTTCATCTTGCCTCATGCGCTTTTTCTGACTTTAAAGATGCACATTGTTTCAATGTGTTTAATTATACTTTTAAATGTGTGCTATTTGCATTCAGTATCAGTGGACTGTCCGAATAACTGACCAGCTGATCTGTTTCAAGTCTCTTTGCAGCTTGAGCACCCCTCAGCACTCCAGCCACATGGCTTTCAGATAATACATGGAATTGTAATAATAGGCCTCAGACAGAATACTTTCACATTAATGATCTTGACATTAGATGGCTAATAAGATAAAGGTCTGTAAATCTGTCTACATTCTGGAAAGCAGTCAGAAGCAAATGCTACTATCTGTAGACGAAAAGGTTCTCACTATTCAGAGACCTTTAATAACAATTTCTACCTTCTTTTATTTGAGGAACTTCTGAATATATGCAATCTTGATAGCTGCTTCACTTTATTGAAACAGAATAAGTTTGAGCAACGTCTGAGCAATATCACTGATGGCTGTTGGGCGGTGGTATTTAAGTAGGGCTTGTGATGACTAGCAGGCTGAAGAGAGGCCTAAAGGTGCATTAGTACCAGTAATAACGTTTCTGTAAGCTTCTCACTAGAAAATATTACTAGGACTACTCCCACAATCTACAACTCGAGAAACTGTTTGGTCATTCACCTGCAAAGGATACAATTTCATGTGTTGAACTCAGCAGTCTTGTGATTTAAACTACTGTCTCAGTTTGAGCTGCAACAATGTGTTTACCCTGACAAGTGATAAGAAAAATCATCAAATGCACTTGGCAATGCATATGTTAACTTTGAGCAACATTTCCCTGGCAATCAAAAATGTGTTATCTCAGGGCACAGTTTAGCAGCAGCATTGAGTGAACCAATGATTTTCTGAGGTGACTTAACTTCAAGAAAGACACACTTTCTTGGTTTGGCTTTCAAAAGCAAAACGTTAGAAGAACTAGTAATTACATTTCCTCTGAAGATTAAATAACAAAATAGTGGAAGGAGCTTTTAAATGGATGACTGCTGCTATTTTAGTCTGCAGTGCCAACTAAGAGAAACATAATGCAAGTCCATTCTTGCTCTGCTCAGCAAGTAACTATTCCACCTTATTGTCTAGAGCAATGCTTGGCCTATCATAATGCTGATTATTCATGTTTCCAAAATCTTCATTGAAACAGATTATAAAAATCAGTTTCTTGATATTGAGCAAATTCATTTCCTGATTAAACTCTGAAAGTTTAAACAGCAAGTTCTAAATCTCGTTAATAAGTGGTGATTACTTTATTTCCACATATTTACATCCATATATTTACATGTTAACTAATTTCATTTTACTTCTGTGTAGTACCCAATCCTTCTCTCCTTCCCCAAAAAATTAGATGGTGCCAATTCTTGACATCTGCAAATGTGTTGCTGGTCAAAGCACAGCAGGCCAGGCAGCATCTCAGGAATAGAGAATTCGACGTTTCGAGCATAAGCCAATTCTTGACATGGCAAGTCATAGCAGTTACCTGGGGATACTGTTCACCATTTTCTAATCCAGGCCTTTGTCCAGATCTATCGTCACTGCTATTTCTCTGCATGCTCCACGGATATTATCCTCATCAACCCTTTATCCATGTCAACAAGCACCAGCCTCGGCACATTATTGTGGCTGCTTTTAGTACAACTCACACACCACATCAGCTCTTCAGGACTTAACTGGAGCTCATAGCCACTTATACCTTCCTATTTCTGCCAGGGCACTGGCTGCAGGGCACATGCATCTACATAGAATATCTTTTGTACCTCTTAGCTCATTTTCTTATTAATCTACTAAACTTTTGTTCAGTTTTTTTTCAGTGCTGTTGGAGAGGAGTTTAGCTTGACATAGTTCAGAGAACTGAACAATCAAGGATGATGGACATGATTCTAAGTTAAAAATGACACAACACCAGGTAATAGTCCAACAGGTTTAATTGGAAGCACACTAGCTTTCGAGCGATGCTCCTTCACCAGGTGATTGTGGAGGGCTTGATCGTAACACAGAATTTATAGCAAACATTTGCAGTGTGATGTAACTGAAATTATACATTGAAAAATTGATTGTCTGTTAAGCCTTTCATCTGTTAGAATACAGTGATAGTTTCACTTCTTTCATGTGTAAATCACAAAACTCTTTTTTTAAAAGTTGCATTCTCAGTTTAGCTGTTAACAATGGTGATAGCTAAACAATATGTTGAAGGTGTTGGCCCATTATGTTCTCTGTCTGTGACCTGATGTTTAGATTGATTCTAATCTAATAAGTGAGATAACAGGGTTTTACATAAATTCCTGCAGTTTTTGAGCTCAGAATTCTACATGAATGTATGCAGTTTTTGAGCAAAGTGCAATGTAACTCTGCAAGTACAAATTCACCCCACAAAATATATGTGTGCATGTGGGTCTTTGTGTGTGTGTGTGTGTCTGTTTGGAGTGGGGGTTGTGAGTGTGAGAATGTGTGTGTGTATGTGTGTGTGTGTGTGTGTGTGTGTGGGTGCAGAGTGTCTTAAGTCTGTGAAGGTGTGCATGTGGAAGTGTGGGAGTCTGTGTGTCTATAAGGGTGTGTGTGGGTGTCTGTGTGCAAGTCTGTGTGTACCTCTGTCCGTGTGTGTGTAGGAATATCTGTGTGTGAAGTGCAATGGTGATCACCTGTAATGTGACATGAACCCAAGGTCCCGGTTGAGGCCCTTCCTATGGGTACCGAACTTAGCTATCAGCCTCTGGTCGGTCACTTTCCTCTGCTGCCTGTCCCGAGCAAAGGCTACGACAACGGATGAATGGGCACCTCACAACAATCAACAGACAGGAGGGTTCCCTCCCAGTTGGGGAACACTTCAGTGGTCCAGGACATTCAGCCTCGGACTTTCGGGTGACCATCCTCCAAGGTGGACTTCGGGACAGGCAGCAGAGGAATGTGGCTGAGCAGATGCCGATAGCTAAGTTCGGCACCCATAGGGAGGGCCTCAACCGGGACCTTGGGTTCATGTGACATTACAGGTGATCACCACTGCACTACACACACACACACACACACACACACACACACACACACACACACACACATATTCCTACATACACACACTCTCACATACACACGGACACAGGTACACACAGATGCGCGCGTGCGCGCACACACACACACTTTCTCACACTCACAACCCCCACCCCAGACAGACACACACACACTCAGACAAAGACCCACATGCACACATATATTTTGTGGGGTGAATTTGTACTTGCAGAGTTACATTGCACTTTGCTCAAAAACTGCATACATTCATGTAGAATTCTGAGCTCAAAAACTGCAGGAATTTATGTAAAACCCTGTTATCTCACTTATTAGATTAGAAATCTAAACATCAGGTCATAGACAGAGAATTCAGGGGGCTAACACCTTCAACATATTGTCTAGCTATCACCCATTGTTAACGGCTAACCCGAGAATGCAACTTTTAAAAAAAGAGTTTTGTGATTTACACATGAAAGAAGTGAAACTATCACTGTATTCTAACAGAAGAAAGGCTTAACAGACAATCAATTTTTCAATGTATAATTTCAGTTACATCACACTGCAAATTTTTGCTATAAATTCTGTTACGATCGAGCCTTCCACAATCACCTGGTGAAGGAGCGTCGCTCCGAAAGCTAGTGTGCTTCCAATTAAACCTGTTGGACTATAACCTGGTGTTGTGTGATTTTTAACTTTGTACACCTCAGTCCAATACCTGCATCTCCAAATCAGGACATAATTCTGTGTGACACTGGGCTATATCGATGTCAAACCTACAGAATGTGACAGTAGCCTATGGAGTGAACACATTGCACGTGCTTCCGCTAATTGGCCATGCCTGAATGTCAAAGAGGACCAGTCCTTGGTGAAATGAGGGGGAACCATGGTCAGGCATGAGAGGCCACCACATTCAGCCAAAAGACTGATCTGACCTCATGGCAGGGGTTGACCACCTACTTTCCATGTAATATTTCCTGTCTCTGTGTAAACCCCCAGGCTCCATGCACAGCAGCAGCTTCCAGAAGTCAATGTGTTGGCATACGGTCAGCATGTGGGGAACATCCCAGCTGGGGTCCACTGGTCTGGGTAACTGAGGGAATGATGATAGTTCATCACTCCCTTAGGGAGCAATTCAAGAAGGGTGGGATTTCAAGGGTCATATTAGTGAATGGGAAGCTGCAGAAGGGGCATTTTCACAAGTTGCAATTATTCTGACCTCAATATGAGGTGAGTATAGCCAAAGTAGTCATGGAAACTCTCAATACCAGAGGCTTATGGTATAAATTGGAGACATCAACAGCAATGTAAAGGGGTTGACTAGAGACTAGAGGAGGTTGAAAGGTTACCATGGAAGCAGGGACAGTAACATGAAAGGGAGCATAAAGAATTGGGGGCAAGTCATCAATAGTCTCAGGCAGAACCTGCAACTCAACGATGAGGACACGGAACTCAAACTGCCATCTTTGCCCCAAGCACAGCAGTGCAATAAGGAGACAAATTAACTGCCAACACATCTAGAGTGGATGGAATAAGTTATTCCTTTCTCTTTGGAGGCAGAGTATTCTTTGCTGGTGAAAACCTGGCAGGACCAATTGTATTAATAATTTACCCAGTGATTCTGTAATACCACCCATTAGCAATCAAACTGAATTCTAGGTTTTTTGTTCTAATCACCCTGCTCAGAGAAATTATTACAGACCTCTGGAACTGGTGGGACTTGAATTTAGCAATTGGCGCAGGGTTGGTGAGTCAAAGGGCCTGTTCCTATCCTGTAATGTTCTTTGTTCTTGCTGAATAAACATTTCATTTTCTGTCTGATTGTATGCTTGAGATGTTTGGCTGTTCCCACTTCCAAACATATACACGTAGCATTTCTTACAGTCCATTAGGAAAAAGCGACAATAAGTAAAATAGAGCATTAATAGTTCATGGTTCAAAGGTTAGGTGGCTCACAATGTTTCCATTAGGATGTCCTCTCTAACTGTTGTGTAGTGAAATCTCTCATGATAGCTGATGGATAGAGAGGAATCATGAAGAATATGCTTTCGATGCTTTCAGTATCAGTTCTTTGGATTCCAGCATCTGCATTTATTGTTGACTTGATCTAAGTTTGTACCACTGTGAAGTCTCTTCAAAGGATTCCCACTTTGAAGAGGTTCTCTGCCTCTCTCAGAACTGAACAAAGTGCTCTGAAATGCTTGCACATCCTCTAGAAGACCTGTGAATCTGTGAGCAGCATTTTGTGCAGCTTTACTTGGTCGAAGCAGTGTATTGGGGAGGAGAGTGGTATGTGAATTGCCCACTGTACACCTCCCAGGCGGGAATGGCAGTATGCTCCTTTAAGAATCTGACACACATCATGAAACTTTTGCTGTAGAGATGTATGAAATATCACAACTCTAAAATGAATAAGGTTTAAGAAATCAAGTCCCACTATTCCATGAGGTTTCATGTATGAAAATGATCAATTTAATATCTAGGAAAGGTAATGCCTGACTGTCACCACCATCTATGATAAAATAAGTTACTAATTGTTAATATGCAAACGTAAACAATGTACTTTTTAAATCCATACATGCTCATTCAGGATGGACAAGGCAAAGAGAAAAACCATCTTTTTAGGAATATCATAGACAGGAAAGATCTAGGCAAAAAGGCACAAAGTCAGTTAAGTCAGAGTCTAATCCAAAAGGGGAAATAAGGTGACATTCTTGCAATTTTGGGGTTTTTTTAAAGCAATGATATCACATTGTTTTTGACTGCATTGATCTACAGTCAGACGGTTGGATTCCTAGGTCTCGACTTCAGTAGGAAGTTTTCTTTCTTTTTGTGTAATCTTTGAGTGTTATTACTTTTCCACTCACAGTGAAAGAGAGCGAGAGAGAGTGATGTTATTTATCGGCAGGCGTAAAGGTCTGTTTCAAGTGCTCTGTATCCTCACAGTTCTGTGTCAAATTGCCACTTACATCTAATTTGTTCCTGGGCAGTTTTACTTCTTTTTCCCAAAGAACCCTGATGCTGCAGTGTCCCACAAAAATATCAAAATCAATTTCAGCAAAAGCCCATCACACAGTTCCACTTTTCCTTTGAATTGTGAAAGAAAACAACTGAAAATCCTAACTTCAATTTCCTCATTTTTATTTCCAAATACAAAATGTGTAGTCCTTAGATGGGTAATCACAGATTCCATACCATCACTCACAGTGTGGGATGATGCATATCCACTAATCTCTAGCACAATCCCTGCACATTGTGTCTAGCCTCAGTGCTGTCCTCATAATACCTTGGTTGCAATCAGCAATGACAAGGTACTAGGATTCCTGAAGCTGTCTATAGTCAAAAAACAAGTTGCTTGTGAGAGATAAGCAATGATTGGCCATTACAACTTCTTTCATACATTGGATGCCTGAAGAGGCTGCATATCTCTCACATGATGTGACTTCACCAGGTTCAACAGTGAAAATTACACTAGAGCAGGCATTTTAATAGTGTAAGTGAAGATATTTTGCCAAAGTATATGTTTCATCCATGACATGTTTGTGACTTCAAGATGTTTTTCCTTTCCTTTGTCTTTCATTATAACTTATTAAAGTTGCTGCAGGGTTTTAGTCAAAACACACCTGGAGTACCATGCGCAGTTCTATTTTCCATACATTAGGAATTATATACTTGCTTTGGAGTCAGTACAACTAAGTTTCATGAGACTGGAGCTGCAAATGTGTTGCTGGTCAAAGCACAGCAGGCCAGGCAGCATCTCAGGAATAGAGAATTCGATGTTTCGAGCATAAGCCCTTCAGACTGGATCCTGGAATGACAGTATTGTTAGATGATGAGGCTGAGAATACAGACTCCCTTCATGCAGATTAAAAGAATGAAAGGGGATTTCACTGAAATATCTAAGATTCTAACCTGTTTGAAAAGGTAGGCATTGAGAATTTAATAGCTGACTAGTTGATGTAGAACACAGAAGCACAAAATGAAGATTACTTGGTTCTGAGATGAGGAGAAATTTCTTCATTCAGAAGGATGTGAATCTTTGCAATTCACTATCTCAGAGATTTGTGGATGCTCAATCATCAAGTATTTTCAAGGTTGGGATAAAGCGTTGATCTCCTAGGGAATAAAAGGGTTTGGAAGTGGGGAGGAAAGTGAATTTGAGGCTGAAGATGAACTATGATCATTCTGAATGGCAGAGTGGCATCCAGCAGCCGAATGATCTCCCCTAGGCTCTGTTACATTCTTATCCCTAATTCTAATTGCTCCATTTTTCCAAATCATTGGTTACCTGTAGTCTTGTAGTTTAGTTGTTCATACTTCTCCGTGTTAATATCAATAAATAAATACAAAATATTGATGCTGTTGTAAGTGCACTAAGACCAAGTAAAGAACATTAGTTGCCTGAATTATTCACATGTATCAGAAGGTTCCTGTCCAAGTGCTAAACAGCAAAGCTGCCTGTAGGTGTCACCTTCGCATGATTGCCGGCATTTTCCATTGACTGACAGCAACAGGAAGCATCAGTAAAAAACAATCCTACAAAGCTTCCCTGGATCCTGAAGCTGCTTAAAGGAAGGCAGTTTAGTTTACAGTATTTGGAATGTCTCAAGAAATGACTCCATGCATAAGAGAAATGTGTCAACAATTTTTAGAATAGAATAGGCTGTATTCCAAACAGATCATTTCTGCTGGTCTCCCTCTGAATAGTTTCCATTCTGACCTAAACTATTCTGATTCAACCATTTAATGTGAATGGAATCACAAGGGAATGCTGCATTCATGATAGAACTTTCAGATCTGAAATCCCAGTCATATCCAAGGTATGTGGGAATTTCCAAATGTAAAAATAATTCTCATTTCTAGGAAAATGAAGAAATAACTTGATGATTCATTGCTAATTAAATTATAGCAAATCACTACAGCTTGTCACGAACTTTGCTGTTTACATTCTATAAGACCGATAATGTTCAGTAATTAGTCCTACAAAACTTTGGAAAATATAATTCACAAACTTTCTTATTTGCTCAATTAGCAGAAAGCCAGACAGATTAATATCAATTAGTGCTGTGGTTCCAATTTATTTACCCTGTTGATGTATTTGGTCAATGGTTAATATCAGCCATTCTCTTGCATTGTCTTCCTGTTTCCCAATGATTAAGGTGAGATTGCAGTGTGCAGACAGCCCTTATAGAGAGTCATAGAGATGTACAGCATGGAAACAGACCCTTCGGTCCAACCTGTCCATGCCGACCAGATATCCCAACCCAATCTAGTCCCACCTGCCTGCACCCAGCCCATATCTCTCCAAACCTTCCTATTCATATACCCATCCAAATGCTCTTAAATGCAAATGTACCAGCCTTCACCACATCCTCTGGCAGCTCATTCCATACACGTACCACCTTCTGCATGAAAAAGTTACCCATAAGGTCTCTTTTATATCTTTCCCCTCTCACCCTAAACCTTTGCCCTCCAGTTCTGGACTCCCCGACCCCAGGGAAAAGACTTTGTTGATTTATCCTATCCATGCCCCTCACAATTTTGTAAACCTTTATAAGGTCACCCCTCAGCCTCCGAGGCTCCAGGCAAAAGAGCTGCAGCCTGTTCAGCCTCTCCAAATCCTCCAACCCTGGCAACATCTTTTGATTTTATGGAGAATCATAGCTCAACTTTATAATGTTTTTATCTATTTTTCACACAACCCACCTCCCAGGAGGGATTGTTGGATTAACAAATAGGAACAAGTATCCTGTCAGCATGTCATCCCAGGCTAAGGCCAGATATTCATAAAGGCTGCGATCAAAACTTTGCATTCCCAATAGACAGCTGTGCTCTCACGGAATGTATTGCAGGAATTCATATAGCAAAGGAATGTCTACATTTTAAAATGATTGGATGGAGAAATGGCCTTGTAACAATGTGGCTGCTCAAAAGAACATAAAAAGATAAGTATTAGGAGCAGGAGTAGACCATCTGGCTCATTGACCCTACTCTGCTGTCCAATAAAATCATGGCTGATCTTCTTGTGGCCTCAGGTCCACTTACCTGTCCTCTCACCATAATCCTTAATTTCTTTATTGTTCACAAAAGTATCGATCTTTGCCTTCAAATCATTCCACACGGTAGCCTCAACTGCTTTGCTGGGCAGGGAATTCCACAGAAGGATGTTGCCAGGGTTGGAGGGTTTGAGCTATAGGGAGAGGCTGAACAGACTGGGGCTGTTTTCCCAGTGTCAGAGGCTGAGGGGTGACCTTATAGAGGTTTATAAAATCGTGAGGGGAATGGATAGGTAAACAGACCAAGTCTTTCCCTGGGTTGGGGGAATACAGAACTAGAGGGCATAGGTTTAGGGTGAGAGGGGAAAGATTTAAAAGAGACCCTAAAGGGGCAACCTTTTCAAGCAGATAGTGGTCCATGTATAGAATGAGCTGTCATAAGAAGTGGTGGAGGCTGGTACAATTACAATATTTAAAAGGCATCTGGATGGGTATATGAATAAGAAGGGTTTAAAGGGACCCAGTGCTGACAAATGGGACTAGTTTAGTTTGGTCAGCAAGGATGAATTGGACTGAGGAGGTTTGTTTCCGTGCTGTACATCTCTATGATTAATACCCTCTGAGATTCACTATCCTTTGGGTGAAGTAATTCCTCTCCAACTCAACCTAAAACTGCTGCCCCTTATTTTGAGGCTATGACCCCTTGTTTCACCCACCAGTAGAAATAACTTCCCTGCTTCTATCTTATCTATCCCTTCCATAATTTATGTTTCTGTAAGATCGACCCACCCCCTTCATTCTTCTAAATTCCAATGGGTATAGTCCCAAAAACACCAATTTAGTTTTATTTCAATGGGGCCTGGCACAGGTGGGTGGCACGATGGCATAGTGGTTAGCACTGCTGCCTCACAGTGCCAGAGACCTGGGTTCAATTCCTGCCTCAGGCGACTGACTGTTTAGAGTTTGCACATTCTCCCCGTGTCAGCGTGGGTTTCCTTCAGGTACTCCGGTTTCCTCCCACAGTCCAAATATGTGCAGGTTAGGTGAATTGGCCATGCTAAATTGCCCGTAGTGTTAGATGAAAGGGTAAAATGTGGGTGGGTTGCGCTTCGGTGGGTCGGTGTGGACTTGTTGGGCTGAAGGGCCTGTTTCCTGTAAGTAATGTAATCTAATCTAATTACAGACTGTCTTTCAATCTCCTTTACTCAAGACCATAACAACTAATTTGATGTAATTTGTCCTCATACTTTTCTCATTCTGGTGAATCTAAGCTTTGATGCTGTTATGTTTTAAATAACATTAACAGATGTTATATGTTAATTAACATTAGCATATTACTTTTAACATAATAATATGGTTATTATACATTCAATTTCTATAGCAGAAAATAGTCAGAAAGTCAATAGGAAACAGAGCAAAATAAACTGAATAATTATATTTCTCTAAAATCTAGCTAATATCTAAAAATCTAATTAACAATTGGCATGGGAACTTTGACACAGTTCTAGGAGGCTTCATTTTAGAATTTTACAGACATTCAATACAACTCAGAGTATGACAGATACAGAAGGGCCTCCCTTCAACTTTAGGGCTGCAGGACACCAATGTTGATTCTGTATGAAATGAGAAACCCTGGGATGTTGTCAGTGATACGGTTTCAAAATGGGTGACAAGAAAAGAGACTGAAAGCTACCACATGTCAATAGAATGGAATTTTAAGCTTGCCACTTGAGGAGAAGACACTTGGCAGCAAAGACACTCCATATGGTCTGCACTCAATTCCTTATTGAATAATTGCCATTTAAATATTTTCAGCTGTTGGAAAAGAGAAAAAGAAATTCTAAACACAGTTTCCAAGAAGTAAATTGAAAAAACAATAAGAAGATGAAAAATATGCCAAGGGTAGAAACAGCATTTAGATACTTGTTGATAGGAAGGAGCCATGGAGCAAGGCTGACTTTCTGGGAGAAGGGCTGGGAGGCCCTGGAGAGCTTAATAAAGTCTTGGAGAAATTGGCTCTCTCACCTAACCCTGCAATTGGGATATTTCATTGAAGTAAGCCTAGTCAGAGATGCAGGCTGCCAACATCCATCATTAAAGGCCATTTTATGGGTGCCATTTTGAGGATGGCAGGGTAATCCCCAACCCTGAACCCCAAGGGGAGGATGCTAGAAAAACGGGGTCAGCCTCCCAGCAACTCTGGGGAAAAAGTAAGTCAATCTATGAAAAAGAGCTGCGGGCAGGACAGGCAGTCTCCATAGCCCCAACAATTTCCTCAGAAGGTTTTCCTCTCTGACATGTGAGTCTAATGTTTACTTCTTATTTACCTGCTATAGGGAATGCTCCTGCGTTCCTCAGCAACAGCTTCCTCTTCTGTTGGTGCTGGTGAGGAATCAGAGATGTCATGCTCTGATTGGGCTGGCAGACCTGTAATCAGTTAATTCAGATGCTACCTGAAATAAAAAGAGACAATTTAGAAGCCTCAGCAGACAGAATCTAATAGATGGAGAAAGTAAGGAATTGTTGTGGCTGCAGGAAAAGTGGGAGATCCGTAATTGAAGCCAGAGTTCATGTGAAAGAAACATTTTTTAATGCTGTAGCAGCAAGTATTAATTTGTAGCAGCTGTATCTAGGCATCTATTAAAGTTGTAAGGCAAAAGCATTACTAGATAAGCTTTGGACATAGTCAATGTATCTACAATGAACTACTAAGGCCACAGGCTTCATCTGTATTGCTGTAAGCAGCAGAATTTATTTGATTTAGTCAGAGAAAAGAACAAGAATTATTTATTAAGTTACAAAGGTAAACCTACCTTTAGCCACAGTTGGCGGGGAACCCTTTACTTTGGCTAAAAAAACATGAGAAAACATTCCAATCAGCAGCACAGGGAAATGGAATTGTTATGCTGCACAGTTAGAAAGACGAGGAAAGTAAAATGGTATTGCCATGTAGCAGACTTAAAAGCTCGTCATGTAAAGAGAATAAAGTAGTTTTGATATATTGCAGGATTTAACCTGATCAGAGATGCTATCACACATTTGTGGAGCATGTGGGACTTGAATCCAGGCCTCTTGATCCAGGGGTAGGGACAAGACAGTCCTTAAAAACAACAAGAGTAAAGTAACATTGAAGTACTGCAGGAATCCTAACTCTGATACCAGACCTATCACAATAGAGCTGCAGAATGCAGCCAGTTTGTAAGATTAAAAAAAATTTTAAAGGATACATGTGACAAACCAATACTGAAAGAAGGCCAGAAAGAAGTATTAAGCATTTGGGTCAGTGCTCTGGAACAACGAAACCTCAAGGGCATAAACAGTGCCCAGCTATTAATTTAAAAAATGGTACGAAGACAATAGGTTGTTTTCAGAAACTGTGCAGAAGTAGGAACAGTTATAGAGAAAAACAAGCTCAAATAGCTACAAAGATGTTAATGGGACAGGGAAACCTAGAATAGAAGAAACATCCAAGGTAAATCGGTGATCCAACCAATTCATTTTGACATAAAACAATCTAAGTCAATAGATAACTCATTAATTTTAAACTTGGTACCAGAACATATCAAATCAATGTATGTGTGAAATTACAATCTGCAACAATGCAGACCTCAAGAATAAAGGCACTGTATGCTACAAGTATAACATGGCAGAGAATGTATATGTGGTTCACAATCAAGATCTTATCCATGAGCAGAGAAACATAGAAAACATGAATTGTTGATCTGGTGGTAAACTTATTCAAATCACAGGGTGATATGACTTTAAAGTCTGGAGTTTCTCCTTTTCTTTTGGACAAGAACTTTAAGATCTGGAGGTTTTCTTTCCTTTTGTCTCTGTTTCTTTTATGTTTTTCTCCTGCCTTTTTAAAATTCTGAATTAAAAATATTGTATTTTTAAGATGGCACTGCAGAATTGGGATCTGTAGACTTTTCACAGTACTCCTGTATTTCTGTACTGCAGTTCATGTGGCAATTAAAAGAAAAATCTGGTGGAAAGAGTTAAACTAGTTACAATAATGCTGAAAATGTGTTGCTGGAAAAGCGCAGCAGGTCAGGCAGCATCCAAGGAACAGGAAATTCGACGTTTCCGGCATAAGCCCTTCATCAGTTACAGTAATGATCAAACTGACCAAGAGGCAGCCAGTTATACCATGAATGTTCAAGGACGTATCAGTCAGAGACCAACTAGTCAGTTATGGAACCAGAGATCAAAGAAATGTTGTTGAGCAATTAAGCAAGGGACAAATGTTAGAAGGTTTTATAGGGCTTTATGATAGAATCTATTGAGAGCAGCTATGATGGGAGCATTAGAAATTTGTTTCATTTGGTTGAGAAGAATCAATGGCCATCAAGACAAAAAATGGTCAGGCAAACATGCCAGGAGCAGAGACCACCACTGTATGTTAGTATTGTGCCAAAGAATGAGCAAAAGTCTAATTGATTGGTTGGGAACACAAAAGTATGAATCTTACCAGAAATCGGTTAAGTGTAATTTTTGTTGATTTTTGTGATGATTTTCATGGACGAAACAGTGAGATGGGCATGAACCTTGGCAAGAGGCAGGATTAGTAGCAGAGATAGAATCAGAATGAGGTAGCAGAAAAAAAATGGTGGCACTAGCAGAGAAGGAGACGAAAGGTCTATGATATTTCAAACTGTTGAGACCATGCTGACCAGGTGGCAAATTTGGATTAGGCTGGCAACCTCGGAGAAGGCTGGTGTAGTCTGGTGTCGTGGCTTCTGCCAGTCCTGGGGCAAGACCACCCCATCCATCAGGACCTCAAAATCCCTGTCCGTAGAACAGCATGCTAATTTCCTCATATCTTCCATGCCCAGGGTGAATGTCACAAACTGTGATGCCAGGGCTTGACCAGGTGCACAGTGATGATGCTGGTGCCAGGATCCCCAGGATGTCCCAACAGTGGTGAGTATTCTTGACTGCAGTAGGTGGGAGAATCAGTTTAGCATTGGACAAGAGGCACACCACAGGAGTGTAATTCAGTTAATGAGGTGAGGTTGGAATGATAGTGCAAGAAAACTCACTAGGTCACCATTTTCCCTTACTCACCCTCACCTACCCAATCTCCCCACTCTGTTAACCCTGCATGACCTCTTTGTCTTGTATTCATTTACTCAGAACACCCAAAATATCTTGGCACCACTTACTTTTGCTGTCTCTTGCTGTGGGCAAGCCTCTTGCTGTGACTACCCTTGACCTGCTATGGGCCATTAAATGGTCAGGTTGCATGTTACTTTCATTTTGCTTTACCATTCGATTGTTGTCTCTGTGTACCAAAGTTCTGAAATACCATGGGCTCATGTGATGTGCCATCAAAGGTTCATTGCGTTCATAGTTTGCAATAAATTGTCCATTTAACTGGTCACTCTGGATGTGTTACCATCACCACATAGAAACAGTCTCTTGGAAAAGCAGGAGAAGGTGGGGTTAGGACAGCATTAGGAAGATTAATGTTTGTCCACATTTGTTTGCGCCATTACCTTCACCTCCACAGACCTGGTAACTCATCCTTCTTAGAGTCTATGGTATTGTAGTGCCATCTTGTTACTTACACAAATGTAAAATAATGTCTAAATAAAGCTAGATTATAATGGCAATCTATTGTGCGTCTGGTTTCCACAGTAAAGTTTGATATATCCCATGAACAGTGTAAAGAATAATTTCTTATGAAACATATCTAAATGAGGATGAACAGGATATCCTGGGTCTCTGAGGAGTGCTTTCAATTGAAGTCCAGTCTAATGTGTAACAAATACTCAGAACCATGTAATATATAGTAACACCAGAGGTGTTTTGATTGCACCGTCCCCTCGGATTCTGCTGAAATTGGGACCACCCAGTGAATCAATAAACACTAGAGTTACAATTTCTAATGAGTTTTCCACTGTCTGGACTTAACATTCCACACTGTTTAAAAATTGTTTCAGCAGCTGTGTGTTTCATAAAAATTCCTTCTTCCCTAAGTAGCAGCAGTCTCAGAGTGGGCAGTTCACAGTTTCTTTTTGAATTTATGTAGCTCACTTAGCTCTCCTTTTAATTTTTGAGTGTATTAATTTAAAAAAAAGACCAGTTATAAAGCTTTTTATTATAAGAAGACCAAAGGTAACAAATGCTGCAAGTTATGAAGCAAAGGTACAATAGTTATAATTGATGAAACAAAGATTAAAAGTCAATAAAATATTAAATATAGATAAGATTTTAAGGACTAAAGATACTTATCATTATGAGCCTGTAACTTACTTGTAAATTCTGTTTTCCAGAGGATGAAAGGAATTGAAAAGTGAAAGTCAGAATTCAGCAGCTATGATATTGTCTGTCGTTCAATCATTTGAGGTTGCTATAGATGTGGACTGAGTAGGTAGAACAGAATTTCAGAGAGGATTCTTGTCTCTCACCAGTTCTGAAGTTACAACACTTGCTGATTACCTTTGCAAATGGTTGACACCTGGACCAACCAACCCAACCACCCCGTGGCTCAACACTACAACTCCCCCTCCCACTCCACCAAGGACATGCAGGTCCTTGGATTCCTACATTGCCAGACCATAGCGACAGGACGGCTGGAGGAAGAGCGCCTCATCTTCCGCCTAGGAACCCTCCAACCACAAGAGATGAACTCAGATTTCTCCAGTTTCCTCATTTCCCCTCCCCCCCCACCTTGTCTCAGTCCCAACCCTTAAACTCAGCACCACCTTCCTAACCTGCAATCTTCTTCCTGACCTCTCCACCCCCCCCCCACCCCCACTCTGGCCTATCACCCTCACCTTAACCTCCTTCCACCTATCGCATTTCCAACGTCCCTCCCCCAAGTCTCTCCTCCCTACCTTTTATCTTAGCCTGCTTGGCACACTTTCCTCATTCCTGAAGAAGGGCTCATGCTCGAAACATCGATTCTCCTGCTCCTTGGATGCCGCCTGACCTGCTGCACTTTTCCAGCAACACATTATCAGCTTTGCAAATGGTTAGCCAATCTCCTGTCCATGCTATTATGTTACCTGTAACACTGCACCTTTATCTTAGCAGAACGGTGATTAATTTGCAAATGCCTTTGGGTGGAATTCTATTGGGGTACGAGCCACATGAGCCATGGTTGGATGAATGGCAAAATTGCCTGAGGAGTTTGGCAAGGTCCATCTTGGTGTTGGGAGCATCTCCCTACATCTTTTATGCATTTGATGAATAATAAAACAAGATTGTCATGAGGCAGCCGTGAGTTGTCAATTGACAGGGAATATAGCTTGTTAAATCTGCAACACTCCTCGCTAATATTCAGCTTTCTATGGGACCAAACATGCAAAACAAGAGAAACTTGACATAGAAATCAGAGCTGATTCTGCTCGCCACTAGCTGGGATCAACATTTATATGAGAAGGGAGGACTGTAGGAAAAGACAATATCAGCCATAGATAACTAAGGAGATAAAGGAGGGTATTAAATTGATAGCAAAAGCACACAAAGTTGCAAAGATTAGTGGGGAACAAATGGATTGGAAAATCTTTAAACGTCAACAAAAAGCCATGATAAAAGCTGTAAGTAAAGATAAGATAGATTATGAGAGTGAACTAGCTCAGAATATAAAAACAGCAAAAATTTCTAAAAGCATATTAATGAAAAAGAGTGGCTAAAGTAAACATTGGTCCCTTAGAGGATGAGAAGGGGGAATTAATAATGGGAAATGAGGAAATGACTGAGGCGTTGAACAGATATTTTGTGTTGGTCTTCACAGGGGAAGACACAAATAACATGCTCATAATAGATGACAAGGAAGCCATGGCAGGTGAGGACGTAGAAACGATCATTATCATTAAAGAGGTAATGTTGGGCAAACTAATGGGGCTAAAGGTAGACAAGTCTCCTGGCTCTGATGGAATGCATCCCAGGGTACTAAAAGAGATGGTGGGGGAGATGGCAGATGTGCTCATAATTAATTTATGAAAGTTCGGTGGACCCTGGGGTGGTGCCGGCAGATTGGAAAACAGCTAATGTAACACCATTGTTTAAGAGAGGAGGTAGACAAAAAGTGGGTAATTATAGGCCCATTAGTTTAACTTCTGTAGTAGGGAAAATGCTTGAATCTTTAATCAAAGTCGAAATAGCGAGACATCTGGTTAGAAATTGTCCCATGGGGCAGACACAGTATGGGTTCATAAGAGGCAGATCATGTTTAACTAACTTACTGGAATTCTTTAAGGACATTATGCGTCTAGTGGACAACAGGGAACTGCTGGATGTGGTGTATCTGGATTTCCAGAGAGCATTTGACAAGGTGTTGCACAAAAGACAACTGTATAAGATAAAGGAGCACGATGTTACAGGTAATGCATTAGCATGGAGAGAAGATTGGTTAACCAATAGGAAGCAAAGAGATAAGTGGATGTTTTTCTGGTTAGCAATCAGTAGTTTGTGGTTTGCCTCAGAGATCAGTGTTGGGACTGCAATTATTTACAATTTACGTAGATGATTTAGAGGACCAAGTGTAGTGTGTCAAAGTTCGCAGATGATACTAAAATGTGTGGTAGAGCAAAGTCTGCAGAGGGATATAGATAGGTCAAGTGAGTGGGCAAGGGTCTGGCAAATGGAGTATGGTGTTGGTAAATGTGAGGTCATCGATTTTGTTGAGAATAACAGCAAAAAGAACTAATATTTAAGTGGTGAAAAATTGCAGCATACTGCTGTGCAGAGGGACCTGGGTGGCCTTGTACATGAATCACAAAACGTTGGTTTGCAGGTGTAGCAGGTAATTAAGAAGGCAAATGGAATATTGTCCTTCATTGCTACAGGGTTTTGAAACAGGGAAGTCATACTGCAGCTGTATAGGGTGCTGGTGAGGTCACACCTAGGGTACTGTGTACACTTCTGTTTTCCTTACTTTTGAAAGGATTCACTGATACTGAAACGGGTACAGAGGGGGTTCACTCGGTTCATTCTGGAATTGAGAAAGTTGCCTTATGAGGAGAGATTGACTAGACTGGGACTGTACTCACGGGAATTTAGAAGAATTGGGGGAATCTTACAGAAAGATATAAAATTATGAAGGGAATAAATAGGATAGAAATAGAGAGGTTGTTTCCACTGGTGGATTAAACTAGAACTAGGGGGCATTGCCTCAAAACAAGGAGAGGAACTGAGTTGAGGAGGAACTTCACACAAAGGGTTGTGTGTCTGTGGGATTCTCTGCCCAGTGAAGCAGTTGAGGCTATCTCGCTGAATGTTCTTAAGGCTATGATAGATAGATTTTGGAACATTAAGAGGATTATGGGTTATGGTGAGCAGGTGGATAAGTGGACCTGAGTCCACGAAAAGACCAACCATGATCTTATTGAATGGTGGAGCAGGCTCAATGGGCCAATTAGTCTACTCCTGCTCCTATTCCTTATGTTCTTATGATCATCTGAAGCAGAGGGCACGATCCTTTGACACCAGCTGCATGCACCTCCCATCCACAGATGCTGGCATCTCCCAACTCCCCAAGACCATTATGTCACCTCGCTGATCCAATGGCAGCTGTTCAGGAACCACACACTTGTTACATTGTAGGCTGCAGTGGCAATAGCATTGAAAAGCCAAACCAAAAAACTGAAAGAACTGTGGACTCTCAAATCAGAAACAAAAACAGAAATTTCTGGAAAAACTAAGAAGGTCTGGCAGTGTTTGTGGAAAGAAATCGGGTTCAGTGACCTTTCTTGAGAGCTCAGCAGTGAAAAGGCTGCTGTAAGGATATCTTGTGTGCCTGGTCAAGCAACCAGCTCACAGACTGGACCAGGTTCCATCTCAGCACTGCTGATTAGTTCTCTTAATGCCGTTTTACTTAATCCCCCAGTCACATGCTCACAGCCTTTCTCTCCCTTGCTGTGCCAATTAGCGCAGTCACAGATCTGGGACAGTTTCTTAATTTGATGGGCAAGCGTAGGCTCATTGGCTGGGCTCTGGGTTCGGTGTGAAGTCTATGTGGTTCACAGAGACAGTGATCAGGAAGAGGATCTGGATGTTAGGGGATCACCCGCGCTTTGAGTTGGAGGCCAAATGTTACTGGCTGAAGAGCACTCATTGTCACCTCACATTTTACTGGAATATGAATTTGAGATGTGAAGAGAAATGGCAGCAACTGCCCCTGCAGTAAGTATCTTGCCCTGTGAGGGAGGACTCTACAGGGCTCAGCGATGTGAGATCTTTTAAAGGGAAACAACATTACACACAGAGTCATGCACTGTAAAGGTCACAGACCTGCAGGATCCCCAATCCCTGGAGATCCCACTGTACTGACCTCATTGAACCTAACCTGGATATTGATGACTACCTCATTCACACCAGCACTTTTTCAAAGGAATCAAGAGAACAGGTAGGCATGTCCCATCATGAGGGGTGATGGTGTCAGTTCATACACAGCTTGCTTACCCTGCTTCCACATCCTGTAGCAGGCTTCCAACACTCACATTGCTCCATGATACGTGTTGCGTGGACATGAACTTATGCTGTCACTCTTATGTAAGAACACACAGACACTCACCCATATTGGTGTCATGCAACAATAAGCAATTTTACATCAAAAAGCTCAATTTACATTGAAATCACAGCCATGCCACCAAAGAGCTCTCTAAGTTTTTATCTTCCTTCCTCTTCCACCTCAGCTAAGCGCTGAACCTAGTTCTGTAGCTGGGAGGAAGGGGCTTGCTCAGCAGTGGTGTCCCTTGGCTTTCACTTGGGTGATTCCAGGGGTGTTTGTGTCTATGTGCCAGGGACAAGTGGATCCACCCCAGCTTAAACTTCCAATGGGTGGAGGGGGCAGAAGGGGTAAAGGCAGATGGCACAGCCACCTCTGGAATGCCCTGGGAGGGCTATCTGAGGGCCTTGTGTGCGGTTCTTCCTCAAGCTGGGTGCCTCCTGGCACTGCCCTGCCTCCCTGTGAGGAAAGGGCACTTGGAAGAGAGTACCAGGCTCCCTATCTCCCTGTTTCCATGCCTTCAGTCCTGAGGACCAATGGGTGGGAGAGTGCAGGATGGCACTTCTCTCCCTTAAACCCTCAGAGTGTCAGATCTGGCTGTCCATGGCAGCTTCTGGATTAGTGGTGCTGGAAGAGCACAGCAGTTCAGGCAGCATCCGAGAAGCAATGAAATCGATGTTTCAGGCAAAAGCCCTTCATCAGGAATAAAGGCAGAGAGCCTGAAGCGTGGAGAGATAAGCTAGAGGAGGGTGGGGGTGGGGAGAAAGTAGCATAGAGTACAATAGGTGAGTGGGGGAGGGGATGAAGGTGATAGGTCGGGGGCGGAGGTAGGGTGGAATGGATGGGTGGAAAAGAGGATAGGCAGGTAGGACAAGTCATGGGGACAATGCTGAGCTGGAAGTTTGGAACTAGGGTGAGGTGGGGGAAGGGGAAATGAGGAAACTGTTGAAGTCCACATTGATGCCCTGGGGTTGAAGTGTTCCGAGTTGGAAGATGAGGCGTTCTTCCTCCAGGCATCTGGTGGTGAGGGAGCGACGGTGAAGGAGCTACCAACCTGCCCCTGGAAGCAGACTGTTGGATGCATGATACTCTGTCCAGCTGCAGCTTCTGAGCAACGAATGTCATAGTACCCCACATCCCTGGCTGCTGCTCCAGTGCCTCGCTGAAAATGGGGGAGTAATCCCTGATTGCAGACACCACAGGCCCTCTCCTGCCTGGGCTGAGCATGGGCCTTACGTCTGGCAGTCCTTTGAGTATCCTATGTTTTCCTGAGCCAGTTACAATGCTGTCGCAGTGAAGTACTCACCTGATCCTGCTCACAAACTTTCTAAAGCTGACATTCCCACTGAGCTGTCAGTATCTGAGCTGGTGGAGTATCTCGCTAATGCTTCCTGTAAGGCCTCACTAATGTCCTCCTCAGAGATGGAGGAGGTGGCTTCTGGACGAGATGGACAGATCTCCATTAGACAATATCCCACTAGTGCCTGGAAGACATAAAAGAGAGAAGGTGTTGTGTTCAGTGGTTAGAAATGGTGGGCAATGAATGACACTGACAGCGAATTTGAGTGTGAGTTGCAACGGAATGAAGTATTTACTCAATTGGCAGGATGTTCCTGCATCCCCACAGGATAGTTCTAGTCCTCTCCTGAGATGGACATGATTCTGTCCAGGTAGGGGGTGATGAACCTGATTTTGGGCACCCACCCATTCACTTGGTCTGGATATGTTGTGGCTATGTCTTCTCCTGTAAGGAGAGATAAGGAGGGATTGTGGGGTGAAAGTGGATGGCTCTGCTGTTAATGCTGTGCATTTGGATGAAAGGTGGTGAGGTGTCCAGTATGTGTGAGTAGGCAGCACAAGAGACCATACTGGGGTAGTGGTGTGAGAGGTTACAAGAGCAAGGGGGGGATGATATTGCAAGCAATAGTGAAGGTGGTGTAGTATGAGTTTAGATGGGAAGTGGATGCAATAGCACAGATAGAGTCAGTGTGAGATAACCGCGATAGGAGTGTGGCCCTTACCCTGGGGGAGTGCTGAGGGTCACTGATCTTTTTGTGACATTGCTGACCATTTGTCTAAACCATGAAGACCACGCTGACCTGAAATCAGGCTGCCAAGGTCTAGTGTTGCAACCTCTTCTGGTGGGCCTCCAGACAGGACAGGATATCTGTCCTGTCCCCTCTGAGTTCCTTTTGGTGAATGCAGTCGTCCCTTTCCCTGTCTGATACCTTCACTTTGTTACTATCAATGAACCAGCCAATTTGAAATGCTCAGTTGCTGCTTGATCTGCTGTGCTTTTCCAGCTTCAAAATGCCAATGCTTGACAAAGTCCAATTTTGTTTTAGTCTAAGATCTGTAGCTTTTATTGTGTGCGCTCCCAGCGTCCACTATTTCAGATTTTAAAATGTGCTTAAATTAATAGCCAGGCTCGCTGTCTTGCTAATCTAATATTACAAATATCCATTTTACATTGAAAACACTGTTTTGAATTCCATGTGATTATTGCAGAACACTGCCATACGTTATTATGAACAATGTTGTTATTTTATTTTTGCTAACAGAAGGAAAAAACATGCAAGTATGGATAACTAGCAACAGTGGGGGATTGAGTCCAGGTAGGATAGTCTTCAGAGGGTTAGTGTGGACTCGATGGGCAGAGTGGCCTGTGTCCACACTATAGAGATTCTATGATTGATTTAAACCTTCCATGGGGGACTCGTTAAAAACTTTTCGAAAATCCAAATATATTACATCCCTTATATCCCTTTTATCAACTTTGTTCGTAACATCCTCAAAAACTCCAGTAACATTGTCATGCATGATAACCCATTTTCAAATCAATGCTGAATATATCAAACTAGATAACTTTTTATCATAAGTTTCTATCATCACATGCTTTATAATAAATTCTAGCATCTTCTTTATTATTGAGGTTAGGCTAACAGGTCTGTAAATCCCTGTTTACTGTCTTTTTTTCCTTCTTAAACAGTATGGTGATATTTGCTAGCTTCCAATATGTAGGAATCATTCCAGAATCCATAGAATGTTGGAAAATGATCGTCAATATATTGTAGCTGCATCCTTCAATGCTCTGAGATGTAGAATATCAGATTCTAGGGACTTATCAACTTTCAGCTCCATTAATTTCACCAGTATGACCTTCCTACCAATAATAATTATTCTAAGGCCTTGTCAGGATTGTCTTAAAGAAGGAGGGAGAGATGGAGGGGTTTAGCAAGGGAATCCCATCTGTGGAGCCCAGGCAGCTGAATGCACAGCCACTACTGCTGTGGTTAAAATCATGGATGCTCAAGAAGCCAGTATATGAGGAACAGGGAGATCGTGGAATGTAACATTTGGAGTAGTGTGTACAATTCTGGTCACCCTGCTATATGAAAGATGTTATTAAACTGGAAAGGGTGCAAAAATGATTTACAAGGATGTCACTGAGGCTGGAAGGTTTGAGTTATAAGAAGGGGTGGGAATAGACTGGGACTTTTTTCCTGGAGTGTACGAGGATGAGGTGTGATGTTATAGAAGTTTAAAAATCATAACGGGAATAGATTAGGTCTTTTCTGCAGGGTAGGGAAGACCAAAACTAGACCACATTGGTTTAAGGTGAGATGAGAAAGATTTAAAATGCACCTGAGGGACAACGTTTTCATGCAGAGGGTGGTGAATGTAATGAATGATCTGCCAGAGAATGTAGTAGAGGTGGGTACAATGACAAAAGATATTTGGACAGTTATATAGATAGGAAAGATTTAGAGGGATATGGACCAAATGCAAGCAAATGGGAATAGTTTAGTTTGGGAAACCGGGTCAGCATGGACGAGCTGAACTGAAAGGTTGATTCCATGCTATATGACTCTATGAATCTAGTGCCTCAACCATTCTTCGGCCTCCACTCCAGATCATCTTTTGGGTTTTTAGAAGCCCCACCCTCATCATATTCTCTTTTAATGATTTGTTTGTCTTTAAAAGATTTTTGCATACCCTTTCATGGTAGCTGCTTGTGTTTTCTCATGCACTTATTTTGGCCTCTTTTATTTCCTTTCTCACTTCCTCTCCAAACTTGTTATTTTTGGCCTAGTTTTTATAATATTTGCATTATCAACTTGACACCTGCCATGCAATTATATTTTCTGGCTAGTTTTACTCCCTGTCTCTTCTGTTACATGAGAAGGTCTAACTTTGATTGTCCTATCTATCTCCTCATAGAAATGTACCTCCATTATATCCCCAATCTCATCTTTAAGGGCAGACCATTTTTTCAATACATTTTATTTAGAGTCATAGAGATGTACAGCACGGAAACCGACCCTCAGTCCAACTCATCCATGCTGACCAGATATCCCAACCTAATCTAGTCCCATATGCCAGCACTTGTCCCATATCCCTCTAAACCCTTCCTATTCATTTACCCATCCAATGCCTTCCAAATATTATAATTGTATGTTAAATGTTGTAATTGTAATGTCTGCCAGACTCACTACATTTTTCCAAGGTTAAAATCACACAACACCAGGTTATAGTCCAACAGGTTTAATTGGAAGCGCTAGCTTTTGGAGCGCCACTCCGTCATCAGCTGATCAACCACCTTCCATCAACCTATTAACACAAGTATTTGAATGTATGTGTGGGCTTTAGGCAGTGATTGTGTTGATGGTCTCATTATCTGCCTTGTTAATGCAAGTGAACAGGGAACTAATACAAGGTTTCTGACTGTACATCACATCAGAGTCACTAAGGCAAATTTCCACTGGAGAGATGAGCTGTATTTCAATTTACTTTGGACAGATCCATTTTCACCATTTAAAATTGACCCTCCACTATTAATTATTTTTATTCTGGATGTGAGCATAAAGTGTGAGTTTCCCTGTGTGAGGCTGTCTGTGGCACAATGGTTAGACTGATTCTAATCTAAAAAACAGATTTACAGAATCTTACATGGATTCATGCAGTTTTTCTATAAGTACAAATTCACCCCACACATTTGTGTGTGTGTGTGTGTGTGTGTGTGTGTATCTGTCTGTCTGTATATGTGTGTATAGTGAAATGGGGTCATCTGTAGTGTGTCATGAACCCAAGGTCCCGGTTGAGACCATGCCCAACGGTACCAAACTTGGCTATCAGCCTCTGCTCGGCCACTTTTTGTTGTTGCCTGTCCCAAAATTCACCTTGGAGGATGGTCACTGAAAGTCCAAGGTCGAATGTCCCGGACCGCTGAATTGTTCTCTGACAGGGAGGGAACACTCCTGTCTGTTAGTTATTGTGTGGTGTCCATTCATATATATATACCTTGAGATGACAATGTTGGCTGAGTTGCATGAGTACCTCCCACTTACATGCTCCTGGGAAGTACTGGACAACGAAGCGTACCCTGTCGGTTGCAGCTCGTGTCTGTCTCCTGAGGAGGTCATTAGGGTTCCTTGTGTGGTGCATTGGAACTGGCGGTTGATGAGTTGAGCATCATGCTCCGTTCTTATGAGGGCATCCCTGAGTACTTCCAAGTGCCTGTCAGTGCCTCCTCTTCTGAACAGATCCTGTGTATCCATAGAGCTTGTCCATAGGGGATGGCTATTTAAATATTTTTGGGTGGAAGCTGGAGGAGAGTAGCACTTTGAGGTTATCCATGGGTTTGCAGTAGAGTGTGGTGCTGAGGTGCCCATCCTTGCTGGAGATGCATGCGCCCAAGAATGAGACATATAGTGGAGAGTAGTCCACGGTGAGTTTGATGGTGGGATGAAACTTGTTGATATCACTATGTTCTACGCAGCCTGCAACACATTACCAATGAGGATGAGCACCTCACCAAGACCTTCTCCACACCTCCACTTCTCGCCTTTAAACAACCACCAAACCTCAAACAGATCATTGTTCATAGCAAACTGCCCTGCTTCGAGGACAACTCCATACAATCCTGTCGCAGTAGATGCTGCATGACGTGTCAGAATGTTGACACGGATATCACCATTATGCGTGGGGATACCTCCCACCATGCATGTGGCTGGTGCTCATGTGAGTCAGCCAATGTTGTCTATCTCATACACTGCAGGCAAAGATGCCCCGAGGCATGGTACATCAACAAGACCAAGCAGAAGCTACGGCAATGGATGAATGGACACCGCACAACAATCAACAGACAGGAATGCTCCCTCCCAGTCGGAGAACACTTCAGCAGTTCGGGACATTTGACCTTGGACTTTCGGGTGACCATTCTCCAAGGCAGACTTCGGGACAGGTAACAACGAAAAGTGGCCGAGCAGAGGCTGATAGCCAAGTTCGGTACTCATGGTGATGGCCTCAACTGGGACCTTGGGTTCATGCCACAGTACAGGTGACTCCATTGCACAATACTCACACGCAGACGCAGACAGACGGACACACACACAGACAGTCCTACAGACACATACACACGCACACAGACACACACACTCCTACACACACACACTCTCTTACAGACACATTGGAGTTTAGAAGATTAAGGGGAAATTTAATAGAAACATATAGGGTAATACATGGCTTGGAAAGGGTGGACGCTAGGAAATTGTTTCTGTTAGGTGAGGAGACTAAGACCCGTGGACACAGCCTTAGAATTAGAGGGGGTTAATTCAGAACAGAAATGCGGAGACATTTCTTCAGCCAGAGAGTGGTGGGCCTGTGGAATTCATTGCCGCAGAGTGTAGTGGAGGCCGAGATGCTAAATGTTTTCAAGGCAGAGATTGATAAATTCTTGATGTCACAAGGAATTAAGGGCTACGGGGAGAATGCTGATAAGTGGAGTTGAAATGCCCATCAGCCATGATTGAATGGCGGAGTGGACTTGAAGGGCCGAATGGCCTTACTTCCACTCCTAAGTCTTGTGGTCTTATGGTCTTATATTCATGCAGACTCTCTCTCATACAAACACTCCCACACACACCCTCTCACAGACTTATACCCTTTACACTCATACTCAGGCACACATACACACTGTCTCACAGACACTTCTAACCTCACCCCACCCACCCCTGACACACACACACAGAAACACACACATACACACACACACTTCTACACACAGATTCTCCTGCAGACACACATACTTATACAGACCCTCTCTCACACTCCCACACACACCGTCTCACAGACTTATACCCCTTGAGACTCACACTCACATGCATACACACACTGACTCACAGACACTCATAACACCACACCATCCCACCAACAACCCCCACCACCACCGACCCCCCCTCCCCCCAACAAACAAACAAACACATATAAGTTTGTGAGATGAATTTGTACTTGCAGAATTACATTTTACTTTGTTCAAGCAATCCAGGTCTTTTTCAATATATAGTTTCAGTTCCATCACACTGTAAACCTTTGCTATAAATTCTGTGTTTTACAATCGTGTACTCCGCAACCACCTGATGAAAGAGCAGCGCTCCGAAAGATAGTGGTCCAAATAATCCTGTTGGATTTTAATTTTGTTCTGATTAAAAGTGGGTAAGTCTTGTTACTAGAGTACAGGATGGTGCTGCGGCTGCACCTGTGTTAGTTTGGTTAACTTGTGTAAGGAAGAATGTTTTGGCATTGCAATCATTTCAAAAGAGATTCACTAGGCTGATTCCTGGGATGGAAAGGATTTGCTTATATTCTGATAATGGAGACAAACAGCTGAACCAAATCAACCTTTCTAACTTTGTATTTGCAACTCAATACAATTTAAACCTTCGAATATCTTCAAACTTTACTGCAATGGTGCCTAACTAGACTTTTTTTGGAAGACCCAAAATTGGAGGTGTGGTGGACAGCGAGGAAGGTTACCTCGTACACTTTGTTGAGCATTATGAAACATCAGCTTAAATATCTGCCACTGCTCATCCATGGACTTTACCAATCATTTTCGACAAATTTCTTCATATCTCTATAATTGAGCATACTGGTTTGAGACTGGAGTTCCTTTCCCTCAAATAGAGTTTGAAATTCTGATATATCAATGGGAAATGTATTTGAAATCCAGCTCAAATGAGGATGAAATTTGCTGTCCATTGATTCTGCATGATTTGGGTTTAGGTAGCCTCAAACCAGCATGAGCATGAAACCAGCCTCATCTGATACTAACTTCTACAATGCCCATAATGGCAAACATAATAGCCCCAAATATTACTGGAAGAAGACATTTTGCTGGGAGGAGCAACTACAACTTGAACTATCTGCACAAGACATCAGAAATGAGAGGGCTTATGCCCGAAACGTTGAATTTCCTATTCCTTGGATGCTGCCTAACCTGCTGTGCTTTAACCAGCAACACATTTTCAACTGTGATCTCCAGCATCTGCAGACCTCATTTTTTACCCCAAGACATCAGAAAGCCTACAAAAATGTGATCAAACTTGTATGTACACTTTTGCTTATCATAACTCTGTTAACATACTGTGCATATAAAGTCTAGACTTCATGCTTCAGGAAAATAAGATAGAACATAGAACATAGAACAATACAGCGCAGAACAGGCCCTGGGGTCCTCAATGTTGCGCCGACCTGTGAACTATTCTCAGCTCGTCCCCCTACACTATCCCATCATCATCCATGTGCTTATCCAAGGATTGTTTAAATCTCCCTAATGTGGTTGAGTTAACTACATTGGCAGGTAGGGCATTCCATGCCCTCACCACTCTGAGTAAAGAACCTGCCTGTGACATCTGTCTTAAATTTATCACTCCTCAATTTGTCGTTATGCTCCCTCGTACAAGCTAACATCATTATCCTAAGAAAAAGACTTCCACTGTCTACTCTATTTAATCCTCTGATCATTTTGTATGTCTCTATCGAATCCCCTCTTAGCCTTCTTCTTTCCAATGAGAACAGACTCAAGATTCTCAGCCTTTCCTCATAAGATTCTCCTTCCAGACCAGGCAACATCCTGGTAAATTTCCTCTGCACCTTTTCCAATGCTTCCACATTTTTACCAAAATATGGCGACCAGAACTGTACACAATATTCCAAGTGTGGCCACACTAGCATTTTGTAGAGTTGCAGCATGATATTGCAGCTGCGGAACTCAATCCCTCTACCAATGAAACCTAAAACACTGTATGCCTTCTTAACAGCACTATCAACCTGCATGGCAACTTTCAGGGATCTATGTACATGGACTCCAAGATCCCTCCGCACATCCCCACTACCAAAAATCTTTCCATTGACCCAGTACACTGCCTTCTTGTTATTCTTCCCAAGTGAATGACCTCACATTTAGCTGCATTGAACCCCATTTGCCACCTCTCAGCTCAATTCTGCAGTTTATCCAAGTTCCCCTGCAACCTGTAACATTCTTCCAAACTGTCCACTACTCCACCGGCTTCAGTATCATCTGCAAACTTACTAACCCATCCACCTATTCCTGCATCTAAGTCATTTATAAAAATGACAAACAGTAGTGGTTCCAAAACAGATCCTTGTGGCACACCATTAGTAACCGGACTCCAGGGTAATATTTCCCATCAACCACCACTCGCTGCCTTCTTTCAGAAAGCCAGTTTCTAATCCAAACTGCTAAATCACCCTCAATCCCATGCCTCTGCATTTTCTCCAACAGCCTACCATGTAGAACCTTATCAAAGGCTTTACTGAAGTCCATGTATACCACGTTAACTGCCCTATCCTACATGCTTGGTCACCTTCTTAAAAAATTCAATGAGGTTTGTGAGACACGAACTGCCCTTGATGAAACCATGTTGACTATCTGAAATCAAATTGTTGTTTGCTAGATGATTATAAATCCTATCTCTTATAATCCTTTCCAAAACCTTTCCTACAACAGAAGTAAGGCTCACTGGTCTATAATTACCTGGGTCATCTCTACTGCCCTTCTTGAACAAGAGGAGAAACTGAGGTCTGCAGATGCTGGAGATCAGAGCTGAAAATGTGTTGCTGGAAAAGCGCAGCAGGTCAGGCAGCATCCAAGGAACAGGAAATTCGATGTTTCGGGCATAAGCCCTTCTTCAGGAATGATTCCTGATTCCCTATTCCTGATTCCTGAAGAAGGGCTTATGCCCAAAACATCGAATTTCCTGTTCCTTGGATGCTGCCTGACCTGCTGCGCTTTTCCAGCAACACATTTTCACCTTCTTGAACAAGAGCACAACATTTGCAATCCTCCCGTCCTCTGGTACTAAACCTGTAGACAATGACAACTCAAATATCAAAGCCAAAGGCTCTGCTATCTCCTCCCTAGCTTCCCAGAGAATCCTTGGATAAATCCCATCCGGCCCAGGGGACTTGTCTACTTTCACTCCTTATAGAATTGATAATACCTTCGTAACTAACTTGATCCTTTCTAGTCCAATAGCTAGTATCTCATTCTTCTCCTCTACAATATTCTCCTTTTCCTGAGTGAAAACTGATGAAAAATGTTTGGTAAGCACCTCTTCAATCTCCACAGGGTCCACACTCAACTTCCCACTTCTGTCTTTGACTGGCCCTATTCCTACCCTAGTCATCCTTTTATTCCTCACATACCTATAGAAAGCTTTAGGGTTCTCCTTTATTCTATTTGCTAAAGACTGCTCGTGTCTTCTCTTTGCTCTTCTTAACTCTCTCTTTAAGTCTTTCCTAGCTGATCTGTAACTCTCCATCGCCTCATCTGAACTATCTTGCCTCATCAATACGTAAGCCTCCTTCTTCTGCTCAACAAGTGATGCAATTTCTGTAGTAAACCACAGTTCCCTTCCCTTACCTTACCACATCCTCCCTTACCTTATCACTTCCTCCCTGCCTGACAGGGACATACATATCAAAGACACACTATACCTGTTTCGTCTTCAGCCTGTTTATCTCTTAAATGCATGGAATCTTACATTAATCGTCTATTCAATTGTTGATTGACAAGGAATAGATATTCAAACTAATCCATTTTCAATATCTGTCAGAAGTCTAATAAATCAGCTTGTGTCTCGTTCTTGTTAGAGCATTTTGTTTGGCCTTGAGACAGTTGGTTTACATATGGATCATGAGGTCATCTCCCAACCACCCGTACCTCTCAGGATTAGCAATGCCTTGTCTCCAGCATAAACAGGTTGGAACATGTCCTTGACAGAGAAAGTGGCTTCCATTGCCATGTTTGCCAGTATAGGAAACTGCTGTGGAACATTCCTTATATGATCGAATCAGCAATTCCTATAACATTCAATATATTTCATAGCATTTTATAAAATTTTATCTTTTTTTCCACAAATGTCTGTTTCCCTACTACTATGTTTACAACCTAAACCAGTAAGAAGGGCTTATGCCCAAAACATCGAATTTCCTGTTCCTTGGATGCTGCCAAACCTGCTGCGTTTTTCCAGCAACACATTTTCAGCTCTGATCTCCAGCATCTGCAGACCTCACTTTCTCCACAACTATTTCGTACTCAATGCACCGTTTTTCTCAAATGGTCTTGATGTACAATACTGTTAATTTGCCTTTCAAATTGCATCTTTCTCTTTTATATATATACACAAAATGAAGATACAATTATGTTTAAGGATTGTAGAATGAATAGTCTATTGCAAACTGCTTGAGTAGATGGTTGAAAATATTTCAATGTTTATGTCTGCAGCAAAACTAAAATACTTACATTTTGGTTACAAATGGAAAGTTAAAATTGAGAATATATATATATACATATATAGAGAGAGAGAGAGAGAGAGAGAGAATTATAGCTCAGTATTAAATTAATTAGATGGCTTTCACATGGGGAGAAATCTATTAGCTGTACACCTTGGTGATTGAAACACTCAATCTGTTTGAATTTCTCCCCACCCCAAACAGCAATAACACACTGATGGAATGTTGCTAAGTAAGTGTCTTTGGGTGACCACTAAACATATGTTTCTGTCCAACGCTGTCAACAAAAAAGAATAAAACACAGCTAGAATCTAAACAGCTTGAGCAATGTTGAACCTAGCCCAGAAAACAGCCAAAGGATAACACTCATTTCCCTCAGGGAGAGGCTGAACAGGCTAAGGCTGTTTTCCCTGGAGCGTCAGAGGCTGAGGGGTGACCTTATAGAGATTTACAAAATTATGAGGGGCATGGATAGGATAAATGGGCAAAGTCTTTTCCCCGGGGTCGGGGAGTCCAGAACTAGAGGGCATAGGTTTAGGGTGAGAGGGGAAAGATATAAAAGAGACAGGGGTGGTACATGTATGGAATAAGCTGCCAGAGGATGTGGTGGAGGCTGGTACATTTGCAGCATTTAAGAGGCATTTGGATGGGTAAATGAATAGGAAAGGTTTGGAGGGATATGGACCGGGTGCTGGCGGGTGCTGGCAGGTGCGACTAGATTGGGTTGGGATATCTGGTCGACTGGTTGGACTTAAGGATCTGTTTCCATGCTGTACATCTCTATGTCTCTATGACAGTTAAAGAGCAAGCATATCAAACATTACTGCCTCAAAGATCAACATTTGCAAAACTGAGTCATGTAACAGCACCCAAAATCCACTGCTGAATGTTACATTATGAGATTCTGATTAAGACCATGGATCAAGGAACAATTTGTATAGACAAGAGCTAAACACTGACTAGTCTTGGATCATTTACAGGTCATTAACAATGATCCATGGAGCATAAGAAATCATTCATACATGTGTTTTTGTTGACAGGAATTTGAAGATTAGAGGAATAATTCTCTTTTATTCTAACATAAACTTTAAACTTTCCCAAGGTACCAATCATTTTAGAAATTATTCAACCACAGTTTAGATTATACCTCGAAAAATACCATATTCGAATACAGTTTGAATTGAGTATATTGATAATCTTAAAAGCTAATGACACAATCTGATGCTTTGGGGTATAAGACCAAGGGAAAATTGAACAGATGGGAGGAGAACTGCCACCAGACCAACAGCTATAAAATACTAGTCAGAACTCTGAGAGATACCTGTCAAAAGAAGGGGTTTGCACAGAGAAAAACTTCATCACTGACCTTGGGAGTAAAACTACCAACTAAGATAAAGAGAATGGATGTGAGCATAAAAGATATGGTTCGTAAGTTTGCTGATGACACCAAAATTGGAGGTGTAGTGGACAGCAAAGAAGGTTACCTCAGATTACAATTGGATCTTGATCAAATGGGCCAATGGGCTGAGAAGTGGCAAATGGAGTTTAATTTAGATAAATGTGAGGTGATGCGTTTTGGGAAAGCAAATCTTAGCAGGGCTGATACACTTAGTGGCAAGGTCCTAGGGAATGTTGCTGAACAAAGAGACCTTGGAATGCAGGTTCATAGCTCCTTGAAAGTAGAGTCGCAGGTAGACAGGATAGTGAAGAAGGTGTTTGGTATGCTTTTCTTTGTTGGTCAGAGTATTGAATACAGGAGGTCATGCTGCGGCTGTACAGGACATTGGTTAGGCCACTGTTGGAATGTTGCAAGCAATTCTGGTCTCCTTCCTATTGGAAAGATGTTGTGAAACTTGAAAGGTTACAGAAAAGAATTATGAGGATGTTGTCAGGGTTGGAGGATTTGAGCTATAGGGAGAGGTTAAATAGGCTGGGGCTGTTTTCCCAGGAGCATCGAAGCTGAGGGGGTGACCTTACAGAGATTTATAAAATCATGAAGGGCATGGATAGGATAAATAGACAAAGTCTTTTCCCTGGGGTCGGGGAGTCTAGAACCAGAGGGCATAGGTTTAGGGTAAGAGGGGAAAGATATAAAAGAGACCTGAGGGGCAACTTTCTCACACAGGGGGTGGTACATGTGTGGAATGAGCCAGAGGAAGTGGTGGAGGCTGGTACAATTGCAACATTTAAAAGGCATCTGGATGGGTATATGAATAGGAAGGGTTTGGAGAGATATGGGCCGGGTGCTGGCAGGTGGAAGTAGATTGGGTTGGAATATTTGGTCGGCATGGACGAGTTAGACCAAAGGGTCTGTTTCCATCCTGTACATCTCTATGACTGTATGACACACAACAAAACAGAAGAACATCAGTCAATGTTTTGTGGTTGCTGTTAAAATGCAGTTAAACAAAAGGATGATGGTCCACCTTACTCATATTGTACTATGATAGTGGCATTTTATTATATATAAAGGATCTGTTTATGAATCAGAAAAATCCATTTCTTAGAAACACATGTACAGGTTGATTAAAAGTAACTCCATCGATGTTGGGGTACAGAGAAAATTCACTAGCAGGTTGCCTGAGATTGAACATTTCAGCTATTTGGAGAGGCTGGGAAAGCTAGGTTGTTTTCTTTGGGGCAGAGAAGGTTGAGGGAGATCTTGATAGAGATGCATAAGATTATGAGGGAATGGAGAGGATGCATAGAAAGCTGTTGATCCCCTTAGTTGAGGTCAATAAGGTGTTTAAGATGCAAGGCAGAAGGTTAAAAGGAGACTTGAGGAAAGACAATAGACAATAGACAATAGGTGTAGGAGTAGGCCATTCTGCCCTTTGAGCCTGCACCACCATTCAATATGATCATGGCTGATCATCCTTAATTAGTATCCTGTTCCTGCCTTATCTCCATAACCCTTGATTCCATGATCCTTGAGAACTCTATCGAACTCTTTCTTAAATGAATCCAGAGACTGGGCCTCCACTGCCTTCTGGGGTAGAGCATTCCACACAGCCACCACTCTCTGGGTGAAGAAGTTTCTCCTCATTTCTGTCATAAATAGTCTACCCCGCATTTTTAAGCTGTGTCCTCTGGTTCGGAAAGAGTTTTACTCCCAGATGTGGTGAAGGTCTGGAATGCGCTGTCTGGGAGGGTAGTTTAAAAAAATCCTTGGATGAACATTTAGAATGTCATAACCTTCAAGGCAGTGGGCCAAGTTCTAGAGTGACAAGTGTAGATTTAGCATAGTTTTGGCACTACACACTTGAAGGGTCAAAGGACATCTTAGGTACTGTATAGTTCTTTGATTTACATCAGTATTCTAACAATATGTCCCGATGAGTGCAAGACAACAAGTTTCAAAAACGTGTGTAGTTTTTCAGCAATGGTCGACTTTTGTATCAAAAAACTATTTAAACAAAACCATCATATATATTTTATATGACAGTTTAAAAAGATCTTAATATGAACAAAAAACAAAATTTCAATCTTTTTCTTTACAGATACTCAATCTTATTGAAGCATTATTCTAATCTTGATTCTTTATTTCATATTTAACTAAGTCTTTCCAATTTCAATGTTCTAAGAACATCTTTCTCGTTTTGAAGATTTGGATTTCTTTTCAGTTCTAATGGCCTAAGCCTCTTTTGGTTGTGACAGCCTGAAAACATCTTCTCAAATTCTCATAGCTTGAAGACTTCACAAAACTAAACTACACTGCTGCTAGGGTGAAGCAGTTCTTCTTAACTGAAAAACTAGTTACTTTGAAGTGAAACTTGATTCTGAACTGAACTCAAACTATTAGTAATTCCTAGTTTTCTTTCTCTGCTTGTTATAAAAGTTCGACTTTTTAAATGCTTCTTCAATTGACAACATAGATATTCTGCTAGGAACATAAATTGCACATCTTCTCGGCAATTATGTCTTTAGTTCACTGTTCCAAATGTCTTTGTGACCTCTTTACAACAAGAATTACCTTCTCAAAGCTGAAACCATGCATATATTTTACCCGTACTTTAATAATCAAATTCCCAAGTATATTGAATACCTTTACCACAATAGTTGTAAATAGTTATAATTAATCACTGAATTATTTGGTGCAATGGCTATATTTAAGAACATGATCAAATGGAATACTTGTTTGCTTTTATATGAATAGATTGGATGATATTCTTATATTCATTAGCATGTTATGACTGCAAATGTGATGCCATTATTTAAGAAATGGGCAAAGAGTAATCCAAGAAAGTACAAACATGTCAGCTTGACGTTAATAGTGGGAAAACTGATGGACGCCATATTACATCATAAGGTAAATATACGTTTAGAGAAAAACAAATTAAGTTACATAGCTTTGTCATGGGCAGGTCGTGTCTGACAAATTTAAATTAGATTAGATTAGATTACTTACAGTGTGGAAACAGGCCCTTCGGCCCAACAAGTTCACACCGCCCCTCCGAAGAGCAACCCACCCAGACCCATTCCCCTACATTTACCCCTTCATCTAACATGACGGGCAACTCAGCATGGCCAATTTTAATTGAGTTATTTGCCAAGATGACACAGGCAGTAGATGAAGATACTGCAGTTAATGTTGTATACTTAGACTTTGTGAAAGCATTTGATATGGTGCCATATGGCAGGTTGGTTAGCAAATTAGAAATGTTTGGGATTAATGGGTCCTTGGCAGAATGGATTAGCAGTTGGCTAAAAGATAGGAAACAGTGGGTAGGGAAAAATGGGGGATTTCTCAGACTGGAGATGAGTTGAACATGATATTCCCCAGTGATCAATGTTGTGGCTCTTGCTTTTTCTGATTTACATAAACAGTTTAGAGATGGATGTTAAGAGCAATATTTCTAAATTTGCAGATGGTACTAAGCCAGAGGGAATAGTGAATTGTGAGGATGATACTGAGTGACATCGAGAAACATAGATAAGTTCACCAAATGGGAAACCACCTGACAGGTGAATTTCAAAGCAGAAAAACATATGCATTATGGTAGAAGGAACATGGAGAGATAATGTAGGATCAATGGTACAACTTTGAGGGGAGTACAGGAGCAGAGGAACCTTGGGGCTCACAAGCATGATTCTCTGAAGGTGGTCAGGGAAGTTGAAACAATTGTTAAGAAGGCTTATTGGATCCTTGGATTTATAAATAGTGGCATAGAGTATAAAAGCAAGGAAGTGATGCTACACCTCTACGAATCATTGGTCAGGTCACATTTGAAGAATGGCATTCAGTTCTGGGCATGTTATTTAAAGAAGCATGTTTAATCCCTGGAGAGAGTTCAAACAAAGTTTACTAGATTCCATGAATGATCGATTTTAGATACAAGGGAAGATTAAAGACCTTATTGAGGTCAAAATTATTAACGATTTTGGCAAGGCAAATAAAGATATTCTGTTTTCACTAGATAGGATGTCAGTAACTGGGAATCACAATTTAAAGATTGTTAGCAAGAAGTGAACGGATGGGAAATTTCTTAAATCAAAGCATTGTTAGGATTTCAAAGGTGCTGCCTGGGAGAGTGGTGGAAGTGGATTCCATAGGAGATTTTAGAAGAGAGTTGGATATGTATTTGAAAGAGATGATTTAGAGGGCTACGGAGATAGGGCTGGGGAATGAGACTAGCTGGGTAGGTTTTTCAGGAGCTGATACAGACATGATGGAGTAAATGGCCTCTTTCTCGAGTGTAAAATTCTATGATTCTACAATTATATAATGTTCACATCTATGGTTTCATTTTTCAATGAGACAATTTTAGACAATGATATTGAGAGGGTTTTGGAAGATTCACAGCTTTGGCATCGTTCCTCATGCTCCAAGTAAATTTTGAAACTCAGATCATTGGTAGCTGAAGCTACAAGACTTTATGGAATTTTCTGTTGAACATCTGATTTGGTAAGGCACCACACATCAGGCTACTTAGTAATGTGGGACTCCATGGTTCTGCAGGTGGCTTATTAGCATGGGTCGGCATCAGCTATGTGTGTCATGGAAACCTGAAACTAGTGGACTGCTACAGGATCAGTGATGGAGCCACAAACGTTTACAATACGGAAACATATTAATGTCCTGGATGAACAAACTGAATGTACTGTAGCCAAGTTTGCAAATGACACAAAAGCAGATGGGAAAGAAAGTTTTGAGGATGACACAAAACATCTGCAGGTGGAATATAAGCGGGTGAAGTAAGTGTGCAGATGAAATATAGTGTGGGAATTGAATTGAATTTATTGTCATGCATGAGGCACAGTGAAAAGCTTTGCCTTGCCAGCAACACAGGCAGATCACATAGTTAAGTAGCATAGATAGTAAATAATAGATAAACAGCAGCAAAAACAAAAACCACAGGTACAGACAAATGTTAAGAGTTTGAGAGTCCATTCAGTATTCTAACAACAGTGGGGTAGAAACTGTTTCGAAACCGGCTGGTGCATGTGTTCAGGCTTCTGTACCTTCTCCCCGATGGTAGAGGTTGTAGAAAAACATTGCTAGGATGGGATGGATCTTTGAGAATGCTGGCAGCCCTTCCTTGACAGCAGGCCTGGTAGATGGATTCTATAGATGGGAGATTGGCCTTTGTGATTGTCCGGGCCGAGTTCACCACTCTCTGTAACCATCTCTGATTTTGAATGGTACAGTTGTCGTACCAGGTAGTGGTACATCCAGACAGAATGCACTCGATGGCGCACCTATAAAATTTGCAAGGGTATTCGCCGTAATGCCAAATTTCTTCAGCTGCCTGAGGAAGAAGAGATGTGAGGATATGAGGTTATGCACTTTAGCAGGAAGAATAGAGGAGCTGCATGATATTTCAATGGAGTGAGACCGCAGAAAACAATATCACAGAGGCTATTTGAAAATCCTCATGTATAAATCACAAAAAAACTATCTTGCAATTTCAGCAGAAAATAGGGAAGGAAAAGAACTATCGACCTTTATTCCTTTATTTTTAGAGTAAAATGTTGGAGAGTCTTGCTAAACCATACAAGGCACTAATTAGACCACACTGGAATATTGTGGATAGTTTCGGTCCCCTTATCTAATGAAAGATAAACTGGCATTGGAGGCAGTCTAGAAAACTTCACTAAGTTTATTCTGGGTGTGGAAGGATGAGGAGAGGTTGAATAATTTGGCCTGTAGTCTTTGGTGTTTAGAAGAAAGAGAGGTAATCTTTGGACAAGAATTATCCATGCAAGATTCTTAGGGGACTTTGCAGAATAGGTGCACATGATGTGGGTTGTCAGGCATAATCTCAAAGAAAGGGGTCTCCCAAATAAGACTGAGATGAGAAGGAATTTCTCTTGCAGAGGATAGTGAATCTGCAGAATTCTTTACCGCAGTACACTGTAGAGGTTGGATTGTTACAGATATTTAAGTCTGAGATAGAAAGTGGAAGGCCAACAGCTGGGATTAATGTATGGAAGAGTCAACAACTGTCCTGGCATGTTCCAATCTAGTTTATTTGGGCCCCATAAAGTCTGAACTTCAAAAAAAAACTGCACACAGGTAATAAAAATGTTTGTGAAATTTGCTGTGTGTTGGATTTTATAGGATTTTTCTCAGCTTACTGGCTAAAAGAATTTCAGATTTCCAAAAGTATTAATTATAGATATATCATCAGTGATTTTGAACTGGATTGACATATACTGACACAATTTAATTTTGTACTTTATCAGCACCCTGTTGTCTTTCAAAGAGTGATGACTAGGACAATTGCTAAGCATACAATTTCCTATAATTTTGGAATCAATGCTGATAACAATTTCTGTTCATTACTACAATGCCTGTTTCTTTTCAGAAAGAAATCCCCTCCAATACCCACTGACGTTACATTTCCAGTGTGGTAACAGTTTTTAAAAGACCAATTTGTTTCTAGCCATCTGGCACAGCATACTTTTTTTTCCATAAATCAGCTGCTTTATTTGACTAATTTAAGTTATATAAAAGAACTAGTCTGACAATTTACATTATACTGTAATTTCAGACTCCCCAAAATAAGAAAAAAAGGTGCATACAAATTCCACCATGGGACTTGAAATACTGACATTTGCATAAACTGTTAATTACTTCAAATAAGTCATGGATGGTGTTTAACACAAACAATTGTATTACAGGACACATGCATATATTGCTTTCATTCAAGTTATGACAACTGTCTTCTACCTTGGCAACCTATGGTTAAGATTGATTGCTCATCCAATGCCGCCAGCTGATTTCTCTTGGTCCAACAGCTGAAGCCGCTACAAAAACAGAAATTGCTGGAAAAATTCAGCACATCCGGAAGTATCTGTAGAGAGAAACCAAAGTTAACATTTCAAGTCCAGTGACCCTTCCTCAGAACTGATGATAACTAGGAAAATGTTTTTTTAAAGCAGAAGATAGGGTGGGGGGAAAAGGGTAAGGAGTAAACAATAGGTGGAGATAGAGCCCAAAGAGAGAAAACAGTTGGACAGACAAAGAAGTGAATGACGATCTGGCTAGAAGGCTGAAAAGCTACTAATGGGGATAATCAGTAGCTAACAATGGGTTGTGTGTAATAGCAGACCATGTGATAACAAGGCATCTTGTATGGGGTTGGGGAATGACATAGGAGAAGGTGTCTCATGCCTTAAAATTGTTCATTGTAATATTGAGTCCAGAAGGCTGTAGAGTTCCCAAATGGAAAATGAGGTGTTGTTCTTCCAGAAACAAAAACAGAAGTTGCTGGAAAAGCTCAACAGGGCTGGCAGCATCTGTGCAGAGAAATCAGAGTTAACTTTTCATTTCCCATGGCCTTTTTTCATAACCCTTCTGAGGAAGGGTCATTGGATCTGATTTCTCTTCACAGATGCTGCCAGACCTGCCAAGCTTTTCCAGTAACTTCTGTTTTTGTTTCTGATTTACAGCATCCACAGTTCTTTTGGTTTCTGTTCTTCCAGCTTGTACTGAGCTGCGCTGGAGCACTGCAGCAAGCCTGAGACAGAGATGTTAGCCAGGCAACAGGATGGTGTGTTAAAGTGGCAGGCAACTGGAAGCTCGGGTTCTTTTCTGTGTGCAGAATGTAGATGTTCTGCGAAGCGATCACCCAGTCTAAACTTTGTTTCCCCAATGTGGAGGAGACCTCATGGTGAGCAGTGAATGCAGTAGACTAGATTGCATGAAGTGCAGGTGACACCTGGAAGGTGTGTTTGGGCCCTTGGATACTGAGGAGGAAGGAATTAAATGGACAGGGATTACACCTTCCGCAGTTGCAGGGGAAAGTGTCGTGGGACTGTGGGGGCATTGGAAGTAAAAGAGGAGTGGACCAGGGTATCCCGGGGTGGGAAGGTCCTTGTGGAAGGCTGACAGGAGAGGGGAGGGGGATGTGTGTCTGGTGCTGGCATCACACTGGAGGTGGCAGAAATGGCAGCTAATTTTCCTAATTGAAGCTGCTAACCTGGTACTGTGTCCAGATTGGTTTTGAGTGGTTGCAGCCCTGTTTTAGTTATTTGAAAAACTCTTTTGGTGTGTATTTGCTTTCACTTCAGCTTCACGCTCCTGATCTTTGAGCATCCAGTGTGGAGGGGTGTGGGCTTTGCATGTAAACACATCAATTGGGAAACACAGATGATTTGAAGAAGTATCCTGGGTGATTTGGTGAAGGGAACAAAAACATTCAATTGTGTGTAAGACCACTTCTGGACATGAAAAACAAAGCAACTAACTTGCACGGGCTCTTGTGGTGCAGTGCCAGAGCCAGGAAACCTGGGTTCATTTCCCATTGCTCCAGAGGTGGACAACAGCATCCCTGAATAAGTTGGGGCATTAAAAAAAACAGCTAACTTGCTAGGCTGTGGAGGAGGTCTTAATTCCCAATTGTCTTGCTCTCTTCTGTGGCTATGTTTGTGCCTGGAATATGCTCTGTTCACCAATGAGAGACAAAATGGATGTGTGGTTTCATTTCTGTGGAGGTAGCTTCACAGGATATCTGCGCTGTTAAGTGAAGAAATGCTTAAGAAGTTGAACGTACAAAACACAGACAGCTAAGAGGCAGATTTCATCGAGTTCCCTATTTGGTATCAGTTCAGAGGAATCTGGGTTTCCATTCTGAGAAGGACGGGTTAGGTTTGAGAAGACTCTGAGAGTTTGTGTAGAAGTTTGCAAGTTGTCAGAACTGAAAAGAGGTTTAGGCCGTCAGGAAGGACAAGGAATCCAGGCTTCTGAACTGGAAAGGTATCTCTTGTCTCTCAAAATGAAAGTGTCAGCTAAATCAGAAATTAAAGAGTTAAGAAAGGAGAGACACTTCAGGGATGAATGACTTCAAAGATTTTGCTGGAAAACAGGTTGATATTTTGCTTTATTGTTTAGGTTTAGATCTTTCTAAAATGTTTTATGTACAAATATAGAGAGGGTTCTGTTTATTTTCTGCTTTCCTGTAATAAACTTGTGTTCTTTTGTTAGAGACCATTTATAGCCTTGTGGGAGTGTCTTCAGTGACTAGCCGCCACAGTAACCAACTGCAAAAATTAAACTTAAGATTTTCTGAGCCAGGTTTCACTCTGGGATCTGATTTGTCCAGTATTACCATCTATTGGGATCATAATAAAACAATTAAAAAGGAAATTCTACCAATTGATGTAAGTCTAAGCATGAAAAACTGCAGATCTGAGGTTTTTGGTAATTCATTCTCTTACAGCTGTGCGTGTGGCACAAGTATCCTAAGTATTTTAGATAAAGGCAGAAACATATATAGTAGGCGATGAACAACTGTAAGATCGGTTTGGGACCAGTGCTCAAAAGCTTGTAGATTAGATTAGACTTACAGTGTGGAAACAGGCCCTTCGGCCCAACAAGTCCACACCGACCCGCCGAAGCGAAACCCACCCATACCCCTACATTACCCCTTACCTAACACTACGGGCAATTTAGCATGGCCAATTCACCTGACCCGCACATCTTTGGACTGTGGGAGGAAACCGGAGCACCCGGAGGAAACCCACGCAGACACGGGGAGAACGTACTTCCAAATAAACCTGTTGGTCAATAACCTGGTATTGTGTGATTTTTAACTCTGTTCACCCTAGTCCAACATCGGCACCTCCACATCAAGGTTTAATCTGGGATCAGGTTTTCAAAATTTTGGCGAGGGAACTGTAGTGTTGGCCAGGAGTTGTCCACATTTAAAACAGCAAGCTTGCCAACAGGAGTTACACCCGCCCTAGCCACTGGTTTGAACCAGATTAGCCCTGAGGGATGACATAAGTTGTAAAGTCCTTATTTGGTGGAAAACTAATGAGGTAATCCTTATGGTGTCCTTGAAGTGAGTCTATAGTGGAAAGACACCAGCTCGTCTGATGAGCTAAGAGCTAAAAAGACACCACGGTTTGGGAAGACAAAGAAGAAAGATAAAAATGAAGGAATTTGGCTTGCCAGCAGCAAAAGCTCTGAACAGCAACCTTCCCGAAGATGTGGACCCTCTGCTTGGAAGTGTGGAGCTAACCCCTACACATGGAGAAATCGCCTGGCCAGAGTGATCTTCTATTCTGGGATATTAGCCTTTATTTTTGTTCACTGGTCGGGAGGGACTGTCATGGAAACCAACGGAGTGTGTTTAGTTTCTACTCTTGTACAGATTGCATGCTTGCTGTTAACCTCTCCTTAACCAAATGGTAGGAAATGTATGTCTGTTTGAACTAGCCTAATAAAGTTAGTGAGATTCTGAAGAAGCGTCTGTTTTGAGGAAGGGTCACTCAACCAATACATTAACTCTGATTTCTTTCCACAGATGCTGCCAGACCTGCTGAGCTTTTTCAGTAGTCTCTATTTTTGTTTCCAATTAGTTAGTGGTTAGTTGATACAGACTTGATTCCTGTCCTCTTTGTGCTGAGTCAATAACGGTTGTTGAGGGTGGGAACTGGGCCACAGTGGATTGCTGGCTGTGAAATCCCTTATTTACGATCCAAAGCAGACACCTCCCACAGCAAGTCACAGCAAAACAGTATTGATTCTGCTGTTCCTATTTGCCACAGAAATCATGCTGAAAAGGAAAGTGGTTTTGGTTACATTGACAGAGTTCATGGTTGGACAAAGTACTCAGTGCAGTGTAATAAGTTTTCAGATTAAAGATTCGGGATTTTTTTTGCCCATTTTTCCCTGATTGTTGGTTGAATTGCAAACAATGAACCGGCCTCCTGTTGCTCATTGGTGAATGACCAGTGCTGACTGGGATCAAAATTGTAATTTCCTGTCACCATTTAGAGCCAGCTTTTACTGTCATGGAATTTGAGTCCCAGAGGTTTGATCTCCATATTTAAGGAAGTGTAATGTATTGGAGGTGGGACAATTAACACTCACTAAATTGGTTCTTATGATGAAAGGATTGTCCCATGAAAAAAGAATGAATAAATTGGGCCCGTAGTTTGGACAATTAGGATGCACAAATGTGGCCCAAAGTTTTGTCACCTGCTTGAAGAAGCAGACCCCAGAGAAATCCCAGCAGGCAAACCTGACCTTCAAAAATGACCACCAAACATCAGACTTTCAACCTGGTGGTGTGGGCTGGATTGCAAGCTGAGGCAGGTCTCAGCCCCCAAAATGGGCCGGGTGGAAATCCTGCCTCACGAATCCAGCACAGTGCTTAAATAAAGATTAAAACAGAAACTACTTCTCCTGCTGTCATCTTTCATTCCTCTCACTCATCTTGTAATATCACTTTCAAACTACACTCTTGCACCCACTCCTGTAGTCCCTCATATCACTTATGCCAACCCATGATCCTGTACCCACCTCCTATGAATCTTCATGCCCTATATAACCTCAATTATTTCCACGACTCTTTATGATTCCTATGCCACCTCAGTGCCAAGTCATACCATCCACCTATCACCCTTTGCGCTTCTTTCTCCGTGCAGCCCTTTACGTTGTTCAGTATGTGTTCAGTTATATGAGCTTCAGAGGAACATCAAATGGAGCTTGGAGCCAACACTGTGTATGAACTTCAATTTGCAAACTAGAAACTGTGTTATATGACATGTCTGGTTAAGACACTGAAAAACCCAAATAATAAGTTGAATAACTACTACATTTTGTTTTATTGCTGAAGAACTAGAACACAGCCAGTAACAATGTGGTTAAGCCTTTCAATGTGCTTCCAGAGAATATTACAGAAATTTGTTTAAAAGACACATTATTTGATATATGCATTAGAAAAAAAAACTCAAGTAAAGATTTTTAATACTGTATAAATAATACTAGAACACAAGCCTGCACAATTAGAGTTTGCATCTAACATAGCAATTATATTTGCTTTGGAAATTTTAAGTCTATTACAGTGCATATTTTAGTTTTAGGTATATTTGGAAACTACACAAACATTTTTAATTCTGCAGAACTCTGTGCAGAAATATTTATGCAGCTGTATCTATATACTTTAACTAAATGACAGTTGAAGAAAAGTAACATGAATGATAACATAAGAATTGTTAAATGCTCTCACAGGTAACCAGATATTAAAATACTGATAACTTAAACAGAGTAGCCCAAAATAATTGTTCACAGTATCAACAAATGTTTATGTTGTTCCATTTGGCTTTCCCCTTCCTTCTGTTGAGTGTGGTTATTAAACCATTTAATGTATGCTACAATACAGGATACAGAAGTGTTGACAGTTCACTCTCTGGTACCATCACTAGTTATTTTTAATTTACTGTTTTCAAAGAAGCTCATTAGCACCAAATGTAATCAGTAGACAGTACGTTTTAAAAAAAATTATAGCTATCCCTGTTTTATTGTTATGTCACAAGACACTCAATAATTGTGATTTGGAGATGCTAGTGTTGGACTGGGGTGTACAAAATTAAAAAACACATGGGACCAGGTTATAGTCCAACAGACTTATTTGGAAGCACTAGCTTTCAGAGTGCTGTTCCTTCATCACAACCACCTGTGATTTTTAACTCAATAATTGTGCCTCTCCTACTAAGATGCAACACTTAATGATCTGTGACAATTGGCCTGGAAAATAATAATAAACTTCATAATCCAAAGTGTGAAAATTGTTTGTATATAAAATATTTAAAAATTCTTCGGAGGGTCTGTGTGGACCCTCTGTGCAGCAGAGAGTGGTGGGAGCTGGGCAGAAGTTCAGGCGGAGCGCAAAGCCAGTCGGGAAGGTAAGTGATTGCTATTGGAGTGGGTGTGTTCTAAATCCCAGGTCATACAAAGTAGGGTCTCCCTCCCGCCCTCCTCCTCCAGCCTAAAGAGTCCACAGACTTGCCACAAAAAGAGGGTCTAAGGAAGTTTGGATCGAAGAGTGAGGCTTCAGCTCAGGAGTCTTTGACAAGGAGGTTGAGTGAAGTGATTACACCACAGTTGAAGAGGGTGAAGACATGACTGCCCAGCTGGTTCAGTGTGCTACGTGCTTGATGTGGGAGGTCAACGACTCTGGTGTGTCTGGCTTGTAAAAGTGTGGAAAGTGTGTGCACATTCAGCTATTGACCGAGCATATGGCAGCGCTGATGAAAGAACTCGAGGACCTTAGGCCCATCCGAGAGAACGAGATCTTTCTGGACAAGACCTTCAGTGAGGTTATTACACCAATCATGCCAGAAGAGAGCAGAAGATGAGGAAGGCAGAGAGGAGATAGGTGCAAGAGACCCCAGGAGAAGTATCTGTCAGGAACAAGTTGAAGCTTTTGGAAACAGTAGAGACAGATGACACTGCCAGTCCGCGAGGCGGCCACGTCTGTCAATCAAAAGTTGGCATGGAGACAGAGCGGAAGAGTCGGACATCGCACAGAGCTGTGGTATTAGGGGACTCCATCGTGAGAGGAACTGACCGGGGTTTTTGTGGCAGCAGACGGGATTTAAGGATGGTGTGTTGTCTTCCTGGTGCCAGGGTTAAAGACATCACAGACAGAGTGCAGGAAATCCTCAAGGACGAGGGTGAAGAGCCAGAGGTGGTGGTACATGTCGGCACAAATGATGTCGGGAAGAGGAGGAGGAGCATACTACAGCGGGACTTCAGAGAACTAGGAAGAAGGCTGAAAAGCAGGACGTCCAAGGTTTGCTTCCAGTTCCTCGGGCTGGTGTGGCCAGAAACAGGGAGATAATGGACTTGAACGTGTGGCTGGGGAACTGGTGCAGGAAGCAGGGATTTAAGTTCTTGGCTCATTGGGGTATATTTTGTGATAATCATAAATTCTACAAGAGAGACGGTTTGCACCTTAACAGGTTAGGGACCAGCGTTCTGGCAGGCAGGTTTTCTACTGCAATACTGCTACATTTAAACTAAATAGTGGGGGGGAGTGGACAAACCGGATGTTTAAAAAGGAAATTGGAGGGAAAGTTAGAACAAGGGAAGTCAAGAAAGACAACTGTATCAATGAGGCAGAAAATTCGGAAAGGGATCATGCTGTAAGGTTGAGTGAAATAGGAGTTGATGGGAAGGGTGAGAGCAGTAACAAATTAAAAATACTATACATGAATGCCCGAAGCATTAGAAATAAGATGGATGAGCTTGAGGCTCTTTTGGAAATTGGCAGATACGATATTGTGGGGATAACTGGGACGTGGCTTCAAGTGGACAGGGCCTGGGAAATGAATATTCAAGGCTACATGTGCTATCGTAAGGACAGACTGACAGGCAGAGGGGGTGGGGTGGCCTTGTTGGTAAGGGAGGATATTCAGTCCCTTGCGCGGGGGGGACCTAGAGTCAGGGGATGTAGAGTCAGTGTGGATAGAGCTGCGAAATACTAAGGGTAAAAAGACCCTCTTGGGAGTCATCTACAGGCCCCCAAACAGTAGTCTGGATGTCGGATGTAAGATGAATCAGGAGCTGAAATTGGCCTGTCACAAAGATGTTACTACAGTTGTTATGGGGGATTTCAACATGCAGGTCGACTGGGAGAATCAGGATGGTATTGGACCTCAAGAAAGAGACTTTGTGGAGTGCCTCAGAGATGGATTCTTAGAGCAGCTGGTGCTGGAGCCGACCAGGGAGAAGGCAATTCTGGATCTGGTATTGTGTAACGAACCAGAATTGGTCAGAGACCTCGAAGTGAAGGAGCCATTGGGAAGTAGTGACCATAATACATTAAGCTTCAATCTGCAATTTGAGAGGGAGAGGGTACAGTCGGAAGTGTCAGTACTCCTGTTGAATAAAGGGAACTATTGAGCTATGAGGGAGGAGCTGGCCAAAGTTCAATGGTGCAATACCTTAGCAGGGATGACCGTGGAGGAACAATGGTGGATATTTCTATGTATAATGCAGAAGTTAATTCCTAAAAGGAAGAAAGATCCCAGGAGGAGGCATAGGCGGCTATGGCTGACGAGGGAAGCTAAGAAACATATAAAGTTAAAAGAGAAAAAGTATAATATAGGAAAGATAAGTGGGAAAACTGAGGACTGGGAAGCTTTTAAAGAGCAACAGAGGATTACTAAGAAGGAAATACGCAGAGGAAAAATGAGGTACGAAGGTAAACTGGCCAATAATATAAAGGAGGATAGTAAAAGCTTTTTCAAGTACGTGCAAGGCAAAAAAATGGTTTGGACTAAAATTGGGCCCTTGAAGACAGAAACAGGGGAATATATTACAGGGAACAAAGAAATAGCAGAAAAATTAAATGGGTATTTCAGATCTGTGTTCACTGGGGAAGACACGAGCAATCTCCCTGAGGTAACAGTGGCTGAAGGACCTGAACTGAAGGGAATCTGTATTTGCCAGGATTTGGTGTTGGAGAGACTGTTAAGTCTGAAGGTTGATAAATCTCTGGGGCCTGATGGTCTACATCCCAGGGTACTGAAGGAGGTGGCTCGGGAAATCGTGGAAGCGTTGGTGATTATTTTCCAGAGTTCGATAGATTCGAGGTCGGTTCCTGAGGATTGCGGGGTGGCTAATGTTATACCACTTTTTAAGAAAGGTGGGAGAGAGAAAGCAGGAAATTATAGACCAGTTAGTCTGACCTCAGTGGTGGGAAAGATACTGGAGTCTATTATAAAGGATGAGATTATGGCACATCTGAATAGTAGTAACAGGATAGGACAGAGTCAGCATGGATTTATAAAGGGGAAATCATGCTTGACTAATCTCCTTGAATTTTTTCAGGATGGAACTCTGAAGATGGACGAGGGAGATCCAGTAGATGTAGTGTACCTGGACTTTCAGAAAGCTTTTGATAAAATCCCACACAGCAGGTTAGTGAACAAAACTAGGGCACATGGTATTGGGAGCAAAGTACAAGATTGGATTGAAAATTGGTTGGCTGATAGGAAACAAAGGGTAGTGATAAACGGCTCCATTTTGGAATGGCAGGCGGTGACCAGTGGGGTACCGCAGGGATCCGTGCTGGGACCGCAGCTTTTTACAATATATGTTAATGATATAGAAGATGGTATCAGCAATAACATTAGCAAATTTGCTGACGATACAAAGCTGGGTGGCAGGGTGAAATGTGATGAGGATGTTAGATTACAGGGTGACCTGGACAAGTTAGGAGAGTGGGCAGATGCATGGCAGATGCAGTTTAATGTGGATAAATGTATGGTTATCCACTTTGGTGGCAAGAACAGGAAGGCAGATTACTACCTCAATGGAATCAATTTAGATAAAGGGGCAGTACAGAGAGATCTGGGTGTTCTTGTACACCAGCCAATGAAGGCAAGCATGCAGGTACAGCAGATAGTGAAGAAGGCTAATAACATGCTGGCCTTCATAACAAGAGGAATTGAATATAGAAGCAAAGAGGTGCTTCTGCAGCTGTACAGGGCCCTGGTGAGACCACACCTGGAGTACTGTGTGCAGTTCTGGTCTCCAAATTTGAGGAAAGACATTCTAGCTATTGAGGGAGTACAGTGTAGGTTCACGAGTTCAATTCCTGGAATGGCGGGATTACCTTACACTGAAAGACTGAAGCGACTGGGCTTGTATACCCTTGAGTTTAGAAGGCTGAGAGGGGGAACTAATTGAGACATATAAGATTATGAAAGGATTGGACACTCTGGCAGCAGGAAACATGTTTCTGCTGATGGATGAGTGCCAAACCAGAGGACACAGCTTAAAAATACGGTATAAACCATTTAGGACAGAGATGAGGAGCAACATCTTCGCCCAGAGAGTGGTGGGTGTGTGGAATGCTCTGCCCCAGAGGGCAGGGGAGGCCCAGTCTCTGGATTCATTTAAGAAAGAGTTGGATAGAGCTCTCAAAGATAGTGGAATCAAGGGTTATGGAGATAAGGCAGGAAGAGGATACTAATTAGGAATGATCATATTGAATGGCGGTGCTGGCTCGAAGGGCTGAATGGCCTACTCCTGCACCTATTGTCTATTGTCTACTGACTCAATGGGCCAAATGGCCTGCTTCCACACTGTAGGCGTTTTATGATCTAACAACAAAGACTCGATTTTATAGTAATCATGAATCAACCAAACGGTTGTAGAAAGTCATCTTGTTTACTATCCTTCAGGGGAGAAAACCTACTGTCCTTACTAAGTCTGAGTGACATGTCAATTCAGACCCCTGGCAAGATGTTTAACTATCAACTACCCTCTGAAATGGCATGGCAAGTCACTCAGTTCAAGGACAGTTAGGGATGGGCAACAGACACTGGCCTTGCCAACAATACACACATCTTACGAAAATGTAAAAAAAAAAATTACAAAAAACTTTGAATGGATTATATTCTTGACATTTTCAGAATGATTTTGCTTTCTGTACAAAAATTGCCTTGAATGTGACCCATTGCAGTTTGGCCTTCAGACCCGATCAGGACCTCGTTATGCAGCAGTTTGTTGTTCTGTTTAATGTCAGCCCGTCACTCCTGTCTATTATTAGTCAGATAGACTGTTTCTCATCCACTGCTCCTCCAACTATGCAAAAGCAGAATCAGTCAACATAATTTGATAATGACTCTCACCAATGCTGCCACTTGCTTTGATGAATAATGATGTCAAAGCAGCAACAGAATCTGAACTAACAGTCGAGTGTCAATATATCTGCGATACACTGTTTGAATCTGACTGTACAAACATAAGTTAGAGGTAAATTTGCATTTTAACACATATTAGGCCAGGAATGTTCTGTAACAATGTAGTCAGAAATCCCTAAAGAAATAAAGTTCTTTCAGATATGCTGAGGACAAGTGCTCCATAAAATGCAAGTACTTATTTTTCTAATTAAACAGCAACCACAGGCCGGTGGGTGTGTCACAATAGGAAACACTCCATTGTATAAACAAAGTGACAAGTTACCATTCAACTGCACGATATCCAACAATGATCTGTTTGCTGTTTAATAAAATAAACCATTCTTTTGATGCTTTCTCGATGATTTCTAGAGAGCCTTAAATAAGGTAGGATTGGAAAAGAGTTTCCTCTTTATGGAAGAATTGGAGTCATTCATTGGTGTGTTGAGAATTTTCAGAATCTTCTTTTCATCTGATCTTTTCACGCTGACTTTCATGGACAAGATGGCTCTAACATGCTCCTTTCTGCAGAGAATGGACCATTTGATTAGGATGAATAGTTGAAAAGAGTTTCATTGAAACAAAAACTATATTTACAATTGTGGAATATAGATAAAGTAGTGTTACTTCTGCAATCATAATTACTTATGCACGGTAAATGAACTCACACCACTGTATAATTGTTTCAGCCAAGAGCTGAGTCAACAAGAATGTGAAGGAAATACATAATTGTTTTTGTAATAGCTAAAATGTGCATACAAGATTGAAATGTCCCTGCAAACAATGGTAGATGTTACAGACAAATAGATAAGGTGCTGTGAGGGGAGGGGGGGTTAAGCTAGATATGACTGTACAAACAGTAGCTATATGCATCTATTTCCCGCTTCTGCAAAAACAAGAACAAACCACAATCATGAAGTCATGAGGTCATAAGGTCATAACAAGTAAGAGAAACAGATGGTAGTGAAGGAGGATATACCTAACAATGGACCACAGCAGGATGTGGTCAAACGGCCTTGTGAGGCCAGAAAGTTTGTCATAGACAAGGCTGGATAAGGCAAGAGATAAACAAGAGTAATGGGCACCGGTCTTAGAGAAGTGGGAGATGTAAACAGGGGAGGAGCAATGGGAGGAGGGAATAGGAACGAATTACATAAATAAATGAACTATTGATTCAAATCTTGTCTCAGACTGAAATTATTGAAATGAGTGAGCTTCGTTTCTCACACAATCAACAGAAAATTGAAGAATAAATATTCTGTCCAGCACACTGACAATCTATGGTCAATAGTTGACTGCATATATGTGGGAATTGCTAACTTAATCAAAAATTCTAGAAGTGAATCATCCAATTATAATAAAATCCTTGTGCTTAAACAGGAATCAGAATTCTCAATTTTGGAACTTGCCTTCTTTGAATTTTTGTTTCAATTGCGTATGATATTGCACTCAAGAAATTTCTATACTGGAAGCTAAAGAATCAGCATTAGCTACAGTACTCTGTAGGAACATTGCTGTCTAGGTTGACTGATCCCACACTTTAACCACTTTCACTCTGATAATGCCATTGCTTTAAAGCAGCTGTTAAATGTACTTGATTGTATTAATTGCACAAGCATTTAAAAAATTATTTTGTTTTGTATCCTGCCATAGGATTGCCAACTAAATGCATATCAAACTCTAAGGTCTCAATATTCCAAAAATGAAGCAGATACTTTATGGCACCTATAGGAAAACTCCCTGGAAGTGGCTGCAAGGCCCCTTTGAAACAAATGCTATGCCCAGATTGTGAGGCTTGAGTCAAAGGTTTGCATGTGTTGCACCATAATTTTGCAATTTTGGAAAGTCCAAACTCATTCATTAGAACTTAATAGAGACTTTGCCCGTAGCCTTACAGCATAGCACAAATTCCAATCATTTCTATGACATCAAGAGACCAATGCTAATGCAATGCAGAGTGTAAGACTGCACGTCAAAAGCAGCACCAGACAAATCTTTGAATGGGAAAGGATCTTTATGGAGTTACAACAGATTATTTGCATACAGGCTATTTGCATACCAAAAAGAATCATGCCCTATTGTGCATTAGTCAGTTTGCAGAGATTTCCATATGTTGCAAATATACTACAGCATTTGCATGGCAACTGATCATGGCATGACTACATCTTGTGCCATTTAGTTAGCTCTCGGACAATGCCACAAACACTTTTGAACAATTCAAATTCAGTCTGGAATATCTGAAAGGAGCTGTAATATCTACAGAAACTGACTGTGCGCTCAGTTCCTGTAAAGATTTTTTGCTGGATCTGATCGCCAGAATTTTCTAGGAAAATAGGAAATAACAGGAAATTGCACGAAAATGTCATTTAATTGAGTAAAACATGGCAGAGTCATGTATAGCAGTTGTCTGGTTTTGTGAATTGGAATTTTTTTTGCTATTATGTTTAGCTCCACTCACCATATATTGAATAGGATTTTGCTGAAAATATTATAATAACATTACCTTTTAATAAACAGACATTTTTGTCCTTACACTCTTGCATCTTTCAAAAACTGGAAATGTCTTATCAAAATAATCAGGATGACTACAAAACTTAAAACACTGAGAAGAACATTTAAAAACTTTGAAATCTACATGATATGATCAACTACCTTGAAATTTGTTTTTTTTGGAAAAGGACAGAATTCAATTAGTAAGAGGTCACTGTTTTTCCTTTGTTATAAGTGTTAGGTTCATATGTATTGGTGTTTTTGAGTTGTATAGTTTTATTTTCTGACTGTTCTTACCCAATATCTGGAAAATCTCGAAAAAGTGCAGCAACTTCCACGATAATTGCATCAACATCTTTTAGTCTGATGATTTCAGCTATTTTAAGGAGGGCTGATTCGAGAACTGTGTCTTCAGATCCCTGGTTAAATGGAAAAGAAAAACACTTCTCTTCTTAGCTACTTTAAAAAAGAAATTATATGAAACTGGTGACAGAACACTTATCAATGTATATTGATGATGTGGTGAGTTGAAATGAGCTGTAACCATTACCCAAAACCTGATATAAATTGATACAATGATCAATACATCCTTTTGTTTTTGTTATTATTAATGATGGTACACCACCAGATTTACACTTTGTGGCAAAACAGATTGAATGTAATGGCAATTTTGTCAATTCGGTCATCCACCAGCAGCTGGAAGAATGTCACCGCTCGGAGAGCCCAAAATGCAAATATTTTCTTGTGGGCTCCAGACAGGGTCTCGTGTTCAAAAGTTCCCAGTGAATGATTGAGGAAGCCAGCACTGAGATTTGGGGGAAGGCTATGGGGTGACTCTGGTAGTCCTACCAAAGTGAATACTTCCTCACTTCCCCCATGACATGGTCCAACTATTCTTGTTCAATTAGAAAACCACTCTATAGTCCTTTACAACTGTTTTGAAATGGCCTTAGTCAATCTTGTTTACCAGCATCTTGAATACATTACATTCATCTCCCTAGATTGGAAACAGTTAAGGCCCAAGCATTGATCCTGTTACAATGCTGCCTATACAGAAATGACCTGTTTATTCTTAATTTGCTTTGTGTTCAATCTCAGTTCATAATAATAAATTATTTGCAATTGCACATACCCTTATTTTATGTAACAACATATTTTTGTGGTACCTTGAATAGCTTCTGAAAATCAAAAAGTACTACATACATTGGTTACCCTTTCTCTAGTTTTCTAATTATATCAATCAAAAACATTAATAGATTTGTCAAATACTGTTTCCTAGTCATAAACTCTGCTGATATGATGAATGCTTCAAGTGCCATATTATCACTCTCTTAACAGTAGATTCTAGCATTTCCCATACTATTTATTTCACACTTTTTGGTCATTAGTTCCCTGTTTCCTTTCTCTAACCTTTCTTGAATAGCTGGCTTACATTTGCTAACTCCAATCCATGGGGCCATTTCCAGAAAGTCGAGGAAATGTCAGAACTTCAAAATTGATGTATCTCCTGAAATAACTCTTCAGGGAAAGCATCCTATCACCAATCATCCTATATTTACAAATGCATAGTCTTTGATAATAGCAATGCCTGTCAATGAGTTGGACATTCAGCAGTGCAATATCCCGAACATTTATCCGTTTATGTCAGCCAGACTGCCCTGATTGGACCTGATTAACAGACCCAATCAGGGAACTCATATTCTAAGAGGTCCAACTGGCTGACTTTATCACAATAACCCCAGTGTCTAGAGGCATGTCATGCAAAATCCAGGATTATGGGCCATCAGGGTTTGATTACACTGCTTTCATCAATTAGTTTTTCTTTAGTAAAAGCAATTATTTTAAATTCCTCACTCTAATTAGAACCTTGATTCCACACAATTTCCGATATGTTATTTTTGTCTTCTACTATGAAGAAAGCCCTAAATGAGTGAGTTTTTACTTAGCTGACCACAGAGTCATGGAATCATATAGCACAGAAGCAGGCTCTTTGGCCCAACATGTCTATATTGAGTAATAATACCAAATAATACTAATCCCATTTATCTGCACTTGGTTCATATCCAACAATGCCCTGGCTTTTTAAATGCTCTTCAAGATGTTTCTTAATGTAGCGAGAGTAGCTGCTTCCATGATCTTCTCAGGTGGCATGTTGCATATTTCTACCTCCCTTTGGGCAAACAAATTTTCCTCAGTTTTTCTCTAAACTACTTACTCCTCACTTTAAATGTGTGCCATGTTGTCTTCATCATTTCTGCCATGGGAAAAGATTATCATAACCTATCCTGTCTATGCCTTTCATAATGTTGTATACCTTAATCATATCCTCCCTCAGCCTCCTCTAATCCAAGGAAAACAAACCAAGCCTATCCAGCCTCTCCTCATAACTAGACTTTTCATTTTAGGTAACAATGTGGTGTGTCTCCTCTACACCCTCTCCAGTACAATCACATCCTTCTAATAGTGTGGTGTTCAGAACTCTGTACAGTATTCCATCTGTCACCTAACCAAAGTTTAATAAAGTTCTAACAAGATTTCTTTGCTCCTATGTTCAACACCCCAGCTAATGAAGGCAAGCATCCTGTAGACTTTCTTCACCACCTTGTCTATCTGAGCTGACACCTTCATGGATCTATGGACTTGTACACAAAGGTCCTTTTGTTCCTCAGTACTCCTTAGGAACCTACCATTCATTGTGTATATTCTTCCATTATTAGATCCCCAAAATATATCACCTTGCACTGATCAAGATTAAACTCCATCTGTTAGTGCTCTGAAAAATTACCAGTTGCTCAATATCAGACCTGAAAGATGGTGAACTATGTTTGGGTAGAGAATGTGGTGCTGGGAGAGCACAGCAGGTCACGTAGCATCCAAGGAGTAGGTGAATCGATGTTTCGGGCATAAGCCCTTCATCATTTAAGATCTTATCCACATCCAGTAGCTCTATGCACAGGTTGCCTTGTGGTCTCTAATAGGTCCCATTCACTGGTAATTCTCTTCCTCTTAATATACTTATAAGATTAGATTCCCTACAATATGGAAACAGGCCCTTTGGCCCAACAAGTCCAGACTGACCCTGTTAAGAGTAACCCATCTAGCCCCATTCCCCTACATTTATCCCTAACTAATGTACCTAAACACCATAGGCAATTTAACATGGCCAATTCACCTGACCTGCCCATCTTTGGATTGTGGGAGGAGACCCACGCAGACATGGGGAGAATGTGCAAACTGCACACAGACAGCTGGAATCGAACCTGCCTCTCTGGTGCTGAGGCAGCAGTGCTAACCACTGAGCCACCATGCCGCTGCCAAATTCTTTGAGGTTTTCTTTAATCTCATCTGCCAAAGCTATTTCATGGTCCCTCCATGCCCTCATTTCCTTTTTAAGCAACCTCCTACGTTCTCTATACTTTTGAAGGGCCTCCCCTGTACTTGTGCTGTCCCTGACATATGCTTCCTTCTTTTACTTTATCAAATTTTTGATATCCCTTGACATTTAGGATTCCCTGGATCTACTGCTCTTGCCCTTCACTCTTAGAGGTACACGCTGGTGTTGAATTCCCACTATACAACTTTCAAAAGACTCCCACTTTCCAAATATAGACTTACCTGCAAGTATCTGCTCCCAGTCTATGTTTGCCAGATCCTGTCCAATGATACTAAAAATTTCCTTCCCCCAATTTAGTTAACTTAGCTTTTACACTATTCCTAATCCTTTCCACAATGACCTTGAAACTTACAGATTTATGGTCACTATTCCCAAAATGCTCGCACACTCAAACTGCAACCACTCGATCAGCTTCATTCCCTTGGATGAAGTCTAGTACTGCCCCATCTCTAGCAGGATTATGTACATACTGGTACAAGAAACCCGCTGCATGCACTTTCAAAATTCCACCTTGTCTAATCCTTTCACACTTAGGTGAACCCAGTTAATGATAGCAAAGTTGAAGTCCCCTACAACTGTAACCCAGTTTTCCTCACACCTTTTTGTGAGTTGCCCACATATCTGCTCCTCTATCTCCCTGTGACTGTTGGAAGGCCTGTAGTACAATCCCAGTAACCACCCCTTTTTTATGTCTAAGCTCTACCCAGACGGCCTCATTTGAAGACCCTTTGAGGACACCCTCTCTCATTGCTGCAGTGATGATTTCCTTTATCAATAAAGCAATGCCCTCACCTCTTTGACTTATCCCATATTGTGCCTGAAACTTCTTTACCCTGGAATGTTGAACTGCCAGTCCAGTTCTTCTTCATGTCTTAGTGTTTGCAACAATATTATATTCCTTTGTGCTAATTAATGCTCTATATTCATCTGCCTTATCCAGTCATGTTCCTCGCAATAAAGTAGATACAATGCAGCTTTCTAGACCTCTAATGTGCCTTATCATGCCCATGCCCTTTCTGGCTTCTAGACTGTCTTCCTTCTATGTCTGATTGGACCTTGCTCCCGACTTTGCATCTGCTTTGTGCCCCATTCCCTGCCAAATGAGTTTAAAACCTCCCCAACAGCACGAGCAAAGGATGTTGGAGCCATTCCGGTTCAGGTGCCACCTGTCCAGCTTTTACAAGTGCCACCTACCCCAGAAACTGTCCCAGTGATGCAAAAATCTAAATCCCTCCCTCCTGCACTATCCCTTTCGCCATCTGACCTATTTTTCTGTTCCTATATTCAGTAGCACATGGTACTAAGCGGAAGTAATCTGGAGATTAGTGTTAATAGTCTTCCTCATTAGTCTACCCCCGAACTCTCCGAATTTCTGTTGCAGGATCTCTTTTTTTAAACCCATGTCATTGGTACCAACATGTATCACAGCTGCTGTTCATCCTTCCCCTTCAGAACACCCTGCAGCCACTCTGAGGCATCCCTGACCTAGCACCAGGGAGGCAACACACCATTCGAGAGGCTTGTTTGCTGCCACAGAACTACCTACCACTTCCCCTTACAATCGTGACCCCTTATCATGAAAGCTCTCCCAGTCATTTTCCTCCCCTGATGTGTGACAGAGCTAACTGTAGTGCCACAAACTTGGCTGCTGTTGCTTTCCTTGAGATGCCATTCTCCCCCAACAGTATCCAACATGGAATATCTATTTGAAAGGGGGATAGTCACACAGGACTTCTGCACTGCCTGCCCACGCTTACTCGTCTTTCTAGTGGTCACCCAATGCTTTACTATCAGTGTAGTCCTTACTTATGGTATGACCAGCTTGCTCAACATGCTATCCACAAACAGAGGTCCATCAGTATGTGGAGAAAGTTCAGGGGAAAGAGAGTGGTGTAATGGTATTGTGACAACCCACAAAGAGAAACAAAACCCGAAACTACTGTATAATCTCAGTGGGTTCGGCAGCATCTGTGGAGAGAAAGCAGAGTTAACGCTTCAGGTTCAGTGACCCCTCTTCAGAACACTTCAGTTTTTCTGGATGTGAAGTTTTTCCTGCAGTTTCTATTTTTGTTTCTGATTTCCAGCATTGTAGTTCTTCGCTTTTATTTCTTTAGCTCACAACACAGGAGATCCTGGTTAATTCCCAGGGGACAGGGTTTAAAGCACTACGTTATAGCTGATGGAGTTTAAACTTAATTCATAAATCTAGAATATAAATCTAGTCTCAGCAAAAGTGCCAATGATACCATCAGGGATCATTGTAAAATCCTATCTGGTTCACTATGACGTTTAGTGACCTTATTGTGTTCGGTCATCCTTTTTATTGAGCCAGTCTCCATTATCATTTCACTCGAAGTGATTGTCTCAGTCTGTAGCTGACCAACCTTATTTGATTAGCTTTGTGTGTTGCACTATAAACTTAATTTGGATTTCCTCACAATGTTTTTACACTTGTGCTATCTGTACATCAGTTTCTCCCAATCCTTTGGGCAGTTTGTTTTCCTTTATTACTGTCACATCCTAGCCTGTATCATTTTCATAAGTCACTGTGTTTACTTACATAGAAATTGAATAATTTCTGTAAATGTTGAGTTTCATTCTGTATCTGGTCTGCCACTTGTTTCTCCTGATTTTCTGTTTTACAGCTCAACCTTTTCTTCATAATTCGAAGGATATATTCTGTCATCAGCTGCTGATAGATTTCCATCAATAGATCCTGTTTAAATAAAGAAAGGAAATTACAGTAGGGTGTACATATTGAACATTCTATTCCCATCTGAAAGCTAACGTTATAATCAGGCTTGAAAATATCTTTTTTCTTATGAATCTTCTGGATCCAAGTAAAATGTTTATGAAAGATCTTTTCTTTAAAGTTGATACTTTTCCCTCTAGTTTCCTGCTGCTACTTCTCTTTTACAGGTTGATTTTTCAGATTGAGCACATTCCGCAGACTGTTATTGTTATGAGGGTTACATTTTTCCAAGATAGAAAATAATCAGGAGGCCTACGTTTGGGTCCTGATTTCACAATGCAGCAAGTCTACCCGCTTAATATTTGGAATGATGACCAATCAGAGCAGCTGAAATGAGGGGTGGTTGGCGGTCTCCTGAGTTGACTGGGGGTGGAGAGGGTAGCAACAGATGGAGGTGTGATATCTCTGGTGAGCTCAGCAGCCATTTTCCTCACTCCCAGCATTATTCAGCAGCTCTGTTTGCAGGAGAACTTAAATTCAATTTCAAGTCTTTTTGGGTGAATGGCCAAGGTTCGCTAATTCCTGGCTTCAAACTGAACACTGCATAAACATATTGTGTTCTTTGGACTCAGCATTATGCCCATACCTCCTATGAATGGAAGATTTACAGAGAAGGTGGATCTCCTGTGTGTGAAAGCTTTCTGCTAATCAATCCTTACATCAACTACTTTGTCTTCTGCTGATTACCATCATTTCCTTGATGCCGCCTCTAGTAAAACCACAAGGAGGCGTCAGTTTGTCAGGAATCCAGCACGTTGCCTTTCACCATTACTTTGTCAACATCGGTCCCAGCCCCTCCTTTTCCAAAGGTGCTTCTATATCTCTGGAGAAATTTCCCTTATGTTTCCATGAGGGTTGCAATATTGATACCCCAAATTTATCAGTGGTAGCAAACTTTTTACACTTGATTTTGTCTACATCCATTCATGATTCAACATAGATCCCTTTACGTGGGGTGCGTTGAACAGAAGTGAGTCCCACTGTTGTTCTTGTCCTAACCCAAGACTACTAAATGTCCCATTTGTCATCCTGCTTGAAGTTAGTTAAGATAGTTTAGAATGATTCTGAAACTTTGGATGGCTTAGTGTTCCATCATAAATACTTTTATAACTTGATTTATCATCAGTATGCTAACATTCTCTCAAAAGGTTAGCAGAACGTTTACACAGCCATTGCTTGTTAGCTTTACGGTTATTTGAAAAGTTGGTTCCCATGATGTGTTTTCTCTCATATCAAGAATACATTGTCCGTGACGTACCTGATAATGTGGTGCTTTCAATTTCTTTAATTTTGTAAGATGCTTCTCTGTTATTTCAAGTATTTCATCTATTGGTTCTGTACACTCAAGCCATTTTTCTGTCACCAGCTTTTTACAGTGAGGCTGAGGGAGAATATAAAAGATTTAATCTAATTTAACTCAAATTATTTAAATGTAAAATAACTTTCTTTCAAAATCTGACTGTGACCAAAAATCAACAGGTTGCTCAGCTAGCTGCTTCCAAATTTTAACAGAATCCTACTTAATGCAGATTTGCATATTGTCAAAAGTAAAATCTGCAGAAAATGACAGGAATTAAGCAAAGCATAATGAAGTGTTTATAGACCATATACTCAAGAAGATGAAGATTATTAGTTAACCTTTCACAATTTTATAAGAAGCTACTTCTACAGTCCTTGCAAATTAAGTTAGTTTGCTTTGTTCTTATTGTACCTTTAGTTTACAAAACAAAGTCTTTAAAATAATGTCTTTTTTCTTCTTTTCCATTTCATTCAGAACTGAAAGGATGCTCTCTTTCAACACAAGGTTTGTGATTTTCTCATTTGTATTGTGATTCCTGAAAACAGATGAAAAATGCATAAATCTCACATGTTTAAACTGGCAGAGCATTGAGAGGAGACTTGTAAAGATAAACCCATTGGATTAATAATTAAAACAATTATCTGATATCTGATGTGTGACCTTTCTAGTGAAGAGAATGGGACAAGAATCAGCCGAGGACCATCAGGAGTTCTCAGTAGTGCTGTGGAACTGAGCTGTCGGCCCCAGCACAGCTCTCAGGTCGGTGAGGAAAACTCATGTTAGTGTGGAACCAGATATAGTTATGTGAAAAGTAGGTGATTTTTGTCTCTGTCTTCACCCTGCTAATGGTGCATCAAGGTCTGATATAAATCCATCATGTTAACTATTACTGTTGAGCTAGGCTTGTGTGATGATTGCAAACAAGTTCTTGTACCTTACTACTTCATTAATGGAAGGTCTGTTCGCCCAGTTGGTTGGACAGTTGTTTCAGCATGAACAGCATGGGTTCAATTCCTCCTCCTGGCTGAGATTATCATGAAGGGCACAGTCTTTCTCAATCTCTCCTTCACCTGAGCTGTAAGGATCCTCAGGTTAAACCACCACCAGTCACCTCTATCTAATGAGAAAGCAGTCTTATGGTCTGGGAGGACTACACCCCTATTTTATTGATCAATCTGAGAAATCTGACACCTTTTCGCTGACTGTTGTCCAAACATAAATATTTAAAAACATTTTGCAGTAATTGTTAGATCTTTCTGCCTTACACAGAAATCTACAGAATGGTAATATTTGACCATGCATGACACTGCTCCTGTTTTCAATATGACAGGCAGTACATCAGGCAGTATATTAAACTCACCTGATAGATTCACAGCTGTTGATTATTGAGATTACAACAGAAATGAAATTTGGATGGTTCAAATGGCTTTTTTCAAAATTCTCTGCTGACATCTGAAAACTGAAAAACATTTTACATTTTATTCCATATTATATATATATATCATGATAGCTGTAAACAAAATATTGCTTAAAAATGTGTTGCTGGAAAAGTGCAGCAGGTCAGGCAGCATCAAAGGAACAGGAGAATCGACATTTCGGGCATAAGCCCTTCTTCAGGAATGAGGAGGGTGTGCCAAGCAGGCTAAGATAAAAAGTAGGGAGGACGGACTTGGGGGAGGGGCATTGGGAATACGATAGGTGGAAGGAGGTTAAGGTGAGGGTGATAGGCCGGAGAGAGGGTGGGGGCGGAGAGGTCGGGAAGAAGATTGCAGGTCAAGAAGGCGGTGCTGAGTCTGAGGGTTGGGACTGAGAAAAGGTGGGGGGAGGGGAAATGAGAAAGCTGAAGGAATCTGCATTCATCCTATGTGGTTGGAGGGTTCCTAGGCGGAAGATGAGGCGCTCTTCCTCCAGGCGTCGTGTTGCCATGGTCTGGCGATGGAGGAGGCCAAGGACCTGCATGTCCTTGGCGGAGCGGGAGGGGGAGTTAAAGTGTTCAGCTAAGGGGTGGTTGGTGCAGGTGTCCCTGAGGTGTTCTCTGAAACATTCCACAAGTAGGCGGCCTGTCTCCCCAATGTATAGGAGGCCATATCGGGTGCAGCGGATGCAGTAAATGATGTGTGTGGAGGTGCAGGTGAATTTCTGACAGATATGGAAGGATCCCTTGGGGCCTTGGAGGGAAGTGAGGGAGGAGGTGTGGGCACAAGTTTTGCATTTCTTGCAGTTGCAGGGGAAGATGCCTGGAGTGGAGGTTGGGTTGGTGGGGGATATGGACCTGACGAGGGAGTCGCAGAGAGAGTGGTCTTTCTGGAACACCGATAGGGGAGGGGAGGGGAATATATCCTTAGTGGTGGGGTCTGTTTGGAGGTGACAGAAATAACGAAGGATGATACGATGTATCTGGAGGTTGGTGGGATGGTAGGTGAGGACCAGTGGGGTTCTGTCCTGGTGGCGATTGGAGGGGCGGGGTTCAAGGGCGGAGGAGCGGGAAGTGGAGGAGATGCGGTGGAGAGCATCGTCGGCTATGTCTGAGGGGAAATTGCGGTCTTTGAAGAAGGAGACCATCTGGGTTGTTCAGTATTGGAATTGGTCTTCCTGGGAGCAGATGCGGCGAAGGCGAAGGAATTGGGAATATGGGATGGCGTTTTTACAGGGGGCAGGTTGGCCGGAGGTGTAGTCTAGGTAGCTGTGGGAATCAGTCGGTTTATAGTAAACGTCCGTGTTGAGTCGGTCGTCCGAGATAGAAATGGAAAGGTCTAGGAAGGGGAGGGAGGAGTCTGAGACAGTCCAGGTAAATTTGAGGTCGGGGTGGAAGGTGTTAGTAAAGTGGATGAACTGTTCAACCTCCTCATGGGAGCACGAGGTAGCACTAATACAGTCATCGATGAAGTGGAGGAAAAGGTGGAGAGTGGTGCCAGTGTAGCTGCGGAAGATGGACTGTTCCACATATCCGGACGACCGACTTAACACGGACGTTTACTATAAACCGACTGACTCCCACAGCTACCTAGACTACACCACTTCCCACTCTGTCCCCTGTAAAAATGCCATCCCATATTCCCAATTCCTTTGACTTCGCCGTATCTGCTCCCAGGAAGACCAATTCCAATACCGAACAACCCAGATGGCCTCCTTAACAAAGACTGCAATTTCCCCTCAGACATGGTTGACCATGCTTTCCACTGCATCTCCTCCACATCCCGTTCCTCCGCCTTGAACCCTGCCCCTCCAATTGCCACCAGGACAGAACCCCACTGGTCCTCACCAACCACCCTACAACCTCCAGATACATCGTATCATCCTTCGTCATTTCCGCCACCTCCAAATGGACCCCACCACCAAGGATATATTTCCTTCCCCACCCCTATCAGCGTTCTGGAAAGATCACTCCCTCCGCGACTCCCTCATCAGATCCACATACCCCACCAACCCAACCTCCACTCCCAGCACCTTCCCCTGCAATCGGAAGAAATGCAAAAATTGTGCCCACACCTCCCCCCTCACTTCCCTCCAAGGCCCCAAGGGATCATTCCATATCTGTCAGAAATTCACCTGCACCTCCACACACATCATTTACTGCATCCGCTGCACCCGATGTGGCCTCCTATACATTGGGGAGACAGGCCGCCTCAGAGAACATTTCAGAGAACACCTCAGGGACACCTGCACCAACCAACCCAACTGCCCCGTAGCTGAACACTTCAACTCTCCCTCCCACTCCGCCAAGGACATGCAGGTCCTTGGCCTCCTCCATCGCCAGACCATGGCAACATGATGCCTAGAGGAAGAGCGCCTCATCTTCCGCCTAGGAACCCTCCAACCACAAGGGATGAATGCAGATTTCTTCAGCTTTCTCATTTCCCCTCCCCCCCACCTTTTCTCAGTCCCAACCCTCAGACTCAGCACCGCCTTCTTGACCTGCAATCTTCTTCCCGACCTCTCCGCCCCCACTCCCTCTCCGGCCTATCACCCTCACTTTAACCTCCTTCCACCTATCGTATTCCCAACGCCCCTCCCCCAAGTCTCTCCTCCCTACTTTTATCTTAGCCTGCTTGGCACACCCTCCTCATTCCTGAAGAAGTGCTTATGTCTGAAACATCGATTCTCCTGCTCCTTTGATATTGCCTGGCCTGCTGCGCTTTTACAGCAAAACATTTTTAAGCTCTGATCCCCAGCATCTGCAGTCCTCACTTTCTCCTTGTAAACAAAATATTGTACGTCTTAATTCAGTTTAATTAATTAGATTATTAGGTTTCTTTGCTTTACGTATTTCTGAAATGTTCAAAATCTGACAAAGGATTAAATGGGGTAGAACAAAATAATTTATTTCCTTTGATGGGAAATCAAGATCAAGGGGATATCTTAAAATTAGTGTGAGGATAATGAAAAGTGAATGTAGAATCAACTCTTTTTATGTAAAGGCCAATGATAATTTGTGTTGTCTCTTACTTAGGCTGCCTGAGATTGAAAAATATGTGTTAGGCAAAGAAAGAAAGACGTTGTGAAACTTGAAAGGGTTCAGAAAAGGTTTACAAGGATGTTGCCAGGGTTTGGAGGATTTGAGTTACAGGGAGAGGCTGAACAGGCTGGAGTGTCGGAGGTTGAGGGGTGACCTTATAAAGGTTTATAAAATTATGAGGGGCATGGATAGGATAAACAGACAAAGTCTTTTCCCTGGAGTCAGGGAGTCCAGAACTAGTGGGCATAAGTTTAGGGTGAGAGGGGAAAGATATAAAAGAAACTTATGGGGCAAATTTTTCACACAGAGCGTGGTACATGTATGGAATGAGCTGCCAGAGGAAGTGGTGGAAGCTGGTGCAATTGCACCATTTAAGAGGTATTGGATGGGTATATGAATAAGAAGGGTTTGGAGGGATATGGGCCGGGTGCTGGCAGGTGGGACTAGGTTGGGTTGGGATATCTGGTCGGCATGGACAGGTTGGACCGAAGGGTCTGTTTCCATACTGTACATCTCTATGACTCTATGATAAATAAGTCATCTTTTTGTTATACTTTAATGAACTTGTCTAAACTTGTTACAACCCATCTTTGTATTCATCGCATCCTGCGGTGGGACTTGAGGTAGGGACACTACTAATATACCTTTATGCTCTGGTTAGATAGTGAAACAGCCTTGAAGATTGAATAGGTTAGAGCTTTTCCAAAGTTGCAATGTACTATAGTCAATATTGCTCTGAATGTGCTACTCTGTTTCTCCTAAGCTTCAAATACATTATCCTACTTGATCATCCTCCTCTTTGCATCTTTATTTACCCCCTCCTTGTGAATTGCATTCTTCAGACATCCTCATCGCAGTTTTCATGCAACACAATAAAAATTGGCTTTTTTTACAAAAATTCTCTCCTGAGGCTGAATCAGTGTTGAGACTAGCTCATATTTTGCAGGAATTTAAATCTTGCAGCTCAAACTAAGCCATTACAGTTTTCCTAAAATGCGTTTTGTTGAAAACACAGGAAGAAAATAGTTTTATCCAAATTGTTTCATCCTATGATATGTAGATAAGTTAAATTAGACAATGAAAAAAAGTGCTGTGGTGAGCATAAATTAATAACTCCTTCAAATAGACTCCACAGCAAAACTCCCCTGATCTGGGTTGAAATCTCTGTATTTAATCTGGATCAGACAAAACATTAGCTCCTTACATTCCAAAGTAAACTACACAGGCTGTATCAGAGTGGACCGTCCCAGTCTTCACTTTTTAGTGGCAACCGTCGCCTTTTTCTCATCTTTAAAAGCCAAAGCCTTTTGACAGGTTACTGAGACCAGTTAAGTGTGTAAGGTAAGGGCTAGATTGTACAGTGGTAAGATGTTGGTAAATTGATTGAGGTAGGACAAGTGAATAAGAGGTTAGGATGTAGATAAAGGAGTTGTGTAGCAGATAGATGTTTGACGTGGTAGGGTGGCAGGTGGGCAGGGTGGTTGGATGATGGGTAGGATGGATGCAGATGATCAGGGCAAAGACTTTAATATTGAATAGGCATGGTACGGTTGGTTATGTGTTCAGGTTGGATCAAGTGTCAGCACAGTGGTCAGATATTGGGTTTAGAGTTCAGCTGTCTAATGGGTCAGGCCTTGAAGATGATGGTGTGTTCAGGCACACTTTGGATTTCCAGGAGTCAGTGTGATTGATTGTTAGATTAGGGGCTCAGCCTTATAGCTATTCAGGAGTTAGAGCAAGTTTTTATCCCTCCAACATATCCTGGGTAATTATCCAGTTGGCAATTACTGGATTGTGGTGTGTCAACAGTTTCCAATGGGTCTCATACTTAATACACTTGATATTCAATTGTTCAGAAACCAGAGGGTCTGGTTCTTTATATGTTCAGATTGAGATTCCCTGCAATCTTGTGATTTAGCACACAGACTCCCAGAGATTGCAAAGATGTGGAGCTCCTTGGATTCTTAATTCAGAAGTGTTGCACTCATTGTCCAGATCTGACTCAGAAGTGATGTTAACCAATTTATCTGCACAGTTCAGTTATAGCACTCCATCCACTAATTGGGGCTTCAGTCTTTGTCATGTCTATTCCTAGTGAACTTGAATTTCCATTGCCTTTCAATTTCTTGATGGGCTTTGCTGACTAGGCCACCATTAACTGCTCATGACTAATTGTCCAGAGATCAGTTAAAAATCAAGCACATTGATGTGAGTCTGGAATCATGTATAAGTCAGATGAGGAAAGGTTGGCAGATGTAAACATTGACAGTGCCATACATGATTGCCATTAGACCAGCTCATCCTTCTCTATTCTTATTAAACATAAATATTGCCAGCTGCCACAGAGAGAGTTGAATTCATGTCTCCAGAACATTAGTTTGGGTTTCTAGACTTCTACTTCACTCACTGCTACATCGGCACCTCCCCATTTGCCATGATTCAGACCTTCAGCCTTTTACCCCCTACTTCTTTCCTTCAATGAAATTAATTTCAAAGCTAGAGAAGCTGAGTGCCAAAAATTGAGGTATTAAATACCAGCAGATGGGCAGGGTTGTTAACCAAATAACATATTAATATGTAGGTTGGGATTTTCCCATCTGAAATTAAAGTTTAGCAGCCTGTGAATTGTCTGGCATCTTTTCTGCCATGACCTGGGATGTGTTATCTTCCATGATCACTTACTTTGCAGCTCATTATTTTTACAAGGTAGATGCAGTGCATGTTAGTCGGTGATTCGTGTGATGAGCAAAAAGGAAGTTCTCGCAACTGCTGGGCCCTTCCAGCGACCAAGACCAAGCCCAACTGGACACCAGTTCAGACACAGTAAGCCAGGAACCACCCCTCAGCTCGTGAGGTCTGCCCCAAAAATCTCAACTGATGACACAGAGAAGAAATAAGCACACTTCTTGCTTCACAGCCAAAGCTGTTGGAATGCTGATGGATGCTAATAGAGAGATGTGGAGTCTTCTTCACTGCTGACTGCAACAGAAGGCCAACAGCCCTCAACCAGCCACCCTGGGCAGAGACATCAGCTTGGGTCAGTATTCTATACAAAAGGGTGGCCAGCAATGCAGAAACAAGGTCAATGATCTCCCGTGCTCTGCAAGGGTACATGGCAACATCTTGCCTCAGGGCCACCATTCACTGACACTGCACATGTTTCTCACCGAGGCTAATGGATACATTCTCAGAATCATATCTGCATCATGCCCACTTAAAGACTCACACTCACCTCATGGTCTATAATTACTCACCCATTCTGCTCTCTATGCTTCCCACCCACTCACTGGGGGCACCTCATCGCCTCCTGAGCTCATACGTGATCACTAACTGCTCTTTCATCTACTTCCATCACTCACAAACCTTCTGTTTCTCTCACTACAGGAAAGATAAACTGGCCCACAACCCAGTTCAAGGTGGGAGGTGAGAGACATTAGGCTATTTATGTCTTTGGGAACAAGATAATGGAGATGATCAAGGAGAACCAGATTGCTCACGGGAAGACAACATTAGGAAAACAGCACAATAAACTCCACTGTATTAGGTTCTTCTCTGATTATCACCAGTACTAACGCATCCTTATTCTACGTAAGCTTTTATCCTCTCCAACTGAGTCTCTCTTGTGCTACACAGGCACAACCAGCACTCAAGTAACTTTTAGAAGGAAGAAGCCACAGCTTGAATTCCTCAGAAGATACTCACTAGAACAGAGACTAGCACTGAGGTGCATACTGTAGTTAAATTAGATTTGGGGCCACAATCTGATGAACTCATCACTGGCTGAATGGAGGAAGCAATGCCTGAAATTTCTGACACTCGGAGGATTGTCAACAGGCGCCTGATTAGCTCTATGCAGAGGACATGCCCCTGTACTTGGTCGTAAGTGACATAGTTAAATTGCAGAGACAAGTACAGGAACATCAGAATCTGGCAGGCAGGAACACTTCGATACACTCACTGCTGTGTGGTTCTAGAATATGAGCACCTGGCTGTCTTCATGGAAAGGGTGACTGGAGACCCAGGTCCAGCAGAATGTCTAATGGCTGTCCAATATGCATTCAGATCTGTAATCCATTGCTCTAGCCTTGAATGGTCAGCATTAATGTCAAGGTAAGAAAGGTGAAAGGCACCTTAATCACACTCTATACAGCCCTTTCTTTGCCTTTGTCCTCAAGTTCAAGTCAAGGAGGGTAAACTTGGATCTGAGGAGGAGACTCTCAGCAGGGTAGACCTCTAAAGCACCAAGGCACCAAGGGATGACTATCCAAGTCTTCAAGTCAACAGGGTGACCCAGAGAGCAGGCTCCTTCCTCCCTGGCTGCAGTAGTAAGCCTGGATCCATATGTAGTGGCAAGGAGAGGAAGAGGAAAATGTACTGAGGGCACATAGGTGCTACATCATTGTAAATATATATGCACTTGCACTGTTATAGCATCTGATGTGGTAGCATTGTTGCTATGGAACCAGGTAAAGTGAGATCCACATGATAGGTGAGGAACATCTTCATACATCGGAAGGGATTTAAGACATTGCAAACACCAAGCAATGATTCACAAGTAATCGTGTTGGTGAATACAGTTAGCTTCATCCTTCAGAGATCCCTGAACTTTAACTTTGAATGCAAGCAATACTGAGGCCAAAGATGATGTAAAAAGTCTCAGAAACTGGCCAACACACATTTTTTGACACTTTCACCCATGTTGTGTTATGGGTGAAAGGGGGAGAAATCACTGGTGATTTCACACATCTCAGTGGGGTAAGTGCAGCTCAGTGGTTAGCACTGCTGTCTCACAGCGCCAGGACCTGGGTTCAATTCCCACCTCATGTGACTGTCTGTGTGGAGTTTGCACGTTCTCCCCGTGTCTGTGTGGGTTTCCTCCAGGTGCTCCGGTTTCCTCCCACAATCCAAAGACGTGCAGGTTAGGTGAATTGGCCACGCTAAATTGTCCATAGTGTTAGCTGCATCAGTCAGGGGTAAATATAAGGTAGGGGATTAGGTCTGGGTGGGTTATTCTTCAGACGATACGTGTGGACTTGTTGGGCCAAAGGGCTTGTTTCCATACTGCAAAGAATCGAACCTAAAAGGTTTTCCTATGTGTGAGTTTTTCAAGGAATGCACTGACATTCAAGAGTGTGACACATTCAGTGTGCAGCCCATGTGTTCAGTCTTCCTCATAGTTCAATGCCCCATACCGAGAAGGTGCACAGTATGGGACTTTTCACAGTTAGACAGCATTATAGAGGATGCTCAAGCAGATTCTGCACACTCCGAAACATCGAAGGGATATAGATGAAGAAAGAGTCAACAGGAGCTTTGTCAGCATTACTATCAATCTAGTGAGGCCGAGAGTGTGGCGCTGGAAAAGCACAGCAGGTCAGGCAGTATCTGAGGAGCAGGAGAATCGACATTTCGGGTATAAACCCTTCTTCAGGCTTATGCCTGATACATCGATTCTCCTGCTCCACGGATGCTGCCTGACCTGCTGTGCTTTTCCAGCATCACACTCTTGCCTGATTTCCAACATCTGCAGTCCTCACTTTCTCCAAGTTGATATCAACCCAGTTGTTCTCATGAAGGTGTGGACTACAGATGATGCGTAGGTCTTAGTCTAGATTAACAAATGAACAACATTAGCACCATGTTATGTTAGCGTACTGACTCACAGCTACACTTTTTCTATAACAGACGCAGGGCATTTAAATTGCAGCGAATTTAATACTAGTTCAACTGAGGAGTTCATTTGAGCATTTATAAAGATCATAACATTTACTCTGTTCTACAAGAAGTGATGAAAAGGATCACTTAAGACCTTAAGTGAGACCCTTTAATTTGCGAGAGGAAATTTCCATCCTTAGATCATAATTTTGTGTGGTTTTCTTTCATGGAATGTAACCATTCATTTAAGAAGAACCTAAACACTTCCTGTTGACTGCAATTTTCAGACATTACAGCAGCAATTCTGATACAATACTGTACAATAAAAAGTTCTGAAGTTGAGTATGTGCTGTGACTTTACCACAGTTTTCAGAAAATTATAGCTTTGTAGCTAAAACTTTGCATTAGCTCAGCCATCACATTTTTCTGAAAATATTTGAACTCTATCAGAGAAAGCTAAGGAAAACCTTTTTAAAAAAAAACAGTAATTTCTGTCCTACAAATTAGAAAGCAAAAAAAGTTTATTTCTCTTGTCATGGGATTAAACAGTGACCTATTGGCTGAGTCTGAGTCTATCTTCTTAACATTAAAGTTTAAAAGGCTGTGCTTTGAAATCGAGATGACTTTTCTATTTTAACTGATTTAAAGCCAGCTGTTTCTCTGAGCTTGTAGTCATGCCTCTGGCCTTCCATCTTCATGAGCTGTGCAGCCATCTGGCTTTTGACCACTAACTGATGACTTCAGGGGATGCCCCTGTGGCAAAACTAACCTGACAACTGCAGACAAACATTATCTACAGTTCACAGACAACTGCAGTATCATTGCCCATTCTGCAACAGATTTGCAAGTCATTTTCCATCTCTTCGATTCTGCATAGAAGAAAACCAGTCTGGTGTTGATCATTGTCTTAAAAAAACCTCATATTAACCCACACTTGGTCAGTAAAATATTCAACATTTATAAGTTAGCTGTGGATTATTTTGAGTACTTCCTATAACTTGGCAGCTGTTTTTCTCGAAAGGTCATCCCTTGTCATACAATTTGGATGAGAAGTGTGAAAACAGTGTGGGTATAGACTTGGCAGCGAACCTTTGACAAGGTCTCAGTGAGTTAACTACAATCCTAGTGTCCAGAGCAATTGTCATCGTCACACCCTTGAACTGCAGCCAGACACTGGGCTCTGAGGAAGGGTCACTGGACCCAAAACATTAATTCAGATTTCTCTTCACAGATGCTGCCAGACCTGCTGAGCTTTGAGTATCTCCGTTTTTATTTCTGATTTACAGCATCTGCAGTTTTTATTTACATTCTGGCTCCTATTGGGACCACTGGTCTCAAAATTCCCAGTGCCATATTTAAAAGGTACACGCATAGCACTTCACTCCAGAAGCATCACTCGTTTTCTGCTCATCTCTCCACCCACCTCTGGTGTGTCTGACACTGGGCAAAACGTAGCACCTGGTATTCTCCCAAAGCCTGTCCAGGAGAGAAACAAAGTGCTTTTCCCTATCGATGACTATACAGCAGGCCAGCCCGGCTATTGAGGGCAACCTGGGCAGATACGGCTGTGGAGGTGGTTTCCAGATGTAAGGCTCCTCAAGCCTTTAAGCAGAAGGCTGCTGAGCCGGCAGGACAGCAAGGGGAAGGGATCAGGTGATTGGATATCTGTGGCCATCTCGTGAGAAAGCCTCAAATCCACTATTCTCCGCTGCACATCATCCAGCAAAGTCTCAATAAAACCCTTGGGTAAGGTTGGTAGCTCACAACACAAACAAATTGCACCAATAGGAATGAAGAACCACAGGCAGTCACTCAGGGATTGTTACCATCTCATGACATCCAGTAGTGCCTGCTGCAGCACTTCCACTCTGCCAGGAACCTAAACATCCCCACCAGGTCAATCCAAGGATGGCTGCAGGGGATTCCCAAAAGGTTGTAGTTCTCCAGACACTGGGAACATGGGATCACCCGAGGCATTCACATATGTATCATAAACAACTGTGCTCTTGCTCTCTGCTGTCCTCAAATAGGGATATAGCCTCTCAAAAATGGGAACTTAAGCTAAATGGGAAAAGTTGGGTTTCAGGAGTTAATCAGCATAATATAGCCCCTCTACATCTCAGTTATGGACAAATTCCCCTCGAAAATGAAGTTTGAGCCATAGAAGCAGAGACCTCTTTAAAGTCTGTGCAACTCCATTGCTTTGGTCAGAATGCTGAAAAGAAAGTTTTGGTGCAAAGGGAAGAAAATAATTTACAGCCAATGCTAAACAAAGTACCTAATGTTTTACAACTATAAATCAAGCCATTCAGGACTATGATGAAGAAGAATTTTTTTTCCCTGAGGGAGTTGTGAACCTGTGGAATTCTCCCCCACAGGAAGCTGATGAGGGCCAGTTTATTAGATTTAGCCATAAGGATCCTTCTTGGTTATAAGGATCAAGGAGTATAGGGAGAGAAAGCAGGAATGAGATACTGAGATAGTGGAGAGGTATCAGGGAGCCAGGAGGTGAGCTACACAAGATTCCTAGCATCTGACCTGCTTTTGTAGCCGGTATTTATATGATGGGCATAGTCCAAGTTCTGATCAAAAATAAACCCCATGATGTTGGGAGTGGGGTATTGTTCCCTATTATGGTTCAAATATCCCTTTTGACCAGATGAAAGTGATTTGTATTTTTTTATCATCAACCAATTCAGATATATTATTAAACATTATTTCTGAAGGAGGTGGGATTTGAGCCCAGATCTCCTGGTCCAGAGGTGGGGAAGCTACCACTGTGCTGCAAGAGCCCTCAAAATTTATGTTTTCTAATTACCCCTCACAGTTGTTACTCCTCACCTCTGGAGGAGGTAGGACATGAACCCAGGCCACTAGGTGTAGAGGTCGACACACTACCATTGCATCACAAGAGCTTTTTACCCATCCACATTTCATTCTGCTGAGCTGAACTACTTGCAGTGCCACAAGCCTGGCTTTTACAACACCCCTCTGATAAACCATCACCCTCACCAGTATTCAAAATGGAAAACTGATTAGTGACTGAGATGTACTGTACTGTGTGCCTGGTCTTTCTACACTGTCTGGTCCTAATCTACAATGTGACCACTTTGTTAAATGTCCTATCCACAGGGATCTCAACTTTGCAAGTACTCACCTGTTATTTTCCTCACCTGCTTCTCTAGGTGGAGCTGACTGCCCATCTCAATGTCTCCTCCCAGCCACTTACTGGATCAACCAGCTCCTAAGGAGTCTCAACCTTTCACTACATTCCATTGGATATTTCCTGCTGTTGCACAGACCTCTGAGGTCTATCCAGCTGCATTGCCATGCACCTGAGAGGGAATGTTGGTCATATGTAGTCCTGCTGGGAATTCTAGATACTTGAAATGTAAGGGGTGAGGCCTCACCAGGTTGAGCAGCTAATGAGAAAATCTGTCATATGCGGTCTTGTTTGTTATTAGCTAATTGTTTACAGTGTAATAGGTGGAGGGTAACTGGGCTCATTAGCTTGCCCAAATAATGCAGCCAATTTGGCTGACACCAGCAAAATGACAAGGGCGGGAAAGCAGAATGCAACTGTAAGGAGGTCTGAAATGAAAAGGCTACTGTACTTCAAAAGAGACTCAACTGCAAAGGTTTGCAGAAAGTGGGCTGATGGAAAAGAATGGAACTTAATGGTTGGAGTCAGTGTAAATATCCTTAGGAGGGAGCAGAGAGTCACAGTGATGGGGTAAGTGGGCATTGAAGAGTGGAAACTGCATATTTACGGTGGGAAACATACTGAGGTAATCAGGAGAGAAAACAAGCAAATAAATCTAATAAGCAGTGGTGTAAAGATGAAGCTGGGTATGGGGAGTGAGATCAGGAGAAGTGCAGTCATATCAAGAGGAGATAATGAAAGGGCTGCGAGTCACACAAAGAGTTTGAAGGAGAGAAATGACAGCAGAGATGTGGGAAAAGTATACGCTAAAGGAGATGGTAAGAGGTAAAAGAATGAAAATAAAAGTTTAGAACAATCAGCTTTCTCAAAATTGAGTTTCTACAGGACTCAGTGTACAGTGAAAATGGGAAAGGATCTGTTTGCAAAAGTTCTTGCACATACAAATGCATCTAGCTGAATTACAGCCTAACAATCTGAATATAGGTGACAATTTGGACAGGTCTGAAGCAATCAAAACAGAAATTAAATAATACTGTTAACTTGCATGAAAAAAATTGTTAAAGGGTTAATTTATTCACTGTTTATGGGGTGTGGTCAGATTTTGATAACTTTAGAAAAACTGAGGACAGCATCATGGAAGAGTAAATAATGGAATTCAGTAGATTGTATGCATTGCAGAAATCTCATTTGGAAAATTAGAGGCAACACTGGACAGGACAAATGTAAGGAATTTGAAAGTTGCATTAGTTTCGGATTTGGGCTTGGTAACACATTAACTTCTCGCAAAACAGCATTCGTTCCTTGTGAAGTAGTTGGAATCAAATTTTTTTTAGCACAGATGTAGTGTTGTCATTAAGTAGATTATTTGTGAAGAAAGCACAGATAAACCTTCTTATGGAAAACAACGAAGCCACTGTATTTGGAAAATCCATTAAAATGTGATTTACACAGTAAGAATGGTCTGCCTCGACCCTGAAAATGCTGTCAGTGCACACGTGCAAAATGTGATTGTGCAGTACCATTGCCAGTATTGCTAGTGACATCATTCTATCCTCTTTGTTCACATTTATTGTGAGAGCTGACATGTCTTTTACTGGCACAGTGTTTCACAAAGTGCATGTGCAGAACTTTCCACAATATGAACCTACTGGGGTTTCAGGAAACACAACCCTACACAATCGGGCCACTGTTGTTTTCCCTGAATGGAACATTATCGCTCCATTACAAATATCAAAGAAGTACTAATGACATCAGTGGTCAAAATTTAGGAGAAAAAAATTACATAGGTAATTTACCAATTTGTCCTTTAAAACATTTAAAATTTTAGTAGAGGGAGCAGGAAGAGTGGAGGGATATAAAATAGCCCTGAGTAGAGAGAAGTGATTGATGTCAGACGCTTAAAAATATTGATCAAAGGAGACCATGACAGACGATAGAAATTAGGCCCTTAGCTGGAGACTCCACAAAGTATTGGGTATTGATTGTAAAGAGTTCAATGAGGACCATGAAATTATTGTCAATTGCCAGAAAAAAAACATCTAATTCACTAATACCCTTCAGGGGAGTTAACAGCCATCCTCACCCAGTCAGGCTGAGCTGTGACTCCAAACTTAGAATAATGTGATTGACTCTTAACTGCCCTCTGGACATTTAGAAGTGGACAATAAATGCTGGCCTAGCCATGACACCTGCATCATGAGTGAATTTTTTAAAAATCCAATGTCCTCTTGAAAGCTTCAATTAAGCGATCCTCACAACATTATCAGGTAGTGCATTTTTGAACCTAAACACACATAGTATACTTGCTTGTTTCGTAAAAACACGTTAAATCTGGATCCTTGTACAAGTGAGAACGGTTTCTCCCTATATACCTTGCACAGACATGATCTTGAAAACATTAATCTTAGCCTTCCTTTCTCCAAGGAAAAAGTCCCAACAGTTTCTAATCTATTTCATAACTGAAGCTTTTCATCCCTGAAACCATTCTCATATGCCTTATCTGCTTTGTCTCCAATGCATTCATATTACAGTATTCCTAAAGTGTGGCTCCCAGAACTTACAAATTTAGAGCTTGACATACTATCTATTTGATTATCAATCGGTGAAGTCTTCCAAACGCCTCTGGCAGTTAGTAAGAGCAGTAGATTTTCCTGGTCAGACTTGTAAAACCATATAGGAGAAAGTGAGGACTGCAGATGCTGGAGGTTAGAGTTGAAGAGTGTGGTGTTGGATATGCACAGAAGGTCAGGCAGCATCCGAGGAGCAGCAGAATCGACGTTTTGCGCATAAGCCCTTCATATGGTACCATATGGCAGCTGTAGTGCAACAACCATCCCATATTAAAAGATTGCACATGCAGTTAATTGCCATGAGCTAGAATTTTGAGGGGTGATCACATACACTAAACTGAAATCAATACACCTTAATGCATGATAAATATTTGCTGTTTCACACCCTACATAAAGGATATGAATAAATTCTGGCCTAGAAATATTCACATGAAGAATAACTCTTCATTCAATAAAGCCATCTAGGATTTCAGGATTCGTTCGGAATCATAGTTTAATCTATAATATTATCTAATTTCACAGTGTTTACTGTACCTTTTCAAGAAGTAATTTGTTTCCTCCAGCATAATATTTAGTGCTTGATCACCCAGTTCACAAGTGAGTGTTCTGGCGTTTTGAACTGCTCCATCAATTATCTGACAAATAAAAGGAAAATCTTAGCATACTGATCGGAGAAAGGTAGCAAAGGCTTTAGACCTTTAGAATGAATATATCAATGTTGTAAAATTGCCACAGTTTGATGAAACTTAAAACAGACAAGTTTAAACTAGAACGGCAATAAAATTTAGGTATGATAAATATTAATGGGATCAAGGTGAAATTTGTACCAAAGCAATAGATTGGAAATGCTCATCACCCTGTAATTCTCCAGTTTTGTTTTGAAAACTGCCGTTGTTAAATGAAGGAAAAATGGTGCTAATTGTACAAATCCCCACCGGTCATGTTTTCATGGAAAATATGTCAAGTAGTGAGCCCACCCTCTCTTCATCCAGATGTTCCCATAACGTGGTGAGTGGGTAATGCTAGGCCATTTAGCCTTAGGTCTTCTGAGGCCCTTAATTGCCCAAAGTAATTGATGACTTAGTTCTAATTATCACTACTGCCATAAAACAGTGAACAGGGCCCTGGAAGACAAGGGGAATAATTGCTCCAAAGACAACTCAAGTAGCTCAACAGCAGATATTGAGGAAGAACCTGGAAGTTGGTATAAAAAACAAGATTGCACATGATGTCACGCTGATAGCCATTTACAACATACCCAAGAAACTGAGCATATTTGAAGTGTCCTGGAAGAAAGCAAGAGAAATAATAAGGCTAAGTGGACATTTACCAGTCCAGAAAATTTCTGCAGAAAGGAGAAAACTTGAACATTAGACCTCCATCATACTTTTGGTTCCCTTGACACACTTACTTTTGTCCATTAAAAATATTTCATATTTCAAAAATAAATTAAAACATTGGGCAGTAGCAGGTGGGCCAGAGTGCAAAAGAAACTTTTACAAGTGATTCTTTGAAGAAATGGGAGGGGATAGATATGGTGGGAGGGGTTGGAAGGTGGGAAGGAAATCACGTCAACCGTAGGGCTTCCTGTTCATATTGGTGGGGCAACTCTGCCATCCACTACTCTCCCTGCCCAACTCCCCCAGTCGTCAACCTCTTCCTCCCTGAACTGCCTTTTATTTTTGGCCTGGTGTCAGTTCTCCCACCACAGAAGGAGTCTCTCTTTGACTGCAAACCTAGTGGCAATCTTCACCTGTAACTAGAGGCTGACTGCCTCTTGGCACTGGATGCTCAGGGGAAGGAATTTTGTGGGTGCATCAGCCACTTACTGTTTGGCGAGTGGGTAGCATTTTAATTTCTTGAATTCCTCTTGTTTTTTGGTTGTTTCTCTTTCTCTCGCTCCCCACTCTCTCATCACCTTTTTCCTCTCCTCTTCCCCCTTTGCTACCCTTCTCCCCTGTTTTCCATTTTGCCTCTGCTTCACCCATCCCCCACATATTTTGTCACATAGAACTGGCTTCTGCCTTGGTCATTCACAGCTCCTAATCTCCTTATAGTGCATAGAGAGATTGTCATTATCACCTCTTTATTGCTACCTTTGCTTCTGGAGCCATGACTCACTTCTCTCAGCCTAGTATAAATACCTCCTTATTTCTCCCTTATTTTAGCTTTGACAAAGGGTCAGTTAGACTCGAAATGTCAGCTTTTTTCTCTCCTTACAGATGCCGCCAAACCTGCTGAGATTTTCCAGCATTTGCTCGTTTGGTTTCAGATTCCAGCATCTGCAGTAATTTGCTTTTATCCAGCATTCTAATTTGCAGGGTTTCTCTGGGTTTGCTGTCCGTAAGCGGAATGTGAGAGATAGGGAGGGAACTCAGGAGAAGAGGGGAAACATTGTGTCCACATGAAAGGAAAGGTGACGTTTTGGAACATTTGGACAATTGGGAGGTAACTATCAAGTTACTGGGATGTGTCTTTAAAATCCCATCACTACAAAGCTGGGGCAGCTGATGGCCTAACCAATTTGGGATGCATGTAGTCAATTGGTAACGGGCTTCAAAAACTGACTGCTGTTAGAAATTAACACACATCAAGCAGCAGGGCACAGTTTCACGGGCCCATCCTGCATGTTCCTGATATTGAGTTGTTCAATTTGGTGTAGAGTGCCTCAGTGCGAAGACACCCCCTGTTCTCCAAAAGGCTGGAAATTCTTATCCAATTCCACATTAATAGCAAAGCAAGCAATTCTAAGGAGTCTATTTTAGTTATTACAGATTGTTTTTAAAAGGAAGAGAATTTATGATCATGTATATGTGTGATGGGTTTACAAGCCAGTGTAAAATGGTCAAATGCAAAGAAATTCATGCACACAGTTGTTTGGATTTGATGTGACCCAATTTGATAGATAATGGCTCATTTGGAAACTCCATTGTATTTTATAAATCATCTAAATGTCTTCTACTGCCCTTTCCAGGCTGTATTTTAACTTTCCAATTATTGACTGGAAAATGTTATAGGTCGATTACTTCACATGGGTCAGTTTTTGTCCAATGTATGCAGGAGGGTTTCTTGACACAGTATGTAGATCACTAACAAGAGGCGAGGCCACACTGGACTTGGTACTGGGTAATGAACCAGGCCAGGTGTTAGATTTGGAGGTAGGTGAGCACTTTGGTGATAGTGACCACAACTCGGTTACATTTACTTTAGCAATGGAAAGGGATAGTTATAACGGGGGGAAAGGCAATTATGTTGCAAATAGGCAAGATTTAGGATACATAGGATGGGGGAAGGAAACTGCAGGGGTTGGACACATTTGAAATATGGAACTTATTTAAGGAACAGCTACTGCAAGTCCTTGATAAGGTTGTACCTGTCAGACAGGCAGGAAGTGGTCAAGCGAGGGAGCCGTGGTTTACTAAAGTTGAATCTCTTGTCAAGAGGAAGAAGGAGGCTTATGTAAAGATGAGATGTGAAGGCTCAGTTAGGGCAATTGAGAGTTACAATTTAGCCAGAGGTGTATTAGTCAGAGGGAAATGGGCTGGGTGGGTTACTCTTCGGAGGGTCGGTGTGGACTGGTTGGGTTGAAGGGCCTGTTTCCACACTGTAAGGAATCTGTTCTAATCTAAAGTCAGTGGAGTCATGGACAATGCAGAAGGAAGTTGTAGGTTACAGAGGGACAGAGAAGAAGCTGGAGAACTGGGTTGAGAGGTGGCAAATGGAGTTTAATGTGGAAAAGTGTGAGATGATTCACTTTGGAAGGAGCAACAGGAATACTGGGTACTGGCTAATGGTAAGATTCTTGATTGTGTGGATGAGCAGCGATCATAGTGAACAGGTACATAGATCTCTGAAAGTTGCCACCCAGGCACATTGGGTTGTTAAGGCATACAGTGAGTAATGTTTTACTGGTAGTGGGATTCAGTTTCAGAGCCATGCGGTATGCTGCAGTTGTACAAAGCTCTGTTGCGGCCTCACTTGGGGTATTGTGCACAGTTCTGGTTGCCGCATTATAGGAGGGATGTGGAAGCTTTGGAAAGAGTGCAGAGGAGAATTACCAGTATGTTGTCTGGTATGAAGGGAAGGTCTTATGCAGAAAGGCTAAGGGACTTGAAGTTGTTTTCGGTAGAGAGATTAAGGTTGACAGCTGACTTAATAGAGCAGAAAATGTGTTGCTGGAAAAGCACAGCAGGTCAGGCAGCATCCAAGGAGCAGGAGAATTGATGTTTTGGGCATGAGCCCTTCTTCAGGAATGAGGAAAGTGTGTCCAGCAGGCTAAGATAAAAGGTAGGGAGGAGGGACTTGGGGGAGGGGCGTTGGAAATGCGAGAGGTGAAAGGAGGTCAAGGTGAGGGTGATAGGCTGGAGAGGTCAGGAAGAAGATTGCAGTTTAGGAAGAATGGTGCTGAGTTCAAGGGATTTGACTGAGACAAGATGGGGTGAGGGGAAATGAGGAAACTGGAGAAATCTGAGTTCATCCCTTGTGGTTGGAGGGTTCCTAGGCAGAAGATGAGGCACATCTTCCTCCAGCCATCGTGTTGCTATGGTCTGGCAATGGAGGGATCCAAGGACCTACATGTCCTTGGTGGAGTGGGAGGGGGAGTTAAAGTGTTGTGCCACAGGGTGGTTGGGTTGGTTGGTCTGGGTGTCCAGAGGTGTTCTCTGAAACGTTCTGCAAGTAGGCGGCCTGTCTCCCCAATGTAGAGGAGGCCACATGGGGTGCAGCGGATGCAGTAAGTAACTTGTGAGGAGGTGCAGGTGATATGGTGGATATGGAAGGATCCCTTGGGGCCTTGGAGGGAAGTGAGGGAGGGGGGGGGGGGGTGGGGGAGAGAGATCTGGGCGCACATTGCCAGGGAAGGTGCCGGGAGTGGAGGTTGGGTTGGTGGGGGGGGTGTGGACCTGATGAGGGAGTCACGGAGGGAGTGGTCCTTTTGGAACACTAATAGGGGAGGGGAGGGGAGGGAAATATATCACTGGTGGTGGGGTCCGTTTGGAGGTGGTGGAAATGATGACGGATGATACGATGTATATGTTGGTGGGGTGGTAGGTGAGAACTAGTGGGGTTCTGTCCTGGTGACGATTGGAGGGGTGGGGCTCAAGGGCGGAGGAGTGGGAAGTGGAGGAGATGCGATGGAGGGCATTGTCGATCATGTCTGGGTGGAATTTGCAGTCTTTGAAGAAGGAGGCCATCTGGGTTGTTCGGCATTGGAACTGGTCCTCCTGGGAGCAGATGCGGCAGAGACGAAGGAATTGGGAATATGGGATGGCATTTTTACAGGGGGTAGGATGGGAGGAAGTGTAGTCTAGGTAGCTGTGGGAGTCGGTCGGTTTATAGTAAACGTCCGTGTTGATTCGATCACCCGAGATAGAAATGGAAAGGTCTAGGAAGGGGAGGAAGGAGTCTGAGATGGTCCAGGTAAATTTGAGGTTGGAGTGGAAGGTGTTGGTAAAGCGGGTGAACTGTTCAACCTCCTCATGGGAGCACGAGGCAGCGCCAATACAGTCATCGATGGAGTGGAGGAAAAGGTGGGGGGGTGGTGCCAGTGTAGCTGTGGAAGATGGACTGTTCCACATATCCTACGAAGAGGCAGGCATAGCTGGTACCCATGTGGGTGCCCATGGCTACTCCATTGGTTTGGATGAAGTGGGAGGATTGGAAAGAGAAGTTGTTCAGAGTGAGGACCAGTTCAGTCAGTTGAACGAGAGTGTCAGTGGAAGGGTACTGGTTGGTACAGCAGAAAAGGAAGAATCGGAGGGCTTTGAGTCCTTCGTGATGGGGAATGGAGGTGTACAGGGACTGGATGTCCATGGTGAAGATAAGACGTTGGGGACCGGGAAAGCGAAAATCATGGAGGAGGTGGAGGGCGTGGGTGGTGTCCTGAACGTAGGTGGGGAGTTCTTGGACTAAGGGAGACAGGACCGTGTCAAGGTATGCAGAGATGCGTTCGGTGGGTCAGGAGCAGGCTGAGACAATGGGTTGGCTGGGACAGTCAAGTTTGTGGATTTTGGACAGGAGGTAGAAACGGGCAGTGCGGGGTTGTGGGACAATGAGGTTGGAGGCGGTGGATGGGCGATTCCCTGAGGTGATGAGGTTATGGATGGTCTGGGAGATGATGGTTTGGTGTTGGGAGGTGGGGTCATGGTCAAGGGGGCAGTAAGAGGAGGTGTCCGCAAGCTGGCGTTTTGTCTCAGCGGTGTAAAGGTCGGTGCACCAAGCTACTACCGCACCTCCCTTGTCTGCCGGTTGGATAGTGAAGTTGGGGTTGGAACGGAGGGAGTGGAGGGCTGCACATTCCGAGGGTGAGAGGTTGGAGTGGGAGAGAGGGGTAGAGAGTTTGAGGCGGTTAATATCGTCGCGGCAGTTGGCTATGAAGAGATCGAGGGCAGGTAAGAGGCCAGCACAGGGTGTCCAGGTGGATGGGGTGTATTGGAGGCGGGAGAAGGGGTCGTCAGAGGGTGGGCGAGAATCCTGGTTGAAGAAGTAGGCGCAGAGGCGAAGGCGGCGGAAGAATTGTTCGATGTCTCGCCGCGTGTTGAGCTCGTTAATCCGAGAGCGTAGGGGAATGAAGGTGAGGCCTCTGCTGAGGACTGATCTTTCATCCTCAGAGATGGGGAGGTCTGGAGGGATGGTGAAAACACGGCAGGGCTGGGAGCTAGGACCTGGTGTAGAGCTGGAGCTGGGCGTGGGGGGCGTACAGTTGGGCCCCAGCTATGCCTGCCTCTTCGTAGGATATGTGAAACAGTCCATCCTCCGCAGCTACACTGGCACCACCCCCCACCTTTTCCTCCGCTACATCAATGACTGTATCGGCGCTGCCTCATGCTCCCACGAGGAGGTTGAACAGTTCATCCACTTTACCAACACCTTCCACCCTGACCTCAAATTTACCTGACCGCCTCAGACTCCTCCCTCCCCTTCCTCGACCTTTCCATTTCTCTCTTGGGCGACCGAACCAACATGGACATTTATTTTTAACCGACCGACTCCCACAGCTTCCTAGACTACACCTCCTCCCACCCTGCCCCCTGTAAAAACAACATCCCATATTCCCAATTCCTTCATCTCCGGCACATCTGCTCCCAAGAGGACCAGTTCCAATATTGTACAATCCAGATGGCGTCCTTCTTCAAAGACCGCAAATTCTCCCTAGACCTGATCGATGATGCCCTCCACCGCATCTCCTCCACTTCCCGCTCCTCCGCCCTTGAGCCCCGCCCCTCCAATCGCCACCAGGACAGAACCCCACTGGTCCTTACCTACCACCCCACCAACCTCCATATACATCGTATCATCCATCGTCATTTACGCCACCTCAAAACGTACCCCACCACCAGGGATATATTTCCCTCCCCTCCCCTATCAGCGTTCCGAAAAGACCACTCCCTCCGTGACTCCCTCGTCAGGTCCACACCCCCCACCAACCCAACCTCCACTCCTGGCACATTCCCCTAAAACCGCAAGAAATGCAAAACGTACACCCACATCTCCCCCCTCACATCCCTCCAAGGCCCCAAGGGATCCTTCCATATCCACCACAAATTCACCTGCACCTCCTCACACATCATTTACTGCATCCGCTGCACCTGATATGGCCTCCTCTACATTGGGGAGACAGGCCGCCTACTTGCAGAACGTTTCAGAGAACACCTCTGGGACACCTAGACCAACCAACCCAACCCACCCCGTGGCTCAACACTTCAACTCCCCCTCCCACTCCACCAAGGACATGTGCCTCATCTTCCGCCTAGGGACCCTCCAACCACAAGGGATGAACTCAGATTTCTCCAGTTTCCTCATTTCCCCTCCCCCCACCTTGTCTCAGTCAAATCCCTCCAACTCAGCACCGCCTTCCTAACCTGCAATCTTCTTCCTGACCTCTCTGCCCCCACCCTCACTCCGGCCTATCACCCTCACCTTGACCTCCTTCCACCTTATGTATTTCCAACGCCCCTCCCCCAAGTCCCTCCTCCCTACCTTTTGTCTTAGCCTGCTGGACACACTTTCCTCATTCCTGAAGAAGGACTCATGCCCGAAACGTCGATTCTCCTGCTCGTTGGATGCTGCCTGACCTGCTGCGCTTTTCCAGCAACACATTTTCAGCTCTAATCTCCAGCATCTGCAGTCCTCACTTTCTCCTCCCAGCTGACTTAGAGGCATACAAGATGATCAGAGGATTAGTTGGGTGAACAGTGAAAGCCTTTTTCCCCCAGATGGTGAGGGTTATCCTTTAAATTGAGGGGTGATAGATATAGGACAGAGTCAGATTGTAGTAAGGGCACAGAATGTCCTGCCTGCTACAGCGGTGGACTCACCAACATTAAGTACATTTAAATGGTCACTGGATAAACATATGGCTGATAATGGACTAGTGTAGGTTAGATGTGCTTTAGATTGGTTTTACAGGTCAGTGTAACATGGAGGGCCAAAGGGCCTGTACTGCACTGTAATGTTCTATGTTCTATGTACTGCTTGGGGCACATTGAAACAGTAAATGTCGAAGGAATTAGTTATATCTTGTTTTGAAAATGAGTTCTGAAGTAGGTACCTGAATTATATCAATCGGTAATTCGCTGTGGTAACAATCATTTAGTACCAAAGGCTCTTTTCCACTTCTCCAGTTCTCTTCTTCAATATGCAGGCTTTTAATCATACACATTCTAGCATCTGACTAAAGTTTAAAAATAGAACAATTAAATAACGCAAAAACATTGTCCATAGTGTGTACAAAAGTTACCTGCAAAATATTGTAGCAAAACATATTTGTGATAAATGGATCAACATTCATCGTGGTGTTACTGTATGTACAATATTTTTGAACTTATGTCAAAATATGTAAAAAAAGTGATAAACATTTACCCGTAAAACAGAAAAGTACTCATTTTCCAAATGGTTGATTGTCTTTTCTGGGAGCAATGTGTTCAACAGTTGCTGACGTGTATCTTCAGATGGTATAACAGCAATCATTATGCTAAGCAATATCAAAAAAGAGGAAGTTTCACAAATCTGATGTGTGATAAATGCAATTAATTAAATTAACATTAAAATTAAATCAATCTTCAATTCTCATTTTTCATCATGATACAGCACACTATTGGTAGAAGCATCAACAGCATACATACAGGGCAGAATTTAAAGGCCACCCCTTTTTGTATTTCTGGGTGAAGGGGTAATTTATTCAAGTATAATGGTGGCAGGGTCGTGCCCACCACCATCTCCCATCTCTCCCCAAATTCTCATTGGCAATTCTGCAATCCGGCTTCAAATGGAGGCCTTTGAATAGGATGTTAATGCCCAATTAAAGAGCTCATGTCTCTGCTGCTGGTATTCAATCACTTGATGCAGCAAGTCGAAAAAGTGAACCCCATCAGAATTCTTCCCCGGTCCCCAACGCCTTATTTTCACTATGGACATCCAGTCCCTGTACACCTCCATCCCCCATCACGAAGGACTCAAAGCCCTCCGCTTCTTCCTTTCCCGCCGCACTAACCAGTACCCTTCCACTGACACCCTCCTTCGACTGACTGAACTGGTCCTCACCCTGAATAACTTCTCTTTTCAATCCTCCCACTTCCTCCAAACTAAAGGAGTTGCCATGGGCACCCGCATGGGCCCCAGCTATGCCTGCCTCTTCGTAGGATATGTGGAACAGTCCATCTTCCGCAACTACACTGGCACCACCCCCCACCTTTTCCTCCGCTACATCGATGACTGTATCGGCGCTGCCTCGTGCTCCCACGAGGAGGTTGAACAGTTCATCAACTTTACTAACACCTTCCATCCCGACCTGAAATTCACCTGGACTGTCTCAGACTCCTCCCTCCCCTTCCTAGACCTTTCCATTTCTATCTCGGGCGACCGACTCAACACAGACATCTATTATAAACCGACTGACTCCCACAGCTACCTGGACTACACCTCCTCCCACCCTGCCCCCTGTAAAAACGCCATCCCATATTCCCAATTCCTTCGTCTCCGCCGCATCTGCTCCCAGGAGGACCAATTCCAACACCGCACAACCCAGATGGCCTCCTTCTTCAAGGACCGCAGATTCCCCCCAGACGTGATCGACGATGCCCTCCACCGCATCTCCTCCACTTCCCGCTCCTCCGCCCTTGAGCCCCGCTCCTCCAACCGCCACCAAGACAGAACCCCACTGGTTCTCACCTACCACCCCACCAACCTGCGCATACAACGTATTATCCGCCGCCATTTCCGCCACCTCCAAACGGACCCCACCACCAAGGATATATTTCCCTCCCCTCCCCTATCAGCGTTCCGCAAGGACCACTCCCTTCGTGACTCCCTTGTCAGATCCACACCCCCCACCAACCCAACCTCCACCCCCGGCACCTTCCCCTGCAACCGCAGGAAATGTAAAACTTGCGCCCACACCTCCACACTCACTTCCCTCCAAGGCCCCAAGGGATCCTTCCATATCCGCCACAAGTTCACCTGTACCTCCACACACATCATCTATTGCATCCGCTGCACCCGATGTGGCCTCCTCTATATTGGTGAGACAGGCCGCTTACTTGCGGAACGCTTCAGAGAACACCTCTGGGCCGCCCGAACCAACCAACCCAATCACCCCGTGGCTCAACACTTTAACTCCCCCTCCCACTCCACCGAGGACATGCAGGTCCTTGGACTCCTCCACCGGCAGAACACAACTACACGACGGCTGGAGGAGGAGCGCCTCATCTTCCGCCTGGGAACCCTCCAACCACAAGGTATGAATTCAGATTTCTCCAGCTTCCTCATTTCCCCTCCCCCCACCTTGTCTCAGTCGGTTCCCTCAACTCAGCACCGCCCTCCTAACCTGCAATCCTCTTCCTGACCTCTCCGCCCCCACCCCACTCCGGCCTATCACCCTCACCTTGACCTCCTTCCACCTATCCCACCTCCATCGCCCCTCCCCCTAGTCCCTCCTCCCTACCTTTTATCTCAGCCTGCTTGGCTCTCTCTCTCTTATTCCTGATGAAGGGCTTATGCTCGAAACGTCGAATTCTCTATTCCTGAGATGCTGCCTAACCTGCTGTGCTTTGACCAGCAACACATTTGCAGCTGTGATCTCCAGCATCTGCAGACCTCATTTTTTACTCTTTGTGAGCTCCCCAGGGAGTGGGAACAGGGTGATCCTTCAGTCAAAGCACTCTGAGGCTGATCAAGAAATCTACCATTAGGAAAAACTAGAGGCAGGAATGCTGGAAAGTCAACACTTGGCCTTGCTGCCAATCCTGGATTTCCTCATGCATGTAATCCCACTCCTCAACCTCCTTATACCATCAGTCACCTGTGGCTTGGACTCTTGGGTGACTGTATTACAAAGCAGCCACTGCCTAGCTGGCAGTGCACCACATGATAATTATGAGGTTCTGGCAGTTCCCAGCAGGAAGGAATTCCACTCCACCTCTCCACTCCCCAGGGATCTTGATGTCAGAAAGAAAACCCCTGATGAGGTGGATTCACCCTTAATGATACCAACCCTCCCACAAAAAGATGACACATCTTTCACATCTCTTGTCACCTGATTAAATTCCACCCATGTTATCATGTAATATACACACACACACACACACACACACACACACACAATGTATGCTATTTGTACAAATATTTGAAAAAAGTAAGGGATATGGATCACCATATCACCAAAAAAACAGAAAATTACTGGATGCCACTCTGTGCTGGGATACAATTTATCTCATTTCAGCAAATATATGTTGTAGACACTGAATCCTAGTGTGGAGACAGGCCCTTCAGCCCAACAAGTGCACACCAACCTCTGAAGAGTAACCCACCCAGACCCGTTCCCCTATATTTCCCATGACTAATGCACCTAACCTACACATCCCTGAACACTATGAGCAATTTAGCATGGTCAATCCACGTAACGTGCACATCTTTGAATAGTGGGAGGGAACTGGAGCAAACCCACACAGATACCAGATGCCCAAGGCTGGGATTGAACCTGGGTCCCTGGTGCTGAGAGGCAGCAGTGCTAACCACTGAGCCACTGTACTGCCCAATCCATTTTTGTGATATTGACTGAGGGACAAATATTGGCCAGGGCACCCAGTCCCTGGCTCTTCTTCAAAAAAGCAGCAAAGGTATTTTGTACCAACCCAGCAGATGAGGCCTTGATTCAATGATTTTTCCAGATGACAGTGTGTGAAACTGGGCAGCTCTCCCTCACCAGCTCAATCACAGGTGTGGAATGTGAACCTGGAGCCTCACAGGTACAAAGGCAATTAACAGAGCCATGGTTAACACAGATTACCACTTGCTGCAGGAAATCCTGTCTTCTGGAGCAGTTTGGCACAGCAGACTGAAACATTTTAGTTCAGTTAACTTAGAGTATGTCTCTGTAAATTAAATACTTCAGAGTGTGTACTTTTACCTTTCACTTTCACGCCTGAAAGAAGGGCTCCAAAGACCACAAGAAAAATCCTGGCCAATATTTTTTAATCGAAGTTTGATGGACAGTCTCACTTGGATCAGGAGTCATGGCATTGGAGCAATGCCAGGTCAGCGCCCTTGTTCTGTGACATATTTATCACCCTGAGCCTTTACTGACCCCCTTCAGCTACGCAACACACAAATCCTTCTCAAAGTTAAGACATAAATTCCACGCAATTATTTTCAGCCAGTAGAAGGGATTGCAAAGGAGGAAATAGCAATGTGCTTCCAGTTTACTTTTTAAACATCTTGGTGCTGATCAATCATGGCATCAATCTCCATAAATGAGTCTCCAATAAACCTAACCATTTCATGAGCAATTCCCCCCACCCCCCTCCCCGAATGATTGGAAATGAATGGCAAAGTTTAATGCCAAATGGTACACAGGAAAAATTAGATGGTTTCTTTAACTTGCATTGAAAACAAATACTAATAAATTCAGGCCAGACAGAGACCAGTTCAGGCCATTTTGCAATGTGAATCAGTTTTGCTGAGATGTTATTTCCATTTGTTTATATGATGCAACAACACAGGCAATGTTGAACCCTAGCATTGCTCTATCTTACTTGTGATATTGACACCACCAGTTCTCTCTTGCCAAACAGAAACAAGCTGACCTTTATGTGCTCTTCACCACTTTGAGATATTGCTGTCACATGTATCGCTGTAAGATACACAGGCTTCTCAAATAGCAATGTTTCACAACACCAGCCAATATTAATTACAGGCTAGAAAAGGGTTTGATGCTGATAACACATCAAAAGTGTTGATGGTCGTATATCAGATGCAAGAAAAATATGAATTTGTGACCCAATGAGTTTCAGTAATCTGTTAGAGTTTTTGATGAAATACCAATCAAGTAGACAGAGGGGAACTGACAGAAGTGGCGTCCTTGGATTTCCAAACGTCAGGTGAACTTCCACATCGGAGATTGCTGTCAGCATACAAACATGTGAAACAAAAACAGAAACTGCTGAAGAATCTTAACAGGCTGGGCAGAAACTGTGGAGAGAGAAACAGAGCCAACATCTCAAGTTCAGTGTCCCTCCGTCCAGTGTTGTAAAGAAGGGTCAGTGGACCCGAAATGCCAACTCTATCTCTCAACCCACACGTGCTGCCAGACCCACTGAGCCTCCCCAGCAGTCTCCAGTATCTGCAGTACATTGCTTCATATAAGAGCACATAATCCTGTTCATTAACAGGAAGCAGAGAGTGGGGAATAAATAAATCTTTTTCTGGGGTGTTTGGCAAGTTGGTGGAATGGCATAGGATTGATGCTGGAGTCTCAACCATTTACAATCTACCTCAAGGACCTGGATGGGGTAACCAACTGCATTACAATGAAAGCTCACAATTTATTATCAATATTTGGAAGCTTCAGTTCTAAAGTGGGGGATGAACAGGTTTTAGATTTTAGTTCAGAACACGACAGGCTGGATGGAGTCCCCGGGCATATACTCGGATTCTGCACAGACCAGCAGGTGGGATTACTTACAAACATCTTTAGCCTCTCCTCACTCTGATGCGAGACTCCCACATGCTTCAAAAAGACCACTATCATCCTGGTGCCAAAGAAAAATCAGCCAATGTTCCTTAATGACTACTGCCTGGTGTCTCTGACATGCTTTGAGAGATTAGTAATGGCTCACTTCAATGCCAGCCTCCCAAAATGCCTTGATCCACTATAGTTTGCTGCCATCACAACAGGCAGATGCCAAATTTCAGGCCCTACACTCATCCCTAGAGTATCTGGACAACAAGGAGACCTACGTCAGACTCCTACTTATTGACTTTAGCTTTACCTTCAACACCATAATTCCAACCAAACTCATCTCCAAACTCCGAGACCTAAGACTCTGCTCCTCCCTCTGTAACTGGATCCTCGACTTCCTGACCCACAGTCCACTATCAGAAAGAACAGGTGACAACACCTCCTCCACCATAATCCTTAACACCAATGCCCTGCAAGGCTGCGTACTTAGCCACTTACTGTACTCTTTATTCGCTCACAACTGTGTGGCCAAATTGAGCTCTGACTCCATTCACAAATTTGTTGATGACAGCACTGTCATGGGTTAGATCTCAAACAATGATGAGACAGAGAACAGAAAAGAGGCAGACAGCTTAGTGTTATGAAGTTGAAGGTGTATATTGTACCTTTAAGAGAGAGTGAAAGTTGTTTTGGCAGTGAGTGTTTGCAGACACCTGCAATTGACTGACTAGCAGTCTCAGAGTGTACTGAAAATATGTAACATTTGGCTGCTATGTTCATAACAGTTTGAATTTAACTAATCAGCTTAAATTATGCCCAGTATACTAAAACCCAATCAAATTTGACTTTTACTGTTTTGACAACATTGAACTAGAGACAATCCAATGTTTAGGGTATACATAAGCTGACGTTGAGAGTTAGCAGGAGAGAGAGTGCAACCTGCCATTTAAGAGAGACTGTCATTCAAAACACTCTCTATCAAAGATACCTTTTTCATATGAAATATCATTACAGAAAAGACTGAAGACGACCCAGGGGATTGGCAGCTGAAAGAAGACCAACACTGATGATGAGAGCCGCTGTCTGATTTTGAAAATTAAGTTGATGCAGTTTTAATATGGGCCTTTATTGGATCAGTATACTGTTATAGAGTTGGAGATTAAAAAAACAGACTATAAAGAGAAAAGGGGCTTAGAGTTATAAATAAATAAATATATAAATTGTTGTTTAATGTTCACTTTAGAGCTAAAGAATAAAATTAATATTTTTCTTTAGGTAGTGGAATTTAGGGAGTTCTCTGTGACTCATACTTCAATAGATTACGAGGCAAGGTGAGATTTTCTGGGTGTTTGGTTTAATTAGCAGAGGGGTTCACCGCTGTGTTGGAACATTAACAACATGGCGTAAAGACACAATTTGTCCCTCAATGTCAGCAAATCAAAGGAACTGGTCATTGACTTCAGGAAACCGAGTGGAGGACATACCCCAATGGTGCTGAGGTGGAGATGGCCGAGAGCTTCAAATTCCTCAGAGTAAATATCACCAACAATCTGTCCTGGTCCATCAATGCTACTGTCAATTAACACACACCAATGCCTCTACTTCCACAGGAGGCTAAGGAGATTCAGCATGTCTGCAATGACTCTTACAATTTATATAGATGCTCCACTGAAAGCATCACAGCTTGGTACGGCAACCCTCTGCCCAAGACCACGACACTATAGAGAGTCGTGAACACAGCCCAGTTCATCATGCAGACCAGCCTTCCATCCACTGACTCCATCTATGCTTTCCTGAGGCAGCAGGAAGTAACCAACATCAAAGACCCCTCCCACCCCAGGTATACTCTCTACCACCCTCTTCCATCGGGTCCATACTACATTTCGAGCATAGCATGCATTGATATTAGATGTTTTGGCTTTGCAAGTCAGCTTTGACAGTGGCAGTAAATCAAAATCTCCTACCAGTAAGTTAAATGATGACTACTGATAAATTAGGCAATTGCAAAACATAACTCTTTTATACGAAGTATGCACTAAGTCTATGGCATCTAACCAAATTGGATATTCACTAAAATACATACTTAAGTTATTTAACTCAGTCAGCAATTTGGTGATAATAATGCAGCAGCATTTTAAGTAACAGAATTGTCAACCCTTCATTTCACTTATAACTCCACACATAAGTGGTATCAGATGTCAAACAGTGGAAGTTGTTTCCTCATAAAGAATGCAGAAAACAATTCTAAAGCTTCACCCAGGTGCCTTAAACTCTGAAAATAAACAGGGAGGTTCACAGAGGCTACACGGGCAGAGAATTGTGTGTATGTAAGGGGGTCAAATTTGATTGGAACAGCAATTTACTGAAAATATCCACAAAGAAATCAATATGCTAAAAATGCTGAGTTCTATGAGTAATTGAGGTCAGTGATTAAACATCAAGTTAAATTGTACAGGAAATACTGTTTGGTTGGTAGCACTTTTTCTATTCATTTCTTGGCGTGAAAAGAGATTGGCATCTGAGAAATTTATAATGTTCAAAGTTAAACTTAAATTTCCAACGGTTAAGAAAATAATATGGTAAGAAAAGAATCAGAGTGACTTACTCTGGATAGCACTTATTAATCCAATACAGAAGTGGATAAACTTCTTTTCCTTTCAGTCCACTCTCTGCTAATAATGAGATATGAGAAGAAACTGTTTTACAATAGCATTCAGCATACTTCAGACATATATTGGATTCCTCAGGGTAACATGGATTAATGCAGTTCACAATGGTGTCAAAATCTGCTTTGAGTTGGCTACGAAGTTGCACTAAATACTGTGTGAGCCAGTCAGTCTTATTGTCTTCAGAACCACCAAGTGGTTCACTTATCCTTTCGTTCACGGAGTGCTGTAAAACGCTCAACCATTTAGTGTCCCATTGCCTCGGCCTAAACTCTGGAACACTTCCAGATTTTTCCTTTTCTTCCAGGTATATTTGGTCTGCTTTTTCTTCTTGGATTTTCACTTGGACTGCCATTTTCAAGAGATTTGGGTGTTCTTTGGAAATGTTAAATGATTCTTTTACCACATTGAAAATTTCAGCACTAAGCAACTCGTACAATGAATTAATGTCTTTCTCTTCCTTTTTGGTGCTTTCGTCATTTGTCACATCATTAGTGGATCGCTCATATTCTAACTTGATGAGATGCTGGTCAGCTTTGAAATATCTTTGTTGCTCAATAAGTTCTTTAATGTCTTTTTCTAGGAAGAAGAGAATCATTATTAATATTCAGATAATATCAACCATTTTTTCTGCTTGAATGTCAATTAAAACTGGTTCAATAGTTTAAAAAAAAAGTTGATTACTAGCTAGTTAACATTTTGTGTGCCAGTAAAACTATTACTATGCAAACATTTGTTAGTTTTAATTCTAGGTAATCTTTAAGCAAATATTTCCTTAGTTTTTAAAAATGAGCAGTTGATTTGCAGAGAAAACAATATTCCTTTCCTGACTATAAATATTCTGCATGCTCAATTATTAAGGACGTAATTTCAATAGCATTAAACTGTGAATATATATTAAATTCAGCAGTAACTTGATTTAATACTGTAAAACTGTAATAAATACTTTGCTGAGAGAAGGCAGAGCTAACGTTTCAAGCCCAGTGATCCTTCTTCAAAACTAATAGTAGAAGGAAAACGTGGTACATATGCTGAAGATGGAGCCAGAAAGAAATGAGTGGATAGGTGGAGATGGAACCCAGAGAAAGAAAACAATTAGGCAGACAAAGAGATGGATAATAATATGCCAGGGAGAAAGACAAACTGATAATGGGGAGCATAAGTGGCTGAACGTTAGCTGACTGTGTTGAAAGCAGTGCATATTATGACAGGGCCTGGGGTATTGGAGTAGGTAAAAGACTTGGAGGAAGGTGCTCAGGCCCTAAAATGAATGAACTCGATATCGAGTCTTGAAAGCTGCAGGGTCCCCAAGTGGAAAGTGTGATGCTGCTCTTCCAGAGTGCCGAGTCTCGCAGTAGCACTGCAGCAAGCCTGAGACAGAGATGTTAGCCAGAGACCACAGTGTCATGTTGAAGTGGCTGGCAACTGAAAACTCGGAGATTTTTGTGAAAGAACATAACTGTTTTCCAAAACGGTCATCCAGTTTGCATTTTATCTCCCCAGTTTAGAGGATATCATATTGTGAGCAGCGAATACAGTTGTGTAGATTGAATGACTCACTGCTTCACCTGGAAGGTGTGTCTGGAATATTGGATAGTGTGGAGGGGAGGTCATTGGATAGGTGTTGCACCTTCTGTAATTGCATGGAAAGATGCCATTTGGTGTGGAAAGATGTTGGGAGTGAAGGTGGATTGGACCAGGATATTCCAGAAGCAACAGTCCCTGAGGAATACTGACAAGAGAGGGACGTGCAATATGTGGTGGGAATGGTGGCTAATGATCTTTTGGATGTGGATGTTGGTGGGTGGAAGGTAAGGACCAAGGAAACCCAATTGATTTTATGGAAGGGAAGAGGAGGGTGAAGAAGTGTAGGAAATGGATTGGACATGGCTAAGGGCCCAACCATTCATGGTGGTGGGGAATCGTTAGTGGTTTTTAAGACCCCGCTGGAAGTTGGCATCATCAGAACAGATGTGAAGAAAATGGAGAAAGTGGGAAAATGGAGTACAGTCAATAGAGTGAGAGGATGGATAGTCCAGATAACCTTTTTCACAAATGCACAAACAGACTCACTATGGAATATATTCCTGCCCCATAGAACTCCTACTTTCGACTTGATTTTTTTTTCTCTCCTTGTCCAGTCCATTCCCACTTCCATCTGTTAGCTGCAGAATTTCCAGTTCATGGGCTCCTCTTTACCCTAGATGTGCAATCCCTTTACATGACTATTCCACCAGCAGGATGATCTCAGGGCTGTCTGCTTATGCCTGGAAAAGGGCCTGAAGTGTCTCCATCCACCACCTGACTGAGCTCATCCTAACTTTGAAGAATTCTCCCATAACTCCTCTCATTTTCTTCAGATCAAAGGGGTGGCCTTGGGTATTTGCATGGAGCCAGCCTATCCTGTCTCTTTGTGGGTATATGGAACATTCCTTGTTCTAATCCTATTCCGCCCCCACCCACAATTCTTTCTCCCCAACATTGATGATGTTATTAGTGGTGTTTCCATCTCTCATTTGGAATTGGAAAAATTTATCAATTTTGCTTCCAATTTCCATCCTGTTCTCACCTCTACCTCGTCCATCTCCGACTCTTCCCTTCCCTACCTCGATATTTCTATTTACATTTCTGGAGATTGGCTGAAAGTGGATATTGGTGGCCAGCCTACCAACTCCCAGGGTTGCCTGGTCCGTACATCCTCAAACTCCGCTTCCTATAAAGAAGGTTTTCTCCCAGAATCCAAAAGCTATGCAGGTCAGGTGAATTGCTCACAGTGTTAGGTGCATTCATCAGGGGTAAATGTGTGGGTTGCTCTTCAGAGGGTTGGTGTGGATTTGTTGGGCTGAACGGCCTGTTTCCAATCTATTGGGAATCTAACCTTATGGGCAGCACAGTGGCTCAGTGGTTAGCAATGCAGCCTCACAGCACCAGGATCCCAGGTTCGATTCCAGTCTCTGGCGACTGCCTGTGTGGAGTTTGCACATTCTCCCTGTGTCCCACTGTCCAAAGGTGTGCAGGCCAGGTGAATTGGCCATGCTAAATTACTCATAGTGCTAGGTGCATTAGTCAGAGGGAAAATGAGTTTGGGTGGGTTACTGTTCGGAGGGTCGGTATGGACTTGTTGGCCCAAAGGGGCCTGTTTCCACACTGAAGGTAATGTAATCTAATCTAATCCATCCCACTGTTCTTGTTTCTCTGTCTCCATCGCATATTTTCTGATGATGTCACCTTCTGCAGGGTGTCTCAAATGTTCACCTTTTTCCTCACCCAAGGATTCCCCATCACAGTAGTTGATAGGGTGTGTGTCTGACCCTTTCCTTACACTTCTGCCCTCGCCCCTCTCTTCTCTCCCCTCCACAACAATGACAGCTTCCCGCTCATCTTTATCTTCCACCTCATCAGCCCATTTCCAGTGGGAGGCCACCACCGAACATATGCCCTTCCCTACCCTGTCAGGAACTGTTCTCTCTGGTCCACTTCTTCGCCACTTCCTTAACCTTCCAACATCCCCATGGCACCTTCTCATGCTTTCACAAAAGGTGTAACGCTTGCCCAGTTACCTCCCTAGCCCTCACTATCCAATGCCCCAGACATTTCTTCATGAAGCAGTAATTTAACTGCACATCAATAAAATAAAGAATGGCAGATACTGGAAATCTGAAACAAGAACAGAAATTGCTGGAGAAACTCAGCAGGTCTGGCAGCATTTAGAGGGAAGAAAGCAGAGTTAACTTTTCAGAGCATCCTGATGAAGAGTCGCTGGTCTTCAAACGCTAACTCTGCTTTCTTCTCACTAAATGCTGCCTGACCTGCTGAGTTTCTCCAGCAACTTTTGTTCTTATCTCTCTCACAGGCTTACTGCAGTGCTCCAGCAAAGCTCTGCATGATCTGGAAGAACAGCACTCATTTTCTACTTGGAACCTTGAAACCTTCATGACTGCGTATCAAGTTCAATACTTTTAGAACCTGAACACCTTCCTCTATGTCCTATACCCACGCCTACACCACAGGCCCTGTTATGACATGGACTGCTTTCAACACAACCAAATCATTTTAGTTACTTATGGTCTCCATGATCAGTTTTTCTTTCTCCCTGGCGTAGTATCATCCATCCCTCTGTCTGCCTAACCGTTGTCCCCTCTCTTTGGGTTCCATCTGCACATATCTGCTCACTCCTCTCCTTCCTGCCCCCAACCCTGTCTTCAGCAATATAGATCACCATTTCCTAACTACTCTCAGCTTTGAAGGACAGTCATTGGACTTGAAACATTAACTCTGTTTTCTCTCCACAGACACTGCCAGGCCTGCTGAGTTTCTTCAGCAATTTCTGTTTTTGTTTTAGACTTGTCACAAGCTTTCAGCATATACAGTTACTATAATTACATTTAATAATCTTGCTGAAAATAAACAGTGTAAATGTGTAAGAGACAGACATGGGATTTTGTCTGATTCTTAAAATAATTGCCAAGACTTGGTGTGGCAAAGTGGCCTTGAGAATCAATAGGCAGCTTGCATTGAAGCCTGCTCCTAACACAGAAAGACCCACTGCTGTGGGGCAGGGGGAGGGCCTGCCTGGTCTAGGTAACAGGCTGCTTTACAAATATGGAATATCCACAGAATTCCAATTTCGGTTCTTGAGGTTGGAGTGTGCAACGTGTGTGGACACACAGGCCTTACAAACATCCAAACTAATTATGTCAATTAGCCAACAGGAGCAGAAATGTGACTTTGATCACCATCAAACTAATTTGGTGCACTGGGATTCTGAATCCTCCCACTCTTACAGCCTCAACACTGTCCCCGCCACCCACATCCTAGCTTCACTTGAATAGGTTTGTTCTTAACTCAGCAGTCTTTGCTCCTCCTGATATTGAAATTTGAAAGCTGTATTGAGATATCAAATTTGGGATTTCCAGCACATCAATTTAATTTGAATGAGGTTTGGATCTCAGTATGGTATGGCTTCTTTTAAAACCTCCCCCCCCCCTCCCCCCCAAAAACACCCTGCACCTCAACTGCTCTCACGAGTTGGCCAGCCTTTAGCATAATTGATATTCATACATTCTTTTTCCCTGAATAACCACCAAATGAAGAGAAGGTGAGAAAGGTATGAGCTTCAACGTATAAAAAGGAACAAAATGTTTCCAAAAAGTCGGTTGAGTGGGATTAGCTAAATAGGGTGCCACTGGAAGTTCTGATACTTTCTAAATACAAACAGACAACCCACTGCTTACTGAAGCAAAACCTAAAAACAAGCAGTTCATATAAATTAACAGCAATGCTGAGTCAAAAGTGTCACTGCTTAGTCAGAGTCTCTAGTTTTAAGATCATAAGTCATAGGGGCAGAAATTAGGCCATTCTGCTCCGCCAACAATCATGGCTGATAAGTTTCTCAACTCCTTTCTCTAACTTTCTCCTCATAACGCATGATCCCCTTGACAATCAAGAACCTGTCTACCTCAGTCTTAAATTGGCTGAATGATCTGGCCTTCACAGCCATCTGTGGCAATAAATTCCATTGATTCACCATTCTCTGTCTGAAGAAATTTCTCCTTATATCCATTCTAAAGGGTCTTCCCTTTAACTCTAAGGCTGTGTCCTCGGGTCCAAGTCTCTCCTACCAATGGAAACATCTTCTCAACATCCACTCTGTCAAGCCCATTCAGTATTCTGTAAGTTTCAATTAGATCCTTCCTCATCCTTCTAACTTCCAGCGAATACAGACCCAGAGTCCTTAAACGTTACTTACATATTAAGCTTTTCATTCCCGAGACCATTCTCATGAACCTCCTCTGAACATGCTTCAGAGCCATTATATCCTTCCTGAGACATGGGGCCCAAACAGCACACAATACTTCAAATGTGGTTCAACCAGAGCCTTGTAAAGCTTCAGAAGTATATCTCTGCTTTTGTATTCAAGTCTTCTCCAAATAAATACCATCATTGCATTTGCTTCCCTAACTACTGACTCAGCCTGCAAGTTTACCTTGAGAGAATCCTGGATTAGAACTCCTAAGGCTCTTTGCACTTCAGACTTCTGAATTTTCTCTCCATTTTGAAAATAGTCCATGCCTCTATTCTTCCCACCAAAATGCATGACCTCACCCTTTTCCACATTGTACTCCATCTGCCACTTCTTTGCCCACTCTCCTAACCTGTCTGAATCTTCCTGAAGCCTCCCTGACTCCTCAATGTTACCTGTCCCTCCACCTATCTTTGTATCATCTGTAAAGTTAGCCAGAATTCCCTCAGTTCCTTCATCTGGATTGTGAATGTATAAAGTGAAAATACTGACCGTTGCGGAATACCACCTGTGACGGGCTGCCATCTTGAAAGAGACCCTTTTATTCCCACTCTGCTTTCTGCCAGACAGCCGAGCTTCTATCCATGCTCGCATCGTGTCCCTAACGCCATGGGACCTGATCTTACTCATAGTTGAAGACTGGTGCTGTAAAAGCAGGAATGTAGAAGGAGAAGGGGGATGAGAGATGGGGGGGGGGGGGAAAGAGAGGTGTGGAGGTGATGGTGGGACTGGGGAAAGGTAAGCTCAGAAGGCAATAAGTAGATGCAGGTTTGCAACCACTTATTGCCTTCCCACCCACCTTTCCCCTAATCACCCAAACCCCCCTATTTATCTCTCATTCCCCTTCCTCTTCCAGATTCCTGATGAAGGGGATTATGCCTGAAACTTCGACTTTCCTGCTCCTTGGATACCACCTGACCTGCCATACTTTTCCAACGCCACCCTTTTCAACTCTGACACTCCAATATCTGCAGTCTTTGCATTCTCTTTACCTTATTCGTAGACTCCTAAGCGCAACCTTGTCAAAGGCCTTCTTGATGTCCAGAGAGATAACATTTATTGGCTCTCCTTTGTCTAACCTATTTGTTACTTTCTCAAAGAATTCTAACAGATTTGTCAGGCATGACCTCCCCTGGATGATAGCATGCTGACTTTGCCCTATTTTACCACACACTTCCAAGTATTCAGAAATCTCATCCATTACAATGAATTCCAGGATCTTAGACGAGTTGGCCTATAATTCTCCGTCTTTTGCCTTACTCCCTTTTCAAACAGGAGTGTCACATTAGTGATTTTCTAGTCCTCTGGGACCCTCCCTGATTCTAGCGATTCCTGAAAAGGTCACCATTAACACTTCCATTGTCTCTTCAACTATCTCCCTTTAAACTCTGGGGTGTGGTCCATCTGGTCCAGGTGATTTATCCACCTTAGGCCATTCAGTTTTTCTAGCACCTTCTCCTTGGTGATAGCCACCATAGTCAGTTCTGCCCCATCACTTGAATTTTTGGGATGTCTTCCAGAGTAAATTTAATCATATTATGTTCACTGCCTCCTAATGGTGCCTTTACCATTCACTCCCTTATCAAGTCTGCCTCATTGCATAATACTAAATTCTCGTGGGATCCAACACATGTTGCTACGAAAAAGAAACCCATCTCATAAACATTCCACAAATTCCTTTTCTTGCAGTCCACTACCAAACTGATGTTCCCAGATCACCTGCATATTGAAATCACCTTTGATCATTGTAACTTTACCTTTCCTACACATCTTTTCTGCCTCCTGGTGTATTTTGCACCTCAGTTTCTGATACTGTTTGAAGGCCTGTACATAACCAACTATGCTGTTTTTTCACCTTTGTGATTCTTCAATTCTACCCACACCTATTCTACACCACCTGACCTTACTTTGTTTCTTATTATTGATTTATTTTCATATTTTACTAATAAGGCAACCCCACCCCCTCTGCCCACCTGCCTATCTTTTCAATAGGATGTACATCCATGAATATTCAGCTTCCAATCTTGATCCACTTGCAGTGACATCTGCACAATGCCCACTTCATCATATCTCCCAATTTCGATCCACGCTCCAAGCTCATATCCCTTATACTACTTGCATTCAGATATAACACGTTCAGTCCTGTATTAACAGTCCTTCTTTGCATCGTCATTCATTTGTCCAGTGTGCTTAAAGTTTGATTGCTTACACTTTCCGTAGGCTCTGTCCTATTTATGTCTGTGCTGGAGATTTTAATAACTTCTCCAGAAGAGGCATTTGGATGGGTATATGAATTGGAAGGATTTGGAGGGATATGGGCAGGGTGCTGGCAGGTGGGACTAGATTGGTTGGGATATCTGGTTGGCATGGGTTAGACCAAAGGGTCTGTTTCCATGCTGTACATCTCTATGATCTCCTCCTTTAATGTGGGTTTTCTAATTACTTCCCACCCCCCCACCCCTGCCACAATAAGTTTAAAGCTCTGTCTACAGCCCTAGTCATGCAGTTTGCTAGGGCTCTGGTCCCAGCACGGTTCAGATGAAGACTGTCCCATTAGAACAGGTCCATTCTTCCTAGTACTGGTGCCAATGTCCGATGAATTCAAACTCATTTCTCTTACAATCTTTGAGCCATGCATTTACCTGCTTAATCTTATTGACCTGTGCCAATTAGCTCATGTCTCACATAGTAATCCAGAGACTATTACCTTTTTGGTTCTGCTTTTTAAATTTAGCTCCTAGCAATTCATACTTATCTATCCTAGTTTTATCCATGTCATTGGTACCTACATGGACTACGACCACTCCAAGTTTCTCTAAGTCCAGATAAGATATTCTGAACCCGAGCACAGGCAGGACTCTTGATCTGGTCACAGAGAACAATGTCTATGCCTCTAACTATACTATCCCCAATTACAACAACATTTCTCTTCTGAAGATTTCCTGCAAGTTACGTTACACCAGGATACGTGAACACCAACTGGCCACCAAAAGACATGACCCATTATCACTAGTTTCTATACATACAGACAAAGAAGGACACCACTTTGATTGGGACAACACACACATCCTAGGACAGGCGTAACAAAGACACACATGAGAATTCTTAGAAGCATGGTATTCTAACCAGAACTCCATCAATAAACAGATCAATTTAGACCCTATCTACCTTCCCGTGAAAACAAAAGGACTAGAAATGGCATCACCCACCTTGAGAAATCAAGACCTATAAATAGAGAGGAGGGACATACCACCAGTGCTTCACTGGAGACTAGTATGCTAATGAAATGTCTGAAACCTTCAAGCTCAGCGAGTGAACTTAGATATTTAGAAACTGATACTTCCTCTAAAAAGTGCAAAGTTCCAACAAGATTTTTCAATAAGTCCAGATACCTCATGTCAATGACAAATTCCAACCTTTCTGAAGTTCTTGGATGGAGGTGCATGATCTTTGGTACCCTGATCATCCAAAGTTTTGTTACTTACAAAAGGCATTAGACCTTGAGACCATAAGACACAGGAGAGGAAGCAAGACCATTCAGCCCACTCCACTATTTAATTATGGCTGATTATTAATTCCACTTACCCGCACTCTCCCTGTAGCCCTTAATTCCTTGTGAGATTAAGAATTTATCAAATTCTGCCTTGAAGACACCCAATGTCCCAGTCTACACTGCACTCTCTGGCAATGAATTCCACAGGCCCATCACTCACTGGCTGAAGAAATGTCTCCTCATTTCCGTTCTAAATTGACCCTTTTAATTTTAAACCTGTGCCCACGGGTCCTATCTCCCTGCCTAACGGAAACAACTTCCCAGCCTCCACCCTTTCTAAGCCATGCATTATTTAGTAATTTTCTATTAGATCTCCCCTCAACCTTCTAAATTCTAATGAATACAATTGCTGGATCCTCAGCCATTCAGCAGATGTTAGGCTACCATTCCAGCGTTCAACCATGTGAATCTCTGTTGGACACACTCTGGTGCCAGTATGTCCTTCTTAAGGTGTGCGGCCCACAATTGGACACAGTATTGTAAATGGGGCCTAACTAGTGCTTTATAACATCTTAGAAGTACATCACTGCTTTTATATTCCAACCCTCTTGTGATAAATGACAACATTACATTTGCTTTCTTAATCACAGACTCAACCTGCAAGCCAACCTTTAGAGAATCCTGGTCTGGCACTCCCAGATCCCTTTGTACTTTGTCTGTATGAATTTTCTCACCGTTTAGAAAATAGTCCATGCCTGTATTCTTTTTCCCCAAAGTGCAAGATCTCATATTTGCTCACATTAAATTTCATTAGCCATTTCTTGGACCACTTCCCTAAACTGTCTAAATCTTTCTGCAGCCTCCCCACCTCCTTAGTACTACCTGCCTGTCCACCTAACTTCGTATCATCGGTGAACTTTGCCAGAATGCCCCCAGTCCCTTCATCCTGATCGTGAATGTATAAAGTGAACAGCTGTGGTTCCAACACTGAACCCTGCAGGACACCGCTTGTCACCGGCTGCCATTCCAAAAAAGAAACTTTTATCCCAACTCTCTGCCTTCTGTCAGACAGCCAATCCTCAATCTAGGCCAATAGCTCACCTTGAACACCATGGGCCCTCACCTTACTCAGCAGTCTCCTGTGAGGCACTTTATCAAAGGCCTTTTGGAAGTCTAGATAGATAACATCCACTGGGTTTCCTTGGTCTAACCTATTTGTTACCTCTTCAAAGAATTCTAACAGGTTTGTCAGACACGACCTCCCCTTACTAAATCCATGCTGACTTGTTCTAATCCAACCTGCACTTCCAAGAATTTAGAAATCTCATCCTTAATGATGGATTCTAGAATTTTACACAACCAAGGTTAGGCCAATTGGCCTCTAATTTTCCATCTTTTGTCTTGATCCTTTCTTGAACAGTGACTTTCCAATCATCTGGGTCTTGCCCATTCTCCAGTGATTTTGAAAGATCAAAGTCAGTGCCTCTGCTATTTCCTCTGCCACCTCCCTCAGAACTCTAGGATGTAGCCCATTGGGGTCAGGAGATTTATCAATTTTTAGACCTTTTAGCTTTTCTAGCACTCTCTCTTTTGTAATGGTTCCCATACTCAACTCTACCCCCTGACTCTCCTTAATTGTTGGGATATTACTTATGTCTTCCACTGTGAAGACTGACACAAAGTACTTATTAAGTTCTTTAGCTATTTCCTTATCTCCCAGGACTAGCCTTTCTGCATCAATTTGGAGCGGCCCAATTTGTACTTTTGCCTCTTGTTTATTACTTATGTATTGAAAGAAACTTTTACTATCATTTCTAATATTACTGGCTAGCTTAACTTCATATTTGATCCTCTCCTTCCTTACTTCACTCTTTGTTATCCTCAGTTTGTTTTTGTAGTCTTTCCAATCTTCTGATTTCCCAGTGTCTTGGCCACGTTATAGGCTCTCTCTTTTTCTATGATACCTTTCCTGACTTCCTTTGTCAGCCATGGCTGTCTGTATCGGCACCAAACCAGATAATCTCTCTTTTCTTTGGAATGAACCTTGTGTCCTCAATTACTGCCAGAAACTCCTGCTGTTGTTGCTCTGCTGTCTTCCCCACCAGGTTCTGCTTCTAGTTGATTTTCATCAGTTCCTCTCTTATGCCCCTGTAATTACCTTTATTTAACTGTAACACCATTACATCCGATTTTGCCTTCTCTTTCAAACTGCAGACTGAACCCTACCATATAATGATCGCTGCCTCCTAAGTGTTCCCTTACTTTATGATCTTTTATAAAGTCTGGCTCATTACACAGAACCAAGTCCAGAGTAGCCTGCTCCCTTGCGGGCTCCATCACAAGCTGTTCCAAAAAGCCATCCTGTAAGCATTCCATGAATTCTCTTTTAGTATTCACCTGCAACATTATTCACCCAGTCAATTTGCATTTTGAAGACCCCATAATCACAATGACCTTGCCTTTCTGTCATGCCTTATCTATTTCCTGGTACACCTTGTGCCCCTTGTTCTGACCACTGCTGGGAGGTCTGTACATAACTCCCATTATGGTTTTTTTGCCTTTGTGGTTCCTTAACTCCACCCACACAGACTCCACATCATCTGATCCCATGTCATTCAGTGTCATAGATTTAATCTCATTCTTAACTAACACGGCAATCCCTCTGCCTGCCTCCCTGTCTTTTCGATAAGTTGTAAATCCTTGATTGTTTAACTGCCAGCCCTGAAACTCCTGCAACTACATCTCTGTGATGCATACCACATCATAATCATTCACGATGATTTATGCTGTTAATTCATCTGCTTTGCTTCGAATACTATGAGCATTTAGATAAAACACCTTAATGCTAATTTTCTTAACCTCATGATTTCCAACATCTTTATTAATACGTCTTAAGTTATCATTCCATCATTACCAAAAGAGAAACCTACCTCGTAGCAGTGTTATTGAATGCCAGAGATGACCATTGATTTCTAAAATATCCATAATATCATCTGTTGAATCCAAATGCTCTTCAGAGTTTGAAGTCATATTGTGGGAAGGCACTGAAAAACATGCTGTGAGGAGATTATATTTCTTAGTGGTGCTTCGTTTGCGACTTTTTCCTGAAGGGTCAGCTTTCTGTGGTTTCAGATCTTTTTTGGTGGTAACTTTGTTGCCAACATCCTCAATAATGGTTGTCCTTGCAAAACGTGAAGTGTCTCAAAAAAAAACCCCAAAAAACAATTAATTATAAAATACAAGTGGAGAGGAGAAAAATGAGAAACTATTTTCTGACTCCCAAACCTTTGTTTGGACTCAAACCATAAGGAATAGTTTAAATTAGAGCTAAAGATAATTTATTCTTAATCATCTCTTTTTTATCTGGCACGTGTTATTACATAATAAGAGTTAACCTAGCCTTGCAACCATCAGAGAGAAAGAAAGAGGCAGGGAGAGAGTAGGAAAAAAACATTATAGGATAAAGTGAGGTCTGCAGATGCTGGAGATCAGAGCTGAAAATGTGTTGCTGGAAAAGCGCAGGTCAGGCAGCATCCAAGGAACAGGAAATTCGACATTTCGGGCATAAGCCCTTCATATTCCTGAAGAAGGGCTTATGCCCGAAACATCGAATTTCCTGTTCCTTGGATGCTGCCTGACCTGCTGTGCTTTTCCAGCAACACATTTTCAGGAAAAACATTACTGACCAATTTAGCAACCAATAATTTTCTCAAAGTTTCAGCTTTGGAAACTAGATGCAAGAACTTGTGAATCAATATTCCAATCAAACATTATCAATAACAAACAAGGACACTTAGACTTCTAGAATGAGAGGTCATAGATTTAGACTAGGTGGAAGCAGATTTAAAACAAGAGATGAGGAGGAATTACTTGTTTGAAAGGATCATAAATCTGTGGAATTCACAATGCCAGAATGTGGTGGATGACAGGACATTGAGTAATCTTAAGGAGGAGATGGACAGATTTGTAATCAGTGATGGGTTGAAGGGATTAGGCAGAAAATTGGAGTGGAGGCCAAGATGACATCAGCCATGATCATATAGGATAGTGGAGCAGGCTCGAGGAAGCCGAATTTCATACCCCTGCTCTTATATACCTTTTGCAAAGAAAAGTAAATGTAATAGCCTTTGGATAAGCATGTACTGAAGTCTACTCAGACTTAAGCACGGGTTTCAGTATAAGGCAATGACAATAAGAATAGCAATTATAATAGTTACTTTTCGCTTGATGACAAACTCAGGATGGATGGTGGGCTAACTTTCAAGTGAGTTCATATGTTAACATTATTAGGCTTGCTTTTCTTGCTGGAGATGGAAATAAAATTATTAGACCTCTGAACATTGATTTCTACTATTCAAGTGACCGAGAGAAACAATGCCTTATTCATTTGGGAAACAAGTATTAAAAGTTAGTGAAGAAAATGGTCTTTTATGTTAAAAGCTTACCAAAGAACCTGTTAAATTTCTTCATGATTCTAACCAGTCGTGGTTGAAATGTTTTGAATGTTATTTCAGCTTCAGTCTGAATGACAAAACTTTTAAAGATTTGTACTTCACTGCAAACCTAAATAACAACACAGAAAGAAAAATTTTTTGGCATAGATTTAAAACAAAAGCATTTGATAGTTTTCGCCAATTGGTCAATCTTTTCTAAACATTTAGAGTGTAAAAGCGAACAGCGAGAGGTAGTCGAGCAACATGATAAAACTAACAATGGTGTCACATTCAACTATACAAAGAATTATTTAGTTACACTAAGATTTTGTTCACTATCTGTAGGCGTTTCCTTCTCATGCTACATCATTTTCAAAAGTTACTTTTCTTATATTTTAGTCTGATGAATGTAAGATGAAATGCTTTGACTTCAACTCTCTTTTTAGTTAAATTTATGTTTTGTAGCGCCAAGGTTTGAACTATAGGGAAAGTGTGAACAGGCTGGGGCTATTTTCCCTGAAGCGTCAGAAGCTGAACGGTGACCTTATAGATGTTTATAAAATCAGGAGGGGAATGGATATGACAAATAGACAAGGACTTTTTCCCAGGGTGGGCGAGTCCAGAACTAGAGGGTATAAGTTTAGGGTGAGATGGGAAAGATTTAAAAGGGAGGTAAGGGGCAGCCTTTTCCACGCAGAGGGTGGTGCGTGTATGGAACGAGCTGCCAGTGGAAGTGTGGAGACAGAGACATTTACAACATTTGAAAGAGATCTGGATGGGTACATGAATTGGAAGTGTTTAGACGGATATGGGCCAAGTGCTGGCAAATGGGACTAGATTAATTTAGGATATCTGGTCAGCATGGATGAGTTGGACTGAAGGGTCAATTTTCATGTTGTATAACTCGATGATGCTATGATTCTATAAACAATTACAAATTTATATCTATCATTTTTCAAACAAAAGTATTTATCGCAACAGCCCACAATTATACAACTTTTTGGACATTGTTACATGTCTTGAGACTTCACCAGAGTATAATCAGATGAAAGAAGTGATGTGAAGGCAAGAGTGGCACTTACACTTAGTTGGATCTGAATTTTGTTTTCTTCTTTTCCTATTTCAAACATGTTGTGGAGATGCTGGTGTTGGACTGGGGTGGTCAGGTAATGAAGGGGCAGTGCTTCAAAAGCTTGTGATTTCAAATAAACCTGTTGGACTACAATGTGATGTCATATGGTTTCTGATTATTTCAAACATGATTGTGGGACTGTGTGGAGCAGTTGAAAAGCAATTGCTGAAGGTCAATATCAGGAGGAGTTACTGACTCTCTTTCTGACCCACACTCATTATCCTGTACTCACTCACCAACTCTCTTTTTCTAACTGGAAGTCACGACCATAAATTCTCACTCAGTTACACACAGATACACTCACTTTCTCTGATTAATGCTGTATTACATGTATTTTTTTGTTGTCAAAAAAATGACCATCCTTATTCTTCAAATTTGGGTCACTTCTATGTTCACTCGTTCACATTCAAATTCACTCTTTCGTTTAGACCCGGATTCAGTAGTCTTTAACCAATGGGAAATTCTGATCCCATCCTGACAGAAGTATGCCGGTGTTATGAAGGTGGGGGTGTACTGCACATAGAAAAACATAGAACATAGAATAATACAGCACAGAACAGGCCCTTCGGCCCACAATGTTGTGCCGAACATTTGTCCTAGCTTAAGCACCTATCCATTTTCCTATCCAATTGCCGCTTAAAGGTCACCAATGATTCTGTCTCTGCCACTCCCACAGGCAGCACATTCCATGCCCCCACCACTCTCTGGGTAAAGAACCTACCCCTGACATCCCCCTTATACCTTCCACCCTTCACCTTAAATTTATGTCCTCTTGTAACACTCTGTTGTACCCGGGGACAAAGTCTCTAACTGTCTACTCTAGCTATTCCCCTGATCATCTTATAAACCTCTATCAAGTCACCCCTCATCCTTCGCCGTTCCAATGAAAAAAAGACCTAGCACTCTCAACCTATCCTCGTACAACCTATTCTCCATTCCAGGCAACATCCTGGTAAATCTCCTCTGCACCCTCTCCAAACTTCCACATCATCCCTAAAATGAGGTGACCAGAACTGCACACAGTACTCCAAATGTGGCCTTACCAAGGTCCTATACAGCTGCAACATCACCTCACGACTCTTGAATTCAATCCCTCTGCTAATGAACACTAATACACCATAGGCCTTCTTACAAGCTCTATCCACCTGAGTGGCAAATTTCAAAGATCTATGAACATAGACCCCAAGATCCCTCTGCTCCTCACCTTACTAAGAACCCTACCATTAACCCTGTATTTCGCATTCTTATTTGTTCTTCCAAAATGGACAACCTCACACTTGACAGGGTTGAACTCCATCTGCCACTCCTCAGCCCAGCTCTGCATCATATCCAAGTCCCTTTGCAGCCGACAACGGCCCTCCTCACTATCCACAACTCCACCAATCTTCGGATCGTCTGCAAATTTACTGACCTACCCTTTGACTCCCTCTTCCAAGTCATTAATAAAACCAACAAACAGCAGAGGACCCAGAACTGATCCCTGCGGAACTCCACTTGTAACTGGGCTCCAGGCTGAATATTTACCATCTACCACCACTCTCTGACTTTGACCGGTTAGCAAATTCTCTATCCAACTGGCCAAACTTCCCACTATCCCATGCCTCCTGACTTTCTGCATAAGCCTACCATGGGGAACCTTATCAAATGCCTTACTAAAATCTATGTACACTACATCCACTGCTCTACCCTCATCCACATGCTTGGTCACCTCCTCAAAGAATTCAATAAGACTCCTAAGGGAAGACCTACCCCTCAAATCCGTGCTGGCTGTCCCTAATCAAGCAGTGTCTTTCCAGATACTCATAAATCCTATCCCTCAGTATCCTTTCCATTACTTTGCCTACCACCGAAGTAAGACTAACTGGCCTGTAATTCCCGGGGTTATCCCTATTCCTTTTTTTGAACAGGGGCACAACATTCGCCACTCTCCAGTCCCCTGGCACCACCCCCATTGACAGTGAAGACGAAAAGATCATTGCCAACGGTTCTGCAATTTCCTCTCTTGCTTCCCACATAATCCTAGGATATATCCCGTCAGGCCCGGGGGACTTGTCTATCCTCAAGTTTTTCAAAATGCCCATCACATCTTCCTTCCTAACAAGTATCTCCTCTAGCTTACTAGTCCGTTTCATACTCTCCTCTTCAACAATACGGTCCCTCTCATTTGTAAATGCTGAAGAAAAGTATTCATTCAAGACCACTCCTATCCTCTTCCGACTCAATACACAGCCTCCCACTACTGTCCTTGATCGGACCTACCCTCGTTCTCGTCATTCTCATGTTTCTTACATACGCATAAAAGGCCTTGGGTTTATCCTTGATCCTACCTGCCAAAGATTTTTCATGCCCTCTCTTAGCTCTCCTAATCCCATTTCTTCAGTTCCCTCCTGGCTATCCTGTATCCCTCCAATGCTCTGTCTGAACCTTTATTCCTCAACCTTATGTAAGCCTCCTTCTTCCTCCTTACAAGACATTCAACCTCCCTCGTCAACCAAGATTCTCTCACACAACCATCCCTTTCCTGCCTGACAGGTACATACATATCAAAGACACGTCGTATCTGTTCCTTGAAAAAGTTCCACATTTCAACGACATCCTTCCCTGACAGCCTATGCTCCCAATTTATGCTCCTCAGATCCTGTCTTGCGCATCGTATTTACCCTTCCCCAATTGTAAAACCTGCCCTGTTGCACGCACCTATCTCTCTCCATAACCAAGGTGAAAGTCACAGAATTGTGGTCACCATCACCAAAATGCTCACCCACTAACAAGCCCATCACTTGTCCCTGTTTGTACCTTTAAGAGAGTTAGCAGCTAGCAGAACTACCAGACACAGCATCAAGTGTTCTTAATAAGGTTTCAATGTTACACTTGGTTGAACAAGTTGAGTTAGCTCATTGCCTCGAGACAAAAAAAAATTCAAATTGGCCAATTAGTTTAAATTATACCTGAAAATACCATCCTCTAATCAAGTTTGAATATAGTATATTTAGAATCTTAAAAGCCAATGACACAATCTGATGCTTTGAGGGTATAAGACCAGGGAAAATTGAGCAGTTGAGAGAAGAATTGCCAAGCTACCAGCATGTAAAGACTGCCTGAAAAATAGCTCAATTAAAGGTCCCTTTATCAATTAGTAACTGTGAAGCAGAATCCCCAAGAAGAAAAGTAGACAGGAACACAGATGAGCTGAAAGTTACCTGGTTTTGAGATAAAGAGTATTGTTTTGTAAATTTTAATGGGAGAGGATTAATCAGATTAGTACTATAGAAAAGAAAGTAAAAGATAGGTTAGAGGAAAGACTTGTAAATAGTTGTTAGTTAATTATTCTCTGTACTGCTTTAAGAAATGAAGTTGTTAATTTTTACTTTAAATACTTCTTGACCTCGCGAATTTTCACAGATTACTGCACAGGATAAATCTTCTGTGTTGCTGGTTTTAAATTAAGCAGTAGAGTTTACCCCATATCGTAACAGTGTGGGGGCTCAGGTCCATAATTTGAACTGGTTTAGACAGATTTGAATAGATTTGGGGTATGAAAATCCCAGTAAATTTAAACACTTGCAGGTTAGTGTCCCAGATCTTTAAATAAAATGTAAGTGAGACAATTTCTTTAATTTCGGTGACTTGCTGTTGATTAAATTAAAAGAGAGAGAAATGGCTCTTAAAATTCCTAAAGAGGTTCTGGGATTTGAAGGTGATTCTCAAATTTGCAAGTTTAGAAGGAAAGAAAAAGGCCATATTTTTAGAATTAACAAATAAGTTAGATTTGGGTTTAACCAAGGACAAAAGTAAAGTTGAATCGTATGGGAATTAGTCAAACACTAAGGTGTGTTCAGAGAAACAGCCAAGTACAGTAGAGATAGAAAAAGTTAAATAACAATTGAGGAAAATGGAGTTAGAAGATAAACAAAGGGAGAGAGAAAGAGAAGAAAGAGAAAGAGAGGGAGAGACAAAGAGGAAGGGAGAGGAAAAAAGAGAGAGTGGGAAGGTTCTTAGCTGAGCAAAAAGAGAGAAAAGAAAAGGAGAGACAAAAAGAGAAAGAATTTGAACTTGAGAAGTTGCAACTTAGTCAGCAAAGTTAAGTTAATAGGATGGAGATTAAAATAGAAGGTAGTGATATATATAAATATGTCAAACTCTGCCACACTTTGATGAGAAAGATGTTGAAGCCTTCTTTATTTCATCTGAAAAATTGGCCAGGCAAATAGTGGTCTGAGGATTTATGGGTAATGTTAGTTAAGACTAAACTGGTGGACAGAGCTAGTGAGATATTTGACGCACTGTCAGATGAGGTGTCAAGACATTATGAAGAGGTTAGACAAGCCATTTTAAGTGCTTATGAATTGGTAGCAGAAGCATATAGACAGTGGTTCAGAAACACAAAGAAGGAACCAGGTCAGATTATGTTGGGTTTGAAAGGATTAAACATAGTCATTTTGATCGATGGGTATATGCTTTGAAAATAGATAAGGCCTTTGAGGCTCTAAGAGAGATTATTCTGCTGGAGGAGTTTAAAGTCACTTCCAGATATTGTCAGTATTCACGTGGAGGAACTGAAAGTTCAGGAAGTGTGAAGAGCAGCAGAATTAGCAGATGAGTACATGTTGGTACATAAAAATAAGCCTCTGGCCAGAATTTCGTCCTGGGAGGGATAGAAGTTGGAAAAAGGGGAGATCCTATACTACTAAACCAAGAATAGAGAACACTGGCAAGAATTTACCACTGGCAAGAATGTTAAAAAAGAAGCCCAAGAAGGTGGACAGGAGGTGAAAGGCCTCAGGTGTTTCCACTGTGGTAAAGTGGGACACGGAAAGTCACAGTGCTGGTCGTTAAAGAAAGGCACTGTGGGGAAAGATGTGGTAAAAGAAACTAAGCCAGTGGCATTATTGAAGGCAGTAAAGGAGACCCCAAGAAGAGCCGAGGAGAGTGCATACCTTGGGCAGGGCTGGGTATAGAATTCACATCAGAAAGTACAGGGGGAGAAGGACAAGAAATTATAATTTTGAGAGATTCAGGATGTAATCAGTAACTGAGTGTGGTTATTTGCAGGATAGATGGACAGAAATGTAGCATTCCCCTATGTAAGCTCAGGTTAGAGTGCCAATTCAAGACTGGGAAGTTACAGTGGGAGTGATTAACAGAGAGCAGCGGGAGCTGGGCGGAATTGAAGGCAGAGCGCAAAGCCGGTCGGGAAGGTAAGTGATTGTAATTAGAGTAGATGTGTTCTAGACCTCAGGTCCTACAAAGTAGAGCCTCCCTCCCTCCCTCCTCCTCTAATCTAAATTAAAAGTCCACAGACTTGCCCCAGAAAGAGGGTCCAAGGAAGTTCCTGTGGATGGAAGAGTGAGGCTTTAGCTCAGGAATCTTTGACAAGGAGGTTGAGTGAAGTGATTACGCCACAGTTGAAGAGGGTGAAGACATGACTGCCAAGCTGGTTCAGTGCGCTACGTGCTTGATGTGGGAGGTCAATGATTCTGGTGTGTCTGGCTCGTATAAGTGTGGAAAATGTGTGCACGTTCAGCTACTGACCGAGCATATTGCAGCACTGATGAAAGAACTCGAGGACCTTAGGCTCATCCGAGAGAACGAGATCTTTCTGGACAAGACCTTCAGCGAGGTTATTACACCAATCGTACCAGAAGAGAGCAGACGATGAGGAAGGCAGAGAGAAGACAGGTGCAAGAGACCCCAGGGGAAGTACCTGTCAGGAACAGGTTGAAGCTTTCGGAAACAGTAGAGACAGATGACACTGCCAGTCCATGAGGCGGCCAGGTCTGTCAATCAAAAGTTGGCGTGGAGACAGAGCGGAAGAGTCAGACATCGCACAGAGCCATGGTAATAGGGGACTTCATAGTGAGAGGAACTGACCGGGGTTTTTGTGGCAGCAGGCGGGACTTAAGGATGGTGTGTGGCCTTCCTGGTGCCAGGGTTAAAGACATCACAGACAGAGTGCAGGAAATCCTCAAGGACGAAGGTATAGAGCCAGAGGTGGTGGTACATGTTGACACAAATGATGTTGGGAAGAGGAGGAGGAACATACTACAGCGGGACTTCGGAGAACTAGGAAAAAGGCTCAAAAGCAGGATGTCCAAGGTGATTATCTCCAGTTTGCTTCCAGTTCCTCGGGCTGGTGAGGCCTGAAACAGGAAGATAATGGACTTGAACGTGTGGCTGGGGAACTGGTGCAGGAAGCAAGGATTTAAATTTTTGGATCACTGGGGTATGTTTTGTGGTAAGCATAAATTTTACAAGAGAGATGGTTTGCACCTTAATAGGTTAGGGACCAGCATTCTAGCAGGCAGGTTTGCTACTGCAACACATCTACGTTTAAACTAAGGAGCGGTGGGAGGGGGGGGGGGGGGGGGAAGACAACCTGGATGTTTAAGAAGGAAATTGAAGGGAAAGTTAGAACAAGGGAAGTCAAGAAAGACAACTGTATCAATGAGGCAGAAAACTCGGAAAGGGATCATGCTGTAAGGCTGAGTGAAAGAGGAGTTGATGGGAAGGGTGAGAGCAGTAACAAATTAAAAATACTATAATATTCAAGGCTACACGTGCTATCATGAGGACAGACTGATGGGCAGAGGGGGTAGGGTGGCCTTGTTGGTAAGGGGGTATATTCAGTCCCTTTCGCGGGGGGACCTAGAATCACGGGATGTAGAGTCAGTATGGATACAGCTGAGAAATGCTAAGGGTAAAAAGACTCTCTTGGGAGTTATCTACAGGCCCCTAAACAGTAGTCTGGATGTTGGATGTAAGTTGAATCAGGAGCTGAAATTGGCCTGTCGCAAAGATGTTACTACAGTTGTTATGGGGGATTTCAACATGCAGGTCGACTGGGGGAATCAGGATGGTATTGGATCTCATGAGAGAGACTTTGTGGAGTGCCTCCGAGATGGATTCTTAGAACAGGGAGAGGCAATTCTGGATCTGGTATTGTGCAACGAACCAGAATTGGTCAGAGACCTCGAAGTGAAGGAGCCATTGGGAAATAGTGATCATAATACAATAAGCTTCAATCTGCAATTTGAGGGAGAGGGTACAATCGGAAGTGACAATATTTCTGTTGAATAAAGGGAACTATGGAGCTATGAGGGAGGAGCTGGCCAAAGTTCAATGGTGCAATACCTTAGCAGGGATGATAGTGGAGGAACAATGGCGGATATTTCTGTGTATAATGCAGAAGTTGCAGGATCAGTTCATTCCAAAAAGGAAGAAAGATCCCAGGAGGAGGCATGGGTGGCCGTGGCTGACGAGGGAAGTTAAGAAACATATAAAGTTAAAAAGAAAAAAAGTATAACATAGGAAAGATAAGTGGGAAAACGGAGAACTGGGAAGCTTTGAAAGAACAACAGAGGATTACAAAGAAGGAAATACGCAGAGAAAAAATGAGGTACCAAGATAAACTGGCCAATAATATAAAGGAGGATAATAAAAGCTTTTTTAGGTATATGAAAGGCAAAAAAATGGTGAAGACTAAAATTGGGCCCTTGAAGACAGAAACAAGGGAATATATTATGGGGAACAAAGAAATGGCAGAAGAATTGAATTGGTATTTCAGATCTGTGTTCACTGGGGAAGACACAAGCAATCTCCCTGAGGTAACAGTGGCCGAAGGACCTGAACTGAAGGGAATTTATATTTGCCAGGAATTGGTGTTGGAGAGACTGTTAGGTCTGAAGGTTGATAAGTCCTCGGGGCCCGATGGTCTACATCCCAGGGTATTGAAGGAGGTGGCTCGAGAAATTGTGGATGCATTGGTGATTATTTTCCAGAGTTCAATAGATTCGGGATCAGTTCCTGTGGATTGGAGGGTGACTAATGTTATACCACTTTTTAAGAAAGATGGGAGAGAGAAAGCAGGAAATTATGGACCAGTTAGTCTGACCTCAGTGGTGGGAAAGATGCTGGAGTCTATTATAAAGGATGACATTATGATACATCAGGATAGTAGTAACAGATAGGACAGAATCAGCATAGATTTACGAAGGGGAAATCATGCTCGACTAATCTTGAATTTTTTGAGTATGTAACTCTGAAGATGGACGAGGGAGATCCAGTAGATGTGGTGTACCTGGACTTTCAGAAAGCTTTTGATAAAGTCCCACACAGGAGGTTAGTGAGCAAAATTAGGGTGCATGATTCAGTTAGACCAAGGGTCAAATTTTACTGCTAGGCTGTTTAAGGAGGTTATGAATAGCTTAGGTACACAACAGTTTAAATCCACTGCATGTCATCCTGCATCCCAGGAGCTTTAGAAAGCTGACATCAGACTTTGTGTTGCTGGAAAAGCGCAGCAGGTCAGGCAGCATCCAAGGAACAGGAAATTCGACGTTTTGGGCATAAGCCCTTCATCAGGAATGCTTATGCCCGAAACCTCGAATTTCCTGTTCCTTGGATGTTGCCTGACCTGCTGCGCTTTTCCAGCAACACATTTTCAGCTCTGATACTCCAGCATCTGCAGACCTCACTTTCTCCTCGAAGACATCAGACTTTGAAGACCATGTTGACAGCATACTGTCAGGATTACCGAATGATTGGGATAAAAGGTATCCCATTCGTATTGTTTGCCATTTGAAATGCCCTAAATGAATCTACTCAGGTCACTCCCTTCGAGTTAATATTCGGTCATGAAGTGATAAATTAAAGTTTGAAATTAAAGAAAAATTGACAGGACCAAAGTTGGAGATTATGTATCAGAGGTGAGGGAGAGACTAAATAGATTAGATGGTTTAGCTAAACAGCACGTAAAAAGGGCACAGTATAGAATAAAGAAGGTGGCAGATAAAAGCTCTGAGACTCTGATGTTTTCCCAAGGGGATGACTTGTTATTACTGTTACCAGTGATCGGAGATCCCTTCAAAGCCAAGTGTAGTGGTTCCTATCAAATTGAGAAAAAGTTGAGTCAAGTGAACTATCTAGAAATGATGCCAAATAGAAAAAAAAGGTATTAAGTATGTCATGTGAACATGTTGACACTGTTATACTAGAGAGAAAGAACTGGAGAAACAGGTGTTAGTTACTGGCCCACAGGGTGAGGAATCAAATCCAGATAATGTGGATTTTGATGTGCCTCAAAATAGATTTATTGTTACTGCAGTATAAGGGCATTTAATGGGAGGACTAATGCTATTGTACACGAAGTAGACATAGGAATTACTGCTCCGATAAAACAACATCCTATTGGCTTAATCCTCTCAAAGCAGTCAGGTCCAGAAGGAGGTAGAAGCCATGCTTAACGAGCACATCATCGAATCAAGTCAGAGCGAGTGGAGTTTGTCGACTGTCTTAGTTCCCAAACTAGACAGGACTCAACAATTCAATTCCCTACAATGTGGAAACAGGCCCTTCAATCCAACAAGTCCACACTGACCCTCTGAAGAGTAACCTACCCATACTCATTTCCCTCTGACTAATGCACCTAACACTAGGGGCAATTTAACATAGCCAATTCACCTGACCCGCACATCTTTGTGACTATGGGAGGAAACCGGAGCACCTGGAGGAAACCCATGCAGACATGGGCAGAATGTGCAAACTCCACACAGACAGTCACCGGAGGCTGGAATCGAACCTGGGACCCTGGTGCTGAGAGGCAGCAGTGCTAACCACTGAACCACCCACAAGGCTACATAGATTATCGGAAGGTCAATGTTTTACAAAATTGGACTCAAATCCAATTCCTACATTGGAGGATCCTATTGAGAAAGTTGCACAAATCAGTTACATCACCAAATTGGACTTAAAGCGTAGTTATTGGCAGGTATCTTGATCAGAGATGGCGAAAGACATTTCTGCATTTGTAACCCCAAGTGGGCTATATCCGTTTAAAGTGATGCCCTTTGGAATGAAGAACACACCCGCCTCATTTCAAAGACTCATGAACAGAGGTGTGGCTGGGTTAACAAACTGTGCAGTCTACTTGGATGATGTAGTGATCTTTAGTAAGTCCTGGGAAGACGACATGGTACAGTTGGCAGAGCTCTTTGAATGACTAAGAGAAGTAAAACTGGTGATAAACTTAAATAAAACTGAATTTGCGAAAGCAGAGGTGACATTCTTGGGGCATAACATCGGTCATGGAGGGTTGACCGCATGGAATGCAAAGATGAAGGTCACCAAGGAATTTCCACAACCAACCTCAAAGAAAGAGGTGCTTCGATTCTTCGGACTCAGCGGATTCTATCGGAAGTTTGTTCCAAACTTCAGCAGTGTAGTGGCACCTTCACCGATTTGCTGAAGAAGAACACAAAGTTTTGGTGGACAGTACCATGCCAGGAGGCATTTGACCATTTGAAAGCCATATTAACCATCAAACCAGGTTTAGCTACACAAAAATTTTCAAAACCTTCTAAATTCGCCATTGATGTTAGGGACACTGTACTCCTACAAGAAGATGACGGTGGGTTTGAACTGCCGGCTGGTTACTTTTTGAAGAATATCAACATTCACCAGAGGAAATACTTCACAATTGAATATGAACTGTTGAGTTTGGTATTGGCCATAGAGCATTTTAATGTGTATATCTCAAACAAGGTGTTGGAGACAAATGTGTACGTGGATCACAATCCGCTTACATTCTTAGACTACTTTAAAGATAAGATTATGAGACTATTTTGCTGGAGTCTTATGTTACAGACTTCTACTTTTAAAAGCATACATGTTGTGGGTCGTAAGAATGTAATCTTTTCTGTGTTGCTGGTTTTAAATTTAGCAGGAGAGTTTACTCTGTGCCATAACAGTTTGGGGCTCAGGTGGGTGATTTGAACTGTTTTAGACAGATTTGAATAGATTTGGGGGCACAAAAACTCCCAGCAGATTTAAACACTTGCAGGTTAGTGTCCCAGATCTTTAAATAAAATGTAAGTGAGACAATTTCTTTAATTTCGGTGACTTGTGGTTGATTAAATTAAAAGTGAGAGAAATGGCTCTTAAAATTCCTGAAGAGGTTCTGAGATTTGAATAGGATTCTTAAATTTGCCAAGAAAGTTTAGAAGGAAAGAAAAAGGCCATACTTCCAGAATTAGCAAATAAGTTAGATTTGGGTTTAATCAAGGACAAAAGTAAAGCTGAAATCGTAAGGGAATTACTCAAACACTTAGGGGTGTCGGAGAAACAGCCAAGTGCAGTAGAGGTAGAAAAACTTAAAATAACAATTGAGGAAAATTGAGTTGGAAGATAAACAAAGGGAGAGAGAAAGAGAGAGAAAAGAGGGAGAGAGAGAGAAAGAGGGGAGAGAGAGAGAGAGAAAGGGGGAGAGAGAGAGAAAGGGGGGGAGAGAGAGAGAGAAAGGGGGGGAGAGAGAGAAGGGGGGGAGAGAGAGAGAGAGAGAGAGAGAAGGGGGGGAGAGAGAGAGGGAGAGGAAAAAGAGTGAAGGTTCTTCACTGAGCAAAGAGAGAGGGAAGAAAGGGAGAGACAAAGAGAGAGAGATTTTGAACTTGAGAAGTTGCTATTTTAAGAGCTTATGAGTTAGTATCAGAAACATACACCAACGGATTGCACCCCTTTCTATTGTCTCTCACAGTCTTTGAGGTGACCACTTTCTCAGCAGTTACCTCACTCTCTTCCCCATAGCCTTTCACTCCATGGGGCTCCTCGAGACAGACACCGACTCTCCCCAGAAGCCAAGTACCAATATGTAGGGGGTATCGTGTCACAAGTTCACCTGGGATCAACAGAGGGTCAGAACGGACAGACTGTAAACATCAAAGAATCAGAATACCGCTTGGGTTGGGGGGGGGGGAGGGGTGTCTTCAGGACGAAGAACAACTATTTATTTTGTAGATAATCCTTACGCCTTTTCCTTACTGACTCGCTTGACACGGAATCCGCCTGCCCCACATCTCCAGTCTGTTATGCACTGATGAATTATATAAGTGCCCGGTTTCAATTTCGTAATCTGTCACTTCTTGCTCATTTGCGAGAGTGAGAGCGATCATCGCGAAACCCCCTGCCGTAGGAAACAGAGTTTGCGGGAGATGGCGGAAATTTTCAGCAAAATTAGAAATCAGACTGGTATTTCAAACTAGAATTTGCGGCAATTTTTTTTTGCGCTTTGGGTTTAGCTTTATTTCTTTGCGAGATTCCAGAACGTCTATTTTGACACGGGGGTAAAATGTTAGCTCCATTTTTCCTTGTATCGTCTAATTATTGACCCCCACGGGCTCACAAACACAGCCCAGACAATTACACCTGAACTAACCTTAAGATTCAGGGTCTCATTCAACAGTGCGAATTACTCACCAAACTCCAAATTCTTCAACAGAATAGATTCAATGCTGTCACTGCTAGGATTTTGCTGGATATTATAACGGATCTCAGAGAGATGCTGCCAACCAGGTATCCGCACTGACTCATTTCTGAGCTGTCTCTGGCTGAGCTCTATATATTCGCCACCAAGGAGGGGAGGGGAGGGGTTAGTCTGGGGAAATTACGTGGGGAATCCAGAGCTGGGTCTGGGGTTCCAAATATACAGAGGGCAAAAAAATATTCCGAAAGCAACAGCAGAACATAAATCATTCGAGAGGAATGAATTACATTTAAAATAAAAAACGAATCAAAAAGCGCTGGAGACATTTGGCAGACCTGCCATATCCAAAAGAGAAACCCGGGCGGGAATCTTGCCGGGGTCTGATACATGGGCTCTAATGCCGGATCTGGGAGAGGGGAGTGAACGGGCGGGTGCTCTGAGCATCATGATGAAATTCCCATCGGGGGCAGTCAGATGCCGTGTTCATGAGGGTAATTGTTAACAACCTCATTAATAATGTGTTTTTCCTCATTAAATGCAGATTCCTATTCCACTTTTATATTTGAAAGTGCTTCCAAACGTCTCCTGAATGGTATGTCCCTAATTTTAGGTTATACCTCTCGTTCGAGAATTTCCAGTCAGTGGAAAGAGTTTGTCTTTATTTATCCTGTCTTTTTTTTCTGTGAATATCGTGAAGGCTTCAATCGTATCACTCCTCAACCTTCGAAATTCTAGGGAAAACAGGCCTAATTTGGGTAATCTCTCCCTATAACCAGACCCCTGAAGTCCAGGCATTATCCTTGTTAACCCATGTTTTCCAAGCCCAGCATATTCTTCCTGAAGCATGGTGTCAACACTCTGACCCCTATCAATGCATTATTTTGTCATGGGTGTGGTGCCAATCAAAGCTGGGAAGGAAACACTGAAGCATGTGGTGACATGGATGGTGATGAGGGAAAGTTGAGATATAAGGGGGATGAGTGGGACAGAATGGGAGGGCACGGAAGGCTACATGAGGAGATTATTAGATGTGATGTGGTCACAATAAGAGAAGTACAGGACCATGGTAATGTCAGGGCTCATGAGGCAAAGCAGAAAGTTACAGGTAGAACTCTATGTGGTGGGTATTTACATAGTGGTGGGGTGGGGAAGGGGAATCAGTGGAAATGGGCTGTCTGAACAGAGCAAGGTAAAAGGGGACACGGAGTCTCTGGGGTGGGGTGGGGTAGGAGTATACCCTGCAACCCGGGTCAAACCTGGTGCTGAGAGTGTCCGCCACAGGCTGTGGTTCCTGCTTTCACTTGCCATTTGTCAGAGTGATCTGATTGACAGCCAGTTCCAATAGATGAGAGCTAGGACCAGTAGATCACCTTGGAATGTAAAATAATCATTGGTTGTCATGCCAGTAAATTGTTTCCATTGAGGGGCAAATTGGAGTCTTGATTTGTTTTATTTGTATTTTCTTCAGATGACTGTAAATAAAAGGATCACCTTTGGAATTGCCTGAATGTTTGCCTGTCTGTGATGAATCCCCACTGGACAATAATAAGGTGATGGTTTGTAGTGGCACTGTGGACAGCGTAGTGGCGACTGCGAGAGGGTGGTCGATAGGATACACATAATGATAGGTGGGCTGTGTGACCTGGTGGCTAGATATGGATTAGGGCAAGAAAGTGGATCTCCAAGTGCCAGGAAGTGCCAGCCATGCTAGCAATTTGCTGTGAGCAGCATGTGTTTTGGGCTGCTATGCTGTTACATACTCAGTGAAGGGTGACTCTGGAATGCTGATGCTTGGTTGGGTTTAAAGATGGTATCAGTCTCTCCAGGTTATTTGGTGAGCAGTGTTTCCTTGAACTTTTTTTTATCAGCAGTACAGACCTCCAAGGCTCATGCATGGCAGTGACTCCTGGAACTGAAGTCAACACTGATTGTCATGCATGGAACATTGGATTATCTGTGTGCATGTATGCAGCTTAGAGAGAAATTTGCTGATGAGTGGTGAGTTTTTCCAGCTACAGTAAATGGTAGAATCTGGCTAGCATTGGACTGGAGGACAGGTGGGTGTGGGCAGGGAGGTAATGGGGTGAGTGTGGGACAGTACAGCAAAACGTCTTGCTAAGGCACATGGAATGAAACTTGACAAAATTGACATTTAACCAACATATAAACCAAAGTTAACATTTCTAGTCTGGTATGATTATTTTTGCTGAGTTTCTCCAGCAATTTATGCTTTTCATTTCAGATCTCCAGTAGCCACAGTAATTTGCTTTTAATGAATTATATTTAGCATTTATCTCCTCTAGATTGAAAATTTACTGTCTCGTTTTACGAAGAAGGCAATAGAAACATAGAGTGCAAAATACTATAAAATGGGAGCTTCAAGAGGGCCTTTGACTGTAAAGCTGCATTTTAAATGGTTTCCAAAGGATATTGTTGTCAAAACAAAAAAGAAATCATTGATAGGGGTCAGAGTGTTGACAAGGTCAACAGAGAATAACAGTGCAATAGTCTTTTTAAAAAAGTTCTGGCATTGATCAAAAAGCTGACTCCTGAAAGCCGTCCACATGTGACAGACAAGATTTGCGTGGTCTTTGTACCTTAAGAGGAGAAAATAAAATGAAATACAGCAAATGATGTTTTAACTGGCACCTTATGAACTGGCACTCTTGAAAACTGGCAAAAAATTATATCCCTCAAATACCACAAAGTTTTGCTGTGTTCTGTCAAATTGTTATTTTTTAAAATTTATTTACCGCAATGTAATTATATTTGTAGTTCAATCAAATGGGCACATGAAATATCAATAATTGATTAAATTTCAAGTCAATGTCTCCTGGAATACCACAATCTGTCGCAATGCTCAAATAATCATAGAGTCGTAGAGTCCTATAGCACAGAGACCAAACTGGTCCATGCTGACCAAAAATGTCCATCCATGCTAATCCCACTTCCCTGCATTTGGACCATATTCTTCTAATCCATTTCTATCCATGTATTTGTTCAAATGCCTTTTAAATATTACTAATATACCTGCCTCAGAGAACTGTGAACCTGAACTCCAAGATCCCTCTGTTCCACTACACTCCTTAAGGGTCTACCATTCACCATGAAACTCCTACCTTGGTTTGAATTTCCAAAATACAAAACCTCACAATTATTTATATTAAATTCCATTTGCCATTTTTCTGGCCCACTTCCCCAGCTGATAAAGGTCCTGCTGCAATTTCTGATAACATAGAACAGTACAGCACAGTACAGGCCCTTTCACCCTCGATGTTGTGCCGGACTTTTATCCTACTCTAAGGTTAGACCAACCTACATACCCTTCATATAGGGTATCTTCTATATGCCTATCCAAGAGTCCCTAACGTACCTGACACTGCTCCCACTGCTGGCAGTACATTTCACGCACCTACCACTCTTTGAGTAAATAATCTACCTCGAACATCTGCCCTAAACCAATAACATTCCTCACTGTCCATAATACCGTCTATTTCAATGTCATCAGCAAAATTACTAACCATGCCTTATACATTCTCAAATAAATCATTGATATAGATAACAAACAGTAATGGGTCCAGCATCGACCCTTGAGGCACTCCGACAAGCATCCTTCCATTTTTTATCATCTGCTTTCTACCATCAAGCCAATTTTGCATCCAGTTTGCCAACTTGCCCTGGATTCCATGTGATCTAACCTTCCAGAACAGTCTGCCATCTGGAACCTTATCAAACACCTTACCAAAATCCATAAAGGCTACATCTACAGCCCTGCCCTTATCAACTTTCCTGGTCACTTCAACAAAGAACTCTAACAAATTTGTGAAGCATTATCTTCCACTCACAAAGCCATGCCAACTACTTCTAATCAAACCTTGTCTTTCCAAACAAATGTATATTTTGTCCCTCAGAATCCTCTCAAGTAACCCACCACAGATGTTAAGCTTACTGGTCAATAGTTCCCAAGCTTTTCTTTGTAGCCCTTCTTGAATAATGGCAAAACATTCGCTACCCTCCAGTCTTCTGGGACGTCACCTGTGGCTCACCCAGGACCTCACCTGTGTTAGTTGAGGGTGGGAGTGAGAAGGCTGTCTGCAGTAAGTTTTACTTAAGGCAAAGTTGCATTATTATTTGTGATTATGCTGTAAATAAAGTATAGCAGTTTTGTCTATACCCATTGCATTACATTTCTGTTACTGAGTGTATGTTTTTACATTGATTTTGCGGACTTCTTGATTGTCTGGAATATTTGATCAATCCTGGTCCCATAGATGCTGGATTATAAAAAGTTTACTGTAGTATTTCACATCGGAAAGAAAAAAATAGTGAGCACATGAAGTCAGAAATAGAAGATGATTGGTGCTTGTGTTAGTAATCAAATTAGCGCTGACGCCTGTTATCTTGAAAATTATTCTCCATTTATTCTAATTGCTTTGGTATTATTTAACTGGACACTTGCCTTCAGGTGGCCGACGTGGGAGCATGGAGGATGATGGTAAATTGACTGCGTTCATTGTCGTTAAAAGGTAAAGTGGCCATAGCCCTACCACACCATAGGTGCTGTTTCATTAGAGAGAAGGAGAGCCCTGGTTTAACCTGAGGGTCATCACACCACAATTAGATTACTTACAGTGTGGAAACAGACCCTTCGGCCCAACAAGTCCACACTGACCCGCCAAAGCGCAACCCACCCATACCCCTACATTTACCCCTTATCTAACACTAGATAGAATTTAGCATGGCCAATTTACCTGGCCCGCACATCTTTGGACTGTGGGAGGAAACTGGAGGAAACCCACGCAGACACAGGGAGAACGTGCAAACTCCACACAGTCAGTCGCCTGAGGCGGGAATTGAACCCGGGTCTCTGGCGCTGTGAGGCAGCAGTGCTAACCACTGTGCCACCGTGCCGCCCACAAAGAAGAAGTTGAGAAGGAGAGTTCCTCACAGAGGAAATGGAATCCATCCTATCATAGAATTCCTGCAGTGCAGAAGCAGGCCATTTGGCCCATCTAGTCCACAGTGACCCTCTGGAGAACATCCCTTCCCAGACCCACATCCCCTACCCTATCTCTAAAATTCTGCAATCCCAAAGGCCATTCCACTTAACCTGCACATCTTTGGACTGTGGGAGGAAACCAGAGGCATCCAGAGGGGAAAATGTGCAAACTCCACACAGATAGTCACCAGAGGGAGGAATCAAAGCCAGGTCCCTGGTGCTCTGAGGCAGTAGTGCTAACCATTGAGTCACTGTGCCACCCCTATTGGTGTGCTCTCTACATAGCAAACTAGCCACCCAGCTAAATGAGCTAACCAATCCTTCCAAGGCGAAAATATCAGTGTACAGACAACAGTAGACAACTGTGGGAACTTGGCTGTAGATGTACTGCCCCATTTCATGCCCATCAACCCCACTCCCACCCACTGCCTGAGTTGATGAAAATAACACTCAGGAACCCCATCAAAAGATACTCTGTTTGACAGATATAACTAGCATTTGCACACCAAAATTTGACAGCAGCAGAATAATTGATGAAAAATAATGTCAAAATTGTGAACTGCTATTAACCAAGTAAACCACTAAGCTAAGTTTTGAATATTATCCTAAACATGCATGCTCAGAATATTCTATCCTTTTCTTTCAACCATGTATGCCTCAATCTTTAATTTGTTCAGTGTTAAAACTGCTTTCAGTTTCCTGTTTGCAGGGAAGGGTGTTGTCTGTGAAGATCTTTAGTGTGCTTGGCTGCTTGGACAGCCTGACATCAGTTCAGTTCCACATGGACATTCCCCAGTTGCACTGCACAGCAATGGAGGTGGATTAGAAAGATTTTCTGATCTCACACCAGGATTTCGAGGTCAGTGGAAAGGCCCATGCCGTTATCACTGACTACACAGTTAGTTGGCTTCTGACACAGTGATGCCAAGAGCATGGGTTCAGTTCAAGCTGTGGTCACCATGGAGGGCTCTCCTTCTCAACATCTCCCTTTACGGTGGCTCAGTGGTTAGCACTGCTGCCACACAATGCCAGGTACCCAGGTTCGATTCCAGCTTCGGGCGCCTGTCTTTGTGGCGTTTGCACATTTTCCCTGTGTCTGTGTGGGTTTCCTCCTACAATCCAAATATGTGCAAGTTAGGTGAATTGCCCATGCTAAATTGCGCATAGTGTTCAGGGATGTGAAGGTCAGGTGAAAAGTCAGGGGTAAATGTAGGATAATAGGGGATCTAAATGGGTGTGGGTGGATTATTTTTTGAGGGTTGGTGTGGATTTGTTGGGCCGAAGGGCCTATTTCCACACTGTAGTGATTCTATAACCTCGGGAATGCTGACCCAAAGGTTAATCCCCATCAGTTGTCTCTCTCTCTCTCTCTAGTCAGACAGCAGTCCTATGTTCTACTGAGACCATGGTGACTTCACTTATTTTGGACCAAAATATGGTCTGTATTCATCATCCTTTGAGAAAGCATTTTCCAGATCATATTAAGTTTTTTCTTAATGTTTATTCACTCACAGGATGAAGGTCTCATCCACTAGGCCTAATTACTGAACTCTAATTACCTTTTGGAAGATCATGATGAGCTGCTTTCTTGAACCATTACAATCCATGTAGTGTAGATACATCCATAGTGCTATTTAAGAGGGGAATGCCAGAAGTTTGGCACCACAATGGTGCAGGAATGATGATAGTGAAATTCCATTGTAACATGGTGGTTGGGGGTCCAAAAAAATGAAACTATTATAACTGAATGACAGATATCTAATGCTTTGCAGGAGTAAATAAAGAAAATTGAGCTGAAGGGGAAATAATGACTAAAAGGGAGTTGAGCTGGTAGTGGAGAGTAAGAATCATAGAATCCCGACAGTGTGGAAGCAATGGCCCTCTGAAGAGTATCCCACTCAGACCTAACCCTCTAATTCTACATTTCCCATGGCCAATCCATATTGCCTGCACATTCCACCACACAACAGGCTATTTAGATGGCCAATCCAACATTGCCCTCTACCCTTAGGTGTTTTTATGAAATCTCTAACAATGACAAGGACAAAGTCAGCAGATCAAATGGAATACTACATCTGCAAGTTCCCCTCTAAGATGCAAACCATTCTGACATGAAACTACAGTGAAATTTTGATATAAACAATGATCTGTGTCAATTCACTTAAGGTAAAGAATTCTCATGCTCCCAAGTCTCTCCCCAGCCTAATATGACATTGTCCTCCACCTTTAGCTACCAGTGGAAAGTTTCTCTTGTGATTCTGACACCAGATTTTTCCAGGGCTCCTGATATCATACTCAGTCAAATGCTGCTTTGATGTCAAGGGCAGTTACTCACATCATTGCATCGTCCTCCTCCCTGGCAAATAACCTGGTCTGACCAGATTATTTGCAATCTTGGTGTCACATTTGATCCTGAGATTAACTTTCAATTTGATATCTGTATCATCACTAAGATTGCAGATTTCTACCTCTTTACATTGTTTGACTCCATTCCTGCCTCAACCCTTCTGCTGCTGAAACTGCAATACGTGTATATGTTACATTCTGATCTGACTATTCCAGCGCATTCCTGTCCAGCCTCCCACATCTGGTTTCTACCAGCTTGAGGCCATTCTAATTTCAAGCTTCCCAATGTTACATGGCATCTGAACTCATCTAATTCCTGAATATCTTGAGCACTGAAGATTTTAATAACTATCATCGGTGCTTAAACGCTGGAGTTTCTCGCTACATGTTTAGATCTATTTTATTTTCCACCTCTGAGTCGCTCCTTAAAACTTATATCTAATCACTTTGATCATCTGCTCTAATACGATTTCATATTGCTTGTTGTCACATTTTTGTTTTATAATGCCTCCGTGAAGCACCTGGGATCATTTCATTACATTGAAGAGACTGTATAAATACAAGATGTTGTATTTGGCACATCAAAATCTGCTACCAGGTTTTTGCAAGACTTTGCCCCCTTCATTGCCTCCACTGGTGGTATAGTACCTGTATTACCACAACGCAGCATTCCATTAGCTGTCAGGATGACCATGGATGCAGGGCTACCCTTGGTGTTCAGCCTCTCTTTTGAGTTGTAAGCAGGCTTCTCTTTCATGCAGAGTTCTACAAGTGTGAAGTGGAGAGGCTGGAATGGCAATGTTAGTGAAATGCAATTGTAAGGAATGGGTGCAAAGCTGCAGAGTTGATTGTTGAGATGGAGATTTGTTTAGCTAAGTAAAAGTTGTGTTGGTCAAAGGGGTGTTTTGTAGGATAATGATGGCAAATTCGAAGAATGTTAGTTGGCATTTGATATTGGAATGTCATTCCCAATGCTGTCACGAAACCTTTCATACTCTGTCCAGGTACGAGGCAAGACATTTCTGTTGCTCCCAGCCTCCGCAACTTCCAGCCTTTGTTATAGATTATTTTCATCTTCTCAAAATTGAATTTGCCTTCTTGTTCAACTGATCTGCAAGGAATTCTTCTCCTTCCATATTGCACTTATTCTGATCTATTCTGGGGTACCTTTAAATGGGAAGCATGTCATTGACAAATGTGTGCTATCATCTTCGTTATTGATGGGAAACTCAGAAATGGCATTGCTAATGCTGTCAGCCTCAGAGATCCGTGGCATCTGTTCCAGGTGGCTGACAAACTTGGATTAAAAAAAAAGTATTACAGCCAGTGTGATTAATTAACTTTCAGTTGTTGGTTTTCTCATCATTTCACTTTTAGGATGCCCTCCTGTGAGGTCAGGCTATTGGTAAGCTACAAGTTTTGAAAAATACATTAGATGATACATTTTTGTCACTTTCACATACATGCCCATCACCTCTGTTGGGAAGCCCAGAAATGTCAGAGGAAGACTAGGGATCCAGCAGCATGGCTCACAGAAAATTTAGCATCAGATCTTCTCAAGTAATACTTTAGACACAATAAAAACTTTATAATGTTTTCATGCTGAGGCGCATTGAGCCATAAAATGGTGAGAGGCTGAGGAAGTTCAAGATTAGCTTAGCTTTAAGATGAAAATAATACAATCAGTTAGCATATTTATAGTTGATCAGTAGAACTATTGACACATGCCAAACGGAAAAAAAGGAATGGAAAGATTGTGTGCAGTAAAGCAACCAACTAATAGAGGAAAACATTCTGACATTCTTTAAAAAATGCACAAGAACAACAAGCAATTATCTTCTTTCAGTCATTGCAGTAAGAGTGCATATTTACAATGGTGTTCTGTCTGCTGATTATAAAGCAATTCACAAGCAAAATATTAAGTGAAAAGCAAGAGTTATAAAGAGTAAGCTTTTAGAGGGATGCTGGCAAATTGGAGTAGATTCATTTAGGATATCTAGTCAGCCTGAATAAGTTGGACTGAAGTGTCTATTTTTGTGCTGTACAACTTTATGATATAGGAGAAACCAGAAGTGCTATTCAATTTTGTAACCCCTCAAGTGATGCAAACAGAATTGTTCTTTAATAATAACATTTGGGGTCAAAACTCAGATGGCACCAACAGAATTTAGTCATTTGCTAGTCATTTCTCTTCTGCTTCTAACTACCATTCTTACATCGTTTCCTCAAAATTACTTGAAAAAAAAGGAATAGTTGTGAAATTTTGTTGATAGTCAAAGGATTTTGAAAGTTCTAAAAACAAAAGGGAGATTTTACTTATATGCAAGAGAAGAAAAAATGTTACCATTAACTTTCACATGTTCCAACTCTGTTTATAATTTAAACATTAACAATCTGCTATTGATTGCACAAGGCAGCTTGTGATCTTAAAAATGACAGGACAAAGCTTACGAGAAATTTGACAAAACATTTAATTAAAAAGGAACAATCCTTGTTTCAGAAGAAAGACTAAACGAGGAAGGGGAAGGAGAGAAATGAGAGGGGTTTTTTTGTAGAGCTCTGAATAGTCAATAAAACGTATCATGCTTCAAAGGAATATACAGCAAATTTTTCATAATGTAGATAAGTTATCTTAATGTATTTACAAGTCCATTAAGAGAAGCGCACAGAAAATTGTTTTTTTATTAAACCCCGCCTTGTACTGAAAGAGTGAAGATTCTGACAGTGGTATTATTTAATTTTAATTTAATGGAAAATGTTACGTGCTATGCATCAATTCTACATATACACATATCCAAAATGATGGTAGGACAGATATAGAATTTGGAGAAAAAAAACACAATGTTACAACAGTATATCTTGAATCGCCTGTCTAGTATTTTCCAGGTTTAGCTTCTTTGTTTTAGAAGAATTTGTAGCTCACACCAAGAGCTGGATGAAACACCACTGGTCAAATGATTCATTACTCCACTGGATAATTTTATGATTCTAAGGCAAATGTAACCAGCAACTTTCAAATCAAGCAAAATGATCCACTAATGTGGGTAAGTATAGCAGCTTAAATTCTTAATTAAGGCTTTACTAGTGAAGTTTATATGTCTACATTCACAACAGTCACTTTGCTTGCTCACTCATTGTGAAATAAATATTTCAACATTTCCATCTGCCTTCTCCATAAAAATACATGTAATGATAATGTATGATCCTCACTGTATATGCAATAAAGTTTTACAAATATTACATTTTTCCATCTCAATCTAACTTGCTTTCTGAAATAGAGATGGAGTTAACTTTAATTATACATTTTATCAAATGTAAGTAATAGATTGGAAGTGAAAATGAGCTGGTCCTGATAATGAAAATAATCTGCTTCACTATTTACTGAATTCAGCCCATCATCTTTCAAATGAAAATCCAGTTCAGATGCTAAGGGATCTTTATTGTAGTATGTTGGATTATGTTATCACGTACATGTTGGAGTCAACAATTAAACATAAAATACTTCAAATATTTTGTATTAATATCTTTGTCTTTGTTTACCCTCTACGATTGAAAGATTGAAAAGTTAAATTGAATACTTAACTCTCACTTACAAGGTACAACAACAATCATGGACATGATTATTAATCATTTTAATATGCACATAAAATGGATTAATCATATTGTGAATTCTTCTGCAAGGTTACCCTTTCCAGACTGTACTAGAGATTGTTGTTTGGAACAATATGTTGGAAAGCCAACCAGATTTAGTATTGTGTAATGAGATGGTATTAATTAATAAGACCATAAGACATAGGAGTGGAAGTAAGGCCATTCGGCCCATCGAGTCCACTCCGCCATTCAATCATGGCTGATGGGCATTTCAACTCCACTTACCAGCGTTCTCCCCGTAGCCCTTAATTCCTTGAGACAACAAGAATCTATCAATCTCGGCCTTGAAGACATTTAGCGTCCCGGCCTCCACCGCACTCCGTGGCAATGAATTCCACAGGCCCACCACCCTCTGGCTGAAGAAATGTCTTCGCATTTCTGTTCTGAATTGACCCTCTCTAATTCTAAGGCTGTGTCCACGGGTCCTAGTCTCTTCGCCTAACGGAAACAATTTCCTAGCGTCCACCCTTTCCAAGCCATGTATTATCTTGTACGTCTCTATTAAGTCTTCCCTTAATCTTCTAAACTCCAATGAACATAATCCCATATAATGATCTCAGAGTAAAGGATTGTCTTGGGAAGAATGATAGTTGCAAACTTGAATTTCAAATTAAGTTTGAACATGAGATACCGGTTTCCACACTAATGTTCTGGTATTAAACAAAGGCAATTATAGCAAACATTTTACTAACCAGCACTTATGGGACCATGAGTGTGCCAGTTGATCAAATATTCTGGATAATCAAAAATGTAAGCATAGCTGCAGTAAAGTCTGACCAAGTGAAGCTTTGAGGCATCAACATACCTCCTTAAAACAATGTTAAAATACAGAATAAGTAATAGAAGCATAATGCTGTACTTTATTTACAGCATAAATACTTTTGTGACAGATTATGTTTGAGGTATATAATTTTTGTCAAGAGTGCTGGTTAAAACAAAGTTTGCTGTACATAGGCATGAGAACAGGTTTAGACTCTACATGAACAGTAGCAGTCATGTAAGGAGATATTCAGGAGAGGAAGGACATGTGTGTGTGTGTGTGTATGCATGTGCATGCATGTGATGGGCGGAAGTGAGATTCCACAATTAAGCAAGGAAGTTAGTTTTTGCCTTTATGGTAACACGAAGACATTTTGTATTGGAAATGTCAATGGCAGGCTGGAGGACAGAGAACCTTTTAAAGATCAATAAAGAGGTAATTTAAATAAGTTATAAAAAGAATGAAGGTGAATTATAAAAGGAAACTAGTGCACAATATAAAAACAAAAGGCAGAAGCTGTGCAATTAAGCTTGTATACAGCCACTCTGAGGTTGTGTGTAGCAATCAGCATCAGCACACCAAATATTGCAATGACTTCTGATTTTACTCCAGGCATCAGAGGCCTACACAACTAAAATGAAAATTAGAGGGAAGACTGTCTGTAAGTATACAAAAAGGAAGACTGTAGCTAAAGTAAATGCTGGTCTCTTAAAAAGATGAGATTGGAGAGTTAAGGGGAACACAGATATGGGACTGATACAGAATCAAAATTTTGCTACCGTTTTCATGGTGGGGATACTAAAATCAACCCAATACTAACAGGTAATGCAGTGACTAAAGAAAAAGAACTTAAAACAATAGCCATACTATGTAAAAAGTGCTGAGCAAATTATTGGGAGCAAAGGCAGACATGTCCCCAAAACCTGATGGCTTATGTCTTAGGCTATAAAAGGAAATTACATCAGAGATAATGGATACATGGTTCCAAATATCTCTGGATTTTAGGAAATTTCCAGTGGATTGGAAACCTGTTAATGCAATGTTCTCATTTCAAAATGGAGGCAGGCAGAAAGTAAGAAACTGTAGACCAGTTAGTTTAACATCCATCATTAAGAAATTGTAATTCATTATAAGGGAAGTATATGGGGCACTTGGAAAGTCAAATCACAACATTGTGTTCAGAGTCATCACAATTTTAAGTATGATAAATAGTGTTTGATTATTATGCTTGAGATCTTTGGACATGTAACAAGCAAACTGGATAATGGACGTCCTATAGACCTCAACCCCTTCTCCTCATGATGTGGAGGAGCCAGTGTTGGACTGGGATGGACAAAGTTAAAAATCACATAACACCAGGTTACAGTCCAACAGGTTGTCCTTTGTCCTTCTCTCCATAACCTTTTGTCCCCTTTCCTAATTAAGTAGTTGTTTATCCCTCTCTTAAACACACTCAATGACTTGGCTTCCACAATCTTCTGTGGCAATGAGTTCCACAGATTCATCATTGTCTGGCTGAAGAAATTATTTCTCTGCTCTAAGGATCATTCCTCCTGTGGCTGTGCCCTTGGGTCTTAGTCTCTCCGACAAATGGAAAGACCTCCACCACCTCCACTCTATTCAGACCTCTCATATTCTGTAAGTTTCAATGAAATCCTCCCTCATCCCTCTAAACTTCATCAGGGACAGATGCAGAGTGTTTGACATCACCTCATATTCCTGTGAACTTCCTCTGGACATTTCCAAGCCTAGCACATCCTTCCTTAGAAACAGACCCAAATCTACACTCAATATTCTAAACATGGTCTGACCAGAGCCTTATACAATCTCAAAAGTCTATCCCTGCTCTTGTATTCTAGCCTGTTTGAAATGAATGCTAACATTGTAATTGATCTGTCCAAATCCTTCTGCATGGGATAAGTCGGTTCCTTAGGCAGGTGCTGAGGAAGGAGATGTGGCTGTGGTAACGGGTCTGTTTGAGAACGTGGCTGAAGAGCTTCTGTGCAGAGGAGATGACCTGGGGGGTGCAGTGAGAGAGGGACTCACTGAAATCCTTGTAGAGGGAGGAAGAGAGCTTCTTCAAGGAAGGCATCCTTGTAAGAGGATTCGCAGTAGGTTAAAATTCGGAGTCCGTGTGGGATAAGTCGGTTCCTTAGGTCTGCAGCCTCCCCATTTCCTCCACACTACCTGTCCTCCACCTATCTTTCTGACATCTGCAAATTTTGCAACAATGCTCTCAGTTTCTTCATCTAGATTGTTTCTGTTTTACATGAATAGTTGCGGTCCCAAAACTGACTCGTGTGCAACTCCACTAGTCACCAGCTGCCATTCTGAAAAAGACCCCTTTCACCCCACTCTCTGCCTTCTGCCAGTCAGCCAATCCTGTTTCCCCTAAGACCATGGGCTCTTATTGAGCAGTCTCCTGTGTGATACCTTGTCAGAGATCTTCTGGAAATCCAAAGAGATCATGTCCACTGGCTCTTCTTTGTTTAATTTGCTCATTACCTCTTCAAAGAACTCTAATGACCTTCCCATTGATGACAATGTTCTGACTCAGACCTATTTTATTATGTCCTTCCAAGTACTTCACAATCTCATCCTTAATAATGGACTCTAATCACTCTAACCAATGATAGAGGTCAACCTATAAATTTTGCGTTTTCTGCTTCCTTCCATTAGCTATTTTCCAGACCTCTGGAGTACCTCTGAGTCCAGTGATTTCTGATTTCCACAATCTCCTCAGCTATCTCCTTCATAACTCTGGGATGTAATCCATGTGTTCAGGGTGATTTATCCACCTTCAGATCTTTCAGCTTTCCTAGCAGCTTCTCCGTAGTGACCGTTACTACATTCAACCCTTCCCCTGGACTCTTGAAACAAACTCGTCAGTTTCAAATATACCAGAGATTTCATTAAACTGAACATAAACAAGTAGGATTACACTGAGAATTTTTGTGTAACCAACCCTTCATCATTGTGATCTTGCAAACATTTTTTTGATTAAAAAGTAGTCACATATTAACCAATTATGAAAGAAAAACACACCATTTTGATGTTGTGATAAAGAATGCATTCAGCACAATAAGTTCTTTTAGGAAAAAAGGAACACATTTAAAAAAAACTGCAGTTTGGTGAAAGTTCAACTCAAAAAAGCAGAACTAAGTCAATCAAGGAAACAGTCCAAAATCCGACACTGCACATCTTTCAAGTGAAACTGTTCTGTTCTATAGCATGTCAGAAATATTGTAAATATTTGAAAAAATAAACACTGCAGATGCTGGAAATTTTCTTATTAAAAAGATGAACTGATGGGAATGTTGAGGATGTTAGGCAACATCTGTTAAGAATTATGCTTATTGCCTTCACATTAATGATCAGCCTGATTATTTCCAGCACAGTTGTTTTCATTACAAATACACTTTCTGATCTGTAAATGAAATTTTCCTTGTGTAAAAGCATTTGTAACCTTTGCGAAAATTTTCATAGATGCAGTTATTGTAAATACTATTGCAACATTGCATACTTGGCAAACTTAGATGTTGCTTTAAAAAGTTAGCTTCAGTTGACTGAGTCAACTCAAGACAGAACCCTTGAACTGTGTCTTCAAGTGGGAAAGTATGGGTTCATGACAAGTTCAAGACTTTAGCCATGCAACTGATGTTCAGAAATTTCCAAAAATTACTCCATCTGGTCACAATTGTCTAAATATATGTCATGCAAGACAACTATTATGTTTTTGGATTCCTGGATAGACTGGGTATTTCTCTTCGTTTTAGCATCATCACCCATTCCCATCAATTGATTCAGTATTCAATATCTCGGTAAATCTAACATGATTTCATGATCAAAAAAAATTTGTCACAATACCATCTGTAACCAAAAGATTGTCTGGCTATACATTAGCAGAGATAGTTACCTATCATTAAAGAGGCTAGTGAACTGTATTTTGAATAATAAAATATTTTCAATAATTATAAACCTTCTATTTTCTAGGGTGTTGGTTTGCTCGCTGAGCTGTAGGTTTGATATCCAGATGTTTCATTACCTGGCTCGGTAACATCATCAGTGGCAACCTCCAAGTGAAGCGAATCTGTTCTCTCCTGCTTTCTATTTATATGTTTGTTCTGGATGGGGTTCCTGGGGTTTGTGGTGGTGTCAGTTCCTGTTCGTTTTCAGAGGTTGATAGATGGTATCTAGATCTATGTGTTTGTTTATGCCATTGTGATTGGAGTGCCAGGTCTCTAGGAACTCTCTGGCGTGTCTTTGCTTAGCCTGTCCCAGGATAGATGTGCTGTCCCAGTCGAAATGGTGGTTTTTTCATCCGTGTGTAGGGCTATGAAGGATGCTATTCCAACGAGCTACCACACACTGCAGCACAGACGAACTTTGGAAAACAGTGGAGAACCACCTATACTATGTATTCAAGAAGAACGGACACTCAAAAAATACAGTCCGCAGATTCCTCAGGAACAAACCACAACAAGCAGACCTAACACAGCCAGAAACCCTAACCACCACACCATACATCAAAGAAGTCTCAGAAATGAAAGCCAGACTACTAAGACCCCTCAGAATCCTAGTAGCACACAAACCCACCAACACTCTCAAACAAAAACTAACAAACTTAAAAGACCCAGTACAACCCATGGATAAAACCAACATCAACTACAAAATTCCATGCAAGGGCTGCCACAAACACTACGTCGGACAAACAGGAAGAAAGTTAGCCACTAGGATACACGAACACCAGCTAGCCACAAAAAGACACGACCTCTCTCTCTCTCATAGTCCTACACACGGAGGGAAAAAACCCACTATTTCGACTGGGACAACACATCTATCCTGGGACAGGCTAAGCAAACTCATGCGAGAGAATTCCTAGAGGCCTGGCACTCCAATCACAACAGCATAAACAAACACATAGATCTAGATGCCATCTATCAACCCCTCAGAAAATGAACAGGAAATGACATCACCACAAACGCCAGGAACCCCATCCAGGACAAACATATAAATAGAAAGCAGGAGACAACAACTTCACTTCAGATTAGATTAGATTACTTACAGTGTGGAAACAGGTCCTTCGGCCCACAAGTCCACACCGACCCGCTGAAGCGCAACCCACCCATACCCCTACATTTACCCCTTACCTAACACTACGGGCAATTTAGCATGGCCAATTCACCTGACCTGCACATCTTTGGACTGTGGGAGGAAAACCGGAGCACCTGGAGGAAACCCACGCAGACACAGGGAGAACGTGCAAACTCCACACAGTCAGTCGCCTGAGTCGGGAATTGAACCCGGGTCTCAGGCGCTGTGAGGCAGCAGTGCTAACCACCGTGCCGCCCACTTGGAGGTCGCCACTGATGATGTTACCTAGCCAGGTAATGAAACGTCTGGATATCAAAGCTACAACTCAGCGAGCAAACCTACACTCTAAACCTCAATCTGAGCTACAAACCTTTCTATTTTCTTTAATGCCTAAATAACAGATTTCTACTGTGCTGTCGGCCAGTGCTTTTGGTTCATCATTCTGCTGGCTTCAGACTAATTACTATTTGAGATGGACTAATAGGTGAAGTGAGACTGAGACAAGATGGAAGCTTTTGTCTTGACACAAAGGATGCAAGTCTGGAAGCCTGACCGTGCTGCATCAAAAGGCCTTTGATAAGGTGCCACACGGGAGGCTGCTGAGCAAGGTGAGGGCCCATGGTGTTCGAGGTGAGCTACTGGTATGGATTGAGGATTGGCTGTCTGACAGAAGGCAGAGAGTTGGGATAAAAGGTTCTTTTTTAGAATGGCAGCTGGTGACAAGAGGTGTCCCGCAGGGTTCAGTGTTGGGGCCACAACTGTTCACATTATATATTAATGATCTGGATGAAGGGACTGGGGGTATTCTAGCAAAGTTTGCCGATGATACGAAGTTAGGTGGACAGGCAGGTTGTACTGAGGAAGTGGGGAGGCTGCAGAGGGATCTAGACAGTTTGGGAGAGTGGTCCAGGAAATGGCTGATGGAATTCAACGTGAGCAAATGCAAGGTCTTCCACTTTGGAAAAAAGAATAAAAGTGTAGACTACTTTCTAAATGGTGAGAAAATTCGTAAAGCCAAAGTACAAAGGGATCTGGGAGTGCTAGTCGAGGATTCTCTAAAGGTAAACATGCAGGTTGAGTCCGTGATTAAGAAAGCGAATGCAATGTTGTCATTTATCTCAAGAGGGTTGGAATATAAAAGCACCATTGTTCTACTGAGACTTTATAAAGCTCTGGTTAGGCCCCATTTGGAGTACTGTGTCCAGGTTTGGTTCCCACATCTCAGGAAGGACATACTGGCACTGGAGCATGTCCAGCGGAGATACACACGGATGATCCCTGGAATGGTAGGTCTAACATACGAGGAAAGGCTGAGGATCCTGGGATTGTATTCATTGGAGTTTAGAAGATTAAGGGGAGATTTAATAGAAATGTACAAGATAATACATGGCTTGGAAAGGTGGACGCTAGGAAATTGTTTCCGTTAGGCGAGGAGACTAGGACCCGTGGACACAGCCTTAGAATTAGAGGAAGTCAATTCAGAACAGAAATGTGGAGTCATTTCTTCAGCCAGAGAGTAGTGGCCCTGTGGAAGTAATTGCCACAAAGTGCAGTGGAGGCCGGGACACTAAATGTCTTCAAGGCAGAGATTGATAAATTCTTGATGTCACAAGGAATTAAGGGCTACGGGGAGAATGCTGGTAAGTGGAGTTGAAATGCCCATCAGCCATGATTGAATGGTGGAGTGGACTCGATGGGCCGAATGGCCTTACTTCCACTCCTATGTCTTATGGTCTTATGGATATTTCACATTTTAAAACGGAGATTGATAGACATAGAGTAATACAGTCAGAGATGTACAGCATGGAAACAGACCCTTTGGTCCAACCCATCCATGCTGACCAGATATCCCAACCCAATTTAGTTTCACCTACTAGCACCCAGCCCATTTACTTCCAAACCCTTCCGATTCATACACACATCAAAATGCCTTTTAAATGTTGCAATTGTATCAGCCTCCGCCACTTTCTCTGACAGCTCATTCAATACACGTACCACCCTCTGTATGAACAAGTTGCCCCTTAAATCTCTTGTATCTTTCCCCTCTCACCCTAAACTTAGTTCTGGACTCCCCACCCGAGGGAAAAGACTTTGTCTGTTTATCCTATCCATGCCCTTGAAAATTTTGTAAACCTCTATAAGGTCACCCCTCAGCCTCTGACATTAGGTAAGAAATATATCTCGAAAGTAATAGTAAAATAGATCAAGTGTATAGCAGGAGGGACCGTATAGCTTACTCCCATCGTTAATACATGTTCCTTTCTTTGTAACATCTCCCTCACCTCAAAGTTTGCATTTTGCTGATTCTAGCTTTTTGTGCAAGCTCCCTGTTTTCACCTCACAAACACCTCACAACTTCGTCATCCATTATCCAAATATTATGCTTCAGAATCATCCGATATAACTCTCTGCATCCTCACTGCTGGCCCTTAAACCATCTCTTTGACCAACAATTATTCATCTGAATATTTCCTTTGTTTCTGCATTCAGTTTTACTTAGTCACTAGAGGATTTTTTTTAAACAGTGTTAAGCAAATTATAGAAAATTTATGATGTTACTTGGTGCTGCACCTAAATGTTATTCCTTCAATTGCATCTTATTTTAACGTCAAAGTTACCATTACGTGAACAAAGGAACCCAATTATGTACTGCAGACAAAATTTCATTTTTGCTGCAACAGCTTCCATTTAAAGTTGGATGAGAGAAGACTGTAATCTCAAATAAAGGTCAAACATACTTCCATTAGTTCACATCACCAATTATCAAGGCTTGTGGTCTCAATAACAAATGTGAAGTTTTGCTTAAGTTCAGTGACCTGAAGTGAAAAGCTCAAGATCTTCCTCTGATTCTGTTTTTCCACAGATGTCCCTATTTCTGGACTAGCCCGTACTCCTCTTAATAGTTGCACTCAATAATATTGGAACAGAAACGGTCGATGATCCCTTATAAAAGAGAATGGTGCATGACCAGAATTTTGTTTATTTCCCCAGCAGACAAAGGATATGGAATTCGTTCGGAGGCTTTCAACTTTCTTTGCTATCTGACAGAATTCATTACTATAGAATCAAGATACCAAAATGTTCAAATCCTACCTTTCAACAAAACTGACTCTCTTATTAACATATAGAGGCAGTTTGGATGCAAATTAAATCACGTCAATGTAATCAACATTTTAAGACCAATAGCAAAGAGAAGTGTGGACAGTGGATCCACAGATTTTAAAATAAGTAAATAAATGAAACTTTTAAATCAACATAGTCACTATATATTGGAGTCATATATATTAAATACATTGTGCCCAAAGATGCTTGGTCAGTTCAAAATACGTTTAAAGTTTCAGGTTAATTAAGACATGCAGTTTAGTTGTCCGTCAAATTTAATTTCTTCAAAAAGTGGGTGGGTTAGTGTTATGGAGTCTTCTGATTCTTTTACCAGTTGGTTGAAATACTTAATTAAATTGCTTTTCCTTTTCCCTCTCAAGATTCCACGAAAATGAAGAAGAGCTAAAAGATGTTTTTCACTGTGAATTAGAGAAATGCAGACATTAGAAAAACATTTTCATAGACTAAAAGATTATTGATAAATATTTGGCTGAACATGCAATGAAGTACAAAGGATAACAGTTCACAACAAATTCAAGCAGGTAACAGCAGGAGTAAACTAAGGTATAGTGGAGTAGGAGATGGGTTGAGTGGTGAGGAAAAGAGGGGTAAAAGAATGGTGTAGAGATGAAAGAGATTAAGTGAAGGTCAAAAGGGAAGCATTTAATGAGCAGAGAGATGATATTAGTGAGCTCAGTTTCAACTTAGCAACCAAGAGCAAATGCAACAGAAAAAAAGGAAGTGGCTAAGGTAGCATCATGGAAACAGCAAATCAGGAATTGAAAGTTGGTGGATGGAAAGAACTCAAGAAAATTACAGTAACCAGGGTTGCATGGTGGCTCAGTGTTGGTCCTCTGCCTCACAGCACTAGGGACCCGCTTTGGTTCTACCCTCAGACAACTGTGTGCAGTTTTCATTTTCGTCCTGTGTCTGCATGGGTTTTCTTCCACAGTCCAAAGATGTGCAAATCCACTTGCTGGGGGCTGCCAGCCTGGATCGCATGATAGTTCATACTTAGTTGGACATTGGCTTCAATTAACTCTGGACTGTATGCAATCTCCACATTAGCAACTACTTAAACGTGGTGCTGCTGGGACTACATAACTGTCTGTCAATTGGACAGTCATTTTGGTCAGCAAGTCTTGGCCTGAATCAGTTAACACCCTGCCAAGAGATAATGGTCATGGAACAGTTGTCTTTTGACAGGTTGGGTCTCAACTTACTTAGCATCCCCAGAAGGTGAGATTCAGTGGGATGGAATTCAACACTACCCCCCACTCCATGAAACCCTTAAGAGTGTTAAAAGTATATCTAGATAAATCTAATACTAAGCACAACAACTTACCCAATATCTGGATAGTCCATATATAATGTGTTCAGTTTTGTCTCAAGTTCACTTTCGTTTGAACCAATAAAATCGGACAGCTCTTGGGTTATAGGCAAAAGCCACGAAGCAGTACTTCCCTTGAAAACAGAGATTTACTTCATTAGTCTGATAATTCAAAATGTATTACCTGTACTGATGCACTTTATAAGTTTATCTATCCTTTATCAATAACTGGTGATATTAAAAGTTACAAGCTAGTAATTTCTGCAGTCCTTAACCAATATGATGTGCATCTACATTTTTAGAATATACCAGAGCCTGTCACAGAAAAACAGTGCTGTTTGGCTAATTAAACCATCTTTAAAACCCTTTTTGATCATTCTCTGAAACATATTTCTGTTACTTTAATGACAAAATCTGCAGTGATTTCCACATTTTGTCTCATATGTCTGACACTGCTCTTGGAATTTCTGACATGCACTTTTGCGCTTGCCAATATTTGCAGATGTGTTTCCTAAAACAAAAAAACTTTTTGTAAGCTATACCTTTCATCAGGCTTTCAAGTTAAATTTAGGAATCCACTAATATCAGGAATTTATAGAAAAACAAACCAAAAAAGTAGTACATAAAATTAGCAAATTTCAAATAAGGCTATGTGACAGAGGCTTATGATACGTTTTTATTACTTGACAACTTGGGTTTTAAGTGTATTAAAGAATAGATTTTTGGTTAATTAATATCAGTCTTGTTTTTTTTAAATATAGAGATCAGAAAGTTACTTTGATCAGCAAGCTGAAAATAGCATCCCAAAAAATGTTTACCTGAATTTGTGGGCGGCACGGTGGCACTGTGGTTAGCACTGCTGCCTCACAGCGCCCGAGACCCGGGTTCAATTCCCGACTCAGGCGACAGACTGTGTGGAGTTTGCATGTTCTCCCCGTGTCTGCGTGGGTTTGCTCCGGTTTCCTCCCACAGTCCAAAGATGTGCGGGTCAGGTGAATTGGCCATGCTAAATTGCCCGTAGTGTTAGGTAAGGGGGTAAATGTAGGGGTATGGGTGGGTTGCGGGTCGGTGTGGACTTGTTGGGCCGAAGGGCCTGTTTCCACACTGTAAGTAATCTAATCTAGTCTTGCATAACCCCACCCTCCAAGGAGATACATACAGTATAAAGGTTTTTGCTGACTTTAATTTTAATCTGGAAGAGGAAGAGGAACTGAAACAAGTTTAGAGATTTATAAACAGAGGTACTCTTAGTAGAAATCTTCGAACAGTTGAGGACAGGACTGGAGATGGGATCCTGAGTTGCTTAGAATAAAATTGCAAAAGCCGACATTTGTGGAGGTGCAAGACAGAAAGACATCCTACAATGCAGTCATTGACCGCTGGGTCTCTAAATGTGTTGTTGGGGTAGGAGGGTTAAAACTTTTGATACTTCTAATCACATGATTTTAGCTAGTTCTTGTAAATAAAGTTCATAAGTTTTTCTTTTTGTACAGTAAACTTATATATGCTTCTGTTAAAAGTTATGCTGTTTTATTTTGGTAACCTCCTGTGAACAGGTTTAGTCACTAACCTCTACTGTAAAAGAAATATAAAAACAAATATTATTTAATTTTACTCTGGGATCCAACTTGTTTAGTATTACCATTAGCTGGGATCATAATGAGAAGGAATGGTGAATAAATGAAATAAATTAACTATGTCTAATTTAAGTGCTGTTAATTAATCACTTCTAATTCAGTTAACTGAACATCTGTTGCTTAAAAGAAAGGAGAAAGACAAATTTTTCACATGAATGAGATGGAGAATATAAATGGATTTAAAATATTATGATCCTAGCTGATGTTATTATTGAACATGTCAGATGCTAGACTGAAACCCAACTTGATGAATCATATTTTATGATGTTTTATTATTAATGAAGTTCTCTCTTACAAGCAGAGCACACAATTTTTACTTTAAAATAAAACAAATTTATTTAGCAAAGGAGATGAAGATAAAATACAATAAACCAAGTTATTTACTTATAACATAAATTCAGGACAGGACATTACATGGTGCAGTATAATGTCATTTAGCCCAGAAAATCTTTATAAATTCAAAGATATCCCTTATACAGTACCCAAAGGCAACCTTTTACGGACTTCACATCAGAGGAAAACAAAGTCTTTTCCTAACACCTTGATTATGTTAATGTAACTATTGTGTTAAATCCTCTGATCGAAACCTCCGATACTGTATTTCTGGTTATTATACACATTAGTTTAAACGCAGTTTCAAATTCTCTTCAGAGTTTTATCCCAATACTTCTAGGTTGTGACTGTATGAACTCCTTGCTCCAAAATAATCTAGTTTAATTATATTCTGTCCTCATTAGCACTGCTCTGTCCATGCAACTCTATTCAAGAATTTCACAGAATCATCAAAAACTAGAAACACAAACAAAATTCTAGAAATGTTTCCTAAAGCTTTATTTTTTTAAAAAACAAACTTTCTAACCCTCTGAACTGGAACTTGTCTAATTTATTTGGTCCTAAAACTCTGCAAGAACGTATATGACAGGAGAGAGCTGAAAACAATGTTAAAAGAAATTACCACAGCAATAGAAACATTTGTAAGCTAATGACACAGGCTATCAGGGTCTGGGGACTTGGTTGCCTTTACTCCCAATAATTTTCTCAGTACCTTTTCACCTAATGATTGTGATTGTTTTAAGTTCTGCCTTTTCTTTAAACTCCACATTATCTGATACTGCTGGGATTTTTTCAGTGTTCTCCACCATGAAAACTGACAGAAACTACTAATTCAAAGTTTGTGAGAAGATTTGTAGCTCGGGTGCTCGTTGTTGTGGTTCTGTTCACCGAGCTGGGAATTTGTGTTGCAGACGTTTCGTCCCCTGTCTAGGTGACATCCTCAGTGCTTGGGAGCCTCCTGTGAAGCGCTTCTGTGATCTTTCCTCCGGCATTTGTAGTAATTTGAATCTGCCACTTCCGGTTGTCAGTTCCAGCTGTCCGTTGCAGTGGCCGGTATATTGGGTCCAGGTCGATGTGCTTATTGATTGAATCTGTGGATGAGTGCCATGCCTCTAGGAATTCCCTGGCTGTTCTCTGTTTGGCTTGTCCTATAATAGTAGTGTTGTCCCAGTCATACCGACGACTGCAGCGGACAGCTGGAACTGACAACTGGAAGCGGCAGATTCAAACCACTACAAATGCCGGAGGAAAGATCACAGAAGCGCTTCACAGGAGGCTCCCAAGCACTGAGGATGTCATCCAGACAGGGGATGAAACGTCTGCAACACAAATTCCCAGCTCGGAGAACAGAACCACAACAGAAACTACTAATGTTGTGCCCCTGCCATTTGTGTTTTCCATTACTAACTCCCCAGACTTGTCCTTTAAGGGACCAACATTCACTTGAAGCTGCACACCTTAAAAGGAAATGTTATTTATCAAAGCGTTTGTTATCTGTTTTCATATCTTGTGCTCGTTTTCTTTCATAATTCACCTTCATTCTTTTTATTAGTTTTTTTCAGTTACTCTTTTTGATCTTTAAAAGTTTCTGAATCTCCCAGCCTGCCACTTGACTTTACAATATGGTATACCTTAGATTTTGTCTTTATAATAAGTCAAAAAACTTTTTTGCTTAGCTATGGATGATCTTTTCTCCTGCTTACAAACTTTTTTTTTCCTTTCTGGGATATAGATTTAGCTGGGGGCAATTGAGTATTTCCTTAAACACATGCCACTGCTCATTAATCCTGTCCTACCTTGTAGTTTTCCTGTCCAGAGTACTTGGGCCAAATATGTCCTCATGTCTAGGGAATTACCTTTAGTTAACTGCAGAATGATAATGTTGAACTCTAGTTTCTTGACCTTGAATTGAATTTTAAATTCCAGCATGCTATGATCACTCTTCCTTATAAGATCCATTACAATTAGATTAATTAATTCCAACGCATTACAAAACCAAATCCAGAACCGGCTGCTATTTGGTTGGTTCCAAACCATATTGTTCTCAGAAACACAGTCTTTAATAAATTGAATAAATTCTCTCTTGAGGTTATCCATGTCAATTTGATTAATCCAGTCTATATACATATTAAAATCACCCACGATTGTTGCCATACCTTTCTTACAAGCCCCTGGTATTTTTGGTTTATCCTGTGCCCTATTGTGTGACAACTGTTTGGGGACCTATAGATTACTTCCCTCAAGGACTTTTGTTTCTTTCAAGGGACCAATGAAACATTTAACTGGTTAACCACACTAACTGTGAAAAGTTCTGTCATGAGTTATTGTTTAAGAAAATATCTGAATGCTGACCCTAAAGGTTTTTTGTTACTTCTCAGTACAGCGCAAAGATATTCTGGATAAGAAAGTGTGTTTTAAACACGAAAAGAACATGAAATATGGCACACAGGGTTATTGTGATATTTATGATTGGTATGAAGGTCTGAAGAAATGTTCAACTGCTAAGGAAAATAAAGATGAAACATAAATTAATCTGTACACAGTTGGTGAATAATGCTTGAAGAGGTTTGGCTCCCCAGGGGAAACTAAGTTTAAGATAAGCTAGTGTTTGCAGCACATAGTCAATAAAACAAAAACATTTATATTACTTACATGTTCTTCATACATCTTATTTATTGTCCCCAATTCTTCCCTGATTTTATTTGCTGCTTTGTCACGCTCCTTAGATGATTTGCAGTTAAAGCGTTGTTTCATGATTTGTGCAATGTACTCTTTAACAAACTGACAGTGCATACCAGATATCAAAACCTTTTAATTAAAAGCAATAATTATTTTTCATTTATTATTAATAGCCATTGTTTTTACAATATTAAATAATTTAAGTGCTTGATCTAAGAACTATAAACAGCATACCTGGTAATTGGCTGGTTTCATTTTCTTGAACTCCTCACAGTACTTTTCAGCAATGCTTATTATCTGATTAAAATCCTCACTATTGGACAGCCACTTCTTTGTGATTAACTTCTTAAAACAAAGCTGGAGAATAAAATGTCCATTTCAGTTGAATATTCTTCCTGATTAAACGATTTAAAAACACAAATCTCAACATACCTTCAACTGAAGAAAAATTTCATTTGAGATACTGTGATTGAGTTGTTTCACAACATTGTTTAATGTCTTTTCTATTTTGTTGGCATGTCCATCATTGTCCTGCTTCAGTTTCTCTACATTTTCTCTGGTGGAACAGAAGGAAGATACAGATAGTTATAATTCTTAATATACCAAATTCTTACTCTGTATGAGAAAACAGTCGATGGGTGGGGTGAATAAAATATAGAATGCTTTTGATAGTCTTTCTTCAGTTTTAGCTGTTTCCAACGATTGAGTGCCACCTGGAGTGTACATTGTGTTACAACACTAGGCTGGATTTTCCTTAGCCTTTCTGCTGCTTTTACTATCACATATGATATATTGCTTTTGTTTGAGATTAAGCTGTGATTTGATAGATGCAGATGAACAGAACAGTAGGTCAGAAGCTGGGAATTCTGCACTGTGTAACTTCAACTGCGCTAAGATGCTTGAAACCATCCAGGACAACACAATCGACTGTAATGACAACCCATCTAACACAAACATTCATTCCCTCCAGCAATGGCACAATAAGGCCATTAGCACCATCTGCAAGATGCTTTGCAGCACTTTGCCAAGGCTCCTTTAATAGCACCTTCCAAACTTGCAACCACCCTCTTTCTAGAAGGCAGGAGTAGCAGACGTAGGGGAACAACAAGTTCCCTAGTAATTCTCACACCATCCTCTCTTTCAACAATATCTCCATTCCTTCACTGTTGGCAGATCAAAATGCTGAAGTGCACATCCAGCGAAACTGTGGTATATCACACATATAGATGGCAGCTGTTCAAAAAGGTGGCCTAACCATATCTACTCAAACACAATTAAATAATGATGATTATTGTTGGCCTCTACAGCGATACTTCCATCCTAGCGATGAAACAAAAAGATTAAGCTTGACTCTAGGTATTATAAAGAGACTAGGATATACCTGCCAAACCTAACAATTCTTTGAAGAGGTGATTAAAGCAGTGGATAGAGGAATGTCGATGGATGCTCTTCATATGGACCTCAAAGTGCTATTTGATTTATGTACCCCATAAATTAGAATAAGTGGTGTAGTTTATGGACTTTACAACAAATTGCTAATCAGATTACGAAATCTTTTGAGTGACAGGGAAGAGTAGACATAATGTGTAGGTACTCAAACTGGCAGGAGATTATAAGTGGCATCCTGTAAAAATGTGTTAGGATCTCAACTATTCAACACATTTATTGATAACTTGTATGCTGAAATAAAAAGCCATATTCAAACACTCTAATGATACAATAGGTGGCATTGTAAGCAGTATAGACAAAAGCATAAAAACTAATAAAGAAACATTGATAGATCCAATGAATGGGACAATTGTGTAAAATTAATTTTAATGCAGGAAGCTGTCAGCTTATTTACTTTGGACCTATAAAGAATAAAACAAAGCCTCTTCAAAATGCTGAAATAAAACTAGAAAAAATGAAATACAAAAGTTACGCGAGGGTCCGTGAAATCAGATGATTAATATGTCATGAAAAGGTACATAAAATAATCAAAAAGACTGATGGAATGTTTGTTTTTATGTCAAGAAGACCAAAATGCAAAGGCTGTAAAAGTCATATGGCAGCTATACAAAGCCCTGTTAGATGACACACACACATAGTTTTGGGGTCCACACCTCAAAAGAGGATATTTAGTGTCTTTGAACCAAATGCTGAGAAGGTTTACCACAAGGGTTCAGGGGCTCCAAAGGCCCTTGCAAGGAAAGATTTCACAAACAGGATTATATTCTCTTCAGTTTAGAATACTGAGCTTTAAGGGGAAGAAAGGAAGAGGTGAACAAATTATTTCCATTGGTCCAGAAGTATAGGGATAGGTAGCACAATTTAAAATTACAACTAGTCATTTGAGGAGTGAAACTGGGAAACACTTTTATACCATAAGACATAGGAGTGGAAGTAAGGCCATTTGGCCCATAGAGTCCATTTCACCATTCAATCATGGCTGATGGGCATTTCAGTGACACTTACCCACATTCTCCCCGTATCCCTGAATTCCCCGTTGCGAGCTTAAGAATGTATCAATCTCTTCTGCCTTGAAGACATTTACTGTTCCGCGCTCCATGGCAATGAATTCCACAGGCCCACCACTCTCAGGCTGAAGAAATGTCTCCTCATTTCCATTTTAAATTGAGCCCTTTTAATTTTAAGGCTGTGCCCATGGGTTCTAGTATCCCCCACTAACGGAAACAAATTCCCAGTGTCCACCCTTTCCAAGCCATGCATTATCTAGTACGTTTCTATCAGATCTCCCCTCAACCTTCAAAACTCTAATGAATACAATCCCAGGATCCTCAGCCATTCATTGCATGTTAGACCTACCATTCCAGGGATCATCCGTGTCAATCTCCGGTGGACACGCTCCGATGCTGGAATGTCCTCCCTGAGGTGTGGGGGCCAAAACTAGACACAGTATTCTAAATGACGCCTAATCAGAGCTTTATAAAGTCTCAGTAGTACATCACTGCTTTTATATTCCAACCTTCTTGAGCTAAGTGACAACAATACATTTGCTTTCTTAATCACTGACTCATCCAGCAACTTAACCTTTAGAGAATCCTGGTCTAGCACTCCCAGATCCCTTTGTATTTTGACTTTATGAATTTTCTCACCGTTTAGAACATAGTCCATTTCTGTATTCTTTTTTCCAAAGTGTAAAACCTCGCATTTACTCACATTGAATTTCATTAGCCATTTCTTGGACCACTCTCCTAAACTGTCTAAATCTTTCTGCAGCCTCCCTCTCTCTTCAGAACTACCTGCCTGTCTGTCTAACTTTGTAACATCGGTGAACTTTATCAGAATGCCCCCAGTCCCTTCACCAGGATCATTAATATATAAAGTGAACAGCTGAGGTCCCAACACTGAACCCTGCGGGACACCGCTTGTTGCCGGCTGTCATTCCGAAAAAGAACCTTTTATCCCAACTGTCTGCCTTCTGTCAGACAGCCAATCCTCAATCCATGCTAGTAGCTCACCTTGAACACCAAGGGCTCTCTCCTTCCTCAGCAGCCTCCCATGAGGAACCTTATCAAAGGCCTTTTGCCTCTTCAAAGAATTCTAATAGGTTTGTTGGGCACAATCTCCTCTTACTAATTCCATGCTGACTTGTTCTAATCTGACCCTGCACTTCCAAGAATTTAGAAATCTCATCCTTAATGATGGATTCTAGAATTTTACCTACAACCGAGGTTAGGCTAATTGGCCTATAACTTTCCATCTTTTGTCTTGATCCTTTCTTGGACAAGTTGGGGGTGGGGGTTACAACATCGGTTTTTGAATCATCTGGAACTTTCCCTGATTCCAGCGATCTTTGAAAGATTACAACCAACGCCTCCTCTATTTCTTCAGCGACCTTCCATAGAACTCGAGGATGCAGCCCAACGGGGCCAGGAGATTTATCAATTTTTAGACCTTTTAGCTGTTCTAGCACTTCCTCTTTTGTAATGGCTACCATACTCAACTCTGCCCCTTGACTCTCCTTAATTGTTGGGATATTACTCATGCCTTCCACTGTGAAGACTGACACAAAGTATTTATTAAGTTCTGCAGCTATTTCCTTATCTCCCATCACTAGTTTTCTAACATCAATTTGGAGCTGCTCAATTTCTACTTTTGCCTTTTTTTTGTTTCATAAGTCCTGAAAGAAACTTTTACTATCATTTGTAATATTACTGGCTAGCTTACCTTCATATTTGATCCTGTCCTTCCTTATTTCAATCTTTGTTATCCTCTGTTTGTTTCTGTAGTCTTCCCAACCTTCCTGGCCACTTTATAGGCTCTCTCTTTTTCTTTGATACATTTACTGACTTCCTTTGTCAGCCACAGCTGTCTAATTCCCCCCGGATAATCTTTCTTTTCTTTTGGATGAACCTCTGTACTGTGTCCTCAATTGCACACAGAAACGCCTAACATTGTTGCTCTACTGTCTTCCCCACTAGGCTCTACTTCCAGTCGATTTTCATCAGTTCCTCTCTCATGCCCTTATAATTATCTTTGTTTAACTGTAACACCATTACATCCAATTTTGCCTTCTCTCTTTCAAACTGCAGACTGAACTCTACCATGTTATGATCACTGCCTCCTAAGTGTTCCCTTACTTTAAGATCTTTTATAAAGTCTGCCTCATTACATAGCACTAAGTCCAGAATAGCCTGCTCCTTGTGGGCTCCATCACAAGCTGTTCCAAAAAGCCATCCTGAAAGCTTTCCATGAATTCCCTTTCTTTGTATTCACCTGCAACATTATTCACTCAGTCAATTTGCATATTGAAGTCCCCCATGATCACCATGACCTTGCCTTTCTGACATGCCCTATCTATTTCCTGGTACACCTTGTGCCTCTGATCCTGACCACTGCTGGGTTATCTGTACATAACTCCCATTATGTTTTTTTTGCCTTTGTGGTTCCTCAACTCTACCCACACAGCCTCCACATCATCTGACCCTATGTCATTCAGTGCCATAGATTTAATTTCATTCTTAACCAACAAGGCAACCCCGCCCCCTCTGCCCACCTCCATGTCTTTTCAATAAGTTGTAAATCCTTGGATGTTTAACTGCCAGTCATTCACAATGATTTGCCCCAGTAATTCATCTACTTTGTTACGAATACTACGAGCATTCAGGTAAAGTGCCTTAATGCTAATTTTCTTATCCTCATCATTTCCATCACCTCTAGTAATATGTCCTAGGTTATCCTTCCTTTTTGCTTCATTCCTAGTCTGCCTCAGACTTGAACCCTTCACACTTGCTAAACTGCTGCTTTTCTTTCTACTTGACTCCATACTCCCTGTTGCGTCCCCTTTCCCTTCCCCCCAGACTCAAGTGTAAAGTCCTAGTGACCACCCTATTAATCCTTTTGGCCAGAACACTGGTTCCATATTGGTTCAGGTGGAGACCGTCCCATTGGTACAGATCCCCCCGGTGGCAAAACTGATCCCAATGTCCCATGAAATGGAATCCCTCTTTCCCACACCAATCTCTTAGTCATGTGTTTACTTCTCTAATTTTCTTCTCCCTATTCCAATTTGCACGTGGCTCAGGCAGTAAACCAGAGATTATGACCTCGAGGATATTTTCTTCAATTTCCTTCCTAGTGCATGATACTCCCTAAACAGGTCTTCCTTCCTACTTTGCCTATGTCATTAGTGCCAACATGGACCACTAAAACTGGATCCTCTCAATCTTGCTCCAATATCCTTTCAAGCCGGTCGGAGATGTCCTGCACCCTGGCACCAGACAGGCAACACACCATGTGGAAACTCCTGATCCAGCTCACAAAAGATACTACATGTCCCCCAAATTATAGATTCCCGTGTCCCCTGAATCCCCTATATCCCTACTTGTCTTTTTGCTCCCCCCTCTTGAATGGCATCATGGTGCCGTCGTCAGCTGACTCATCCTGTCCACAGCCCCTTTCTTTATCCATACAGGGAACAAAAATCTTATACCTGTTGGACAAGATCAAGTGTTGAGGCTCTTCCACTCCTGAACTCAGAATCCCCCTACCTGCCTCACTTACAATTACACTCTGTTGTTCCTGATCATTGACTGAATTTGAACTACATAACCTGCCGGGTGTGACTGTCTTCTGAAACAAAGCGCCCAGGTAACTCTCCTGGGTGTGTCGCAGTGTTTGAAGCTCAGATTCCAGATCATCAATTCTGATCCAGAGTTCTTCCAACAACGAACACTAGCTGCAGATGTGGTCACTGCCATTCACAAGGGGATCAGCCTGCTCCCACATCGTACAGCTCCAGCACATCACCTGTCCAGCCAGCTCTACTTATTTAATTAATTATACAAATATATGACTTAAATAATTTCTAGTACTTCTCTGTCGTCTTATTCAATTAACCAACTAATAGTAAACTTTTAATCAATCACACAATACACAAGAAATATCAATTCAAACACCTTACCTTAGCAACACGAGAATCCTTTTTTTGGGTTAGAGGTGGAGGGTGGGTGGGAGACACTACATGTATCGTGTCTTGGGATTCAGCTGCTGCCAAAATATATACCTGAAACTTCCAAGTTTTTATATTTACAAAGTTTACCTTCCTGTCAGGGCACTGGTCCTTGCTGTTGCTCCTCCCACTCCAACGGCCGCCGAAAAAATACCACAAGGGTAGTTGAAATTTGAAATTCTTCCATGTAGAGTAATTCACAGTTAACGTATTGGGCAATAGGTAGATAGAATTAAGTTGCAGAACACACTTAATCGAATGGCAGAGGACGCTGCAGGTGCTGGTCCACTCCAGTGCCTAACGTGTCCCTGAAGCCTTCAGAACATTTTCAGGGCTGACAATTTAATGTAAGACTAACACAGTGTTACATTAAGGTCCAGTTGGACATAAAAGATCCAACAGTTATTATCTGACGAGGAGGAAGGGAATTCTACCAGTTTTCTAATGATCAATAACCATTAAAAAAAAAGCCCAAAGTACTGGAGCATTTTCTCACTCTTTGTTTAGATCCATTTGTACACTGGAACAGCAACTACATTTCAAAGCAGTTAATTGAAAATGAATTATTTTGACATTCTAACTCTCTCTTATCTTTTATTCATTCATGGGATGTGGGCATTGCTAGCTGGGCCAGTATTTATTGCCCATCCCTAATTGCCTAGAGGGTGATTAAGAGTCAGCCATGTTGTTGTGGATCTGGAGTCACATGTAGACCAGACCAGGTAAAGATCGCAGTTTTCTTCCCTAGAGGACACGAGTGAACCAGATGGGCTTTTCCGACAATTGACAATGGATTCATGGTCATCAATAGACTCTTAATTCCAGATTTCCAGAGGGATACTAACAGAAATATAATGTTATTTATGCTGTTTAATAATCAGTCAGTCAGTCATTAGAATAAATTACCTCAAGTCAATACAGGTGTTGAGGCCTACCACCAAAACAGGCACTGCATTTGGCTTGCTCATTACGAGGTCCTGATGATAGCTTGAAAAATAAATCAAAATTAGTCTGTTTAATCGTAATGAAAATAAAGTGTGGTATTTTAAATAATAAAACATTTATTCCAACATAAAATAATTTACCCCTCCATAAATAATTACTCCAAATTTAACCAAGTCCCAATTTACCAGCATACTTAATCCTCAATGGTGACATCAAAAGTGAAAACAAGAGATTAAATTGAATACTTCTAATAGGTGGAATCACTTGCCAAAGGTAAATATGGAAAGGGCAAAATTCCTGAATCTATTTTTTATATCCCATTTCCAAACAGTGTTACATGTTGGATGAAGCACTCCTGTGGACTGCCTTAGGATATTTTATTACACTGAAAGCGTTATCTAAATAAAAGCTGCTGTTGATAATGCTAACAAGATCATTAAAAAATATCACACAACACCAGGTTATAGTCCAACAGGTTTAATTGGAAGCACACTAGCTTTCAGAGTGCTGCTCCTTCATCAGGTGATTGTAGAGGACACAATTATAAGACACAGAATTTATAGCAAAAGTTTACAGTGTGAAGTAACTGAAATTATACATTGAAAAATACTTTGATTGTTTGCCAAGTCTCTCATCTGTTAGAATGACCATGATAGGTTTACTTCTTTCATATGTAAAATCACAAAATCTTTTTTGAAAATTACATTCTCAGGTTAACTGTAACTCAGGTTAGACCAGATAAGATGTTGAAGGTGTTAGCCCCCTGTGTTCTGTTGTCTGTGCCATAAAGTTTGTGTGTATGTGTGTCTGGGTGGGGTGGGAGGGGGTGGTTTGGAGTGTCTGTGAGAGTGTATATGTGTGTGTGAGTGTAAAGTTGGGAGTGTGTGAGAGAGAGTGTGGATGTGTGAGAGTGAGTGAGTGAGGATGTGTGAGAATGAGTGAGTGAGTGAGACCAAATTTGCCAACATCTTCATGCACAGGTTCGAACAAGACTTCTTCTCTATGCAGGACCTCCAACCAACATTATACACCAGGTATATTGATGACATTTTCTTTTTCTGGACCCATGACGAGGAGTCACTGATAAATATACACAGTGATATCAACAAGTTTCATCCCATCATCAAACTCATGGACTATTCTTATTTTGGTACACAGCATCTCCATCAAAGATGGGCACCTCAGCACCACACTTTACTGCAAGCCCTCAGACAATCTCATAATGCTACACTTCTCCAGCTTCCACCAAAACATTAAAACAGCCATCCCGTATGGACAAGCCCTACATGTACACTGGATCTGTTCAGATGAGGAGGAACATGACGGGCACCTGGAAGTACTCAGGGATGCGCAACTCATCGACTGTCAGTTCCGACGTGCCACAGCAAGGAACTGTAATGACCTCCTCAGGAGACAGACATACGCTGCAGCCGACAGGGTACCCTTCATTGTCCAGTACTTCCTAGGAGGAGAAAAACTACGCCATGTTCTTCGCAACCTGCAACACATTATCAACAAGGATGAGCACCTCACCAAGACCTTTCCCACACCTCCACTGCTCGCCTTTAAACAACCACCAAACCTCAAACAGATCATTGTTCATAGCAAACTGCCCGGCTTTCAGGCCAACTCCATACAACCCTGTCATGGCAGGTGCTGCATGATGTGTCAGAGTATGGACATGGATACCACCATTACGCGTGGGGACACCTCCCACCTTGTACATGGCAGGTACTCATGTGACTCAGCCAACGTTGTTTATCTCATACGCTGCAGACAAGGATGGCCTGAGGCATGGTACATTGGTGAAACCAAGCAGAGGCTATGGCAATGGATGAATGGGCACCGGACAACAATCAACAGTTAGGAGTGTTCCATCTTATTTGGAGAACACTTCAGCAGTCCAGGACATTCAACCTTGGACCTTCAGGTGACCATCCTCCAAGGCGGACTTCGGACAGGCTGCAGCGAAAATTGGCTGAGCAGAGACTGACAGCTAAGTTCAGTACCCATAGGGAGGGCCTCAACCGGGACTTGGGGTTCATGTCACACTACAGGTGACCACCATTGCACTACACACACACAGACACACACACACTTAGATCCCTTTATACTCACACATACACACATATACTCACAGACAGACAGGCAGACACACACAAACAAACACGTTTGTGGGTTGAATTTGTACTTGCAGATTTACAATGTACATTGCTCAAAAACTGCATGAATCCATGCAAGACTCTGAACTCATTTTTTAGATTAGAATCAGTTTAAACATTGTGGCACAGACAACAGAACACAGGGGGCTAACACCTTCAACATATTATCTTGGCTGACACCAACTGTTACAGTTAACCTAAGAAGGTAACTTTTAAAAAATGTTTTGTGATTTACATATGAAAGAAGTGAAACTATCATGGTCATTCTAACAGATGAGAGACTTAACAAACAATCAAAGTATTTTTCAATGTATAATTTCAGTTACATCACACTGTAAACTTTTGCTATAAATTCTGTGTCTTACAATTGTGTCCTCCACAACCACCTGATAAAGGAGCAGTGCTCCAAAAGCTAGTGCTTCCAATTAAATCTGTTGGACTATAACCTGGTGTTGTGTGATTTTTAACTTTGTACACCCAAGTCCAATACCGGCCTCTCCAAATTATGTAGATACAGGTTGTCCTGCTGTAACATGACGGTTGCAACCTTGCGCTATAGGAAATTACGTTATGAAAACTGCTATGGAAAATCATCCTGTAAAAGACTGCTAATAGAAAATCACTATATCCTTACAGTAGAAAGTTTGCATAATCCAAACAATGTCCACAATTCATTAATCACATCATAGCCAATTCCTGCTGATGAATCATGCATTGTAACAGAATGACTTGCAAGGTTGAAGTAGGGTGGGAGGCTCACATAAAGCATAAACATTGATAAAGACTAAATGACCAAATACCCTGTCAACAGCGATAAATTTACACCCAAAAATGAAGTAAGATTTATAGAATACACGGAAGCTAATTGCTTACTGTGCTTATGTCAACTGAAAAAGACCCAAATAATCCCACTTTGCAGCTCTTGGTTTTACAGCCCAGTGTGCTATGGCACCTCAAGTATAAATTCAATTTTTTTTATTAAATGCGATGAAGGATTCTTCCTCTGCCCTGCAACTTGAAGTTGCAGCCTCCTACCACTTTGAATGACAGGAAATACTGAATGGCACGGCATTTCATTATTTATGAACTTATATTATTTTCAAAAAATGAGTAACAAAAATGATAAAAAGATTGAAAGCATGCAGATTAGGATTGAAAACATTTCAATGAGGATTATTAAGATTCCTTATGTTCCTGGCTGCACAGCCAACACAAATATAAAATCAGTCAGTGACAGAGCTGAAAGGTTTAACCTTCATTTGGACAAGGGCCGATTAGATTGGAAGATAATTTATTTAGTTAGTTTATATTTTTATAATAGCTCATTTCTAAAAAGGGGAAAATAGACAGAAACCAGGAAACTCCAAGCCAGTTGGCTTAACATCTGACAAGAGAAAAATGTTAGAGGCTACATTGAAAGACGTTATAGCAGGGGCTTTAGATAAATTCAACGTAATCAGGCAGTGCCAATATGCTTTCACACTGGAAGATTCATATTTTACCAAACTGGAGTACTTTGAGGAAATAACATGTCCTGTGGACACAGGGGAACTGTAAGATGCACTTAGATTTCCAGAAAGCATTTGATGAAGTGCCACATCAAAAATGATTGCAGAAAATAAAACTTTATAGTATAGGAGCACAGAATATTGGGATGGATTGAAGATTGCTTACTGTTAGCCAACTAGAGAGTGGGCAAAAACTGACATTTTTCAGGATGGGAGATTGCAATGAGTGGTGTTCCATTCGGATTAGTGCTGGAACCTTAACTACTTATAATTCCTAAAACTGATTTGAAATAATGGAATGTACAGTTGACAAATTTACTGATGAAACAAAAGGTAGGTAATGAAAAGGAAGATAAAAAGAGCTAAGTTTTGGAGTGGACATACAAGGCTGCAAATGATATAGATAGGTTTCGGGACGGCACGGTGGTTAGCACTGCTGCCTCACAGTGCCAGAGACCCGGGTTCAATTCCCACCTCAGGCAACTGTCTGTAGAGTTTGCACGTTCTTCCAGTGTCTGGGTGCTCTGGTTTCCTCCCACAGTCCAAAAACAAATGTGCAGGCTAGGTGAATTGGCTATGCTAAATTGCCCATAGTGTTAGGTGAAGGGGTGAAGGTGGGTTGCTCTTCAGAGGGTTGGTGTGGACTTGTTAGGCCGAAGGGCCTGTTTCCACACTAAGTAATCTAATCTAGAAAAAAGTGACTGAGCAAAAGTGTGGCAAATAGAGTGTACTGTGTGAAACTGAGAAACTGTCCATTTTGGCAGGTAGAATAATAAAGTATATTATTTAAATAGTGAGAGTTTGCAGAGCTGAGACACACAGGGATCTGCAAATTGTTAAGAGCTAATATGCAGATACAGTAAATAACTAGGAAAGCTAATAGAATTTTGGTGCAAGGTTAGTTTGGACTTCAGTTATATATGGCATTGATGAGATTACAATTGGAGCATTATGTAGAGTATTGGTCTCCTTATATGAAAAAGCATGTAAATGCATGGAAAGTCAGAGAAGGATTATCAGACTGGATTGAATGTGTTATCCTCGGAGGAAGGGTTGGATAGAATAAACAAAATACTGCAGATGCTGGGGATCAGGAACAAAAAGAATTTTGGAGAAACATAGGTGCTCTGGCAAAATTTGTGGACATCAAAACGGTTTCATTTTTGAGTCCTATATAAAAACCCTTCTTTCAGTGAGTCATATTAATTTTGTTTCTCTCTTTATAGATGCTGAATTCCTCCAGCACTGAGTTTTTATTCTGGACAGAATAAACTTGCATTCAAGTAAGGAGCAACTTGCTTGAAACATACAAGATCCAAGAAGTCTTGGCAAGTTCGATATGGAGACAATGTTTCCTCTTCTGGAAGAATAGACAACTAGGGGTCACTGTCTAAAACTAAAGGGACCGACTATTTAAAACAGTAATGTGATAAATTTTTTTCTCATAGGTAGAACGTCTTTGGAACACTTTTCCTGAAAAGGTGGTGGAAGCAGAACCTTTGAGAACATTTGTATGACAGAGGTTAATAGATTTGTATAACATTTGAATGACAGAGGTTAATAGATCCTTGGTAAGCAAGGGGATGAAAAAGTTCATCAGAAGTAGGTAGCAGAATTGACTTGTGGTTACATCAGATCAGCTATGATATTTTTAAATAGGACAGCAAGCTTAAGGGGCTAAAAGGCCTGTTCCTTCCCCTTGTTCCTTTGTTTGTACATTTAATTTATTTCCTGTGGAACAACTTCTACTTTCATACTGGTTTAATAGCCATGCACTTTAATCAATGCAATTTTGCTTGGAAAGATTAAGTGATTCTGGTACAAAATCTCCAGTGCCATCAAGACTATGAAACAAATGACTCTAAAACAGACTACAATGTTAGTATAAAAATTACCGGTGTATTAAATTTTCTAATTCATCAAAGCAGATATGCAAAGCTTTGCCCTTCAGTTCTTTGCTGATGTGGTCTGCGTTTTTCAGACATTCATAAACCATCTGCAAAATAAAATCATTCAGGAATGACATTACAATTATTGTACATTCATACAATATCTAGCTTAATAAAGCTGACTAAATTTACAAAACGTATATAATGTAATGATTCACAAAATCAGTGAGTAAGTGGTGACTACTATACAAGATACCAGACCCACTCTTATTGTGCTGACCCTAGGGGGAATTGTCAGCATCTTCAAGAAAGAATTCCATCTAAGAAACATTTCCCTTTGGTGGAGGGATCAATGATGGGAGGCAGAATTTTAAGCTAAGAGGTGGGATGTTTACAAGAGATGTGAAGATGATGGGAAACCAGGCCATGATACCTGTAAGGACAGTAGAGGCAGACATGTTGACATTGTTGATATTAAGATGTACACTTGTGATGCCAAAACTATGGGCCAAGTGCTACAAAACCATAACAAACAGAAACAGGAGTAGGATTTCAGCCCCTTGAACCTGCTCCACCATTAAAAGAAGATCACGGCTCACATGATTAGGTTGGAAAATGGGTCAGGTGGTTGTTTTCAATCAGCACAAACTTAATGGGCCAAATGGCCCTTTTTTGTGCCATAGACTTCTATTACTTTCTTTCACCTTAAAGTTTTAAAAAAGGGAAAAAAAAACAAAAACAAAAAAGACCTTGAAAGTTCTAGTTGGAACTGCTGTTCAAGGTTTGCATAAACATTTGTAGCTCAGGTGCTAGTTGTCGTAGTTGTGGGTTGCTATCACATGTTATTTTCTCAACTTCATCCCTGTCGCAGCTCATTTTTTAACTCAAATCCTTGTCTGTACCATCTCCCACATTCTAACCTCTACAGAGGCTCACTGATACATCTGGTCTCCAATTTTAGATGACCTTCCATTTCCAACAATACTTAATCCACCTTTGGCACCTGTGCCTTCAGTTATAAAGGCTCAAGCTCAGGAGTATTCTTCCTATAAAATCTTCGGGATAAAAGTGAGGTCTGCAGATGCTGGAGATCACAGCTGAAAATGTGTTGCTGGTTAAAGCACAGCAGGTTAGGCAGCATCCAAGGAACAGGAAATTCGACGTTTCGGGCATAAGCCCTTCATCAGGAAGGCTGATGAAGGGCTTATGCCTGAAACGTCGAATTTCCTGTTCCTTGGATGCTGCCTAACCTGCTGTGCTTTAACCAGCAACACATTTTCAGCAGTATTCTTCCTATACCTCTCTGACTCTGCACCTCACTATGCTCCTTTGAGGCACCTTTTAAACCATACACAGAATAGTATCTTAGAACCTCCCGAGTGGATGCAGGCTATTTGGCCCACCAGCTCCACACCAGCACTCCAAAGACCATCCCCACCCAGACCCAACCCCCTACCCTGCATTTCCCATGGCTAATCCACCTAGCTGTATGTCCCTGGACAGTCTAGGAAATTTAGCATGGCCAGTCCACTTAATCTGCACATTTTTGGACTATAGGAAGAAACCACTGAGAGGAAACCCATGCAGACATGGGAGAATATACAAACTCCACACAGACAGTCGCCAGAGACTGGAATCAAATCCAGGTCCCTGGCATGTGTGGCAACAGTGCTAACCACCAAGCCACCTTGCCACCCTAATGTGCCCAGCGCAAACTTTGGTAACTTTTCACACCACCACCTCACATTTGACCCACTTTGTTTTCTAAATGTTCCTGTGAAGTGCCTTGACCTTCTTATAATCAATAACAACTTTTTATGAAAATAAGAAACCTGAAATCTCATTATTTACTGGAAGAATGAAACCATGAGATTCAACACAAGAATTTAAACTATCTTAGTAGATCTTCTACTCTCTAAAACACAAAGTCAACATTATAAACATAGTCATGGGCAAAGTGCAATTGATTACAAGCTATCAACTTATGCATCAATGGCAGAAATAGATAAAACAAGTCTTACAAATGGTCTCAGCAATCAGGTCAATCTATTGGATGTAGGTTTGCTTGCTGAGCTGGAAGGTTCATTTCCAGACGTTTCGTCACCCTACTAGGTAACATCTTCAGTGGGCCTCAGGCAAAACATTGCTGATAATTCCTGCTTTCTATTTATATGTTTAGATTTCTTTGGTGATGGCATTTCCTGTAGTGAAGTCACTTCCAGTTCCTTCTCACAGGGGGTGGTAAATGGGGTCTAACTCGATGTGTTTGTTGAGAATTCCAGTTGGAATGCTATGCTTCTAGGAATTCTCATGCATGTCTTTGTCTTGGCTTGTCCTAAACTGGATGTGTTGTCCCAGTTAAAATGGTGTCTTTCCTCATCCATATGTAAGGATACTAGACAGAGAGGGTCATGTCTTTTTGTGGCTAGTTGGTGTTTATGTATCCTGGTGGCTAGTTTTCTGCCTGTTTTGTCCAATGTAGTGTTTGTTATATCTTTGCATGGTATTTTGTAAATGACATTAGTTTTGCTTGTTGTCTTTCAAGCTCATTAGGGTCTTTCAAGTTCATTAGCTGCTATTTTAGTGTGTTGTGCGTTTATGGGCTACCATGATGCCAAAGGGTCTGAGTAGTCTGGCAGTCATTTCTGAGATGTCTTTGATGTAGGGGAGAGTGGCTCGGGTTTCTGGTCCTGTTTTGTCTGCTTGTTTGGGTTTGTTGCTGAGAAATTGGTGGATTGTGTTCATTGGGTACCCATTCTTTTTGAATATGCGGTATAGGTGATTTTTCTCTGTTTTGCCCGAGGCCCACTGAAGAGGTTACCTAATAGGTCTTGAAATGAACCTTCCAGCTCAGCGAGCAGACTTACGTCCAAAACCTCAACCTGAGCTACAAATCTTCTCAAAACTCGCTAAGGTCAATCTATAAAGTCACAAAATTCTTCAAAATGGTCTTCTTTCTGAAGAATTTCAGCTCTTCTTCTTGGGCTTATCACCAATCGACAACAACACACAGCAAATCAGAGTTCCATGAACACATCTTCATCACACATCTGCAGAAGCTTCCCACCTCAGCCTGGGTGACATTGATCCAATGTATCTTCAAGCGAGAGAAATATTTACAGCAGCTCTACCCTTGCTTATGTTCTGCTTCTGTACCTAGCCCCAATGTCCTTCAGCTTGTACTTCCTGTATCTTTGAACACATTAATCTGAGGTTGGAGGACTGTCTTTTTATATTTTTCACCCAGTTTCGGTCTTAATAATGTTTCGTTTACAACACAGTGTAGGTTTTAAATGAAACACAGAACGCTGGTCAAACTCAGCAGGTCTGGCAGCAAAGGGGGAGTGAGAAACAGAATTAACAGTTTGAGTCCAGTATGACTGCTGTTCAGAAGATTTTACTTTCAGGAACCAGGAGTGTCCTAAAATTTCCATTTCCTGTAAGGATCTATTCGAAAAAAGTATAAATCTAACTTTTCATTGTTGTTAGGTCTTGTTTTTGTTGGTTTTGTTTAAAATAAAATAAACTCCTCCTTTGTTCAATTGTATTTTTATTCAACCCATAGATGGTACTATGTTATTGAAAACTTCAGACAGTTTTACTAAAATTGGATACATTTACACTGTCGGTGCAGATATTGTCTTTGCTTCCTATACACTGCACATACAAACAGAAAACAGAAGCTGGCTATTTGGTCCTTTGAGCCTACTCTGCCATTCAACATGACCATCCAACTCAGTACGCAGCTCCCTCTCTCCCCCATGTCCTTCGATCTCTTTAGCCCTGAGAAGGATGTCTAACTCTTTGAAAACATTAAATGAGGATGTGGTTTACGCCAAAACAACCAGCGAGTTCCACAGGCTCACCACTCTCTCCTAAACTCAGTTCTGCATGGTCTCAAGTCGTTGCCACCGGCCTGGACTCTGCTAATCAATGAGAATGTGGTTTCTATCTTGAACTAGCAAGAGGCTGGACAAATACAGCAAGCCAGACAACATCAGGAGGTGGGAGAATCAATGTTTCGGGTATAAGACCTCTTCCAGCCTCCTGCTAGTCTACTTTGGATTCCAGCATCTGTAGTTTTTTTTGGCTCAATCTTGAACCGGTCTAGTTCTGTTATAACTTCATAGGTTTCAATGAGATATAGAGAGTCATAGAGATGTACAGCACAGAAACAGACCCTTCCGTCCAACCTGTCCATGCTGACCAGATATCCCAATCCAGTCTAGTCCCACCTGCCAGCACCTGGTCCATATCCCTCCAAACCCTTCCTATTCATATACCCATCCAGATGCCTTTTAAATGTTGCAATTGTACTAGCCACCACCACTTCCTCTGGCAACTCATTCCATACACGTACTACTCTCTTTTATATCTTTCCCCTCTCACCCTAAACCTATGCCCTCTAGTTCTGACTCCCACACACCAGGAATAAAGACTTTGTCTATTTACCCTATTCATGCCCCTCATGATTTTATAAGCCTCTATAAAGGTCACCCCTCAGCCTCCGATGGTCCAGGGAAAACAGCTCCAGCCTATTCAACCTCTCCCTATAGCTCAAATCCTCCAACCCTGGCAACATCCTTGTAAATCTTTTCTGAGCCCTTTCAAGTTTCGCAACATCCTTCCGATAGGAAGGAGACCAGAATTGCAGAAGTGGCCTAACCAATGTCCTGTCCAGCCACAACATGACTTTCCAATGCCTGTACTCAATACTCTGAACAATAAAGGAAGCATACCAAACACCTTCTTCACTAGTCTATTTACTTGTGACTCCACTTTCAAGGAGCATGAACCTGCACTCCAAGGTCTCTTTGTTCAGCAACATTCTCTCGGACCTTACCATTAAGTGTATAAGTCCTGCTAAGATTTGCTTTCCCAAAATGCAGCACCTTGTATTTATCTAAATTAAATTCCATCTGCCACTTCTCAGCCCATTGGCCCGTCTGATCAAGATCCCGCTGTAATCGGAGGTAACCTTCTTCACTGTCCACTATATCTCCAATTTTGGTATCATCTGCAAATGTACTAACTATACCTTTTATGCTCACATCCAAATCATTTATATAAATGATGATAAGTAGTGGACCCAGCACTGATCCTTGTAACACTCTGCTGGTAACAGGCCTCCAGTCTGGAAAGCAACCCTCCACCACCACACTGTCTTCTACCTTTGAACCAGTTCTGTATCCAAATAGCTAGTTCTCCCTGTATTCTGTGAGATCTAACCTTGCTAACCAGTCTCCCATGGGGAACCTTGTTGAATGCCTTACTGAAGTCCACATATATCACATCTACCGCTCTGCCCTCTTCAATCCTCTTTGTTACTTCTTCAAAAAACTCAATCAAGTTTGTGAGACATGATTTCATATGCACAGAGCCATGTTGACTATCCGTAATCAGCCCTTGTCTTTCCAAATACTTGTAAATCCTGTTCCTCAGGATTCCCTCCAACAACTTGCCCACCACAGACATCGGGCTCACCAGTCTATACTTCCCTGGCTTCTCCTTACTACCCTTCTTAAACAGTGGCATCACGTTAGCCAACTCCAGTCTTCTGGCATCTTTCATCTGACTATCGATGAGACAAATCTCTCAGCAATAGCCCCAGCAATCACTTCCCTAGCTTCCCACAGAGTTCTAGGGTACATCTGATCAGATCCTGGGCCTTATTTCCACAGAGTAGATCATGTTTTGCACCTTCTGTAGTAGGTACATCCACATACTGAATCAGAACATTGTCTTGTACATACTTAAATTCCTCTCCATCTAGACCCTTAACACTATGGCAGTCTCAGTCTATGTTTGGAAAGTTAAAATCCTGGATCATAACCACCTTATTATTCTTACAGATAACACTTACAAATTTGTTTCTCAATTTCCCTCTGACTATTAGGGGGTGTATAATATAATCCCAATAAGGTGATCATCCCTTTCTTATTTCTCCATTACACCCAAATAACTTTTCTGGATGTATTTCTGGGAATATCCTCCCTCATGACAGCAATAATGCTATCCCTTATCAAAAACGCCACTCCCCCTCCTCTCTTGCCTCCCTTTGTCCTTCCTATAGCATTTGTATCCTGGAATGTTAAGCTGTCCATCCCTGAGCCACATTTCTGTAATCACTATGATATCCCAGTCCCATGTTCCGATCTATGCCCTGAGTTCATCTGTCTTCCCGGTTAGGTCTCTCGCATTGAAATTAAACTGTATTTATTTATCAGTCCTACCGTGCTCTCCGCTTTGTCCCTGCCTGCCCTGACTGTTTGACTCACTTCTTTTCTCAATTGAAATCTTTCTTATCTCCTTGCGTCCCACCCCCCATCTTACTAGTTTAAATCCCGAGCAGCTCTGGCAAATCTCCCTGCCCGTATATTAGTCCCCTTCCAATATAAGTGCAATCAGTCCTTCTTGTACAGGTTACTTCCACCCCAAAAAAGATACCAATGATCCCAAAATGTGAATCCTTCTCCCATACACCAGTCCTCAGCCATGCATTCATCTGCTTTATCCTCCTATTCCTGCCCTCACTAGCTCATAACCCCGGGAGTAATCTCTCCCCACATTCTTCCAAATACCAGTGAATTTAATCCTACTCAATTCAATATTGCTTCATACATCAGCCTTGCAATCGCAGGAATCAAGATTAGAGTGGTGCTGGAAATGCATAGCAGGTCAGGCAACAACCGAGGAGCAGGAAAATCAACGTTTCGGGCAGGAGCCCTTCATGAGGAATGAGGCCGGAAGCCTCGGGGGTGTGGAGATAAATGGGAGGGGGTGGGGCTGGGAGTGCAATAGGTGGATGGAGGAAGGAGTAAAGGTGATAGGTCAGAGAGGAGGGTGGAGCAGATAGGTTGGAAGGAAGATTATGAAGATGGCACGGAGCTGGAAGTTTGGAACTGGGGTAAGGTGGGGGGAGGGAAAATGAGGAAACTGGTGAAGTCCACCCAGGAATCAGTCTAGTAAAACTTCGTTGCACACCCTCTATTACCAGAGCATCAAAGATGGACACACAACAAGGTGTGGTCTCATCAAGGCCTGAGCCAAGAAGGAGATCTTCAACAGAATAGATCAGTTATTCAGAAACCCTGAAATGATTAACTGGTATTACCTGCAAATTCACATATTAGTCTACAGGATCTCAAAAAAAACTTGGCGAGTTTGGATTCTCCAACTCCTCTGAGAGCGATGAACAAGATCAGGTAGACTTGTGAAACCACTATAACAGTTCTCTTTGTAAACCAGTGTTGAAGTCACACATTTGGGTAGAGTTGCAGTGTAAAGTATTATGTCATATGTAAACGAATATGTAAATTTCTAATTATGTAAATAAAAGTGGTCTACATCTGTGGTGCAGGATTATTTGACAAATTGGACTATGGAGAGATGGTACTATGCTTGTGTAAAGCCTTTTCCTGTACATAGAAGACAATGTTCAATAAAATATAATGTTTACCTGCAGCCCAGGTTCAAGTAGCCTTTATCAACTCTGATCCCAAAATATGTCAAGATGATAACCACAGGCTGGGAAAATTGAGCTTTCACATCCATTTTAACCTGAATAATAGAAGATTCCACCAGAGGGCCTGGACAGAGTAGAATGGGAGAAAATATTCTCTTGTGAAAGGATTGGGAAAAGGCAGCATAGATTTAAAATAATTGGTAAAGGAAGCAAAGGCACCATGGAAACATGGTTCAGCATCTGAAACATACTGCCTGAGAGAGTGGAGGTTTAATCAAAGCTTCAAAAGAAAATCAGACTTTTATCCAAAAAGGAAGAGTGTGCAGTGCTATGTGGAGAAGATAGTTGAGTGACACTAAGCAAATTTCATATTGGAGGAGCTGGCACTGACATGCTGAACTGACTGGTTGCCTTCAGCACTGTAACAATTCAGAGATTATAGAACTTACTGAAGTCAATGTGAGCAATGAAACCATATTCAAAAATAAAACAGCACTAAAGTCAGAAAATGACCAGGGCCTGATGACTGACACCCAGCTGAGTTTTTATTTTGAGAAATGGGTGAAAATATTGTTGGTCTTTCGACACGATTTTCCGAATTTCTCTCAGTTTAAGACTTAGGCCAGAAAATTGTAGCAAACATAGCTCCATTATTGTAGAATGGTGAGAGGGACAAATCAGGAAAATAGTCTAACATTTGTTGCAGGAAAGTTATTGAAATATTTCATTTAAGAAAAGAGTTTCCAAGTAACTAAGATAAATGTGAGCTGATTAGAGAGATCCATTAATGTAAAAAGACGAGTCATATCTGAGAAATCTATTTGAATGAATAAGGAACTAAGCAAGTCAAAAAGTATCCACAGACGTATTTAAAACAGCAGTGCCCAAAGCAAAGGCCTGTGGACTGCTGGGAGGCAACGGAGACTTTCATGGGATCCACAAAGTAATGTGAAAGCCCTCATCGAGTGAGTCCGGCCTTACAGGTGGACAATGTGAATAGTCAGAGCAAAGTGAACAATCAGTGGCTGAAAGAGGGCTTGGTGTGAAGTAGAGTGTATTCCCACCACACTGTACTGCCACAGTTAGCCACCTGACATCACTCAGGATAGTAAGGGAGTGAGACTAAACTTGTCAAACAGAGCCACAGTTATTAAAGCTCCTTATGAGTTCAGCCCTTTTTCAGAGAGTGTATTTCCTTAAATATTTAAAAGTATGTATGACAAACTACAAGCTCATCCAAATTCTATTTTTCACTTTGGCTAGGAAGATAAGGCAGAAAATCTGTCAGGAAGAGAAGAATGGTTTTCAAGCACCATCATAGAAATGTTAGACCGTAAGACCATAAGAAATAGGAGTGGAAGTAAGGCCATTCGGCCCATCGAGTCCTCTCTGCTAATCAATCATGATTGATGGGCATTTCAACTCCACTTACCCGCACTCTCCCAGTATCCCTTAATTCCTTGTGAGATTAAGAATTTATTAACCTCGGTCTTGAAGACATTTAACGCCTCGGCCTCCACTGTGCTCCATGGCAATGAATTCTACAGGGCCACCACTCTTGTGCTGAAGAAAGGCCTTCTCATTTCTGTTCTAAATTGATCCCCTCTAATTCTAAGGCTGTGCCCATGATACCTAGTATCCCTGCCTAACAGAAACAATTTCTCAGTTTCCACCCTTCTAAGCCATGCATTACCTTGTTGATTCTGCAAGGGCCAACATTTGCTCAATATTCCTGAGCATGTGAAGAATTTTGCTGAGATAATTTAGGATTGTCAGTCAGACTTGCAGTGTGGTGTAAATGCCAATACCAGAAGCTACACATAAGGCTGCAAAGGACCCTATTAGTCATAGAGTCAGAAAGATGTACAGCATGGAAACAGACATTTCGGTCCAACTTATCCATGCCAACCAGATATCCCAACATAATCTAGTCCCATTTTCCAGCACTTGGCCCATATCCCTCTAAAACCTTCCTATTCATACACCTGATGCCTTTTAAACACTACAATTGTAACAGCCTCCACCACTTCCTCTGGCAGCTCATTGGTGATTATTTTATCATCAATGGCTTCCAATTATGCTTTATGCCTCAAGAAGAAACATTTTCTCTGTATCAGCTCTCACAAAACATTTCAGAAATTTATGACCTTCATTAGATCACTGCTCAGCCTTTATTTTCATTCTCTGAAGAAAAAAAGACACAACATGCCAAACTTCCTTGATAAATGCTTCACCCTCGTATACCTTCTGGTATCCCAGTGTTCAGTGCCTCTATCTGCTTTTTACAATATGGTGGCTAGGACGGAAAATAATAGTACGAACCAAAACTCGGTACAGGTTTATGAGATGTTATGCCAACTTGTGACAAATATTGGTGATCTACCATTATCACATGTAATACAAAGGACAAGACATAGGTCACATAGTACTGAAAAATGCAATAAACATTCTTAAGGCACCTAGCATCTACATATTTGCTGTGTAATTACAAACACTTGCATGTCTTGGCTTAAACTAAGCAATTTGGATGAAATGCAGCATGCTTCTGTTAGTGTGTCATAATGGAAGAGAACAAAGTATATCAAGATGGGAGTCTGCGATATGATGCTGGCATCATGAACATGTACTTTAAAACATATCACACATCTAGTGTGAGGCATAACAAAACATGTCACTTTTTTCAAAGAAAGGAAATCCCAACAAGTTACATCATTAGTCATAGGCACACCATCATTTCAACAATTAAATATGCAAAATAGCTAGAATTTTGATAAAGCATTGGAGGTTTGTCAATTCCCCTCAATCAAGTGAAGCTATTTGCATCTGGAGAGGTATATGTTATTCTCACTGGTTCTTGGCTGGCAACTTGGCTGTCTTACTGCTGGATACCATCAGTTTTCTTTACTGTGTGCGCAAAAGTGGTGTCTTATTCTTTGGTCAGAGTAACTTATGTTCCTTCACAATGTAACAACATGATTGATAATTACTTCTTATAAGTGGGACTGACTGCATATCTTAGAGACTTTTGCCGGCATCCAGGTATTACAATATATTTCTGACAGTACTCTCTCGGATACATATTTGTGGTAGTTCTTGATCTGCTTGTTGATGGTATCTCGGTTTCATTCTCCTCTTAGAACAGTAAAGATTAGATTACTTACAGTGTGGAAACAGGCCCTTCGGCCCAACAACTCCACACCGACCCGCCAAAGCGCAACCCACCCATACCCCTACATATACCCCTTACCTAGCACTATGGGCAATTTAGCATGGCCAATTCACCTGACCCGCACATCTTTGGACTGTGGGAGGAAACCAGAGCACCCGGAGGAAACCCACGCAGACACGGGGAGAACGTGCAAACTCCACACAGTCAGTCGCCTGAGGTGGGAATTGAACCCAGGTCCCTGGCGCTGTGAGGCAGCAGTGCTAACCACTGTGCCACCGTGCCGCCCCAAAAAGCCCCATGGCTCTTCCATTCTCACCACCATGGGTGTGGATTGAATCTCCCAAATGGTTATGATGTTAAGATCTTTCCATACTGGTAACCATAGCACTGTTGAGTCATTGGTATCTACCAGGTCAATGATGTCAGGAATCCAAGCTGAACTTGCACACTGGAGCTGCAAAGTGATTTCTGTGCAGTGGCACATCAAAGTTCCATCTCATAATTTGGTGAATCTCTTTTATGGGCTGTACTATGGAGTGCCAACAGTTAGGGTACACGTCTGTTAACATGAGTAGTGGTAATGTCAACACTAGCTCCTGCAGTTTTGGTGACATTTGATGCTGATAGGCATACACTTTCTTCTCCTCTTAAACTGCTGACATGATGTAGGAGATTGACAATATATAAAGCTTAGTTATCCTCTAACATTTGCTTTTCGATTTGTTGGCTATTTACTTCATTAAAATATGCGTATATTTTGAGGAGGGTCCATGCTGCTGAAGTGGTTTGTTATGCGATTTCAGACAGCAGTTGAGAATCAACGACATTGCCTTCTCTGAAGGACATAAGGTGATCTAGATGGCTTTTCCCAACAGTCAACAATGATTTCACAATTTAATAATTTGCAGCTGCAGAATTTAGTCTGCTCTATTGTTTATTAATTTTTCTTTGGAAAGGGGTAAAGTCGGTGAGACAAGTCCTTCCCCTTTCTGTTAACAACCCAATGATTATTTATTATGCTTTTCCTTAAATGAGACTGTGGAGAATTAAGAAGGTTAATAGATTTGTTGGAGATAAAGTTACTGTAATTCATAAGCCCAAGGCCTTCATCTGATTTTTCACTTCTGATCTTGTCCATTCGTCTGTGTCTGAGAAAAGGGGATAGGTTCCATACAGAGTATGTGAGAGTCAGACAGAGGGCAAGAGCATTAGGAGACACAGTTTTTTGTGTGTATGATTGTAATAAAGTGTTCTTGACTTTGAGTTGGAGATGGCCAATGTGGCATTTATCCCACACCAATATGAATACTAACACTGAAGCAATATTGTTGTGACGGTATTGGGGGGTGGGGTGGGGGAGTGTGGGAGTGTATCACCTTCATACTTTTTATATCATATACAAAATGCAATGAAAGAAATGCAAACTGGTCTCTTCACCAGCACCATCCAAAACTATGACCTCTTAACACCTCGAAAGACAAGGGCAGTTCCCTCCCAAAGAAAAAAAGCCACACCCTCCTGACTTGGAACTTTATCACGGTTTGCTCGCTTTCACTTGGTCAAAACTGCAGACTCCTTCCCTAACAGCATTACGGATGTGCATACACTCCCAGGACATGTGGTTCAAGCAAGAAGATCAAATCGCCCCCTTCGCAAGGGAAATTAAGGATGGGCAATAAGTGCTGCTCTAGACAGCAACACGTATATTGTGAAAAAATTATAAAAGGTTGGTAGGAAGTAATGAGTGATGTGCCACAAAATATCTGTTCAGAGACCTCAACCACTTACTGTATTTGTAACTAAGATAACACAGAGACCAAATATTTAAGAATGTCAAAAGATAAAAATTGATGGCACAGTAAATAGCGTAAGCAGGAGCAAGTACTCATAAAAGATAAAATTGATAGATTAAATAAGTGTACAAAAACTGTGCGAGAATGATTTAAATGCAGAAAAAAGTGTGACTTTGTTTGTGTAGAACCAAAAAAGATAGTTATTTATTATTCAAGTGATATTGAAGCTAAGAATGTTGAAGACCCAAAGAAACTTGTGGATATTTATACAGAGTTCATTAAAATGTAGAAGTCAGGTACAAAGCATAATTGAAAAAGGCTCATGGAATGTTAGTGGTGATAACTAGAGGGCGATGTTGCTGCAGCCATAGAAATTCCTGATATTTTCTATAACATTTTTCAAAGAATAAGTAGCTTGTTTCGGATGCTATGAAATTGTCTCAGAGGCCTTTATTAGCAACTTAAGTTAATACAATACAGCAAGGTTTGTTGAAAAAACCTGACAAACCTGTTACAGTTTAGATCTGCATTATACTGGAGACTATACTTCAGAGGATATACTGGTATAAAAACATTAATTGCTGGAAAGAACTCAGCAAGTCTGGCAGCATCTGTTGACAGAAAGCAGAGTTAACATTTCGGATGCAGTTCTGAGGAACTGTCACTGGACCTAAAATGTTAATTCTATTTTCTCTCCACAGATGCTGCCAAAGCTGCTGAAGTTTTCTCGTAATTTCAGTTGTTGATTTCCAGTATCTGCAGTTTTTTGTTTATTGTAATAGCACACATTGCTTCCAAAGTCAGTAGCAAATTCCACTGCAACAACTTTCTAATACAATTAATAGACAGCAGGTGTAAACAGGCCAAAAAGAGTGTGGTGCTGTAAAAGCACAGCCAGCCAGTCAGGCAGCACCGGAGGAGCAGGAGGATTGATATTTTGGGCATAATTCCTTTATCTCCAGTCCTCACTTTATCCTAGTAGCTGTAAATCGGTCTTTTTTGGGGTGGCAAGACATAACAAGTAGTGTGCCACCTGAGCTCGGGCCTCATTTGCTCCATCTGCTTTTCTTTTCATTTCTTTGTTTGTTCCATCCTCTCCTTTCTCTCTACTTACTGCTTATTGAAGAGCTCTGTCACAGTGACAGCAGTGGTAGCAAATAGGCCCATCAGCATGGAGCCATGTTTGGGTTCCTAGTGGCTTCTGCTTGTCAAGGCAGTCCTAGCACTAACTGTTGGCTGCTGTAGCTGAGGTGTGTTTGGGTTCCAGCAAAGTCTGCACATACTCATGGAGACGAAGGCAAGTTTGGGCCAGCAAGAGACCCAATAACATCAGCAGCAGTGTGGTGGGCCCAAAGCAGACTCATGGTGGCAGTGGAGCAGAGTTTGGGCTGGCACAGTACCTGGCAGCATTAGTGGTATCTACATTGGCAAGGTCCATCAAGGTCTCAATGGCGAGCATGTTGGTGGATGCAAGATGGCACGAAAGAGTGGCGACTTTCATGCCAGCAGTGGTGGCCAAGTGGACTAGTGTCTGGCCTCCAGGCCCATGATGGACTATTTCACAAGGAGGACTATAAAGTTGAACACTTTGTTCATTTTGTCCATCTCTATATTCGGTGCTTTGGGTTATTTTTCTGAGCTTTAAGATGGTTCTTGAGACTGGCGACACTATTTAACATTCTTTATTGTATTTTGTTAGAAAGTACATGTGAAAATAAATCAAACCAATACTGGGACCTCAACTGTTTACAATTTATATGGAGGCCACAAGGATTAGTGCTGGGTCCACTACTTTTTGTCACTTATATAAGTGGTTTGTATGTGTGCATGAGAGGTATAGTTAGTAAGTTTTGCAGATGACACCAAAATTGGAGGTGTAGTGGACAGCAAAGAAGGTTACCTCAGATTACAATGGGATCTTGATCAGATGGGCCAATGGGCTGAGAAGTGGCAGATGGAGTTTAAGTTAGATAAATGCAAAGTGCTGCATTTTGGGAAAGCAACCTTAGCAGGACTTATATACTAAATGGTAAAGCGCTAGGGAGTGTTGCTGAACAAAGAAACCTTGGAGTGCAGGTTCATAGTTCCTTGACAGTAGAGTTGCAGGTAGATAGGATAGAGAAGAGGTGCTGTCAGGTGGGACTAGATTGGGTTGGGATATTAGATTGGCACAGAGGAGTTCGATTGAAGGATCTGTTTCCGCGCTATACATCTCTATGATTCTATAAGTTACTTGGATGAAGGGATAGCTGCTATGTTTGCTGATGACACGATATAAGTAGGAAGGTAACCGGTGAAGGAAGTCACAAGGTAGTTACAAAAATATAGGTTGAGCAAGTAAAGAGCTGGCAAATTGAATATACTATAGGAAAATGACAAATTGCTTATTTTGGCAGGAAATATAAAAAAGTAGCATAATTTCCAAGTAGAGTGATTTCAGTGCTCTGAGGTGCAGAGGAATCTAATATCTTCAGGCATAAAATCTCAAAGGGAGAGTATTCAAGCACAAAATAATTAAGGAAGCGAATAGAATGTTATCATACATTTCAAAGAGAATTGAATACCAAGGAAGGGAAGCTTTGCTTCAGTTCAACAGAACATTAGTTACTTTGTACATTTTTGGTTACCTTATTTAAAGAAGGACAGCAGTTGGAGGAGCTCAGAGAAGGTTTATGAGACTAATGCCTGACATGCATGGTTCGCCTTAGGAAGAAAGGTTGCACAGGGTTAGACTTTCATCCATTGGGAGTTTAGAAGAGGAAGAGATACGTTAGTTGAAATGGACATTGAGGCATCTTGAAAGATTAGATGTGGAAAAGAGGCTTCGTCTTCTGAATGGATCTAGAACTAGGTTGGCACGGTGGCACAGTGGTTAGCACTGCTGCCTCACAGTGCCAGACACCCGAGTTCAATTCCTGCCTCAGGCAACTGTCTGTGTAGAGTTTGCACATTCTCCCCCTGTCTGCGTGGGTTTCCTCCGGGTACTCTGGTTTCCTCACACATTCCAAAAATGTGCAGGTTAGGTGAATTGGCCATGTTAAAGTGCCCATAGTGTTAGGTGTAGGGGTCTGGGTCTGGGTGGGTCGCTCTTTGGAGGGTCGGTGTGGACTTGTTGGGCTGAAGGGCCTGTTTCCACACTGTAGGTAATCTAACGGTAGGAGATTCGCCAAGTTTAAGTGCATTTAAGTGGTCATTGGACAGGCATATGAACATACATGGAATAGTGTAGGTGGAATGGGCTTCAGATTAGTATGACAGGGCGGTGCAACATCGAGGGCCGAAGGGATTGTACTGCGCTGTAATGTTCTATGTATGAATCACTATTAAAAAATATCAGAGACTATCCATTTAGAACACATTGGGTGATTTTTTTCTTGGAGGGTTACAAGTTTTTGGAGCTCTGTTCCTGAAAAAGGATGGTGAAGCAAAGTATTCGAATACTTTTAAAATGTACAGGCGGATAGATGGTTGTTAAGCAAAGGTTTGAAAAGTTACCATCTGGGCAGGTAGGAATGTCGATTTGAGGTTAGTCAGATCAGCCATGATTTTATTGAATGACGGAACAGGTCCAATGGGGTGAATGGCCTATTCCTGCTCCTGACTGACAAGTTTGCAGGTAAGGCTCCTTTGACAGTATCTTCCAAACCCATAAAATCCCACTATCCAGGCCAAGGGCCACAGATGCATAGGAATACCATTATCTGCAAGCTCCCCTCTAAACCACAAACCATGCGTGGTTCCGGATTAACGTTCTTTCATTATTGCTGAGGAAACATCCTTGAATTTTCCTCCAAACAGGACTGTAGGGTACATCCACATTCCAACAGTAGTTCAACAAGCCAATCCACCACCTTCTGAAAAGTAATTACAGAAGGAGTTCCAGAGAAAGAACATTCAAAATTGCTCTACTAAAAATTTTAAATCTGACATTGATAAATTTTTGTTAGCTAAGCATTAGGAATCAATAAGGTTACCGGTCAACTCTAATCACAATGAACCTTTGAACAAGCCAGGAATTGCTGAATGGCTTTCTTCTGTTTGCATATGCTGAAGTATGAAATGTTGGGATGCTTACCTGAGTGATATCATAGGCCATATTAGAACGGTAACAATCCATCATTAATTCTGGCTCTCGTGTTTCAAATTCAAGCAATTTTGTCTTCTCTTCCTCCAAAGAATTTTTCATCCAGTTTGAAATTATTACCTGTAAATTCAGAGGGCCAAAATCCTCTCACTTATAAACTTTGACATTTGATGTGATTTTATGATTGAACTACACAGATTCAATAATTTCAGGCAATTGTTAAATTTACAGTTCATAGAATATTAATATTAACTTTTTTTCATCTTGTAATAGCTGCACATATAACTATCACTTCCTTTGTATAAACAAATCTAGTTGATCACTAGGACACCTCAGTCTCAGAACAGTTCAGCTTCAATGATGGCAACCTACTATAAATTAACAAACTTTCAAAAAATTAAAAGAGTTTAGGCCTTGAAAAATACCAATTAAAATCTTAACTGACAGATCAAGAATTGATTTGATTTATTGTAGTCACATGTACCTATGTATATAGTGAAAAGCTTTGTTTTGTGAGCAATACAGGCACATAATAACAAACAAGGACATATAGATCATATGGTGCTTAGATAGAGCAAGGCATATGATTACAATAAGCTGGTATTTATAGATTTCAAACAGTTTCACATCTTTAGTTGCCCACAAGTTCTACAAACTTCCTACTTGGCAACACTGAGACTTGTCCAAGTGCCATCAGAGAAGGATAGATATCACCTTACACTTTGGTCAGCGTGCCATGTCATTGCTATATCCAGCATTTAAAGTGATTATGCTATGCAAACCCTGTGGCATTTCTCCCCCTCAGGGTTCATGCCTATCATCTACACTACTGTACAGCCGAGATAAAGAAATCATAACCTCTGCACAATCATCTGAGAAGGGGTTTATTCAGCCCTAAAACAGGGACAGGGATTCTTCTTCCTGCTTTTCCTCTGCTTGTTGCTGTGACACATCTACAAGTGATGGAACAGTGGGCAGCACAATAATCATAGCATTTTCAATGCAGAGTGTGACCATATATTGTGATAAAATTTGTTTACGCTACAAAAATTGAAGCACACAAGAATATGGAGGTTGAGAACTAATTTGTTCTTTATCTCTTACTTTTACCATCTTCTACATACTTTCCTATGCGTTTACTGAAACACTGGGGGATTTCTTATTTATTCAGGGTGGGAAAACTGCTGAAACCTAGTGTTGCCATCACTAATAGCTGTTTTGTGCAGTTAGTAACAGATCATTTTCTCTTCTAAGAATAATGTGGATGTCTGAGAATCCCTATTTGACAATGTATGGATTTTTTAAAAAATGTGTAAATCTTTATTTATATTCCATCACCAGGAAGAAAGGAAACACCTGAGTGGCCAGTGACAAGCATGGCCCTTCTCAAAGGGCAAACCTGCATGATCAATGAAGGGGAGGGCAGGGATTAAAAACAGAGTTGGAATGTATGGAATTTAACTCCTGTATCTGCAATTGTTTATTAATGTAGATAGTAGCTTAGGTGATGTTTTATCACCAGTCATGTGAAATTTGTACTGCTTCCTTTCATGTTAAGTCGAAGAGTGACGGAACCATTGCAAACGTCACGTGATGAGTATCATCGTGCATCATGCACATTCCTGGTAAGTGTAGATGGAGCTCAATATTGAAGGGAGTACATCTACAAATGTCAATGTGCTTTTTAAGCTGTAATCTTTTCAAAGTGATCTGTCCTCCATGTCTTCAGGTTGTTCAATTTCAGATGAGTATGGATGGAGATAGAACAGACTACCATGATCTGTGCTAAGCCTGAAGTATTCCAAATATTGCTTGCTTTCCTCACTGCCATTAAAGCCTCTGGAAAGAGGCCAAGAACTTGAAGGCTCTTGGAACGGTGGTACCAACCACAGATTAGATTAGATTACTTACAGGCCCAACAAGTCCACACCAACCCACCGAAGCGCAACCCACCTAGACCCATTCCCCTACATTTACCCCTTCCACTAACACTACGGGCAATTTAGCATGGCCAATTCAGCTAACTTGCACATTTTTGGACTGTGGGAGGAAACCGGAGCACCCGGAGAAAACCCACGCAGACACGGGGAGAATGTGCAATCTCCACACAGAATTGAACCTGGGTCTCTGGCGCTGTGAGGCAGCAGTGCTAACCACTGTGCCACCCACTAATGTTTCAGAAAAAGTATTTCACTGGAGATAGAAATTGGAGGAGATTAATGGTGTTGTGGTATTGTTGTCAGACTATTAATGCATTGCTAGGGTCTCTATGTGGACTAGGACATTTTTTTCAATTTTTTTCAAAAAATGTTTGGAATTATAGGTTTAACAGTGACCATAATACCATTCTTGACTTAAATGGCATTAGATTCTTGTATTTTTTTAAGAAGGGAAATCTGCTGTCTTTTCTTGGTCACACCCACTAAGTCGCCAGACCTATGGCAAAGTGTTTGACTTGTGACTGCTCTCTGAAATGGTCAAGGAAAATACTCATGAAGCCATCAACAAGTTAAGCAAAAAAAAACAAGAATGGGACTGACCACCTGGCATCAATCTAGGCACCATAAGCAACAACAGCTAACTCAGCCTTGTTCACCCTGCAAAGCCCTCCTTGCTAAGTTCTGGGAGCTATTAGTAACATTAGGGGAGTTGTTAAACAACAGCCAACATGGTCATAATCACAATCAGACCTTACAATGCCCCAGGTAACACCATCATCATCCCTGGTTATGCCTGGTCTCAATAGCTCCTTATCATAGATGCATCTATCCATGACAGTATCAGTAGATGTGACCACCACACAGTCCTTAGAGATCATGTCCCCTCACTGGGGATAATTTCCATCATGTCCTGTGGCACCATCTCTGTGCTAAATAGAAAAAAGTTTCAAACCCACTGTTCTGAGTATTTCATTACTCTGAGGCCCAGGGATCAAGTCTGGGTCAAAGGGCAGAAGGGCACACACGATCAGCACCTGGTGTACCTAAAATGAGGTGTCAACCTGGTGAAGCTGCAATACAGGACTACTTGTGTGCCAAAACAACATAAGCAGCAAATGACAGATAGGGCTATGCAATTCCACAAACAAAGATTGGCATCTAAGCTCTCCAGAGTTGCCAAATCCAGTCCTAAATAGTGGTAAAAGGCTTAAACATCTCACTGTAGGAGTAGGCCCCACAAATATCTCCATTCTCAGTGGTGGAAGAGCCCAAACACAAGTGGGAACAACGGGGCTGAAACATCTGCATCAACAACCACCACTACAACCTTCAGCCAGAAGAACAGAGTGGATGTGCCATCTCAGGCTCCTCCAAAGGTCCTGAGCAATACAGACGTCAGCCTTCAGCCATTTACTTTCACCTCATGTGATGAAGAAATTGCTGAAGGCAATGAGTACTGCAAAAGCTATGGGCTCTGAAACATACTAACAGTACTGAAGATTTATGCTCCAGAAATATAAACACTGGCATATTCCAATAACATTGAAAATTGACTAGTGCTATTCTGCATATAAAATTCAGGACAAATCCAACCCAGTCAATTACTATCGTGTTTGTCCACTCCTGATCATCAGTAAAGGACGGCACAGTGGCTAGCACTGCTGCCTCACAGCAGCAGGATTCTGGGCTCTATTCCCGCCTGTGTGTGTGGGGGGGTTTCCTCCGAGTGCTCTGGTTTCCTCCCACAATCCAAAGATGTGCAGGTTAGGTAAATTACCCACAGTGATAGGTGCGTTAGTCAGGGGCAAATATAGGGTAGGAGAAAGGGTCTGGATGGGTTTCTCTTCAGAGGGGCAGTGTGGACTTGTTGGGCCGAAGGGACTGGTTTCCACACTGTAGAAAATCTAATCTAACCTAAAAAGGATGGAAGAGGTCATTAATAGTGCTGTCAAGCAGTACTTACTAAACAAACACTGATGCTCATTGGCACTAGAAAAATCAAAAATTAAGCTTTTGACTTCATTACAAACTTGTTTTAGGATGGACAAAGAGCTGAACTTTTGAATGGAGATGATACTAATTATTCCTTTTCACTGAATGGGACATTAAGATACCCTGGCAAAACTAGAGTCAGGGGAATCAGGGGGAAAACTCTCCACTAGGTGGGAGTCACATCTGGCATAAAGGAGGATGGCAATGGCTGTTGGAGGTCAGTCATCTCAGTTCCAAGACATCTTTGAAGGAATGCCTTAGGGTAGTGTCATGGTCCCAATAATACTTCAATTAACTTTTCTCTATCATCAGGTCACGTATGGTAATATTCATTGCCAATTCCACAATGGCGAGTATCTTTTGTGACTCTGACACTGAAGCAGATCATTTTCAAATGCAGCAAGACATGGGCAATATTCAGATTTAGACTAACAAGTAACATTTACACAACATCCATTTCCAAGAGTAGACATTTAATGACATTACTATCACTGAATTCTCCCACCAGTAACATTCAGGGGTTTATCATTGACCAGAAACGGAGCTGGACTAGCCATATAAATAACCTGGCTAGAAGGGCAAATCAGATGTTAGGAATCCTGAAGTGAGCAGCTTATTTCCTGACTCCCAAAGCCTGTCCTACAAAAGGCACAAGTCAGGGGTGTGATGGCATACCCCACAACTGGCTGGATAAATGCAGCTCCAACAACACTCAATTAACTTGACACCATCCAGTCCAAAGTGGCTGACTTGATATGAAATTTACAAGATTAATTGCTGAAATTGCCCACAGCTCCCTAGGCCCCTGTTTCTGAACCCTTAACCACTACTACTTAGAAGGACAAGGGCAGCAGACAAATCATATCATTATCACTTGCAAGTCCCCAAGTAACTCAGTCCTTTCACTTGGAAATATAATCACCATTCCTAACATTGCTTGGTCAAAATCCTGGAACTCACCCTCGGGCAATTAAAAACAAAAGTCAGATTCTACCATGTCCCGTGGTAGGATTTCAATCCATAGCCCCAGGGCTTTATCTGGGTATCTGGATTACTAGCCCAACAACAATATCATAACTCACCTTCTGACTCCCCATAGCCTGTCCATCATCTACAAGGCACAAACCAGCAGTGTTATGAAAAACTCTCCACTTGCGTGGTAGGACTGAAGTGCCAACAACACGCAAGAAGACTGACATGGATTTGATTATGGATTTGGTGAATTGTCACATGGAGCTTGTTGCAGCCATTCAATCTAAACAGCCTGATATTTTTGTCCTTAAAATTTTTCCACAAATGTCAATGGGTTTTGATCAGTGTATACAGTTGTCTCTGATGCATTGCCGGCAATATAAACACAGAAATATTGTAATGCCAACACCAAGTCTCTTTCTCCACCGTTGAATATTTCTGTTGATCTACATTCACCTTCCTGGAAAGATACCAGATGGGTCTTTCAATCCCTTCTTCACCCTGCTGCAGGAGCACTGCACCGACATCCACATCACTGGCATCGATAGCCACCTTGAAACGCTTCATATTATCTGTTGAGGCTAATACTGGGGCAGTGCTTAACAGTTTTTAGGCTGTCAAATGCCTTTTGACAGTCTGTTGTCCACTGAAAAGTCATGCTCTCTTTTTTAAACAATTCGGTGAGTGGAGCAGCCACACACAGCTAAAGTCGGCACAAACTTTTGATAAAATCTACTCAATCCCAAGAACCGTAGTACCGCTTTTTTTTGTTGACGGTGTGGGAAATTCCCCAATTACTTTCGTTTTTGCATCTCATGGGGCCATTTGTCCATGACCAATAACATGGCCCAGAATGACAGCTTGGGCTTTGGCAAATTCACTTTTATATAGATTTACCATCAAGCCTGCCTTCCAAAGTCGATTGAACAACTCTGATAAATGCTGTAAATGTTCCTTCCATGAGGGACGAAAAATCACCAGGTTATCAATATACATCACATAGTTGGGTAACCTGGCAATGACCTTATTAGTCAGTCTCTGAAATGTGGCTAGAGCGTTTTCAAACCAAATAGCATGACTTTGAACTGATATAGTCCATTTGGTGTTATGAAATTACCATTGCGCTCTCTGACAGAAGGACTTGCCAGGAGCCTCTGAGCAAGTCCAACTTAGAAATGCAAGTCGCTTTTCCCACTTTTTTGACAGTCCTGCGACCATGGAATTGGATATGCATCAGTCTTTGTAATGGCGTTGACTTTGCAATAGTCCACATGTAACCGTTGGGTAGCATCTGGCTTTGGCACCATGACCATGGGTGAGCTCCAGTCACTAACTCACTTCAATATGCAATCTTGGATGTGCTCGATCTCCTTCTGAACCTGAGCCAACTTTAAGAAACATCCTTATAGGCATAACCCTTTAAATCAGAACTGCGTCTCCTATATCTACATCATGCACAATTAGGTTAGTACTTCCCAGTTTATTTCTGCATATCTCCCCATGTTATAGTAGTAACTCTTTCAGGTCACTTCACTTTTTTTGTGGAAGGTAACTCAATAATTTATTCCAATTTCTGATAACTTTCTCATTGTCCAATTTGATTTGAGGAATGTCCAATTCAGAATCCTCTGAACTTGGTTCTTCCTTCTGTGCTGTAATCATTAACTCCTCCTCTTGCTTTCCTTCCCTATCAAATACCTTTTGAGCATATGCACATGACACACTGAGATTTCTTCCTGTCTGGAGTCCTTAGCAAGTAGTTCACCTAACTCAATTTGGTAAGGTCCACTAAACCTTGTTTTTAAAGGTTCACCTGTTACTGGAAATAGCAGTAATATCTTATCCCCAATTGCAAAATTGGGGATTTATGATTTCTTAACCACTTCTGTTTCATTGTATGCTATGATGCTTTTAAATGCTGCCTAGCCAACTCTCCAGGTCTATTTAATCATTGTCTAAAATTTGAGGTGATCCAAATAGATGGTCTCTGAATTCTGACTTATTAATTTCTCCTTAATCAATTTTAACAGTCCTCTTACTTCATGCCGAAAGTTAATTCAAATGAACCGAATTTGGTCGATTCATTTGGTGCATCTCTGATTGTAAAAAAGTACAAATGGAATTCCCTCATCACAATCATCTGGATAATCCTGACCATAGCCTTCCATCTGGTCTTCAGTGTTTGATGCCATCTCTCCAGCGCTCCCTGTGATTCCGGATGTACACAGTAGATTTGAATTGCTTTATACCCAAGTTTTCCATAACTTCCTTGAATAGTTTGGATGTGAAGTTTGATCCTTGATCTGACTGGATCTCTGTTGGTAGTCCATATCTAGTCAAAGAGAATTAAGTAGTTCATCTACAACCCTTTGAGCTGTGATGTTACATAATGGGATTGCCTCTGGAAATCTAGTCGACACATCCATTATTGTTAATAAATATTTATTCCCACTTTCTGTTTGAGGTAGGGGACCTCCACAATCAAGACTCTTGTAAAAGGTTCCTCAATGCTGGAATAGGTATTAAAAAGGTGCAGGTTTTATAATTGCCTGTGGTTTTCTGATTAGCTGACATGTATGAAATATCTGGCAAAATTCAACTACATCTTTGTTTAGTCCAGGCCAGTGAAAAAAAAGTCTTTATATTTTAGCCTGTGTTTTCCTCACCCCTAAATGACCACCAAGTGGTAGCTCTTGTGCCACTCACAGCTTCTCCTTTCTATACCCTACTGGCAAAACAATTTGATGAATGCCTGCCCATTTCTCATCTGTTTCCTTGCTAATTCTTGCAACTGGTCTTATTCACCTTCCAAACTGCATCCACAAAACTTTTGGCGACTGAAAGAGCCATTCCTATCCCAAGCTTTGTCTATCCAACCGAACCAACATCCGAAATAAAGACACTAGCACCTACCACTCGCTGTTTAAAATTCCTGACAAACCCCCAATCTGTTATGGACCTGTCCAGATCACTCAAAATATTCTTGAGCAGGCAGCCACAGATCATAACTTTGCAATTTGTTTTGGTAAGCGTACAGTGAAAATTACTTGGAGTAAGATAGCTAGATTGACTGCTAGATTTTAAAAGTTGATTTACAAAATTACACAATGAAACAGAACCCCTACAGAACTCAGCCTATCTAAGTAGACTTAATTATGCTGTTCTGAATATACACAACAATCCCAATAAGCAAATTCCCTTTAAAAACCAATACAAATGGAACATATTTACAGGTTGAAGTTGAAAGGCAGAAAAGAGAGAGTTCCCACACAGCTCCCTGTTGAACTAAAACTACTCAGCTCAGCTAGAGCGCTGACCACCACCCTTTCGTTATACAGGTCACATCTAAAACATGACCATTTTGGCCTGAAGTCTCCTCTGTTTACATGTAAACAAAAGGCCTCAAAATTCTTTTTCATAGTTTGTGAGAAGATTTGTAGCTCAAGTGCTCGTGGTTGTGGTTCTGTTCGCCGAGCTGGGAATTTGTGTTGCAGACGTTTCGTCCCCTGTCTAGGTGACATCCTCAGTGCTTGGGAGCCTCCTGTAAAGTGCCTCTGTGATCTTTCCTCCGGCATTTGTAGTAATTTGAATCTGCCGCTTCTGGTTGTCAGTTCCAGCTGTCCGTTGCAGTGGTCGGTATATTGGGTCCAGGTCGATGTGCTTATTGATTGAATCTGTGGATGAGTGCCATGTCTCTAGGAATTCCCTGGCTGTTCTCTGTTTGGCTTGTTCTATGATAATAGTGTTGTCCTAGTTGAACTCATGTTGCTCGTCATCTGCTTGTGTGGCTACTAAGGATAGTTGGTCGTGTCGTTTCGTGGCTAGTTGGTGTTCATGGATGTGGATCGTTAGCTGTCTTCCTGTTTGTCCTATGTAGTGTTTTGTGCAGTCCTTGCATGGGATTTTGTACACTACGTTGGTTTTGCTCTGGCTGGGTATCGGCATCCGCATCCATGAACACCAACTAGCCACGAGACAACACGACCAGCTATCCTTAGTAGCCACACATGCAGAGGACAAGCAACATGAATTCGACTGGGACAACACTACTATTATAGGACAAGCAAACAGAGAACAGCCAGGGAATTCCTAGAGACATGGCACTCATCCACAGATTCAATCAATAAGCACATCGACCTGGACCCAATATACCGGCCACTGCAATGGACAGCTGGAACTGACAATCGGAAGCAGCAGATTCAAACTACTACAAATGCTGGAGGAAAGATCACAGAAGCACTTCACAGGAGGCTCCCAAGCACTGAGGATGTCACCTAGACAGGGGACGAAACGTCTGTAACACAAATTCCCAGCTCGGCGAACAGAACCACAACCTTTTTCCATCTCTGTACCAAACCAAACGGATTGGAGTCCGGCCCAGTTTATTGCCCCTCTGAAAAAAAACGAAGGACAGTCTTAGAGCCAAGGAAGAGTTTATAGAAAAAAAAGAGACTAGCTTTGTGACAAAAAAGTTGGTGATCAGTGACTATTAGCATGCTTCAGAGATCAGTGTTGGGACTGCAATTGTGCACAATTTACATGAATAATTTAGAGTTGGGGACCACGTATACGGTGTCAAAGTTTGTGGATGGCACTAAGATGAGTGGTGGAGCAAAGTGTGCAGAGGACTGTGAAACTTTGCAGAGGGACATATCCCTGATGAAGGGCTTTTGCCTGAAACGTCAATTTTCCTGCTCCTCAGATACTGCCTGAACTGCTGTGCTTTTCCAGCACCACTCTACTCCAGAAAAAGGGACATAGATTGTTTAAGTGAGTGGGCAAAGGTCCAGCAGATGAAGTACTATGTTAATAAATGTGAAGTCATCCATTTTGGCAGGAATAATAGTAAAAAGGACTATTTGAATTGTAAAAAAAATGCAACATGCTGCTGTGCAGAGGGACCTGGATGTCCTTGTGCATGAATCACAGAATGTTGGTCTGTAGGTGCAACAGGTAATTAGGAAGGCAAATAGAATTTTGTCCTTCATTGCTAAAGAGATTCAGTGTCAAAGCAGGGAGGTTATGTTGCAACTGTATAGGGTGCTGGTGGAGGACTGCATACCGTTTTGGTTTCCTTACTTGAGGAAGGTATACTGGCACAAGAGGGGGTGCAGAGGAGGTTCACTAAGTTGATTCTGGAGTTGAGGAGGCGGGTTTGAAGAGAGACTGAGTGGACTGGGATTATAATCATTGGAATCTGGAAGAATGGGGGTGGCGGGTGCAGAAACGTACAGAATTAAAGGAAATAGATAAGATAGAAGTAGAGAGGATGTTTCCACTGGCAGGTGTAACTAGGACAGGAGGGCACAGCCTCAAAATTAGGGGGAGCAGACTGAGGACTGAATTGAGAAGGACCTTCTTCACCCAGAGGGTTGGGAATCTGTGGAATTCCAGGTTTAGTGAAGTAGAATCCCTACAGTGTGGAAATAGGCCTTTTGGCCCAACAGGTCCACACTGACCCTCCAAAACGTATCCCACTCGAACCCATTCCCTATTACTCTATATTTACCCCTGACTAATGCACCTAACCTGTACATCCCTTAAAACCATGGGCAAGTTAGCATGGCCAATCCACCTAACCTGCACATATTTGGATTGTGAGAGAAAACCCACACAGACAGGGGGAGAATATGCAAACTCCATACAGACAGTTGCCAGAGGCTGGAATTGAACCCTGGTCCCTGGCACTGGGAGGCAGTAGTGCTAACCACTGAGCCACCATGCCAGTGGCTTCCTCAGTAAATGTTTGTTAAGCTAAGAGATCATTTTTTGAACAGTAAAGGAATTAAGGGTTATGGTGAGAGGGTGGGTAAGTGGAGCTGAAGTCACGGAAAGATCAGTCATGATCACACTGAAAAGTGGAGTGGGCTCCAAAGGCCGGATGGCCTACTCGTACACCTAGTTCTTATGTTCTTAAATTCAACAGATTCTTACAGGCAGAAGGAAACAGCCTTCAGAGAGAGGTTTCAGAGAAAATGTCAGGAATTCTTTACTGAAGCTTACAACTCCCTGGAGTTAAAACACACTGCGACTACGACAGCTAAAATAAAAACCCCAGTAAAGACCTGAACTAAGAGAATTGTCCAATCTCCTTCCATTGTTAAACTGTTACTTCCTAGACTTTGTTATCTCTGCCTTTACAATCTCTGTTCAAAGAAAAACCAAGGCCCAAAATAACCTTTTTAAAGCGACAGCATTGTTAAAGTATACCATTTATAAGGCGCATTACATAAATTCATTAACAGCACCTTCCAAACCATGACACTACCATCTAGCAGGACAAGATAACAGATACATGGGAACACCACCACCTGCAAATTCCCATCCGAGCTAGTCGCATCCCACTTAGAACTAAATTTCTCTTCCTTCAGTGCCACAGGGTCAAAATCCCAAAACTTCCTCCCTAACAGGATTGTGGGTATACCTGCACAAAACTGATTGCAGCAACAGTTGAAGGCATGTCATCACCACCTTCAAAAGGTCAATTAATCAAGATCATAAATGACTAGAGATGAGCATGAACAATTGAAAAAGTAATTCAAGTTGTGAAACCAGCGGCATAAATGCAATTTTGTCCATATTGCAGCAACTCTCCAATGTCCTTGTGCTCACAAGTAAAAAAAAACCACTTTGATTTAGGGGCTGCAGAATTAAATTACGAAGCTGTGCTGGTTTCCAAACACTGCTTCCCCACCCTATAAAAGTTTAATGAATAGTCCTAATAGTTATGACAACCTTGATAATAAAAAAGTCAGAGTGGCGATACATTAGTCACCTGACTGACCACTCCCACCTTTGCAAGATTTCATTTCTTTCATGGCTTGAAGAAAAATGATTTTTTGCTGGAGACCTAGTTTCAAGTTTAATTTTGTTAAGCTGAGAACAAATCCTTCTTACTCTGCTCATTGACCCATACCCTCCTGTTCCAGAAGAGCTGTCAAAAAGAAAAGGTGACACACCTTCTGTATGAGAGATCAAGTTTGGGGACAATAACCTTGTTATGCAAAACATTTGACCAAAATAAGGAAGGCATTTTGCATCAGGGACTTGATTTAAGCCATCCTGCACTTGTAAAATGTTGTTCACCTTTAGTAAATTACTTGAGTGTTACTATTCATCACTTAATTCATACCTTCAATGCTTTAGCATATTTGTCCATGACATTTTCCATAATCTCTTGGTCTAACAAAGGTCCAAGTTCTTTCATATTCACCTCTGGTGAGAGATCAGGATGACTCATAACATCACCACTGCAAACAAAATGGTACATTTAGGCACCTGATCTTCAGAATATCACACTCAAACTGGTATATCAAATGAAGTAACCTGATCTATTTGAACTAGAGGCTAATTAAGGCAATAATTGATAAAAGCAAAATATTTCAGTTGCTGGTAAACCAAAATAAAAACAGCAAGTGCTATTTTGGCAGCATTTGTGGAGAAAGTTAACATTTTGAGTTGAATAGGGCTCTTCTTCAGACTTGAAGCAAGGTAGCTGCATTGCTTTAATAAAGCTCAATGCACGCTTGAAGAACAGGATGGTATGTTATCTTCAAATTACCAATTAAACAGCTTACAGCCTTCAGGACTGGAGTTCAACTATTTCAAATGATGAATTCTGACCCCCCCCCCACCCCCATCTGATTCTTTTTCTTTTGAAATAAGGTCCAAACTTTGTTTAATGTATTTTACCCTGAGATACAGCTGTGCATACTTCTGCCATTCACACATAATGGAACAATTGCTTTGTTTCTTTACTGCAAAGATTGCTTATCCTTTTGCTTTTTTCTTCTATATTTTTACTATTTATTCTCTCCTTCCAATTACACTATCCCAGACCTTTATATTCTTCTCCCCCTACCATCAAGCCCAAACTTCTATTTTGAAGAAGAATCTCAAGGAGGAACTGCTGGATGTCTCAAAACTCATTAATGTTGATAAATCCCGAGAACTTTTTGTGATCTATATGGACTTCAGTAAGGCGTTTGACAATGTTGCCCATGGGAGACTGGTTAGCAAGGTTAGATTTCACGGAATACAGCAAGAACTAGCCATTTGGATACAGAACTGGCTCAAAGGTAGAAGACAGAGGTTGGTGGTGGAGGGTTGTTTTTCAGACTGGAGGCCTGTGACCAGTGGAGTGCCACAAGGATCGGTGCTGGGTCCTGTACTTTTTGTCATTTACATAAATGATTTGGATGTGAGCATAAGAGGTACAGTTAGTAAGTTTCCAGATGACACCAAAATTGGAGGTGTAATGGACAGCGAAGAAGGTTACCTCAGATTACAACAGGATCTTGATCAGATGGGTCAATGGGCTAAGAGGTGGCAGATGGAGTTTAATTCAGATAAATGCGAGGTGCTGCATTTTGGGAAAGCAAATCTTAACAGGGCTTATGCACTTAATGGTAAGGTCCTAGGGAGTGTTCCTGAACAACAAGATCTTGGAGTGCAGGTTCATAGCTCCTTGAAAGTGGAGTCCCAGGTAGATAGGATAGTGAAGGTGGCTTTTGGTAGGCTTTCCTTTATTGGTCAGAATATTGAGTACAGGAGTTGGGAGGTCATGCTTGGCTGTACAGGACATTATTCCAGCAGTAGTCGAACCATTGTGTGCAATTCTGGTATCCTTCCCATTGGAAAGACATTGTGAAACTTGAAAGGGTTCAGAAAAGATTTACACAGACGTTGCCAGGGTTGGAGGATTTGAGTTATAGGGAAAGGCTGAACAGGCTGGGGCTATTTTCCCTGGAGCGTCAGAGGCTGATGGGTGACCTTAGAGGTTTATAAAATCACGAGGGGCACGGATACGATAAATAGACAGTCTTTTTCCTGGGGTGGTTAGTTTAAGACAGAAGCTTTGCTGATCATTTCTAAATTGGAAAATTTGAAATACCAAACATTTGTCCTTTATGGACCACTCTGGTGTGGTCATGTCAAATCCTTGCAAATGAAAAAAATTCACATGAAAATTGAATTCTATAGTGTTGGAATCAATGTTTGTTTCCATGGGTAGGAAATAGCATCGCGAGGATGATTTGTCATTTTGATAACTCCCTTGTTGTTAGTTACAGAACACAAGTAGCTGTGACCTAAAAGCAGGCTCCCTGTTCAGTATCCTGGTAACTATGAATGCAGACCATAGGGAGGAGAAAAATGGAAAATATTAAGTAAAAAAAAAATGCTAATTAAGTAATAAATAAAACATATGTTGAGCTCTTAGTGGGAGCAAAGATATAATTTGATGACCCTCCATGAACCACTTGCAACTGTTATACAAACTCAGTTTACTTATTGAGTGAGTGAAAAAATAATCAGATTCAGTGAATCAGAAGTGAAGTCAATGGAAATTCAGCAAGAATGTGATCAATAGGAAAGAAGCATATTTTGATAAGAATAGAAAAGCAAACTTTCTTCTCTAAGTAATCAAATTTTTGAAAAAGATCAATGTTAGATTGTCAAGCATCTTTGCTGAGCCTGTCAGTCTGAAAGTTTAGCTTTTCACACCAGTGAGATTCCAGAGGCTGGCTACATAGGTGTGTTATACAAGTTCAGTATTGTCCTCCGGGGTATACTATGACATGGGCGTTGGTTAGCTCAGTTAACTGGGTGGCTAGTTTGCAATCCAGACTGATGCCAACGTTGTGGGTTAAATTCCCACACTGGCTGTGGTTACTATGAAGAAGTCCCCTCCACAACCTCTCCTCTTGTCTGAGGTGTGGTGACCCTCAGGTTAAACCACCACCAGTCATCTCATAATGGTCCAGAAGGACTGTGGTGACGTTACCTTTATTGTTTAGAAACTCTTCTAACTAAAGGTCATTGACTTGAAATGTTAACTCTGATTCTCTCTCCACAATGAGGTGCTATGTTTTTTCAGGTCTTTTCGGTCTTCATTCAGGTTTCCAGCATCCGCAGAATCTTGTCTTTATATTAGCAGCAGTATAGCTTTGGTTACTGTAAAACTGTCGAGTAAAAAATGAGGTCTGCAGATGCTGGAGATCACAGCTGCAAATGTGTTGCTGGTCAAAGCACAGCAGGCCAGGCAGCATCTCAGGAATAGAGAATTCGACGTTTCGAGCATAAGCCCTTCATCAGGAATAAGAGAGAGAGAGCCAAGCAGGCTGAGATAAAAGGTAGGGAGGAGGGACTAGGGGGAGGGGCGGTGGAGGTGGGATAGGTGGAAGGAGGTCAAGGTGAGGGTGATAGGCCGGAGTGGGGTGGGGGCGGAGAGGTCAGGAAGAGGATTGCAGGTTAGGAGGGCGGTGCTGAGTTGAGGGAACCGACTGAGACAAGGTGGGGGGAGGGGAAATGAGGAAGCTGGAGAAATCTGAATTCATACCTTGTGGTTGGAGGGTTCCCAGGCGGAAGATGAGGCGCTCCTCCTCCAGCCGTCGTGTAGTTGTGTTCTGCCGGTGGAGGAGTCCAAGGACTTGCATGTCCTCGGTGGAGTGGGAGGGGGAGTTAAAGTGTTGAGCCACGGGGTGATTGGGTTGGTTGGTTCGGGCGGCCCAGAGGTGTTCTCTGAAGCGTTCCGCAAGTAAGCGGCCTGTCTCACCAATATAGAGGAGGCCACATCGGGTGCAGCGGATGCAATAGATGATGTGTGTGGAGGTACAGGTGAACTTGTGGCGGATATGGAAGGATCCCTTGGGGCCTTGGAGGGAAGTGAGTGTGGAGGTGTGGGTGCAAGTTTTACATTTCCTGCGGTTGCAGGGGAAGGTGCCGGGGGTGGAGGTTGGGTTGGTGGGGGGTGTGGATCTGACAAGGGAGTCACGAAGGGAGTGGTCCTTGCGGAACGCTGATAGGGGAGGGGAGGGAAATATATCCTTGGTGGTGGGGTCCGTTTGGAGGTGGCGGAAATGGCGGCGGATGATACGTTGTATGTGCAGGTTGGTGGGGTGGTAGGTGAGAACCAGTGGGGTTCTGTCTTGGTGGCGGTTGGAGGAGCGGGGCTCAAGGGCGGAGGAGCGGGAAGTGGAGGAGATGCGGTGGAGGGCATCGTCGATCACGTCTGGGGGGAATCTGCGGTCCTTGAAGAAGGAGGCCATCTGGGCTGTGCAGTGTTGGAATTGGTCCTCCTGGGAGCAGATGCGGCGGAGACGAAGGAATTGGGAATATGGGATGGCGTTTTTACAGGGGGCAGGGTGGGAGGACTGGACTACACCTCCTCCCACCCTGCCCCCTGTAAAAACGCCATCCCATATTCCCAATTCCGTCGTCTCCGCCGCATCTGCTCCCAGGAGGACCAATTCCAACACCGCACAGCCCAGATGGCCTCCTTCTTCAAGGACCGCAGATTCCCCCCAGACGTGATCGACGATGCCCTCCACCGCATCTCCTCCACTTCCCGCTCCTCCGCCCTTGAGCCCCGCTCCTCCAACCGCCACCAAGACAGAACCCCACTGGTTCTCACCTACCACCCCACCAACCTGCACATACAACGTATCATCCGCCGCCATTTCCGCCACCTCCAAACGGACCCCACCACCAAGGATATATTTCCCTCCCCTCCCCTATCAGCGTTCCGCAAGGACCACTCCCTTCGTGACTCCCTTGTCAGATCCACACCCCCCACCAACCCAACCTCCACCCCCGGCACCTTCCCCAGCAACCGCAGGAAATGTAAAACTTGCACCCACACCTCCACACTCACTTCCCTCCAAGGCCCCAAGGGATCCTTCCATATCCGCCACAAGTTCACCTGTACCTCCACACACATCATCTATTGCATCCGCTGCACCCGATGTGGCCTCCTCTATATTGGTGAGACAGGCCGCTTACTTGCGGAACGCTTCAGAGAACACCTCTGGGCCGCCCGAACCAACCAACCCAATCACCCCGTGGCTCAACACTTTAACTCCCCCTCCCACTCCACCAAGGACATGCAAGTCCTTGGACTCCTCCACCGGCAGAACACAACTACACGACGGCTGGAGGAGGAGCGCCTCATCTTCCGCCTGGGAACCCTCCAACCACAAGGTATGAATTCAGATTTCTCCAGCTTCCTCATTTCCCCTCCCCCCACCTTGTCTCAGTCGGTTCCCTCAACTCAGCACCGCCCTCCTAACCTGCAATCCTCTTCCTGACCTCTCCGCCCCCACCCCACTCCGGCCTATCACCCTCACCTTGACCTCCTTCCACCTATCCCACCTCCACCGCCCCTCCCCCTAGTCCCTCCTCCCTACCTTTTATCTCAGCCTGCTTGGCTCTCTCTCTCTTATTCCTGATGAAGGGCTTATGCTCGAAACGTCGAATTCTCTATTCCTGAGATGCTGCCTGGCCTGCTGTGCTTTGACCAGCAACACATTTGCTACTGTAAAACTGTGTATTGTACATGAATTCATAATTTATTGAATGATACAAAAGAGAAATGAATGAAAAAATATACATAACATACCTTTGGTAGATATGAAGAACCCAGTTGAGAATCAAATAAAGTTCATTCAATTCAAGATGTTTCTGTTGGATGCGCTCCAGGTGAGAAGATATTGCACGGTGATAGCATTCTATATAGACATTAAAAACCTTGTAATTTTCAGGGTAACATTTTTGTATGAAATCTTTCACAATTTTGAGGTCTTCCAAAATAGTTTGCTGAAGATGTTCCAAGTGTAATGCAAGCCATTTTACATCCTGCTGCTTTGTAAGTAAAGGCACAGTAGCTATTCTTTCTTGCACACTTTTACAAACTGTTTCTTTCCACAAATCGTTCCACTTCCGAGGACGTCTGAAACAGTTAGTGGCAGGAGGATTCATTCTTTCTTCCCATCTTTTGTCTGCTGCTTCTTCCAGTTCAACAACCTTTGATACCATACACAAAATTCTGCTGTCTTGTTTAGCTATCGTGAATGAATTTGTGACTATGGATATCAATTGCTCAGCAAGCTTGTCGCAGAGTAAGTTAAAATCACGAACTTTTTTTGCGTATTCTTGGCGGTATTTTTCATCTTTTTCATGCTCTTTTTCATGGAGCAACTCTTCTTCCAATTTATTTATATTTTTATTTGCCTCCAGTAACAGGTTTTGGGATATTAACTGGTTTATTTCCATTACTGCAAAACATTTAAATAGAGTAAGTAATTTAAAAGCATTACATTTTGCGTACTATTTGTATTAACAACTTGTTGTAATTTTTATTTCTCTGTTGGGTTTCAAGGATAAATGTGCACACAATGTGTGATAAGGAATGAAGGCTTTGAAGAATATTTCAAATTCTAGTGTTTCTGCTGTATTAGGAACTCCTTCCGAAATAGAAAGATTTGATCATAAACAGAGTAGGTTGTCAGTAAAGAAATTTGTAAGCTCCTTCAATGGCTTGATCTGTAAATGCGTGGTATGGCATTAAGTCTCAGAAACCAGTAAGTTTCTAAGTTCAATCCTCAATGAATTAGCTATGCTCAGGTGGATCTGGGACTTGTAGTTATAACTACCTTTGTTGACCCGGAGCTCCAAAAAGAGGGATATTGAAGGATTCCCATACTTCAGACTTTGATCTTACAAAAAGATATAAAAATTTCATACGTCATTTAAATGAGATGAGTTACCTATTAATTTATAGACTGAAGGATCTGCACTGTATAGAAATTACTTAGTAGAACATCGATGGACATATCCTAAACAATTGATTACAAGTCAAGATTCTTTGACTATGGTGTGATGTTTTGCAGAGCACACTTTGAGAAGTCAGGTTCTTTGGCAACCAGAAATAAAGGAAGCATTCGGATGGTTGGGCAGCACAAATAAAATAAATAAAACTGATCCACAGGCAAGGAAATTGATTTATACCCAGTGCTTAGAGTACATTCCCCAACATTAAAGGGGAAAAGGCAGCTGAAAATTGGTCCTCTGGCTTAATTTATATCTGCATGCACATTCTAATCAGGAGGAGCATGAAGTCAAGATGCATTCCTCCTCCTGGTTTCCCAAGAAATTAAAAAAAAAAGTTAATTTTTGTTGGTAGCAGCCACTCTAAAGTTTGAAGATTATAGTTACCTACAGAATTGACAGAGATGAAATATATTTTTTAAGTGTAAGCAATGTGATTGCATCCTTGTTTTGATACAAGTTATATGCAGCTCTTTAACGCATGCAAGATTCTGTGATTAAATTGAAACACGAATACCATTTTTCAGAAAAACCTAGAAACAGAAACTCAGTGGAAACAGGCCAGTTCTGCTCTGCTGGGCAAATCCATTACACCCAGAAAACTTCCAAAAAATCTCTATTTAAATTGGAGACTACAGATGGTTCTGATGAAATTAACTAAAGTAGTTATTCAGGAGCAGTTAGACTATTAAATATATAATACAACACCTGAGTAGCTATTTAAAAAAAAACACACCACACTTGCCTCACTCATATGTAACTACATCAAAGACTGACAACAATAACTCCCAACTCAACTACTGGGGGCAGGCTGGAGCTGACCTCCCTAACACCCAACTTGACCCCTTGTCATCTCTCCTTCCCCTGCTGGACTGGACTAGAACAGAATGCACCTGCCACAGGACCAGACTTAAACCCCCAGGTGTCTTCCATCGCTGCACCTGAACCCTTCAAACCTAACCCAAACCTTCCCCTACTACACCAAATTTCTCGCCCCCATCTTGTCCCACCCTAAATAATGAATCAACTTACCATGTCATTTTGCACCCTGGCACCATAATCCTTTCCACTCCACATCATACCCATCTGGCACTGCACCTCTATTCATCTGGCATTCTACCCCTCCTTAGGAGGCACCTTACCTGCCTAACACTATCCTTTCAGCACCCCAACATTACACTTATCTTACGTACTTAGGATTTGACAGCAGCTTCCAAAATGGCTGTCAGGGCATTTAAAATTTCAGAATACCGTAGCTGACTGTCTTGGAAACAGGGTGTAGGTTTCATTCCTGAGTGTTCTAAAGAACTGTCAAAATGGAGTTACGGCTCCACATTTCTTAGGGAGCTTGATTTGGAATCTCCTCAGAAATTCAGACCTCCCTTCCTTTGTGAAAGAGAAAGGCCGGAGTGGAATCGGAGAGAGAGTGCAACTCCTCAGAAATTCAAACCCAAACTTGCTCAACCTGTCACGTTTTATATTAAAATCCATTATTCTATTTCTCCTGCCCAAGTGGATAACTTCAGACTTATCCTTACTACATGCTTTTTTCCAACTCACTCAACTGGTCTAAGTTACCTTGAAGTCTTTTAACCTCCATCACTCAAACTCCATTTTGGTTTTGCGTTCTCAGCAAATACTAGGGCAGACTTTCTACTGGCTGGACAGTTGTTACTCCAGAGTAGATCAGAGTTGTACATGGGGACCCTGCAGAATCCCCACTGTAGCATACTGAAGGAATTGCCTAGAAAACGGAAATTTCTTCTGGCCAATTTCTCTAAGCCTGAAACCCTTTGAAAGCCTCCATAAAAATTTAAGGTTTTGGATAGTTCTGATGAAATTCAGTAAAATTGTAACTTAGGAAAAGTTTGACTATGTATTCAATAGTCTAATTCCTGAGTAACTATTAAACTGACCCCATACTTAGATCACACACCGTCAACTACACTCCCCAGAGTCTGACCTGACAGCCCCAAAGTCCAACACTCCCCATCCCAGGGATATGACATAACCTTATGCAGGACCGGAAACTCATTCTGCTGTAGCCATTGGACCCGACTCCCCCATCCCTTCTGCCAGACTCAAGTCAACCCCTGACCCACTCTACCCTGGTCTCCTGCCACTGGAACTAATCCCCGCTCATACCCCAACCCCACCGTCAAAACTGACATCTATGCCGCCAGACTGACCAGCAATTCCCCTCCCACACCAGATCTGACCTGAACACCTAAGACCTTACTCCCACTCCTTTTGGCACCTTGAAATCATAATCACCTGCTTACTGTGGGAGTCAGAGTGGCTGTCAGAATCTTAACTGGGACCTTCAAATATGGCAGGTGACCACTGAAAAGAAAGTGTGGTTTGCCTCATCGGCCAGTTCTATGCTATAGAAGAAATTCAGAATGTAAATATGGCTCTGTGTTTCTGAGGGAGACCTAGTGGAATATGCTCTCAGAAATGTTGACCTTCCTTTCTTAGGGAAAGAAAATAGGGCTGGATTGGCAATCTGCATGAAATATGATGGGTGAGATTTTCTAGCAAATGGCAATCTGCTTGAGATTTGCCATTCCCCAGAAAATCCCTCCCATCACATTTAATTCCCTCATCCAAATCAGTGCTGTATATTGTGAAGAGGTGGGGCCCAGTAGTGATCACTAGGGTATCTCACTAGTTGTCACTGTTTCCCATTCTGGAAAAGACCCATTTATTCATATCATCTGTTTTTGACTCTTACCTGACAGTGGCAAGTTTGTGTTCTCACTTGAGCATTTACTGTCTTTGTTTTCTATTGAATCACATTTTTCTTCCTGTTCTTTGACGTCTACTTTCAAATTATTTACTGTATTTCCATCTGGTGCATTGAGAGTTTTATTTTTGGTTGGATATAAAGATGATGCCAAATTTAACCTTTTGCTAAACCTTTTGCTTAAATTTTTAAATAATCCAGTCTCTTCTCTTGGATTTGCATCAGGCTCATCAACCTCTATGTCACTGGTTTCAAGAGATAGTTTTTTACTATTACGGCGGATGCTTGGTTTCTTCTTGGTTGTCCCAGTTTTAACATCTGAAGGACCGCAAGTAGCCTGGCTTCCATCAGGTGAATCTTTCTCTCCACGTAAACCATCCGTTGACATTATTTTCAAAGTTGTCAGCTTTTGTCGTCAATTTTCTGTTGTGCCTCTGAATGAGAGGAAAATTTCAGTATCTTGTTGACACTTAAAAGAATAAAATTAATCATTTATGAAAGTTTATATGGTTCAGTACAGAGTTAAAGATTTTTAGTCATACAAGTGCTTTACATTTAGTACACTTGAACAATCTGCATCAACTAAAAAGAAATGGAATGATGATATTAGAATTTTTAAAAAATGTTTCAAAGTACTTATAGAGCTGGAATTTAGTAACACTGACCAATTTCTCTTACAGAGTGCAATAACCACAGTTAAATTCTATTTTCATAATCTTTTGTCCAAAACAAACTTGAAACAGTTAGATTATATGACATTCAAAAGGCATCTTTAAGGGTAACTAGTTTACAAGATTAGCTTTGCCCTTTAAAGATACAAAGAACCGTTCCTCAGACATGCTAACTCATGTGTTGTTACAGTGCCAAGTTCTATATAGCTGAGTAGTAATACAGCCACTCTCAAGTCTGGCCCACATAATAATTTGAGTCTCGCAAGAGACTAAGTACTATGTAGTAAACAAATCCATTCAAATAGACAAATCATCTCTTCTGTCAAAATCTTAGTGGGGGTATCCTTCTCCACTTGGTAGGTTGGGCTTGTGCTCATTGGAGTTCAGAAGAATGAAGAGATACTTGATTGAAACATATAGGATTCTTAGGGGTTTGATAGGGTAAATGCATAAAGGTTCTTTGAGACCAGGACCGGGGGCATGATCTCAGAGTAAGGAGTCACCATTTAAGACAGAGGAGGAGGAATTTTATTCTCTCAGCAGATAGTCAGTCTGGAATTCTTTACCACAGACAGCTGACAAGACCTGGTCATTAAGCATATTCAAGGCTGAGACAGCAATTCTTGATCATTAAAAAGTAAAGTGATTCTTCTTAACGTGGAGATACATCAGGAAAGTGGAGCTGACTATTGATCAATAATCTCATGGAATGGCAGAGCAGATTCAATGGTCTGAATGACCCACTACTACATTTTACATTTTATGGTCCATGGTATCAATATCTCAAACAAAAATGAAACCTAATTGGATCATTGGTGGCAGTGAATCTACCCAGGGTATCTCAGATAGCACTGAGGGACATGACCAAAACATATACCAACGATGCTATTCAAGCTCTCAGATTCTGGAACAAAGCCAAAAACAGTAACGTTACCAGGGCAGTTAACAAGGGAGTAGAAACAATTTGGAGACTATTAAATCTTACACCAAATTAAACAACGTATTAGAATTTGCTACAGTCACAGCTGAGTTAATTTCTTAGAAATTCAATCGCAAAAAGATAGTTAAACCATATATGGAGAGATGATTTATACTATATGAGTTCCAAGTTTAAATAAAGTATATAGCTACAAGAAACAATTCAAGTTTGATGCCTTTGACAAGGTCCCACACGACAGGCTAGTCATGAAGGTTAGATCACAAGGGATCCAGGGAGAGCTAGCTAATTGGATTCAAAATTGGCTCAATGGAGGGGAAAGCAGAGGGTGACGGTTGAAGGTTGTTTCTCAGACTGGAGGACTGTGACTAGTGGTGTGCCACATGTGTCAGTGCTGAAAACTCTTATTTGTTATTTATGTAAATGATCTGGATGTGAATGTTCAAGACATGATTAGTAAGTTTGCAAATGATACAAAATTAGGAAGTAGCATTCTAATTTTTGATAACTTTCCTTGCTTTCAGAAGGGTTTTGATCAGATGGGGAAGTGGGCTGAGGATTGGCAAATGCAATTCAACACAGATAAGTGAGAGGTCAAACCAAGGTAGGACTTATACTGTAAACGGAAGGGTGTTATGGCACAGAGAGACTAGGAGTACAAGTACATAGTTCTTTGAAAGCGGCCTCACAGGTAGACAGGGTAGTGTAGAAAGTATTTAGCATACTGGCCTTCATCAGTTGAGGCACTCCGTATAGGAGTTGGGACACTGACAGATGTATAAGACATTGGTGAAGCTGCACTTGGAGTATTATGTACAGCTTTGGTCACCCGGTTATAGGAAAGACACTGTCAAACTGGAAGGAGCGCAAAGGTTTACAAGGACATTGCCAGGGTTAGTCGGCCTGAATTATAAGGGAAAGTTGGTCAGGATAGGACTTTATTCCTTGGAATGTAGGAGAATGAGGGATTAGATTAGATTAGACTTACAGTGTGGAAACAGGCCCTTCGGCCCAACAAGTCCACACCGACCCACCGAAGCGCAACCCACACTGACCCCTTACCTAACACTACGGGCAATTTAGCTTGGCCAATTCACCTGACCCGCACATCTTTTGCGACTGTGGGAGGAAACCGGAGCACCCGGAGGAAACCCACGCAGACACGGGGAGAACGTGCAAACTCCACACAGTCAGTCGCCTGAGTCGGGAATTGAACCCGGGTCTACAGGCGCTGTGAGGCAGCAGTGCTAATCACTGTGCCACCGTGCCGCCCACTTTGATTTTGTGGAGATGTATAAAATCATGAGGGGCATAGATAGGATGAACGCATATAGTATTTTTCCGAGGGCATTAGGTTTAAGGAGAGAGAAAGGTTTGAGTAGGACCTTCTCGCAGAGATTGGTGCAAATGTACAATAGACTACCAGAGAAAGTGGTTGAGGCAGGTACAATATCAACTTTTAAAAAACAAATTGGGTCGGTACATAGATAGGAAGAGTTTAGAGGGATATGGACCAAAAGCTAGGTGGGCATCATGATCAGCATGGACCAGTTTAGACTGAAGGGCCTGTTTCCATGCTGTATTACTCTGACTCTGACTCTAAGTGAGATATTCCTGAAGAAGAGTTATATCAGAAATGTTAACTTCTCCACCTCCTGATGCTGCCTGGCTTGCTGTGTTCTTCCAATCTCCTTCTTTGTCTACTTTGGATTCCATAATCACACATGGAGCATTAAATAAATTTGCAAATCAGTCAATCGATCAAGATTCAACTAATTTTAAATGAAACTAAATTTAAAGAAAAATGGTAGACAGCCTTATATGAACCTCAAAACCCAGTCTTAAAAAGTGAAGGAAAGAAGATACTTCATACAAAAATATTTCTTATTGTCAATTTCTACTTCTTGTAGAGCTCTTCATTTAAGAACAGAATTATTCTTCCCTGTTCCATAAACCTCATCATCAGGATCATTACTGCTATCCTTGAACAAAAATTTCAAACAAAAGTTGAAAAGTTGAGGATTGGCAAATGAATTCAGCACAAATAAGAGAGAGATATTGCACTTTGGAAGGTCAAACCAAGGTAGGACAAAAGTTCAAACAAAAATTGTGCGTCTTCACATGGACAATTGCAATTCCAGTAATGTGCTGCCATTGAAAAAAGGACCACCATCCTTCTCATTACACTCCCCCCATGTTTTGGCATGTGCAGTGACATGCTACTCAGGAATCAAAATGTCAAATTCTGAGTACTATAATATTTCAGTAAGCACTGGATCATTATGTTGTTGCTATCCATGATAGAGCCAAATAGGAAGACATTTTACATTTTTACATCTACTAGTCACCTTTGAATTTCAGCTAAGCACACACCCCAAGGTAAGTATAAATCTATTTATCTCAAAGACCAGTTCCCCAGTCTGTGACCAAGGAATTGACCAAAACCTCAAATGAAGCCAGAGGAGTTATGTTTTTTCATTTACACCTCCCAAAAACTTTCAATTACCTCTGAATTATTTTGCTTTTTAGACCAGATGATATAGGAGCAGAAATTAGGTCATTCGGCCCATAGAGGGTCATCCACCATTCAATCATGGCCGATAGGTTTTTCAGCCCCATTTTCCCAGCTTTCTCCCCATAACCTTTGATCCCCTTGGCAATCGTGAACATATCTATCTCTGTTTTAAATACAGATTAGATTGGATTCCCTACAGTGTGGAAACAGGTCCTTCGGTCCAACAAGTCCACACTGACTCTCCAAAGAGCAACCCACTCTAACCCATTCCTCTATATTTACCTTGGCTATCCACCAAACACAATGGGTAACTTAGCATGGCCAATTCACCTGGCCTGGATTAGTGGTGCTGGAAGAGCACAGCAGTTCAGGTGGCATCCAAGGAGCAGTGAAATCGATGTTTCGGGCAAAAGCCCTTCATCAGGAATAAAGGCAGACAGCCTGAAGTGTGGAGAGATAACCTCGAGGAGGGTGGGGGTGGGGAGAAAGTAGCATAGAGTACAATAGGTGAGTGGGGGAGGGGATGAAGGTGATAGGTCAGGGAGAAGAGGGTGGAGTGGATAGGTGGAAGAGGAAATAGGCAGGTAGGACAAGTCCGGACAAGTCATGGGGACAGTGCTGAGCTGGAAGTTTGGAACTAGGGTGAGGTGGGGGAAGGGGAAATGAGGAAACTGTTGAAGTCCACATTGATGCCCTGGGGTTGAAGTGTTCCGAGGCGAAAGATGAGGCGTTCTTCCTCCAGGCGACTGGTGGTGAGGGAGCGGCGGTGAAGGAGGCCCAGGACCTCCATGTCCCCGGCAGAGTGGGAGGGGGGAGTTGAAATGTTGGGCCACAGGGTGGTGTGGTTGATTGGTGCGGGTGTCTCGGAGATGTTCCCTAAAGCACTCTGCTAGGAAGCGCCCATTCTCCCCAATGTAGAGGGCACCGCATCGGGAGCAACGGATACGATAAATGATATTAATGGATGTGCAGGTAAAACTTTGATGGATGTGGAAGGCTCCTTTAGGGCCTTGGATAGAGATGAGGGAAGAGGTGTGGGTGCAGATTTTACAGTTCCTGCTGTGGCAGGGGAAGGTGCCAGGATGGGAGGGTGGGTTGTAGGGGGGTGTGGACTGGACCAGGTAGTCACAGAGGGAACGGTCTTTGCGGAAGGTGGAAAGGGGTGGGGAGGGAAATAGATCCCTGGTGGTGGGGTCTTTTTGGGAGGTGGCGGAAATGTCGGCCGATGATTTGGTTTATGCGAAGGTTGGTAGGGTGGAAGGTGAGCACCAGGGGTGTTCTGTCCTTGTTAAAATTGGAGGGGTGGGGTCTGAGGGCAGAGGTGCAGGATGTGGACGAGATGCGTTGGAAGGCATCTTTAACCACGTGGGAAGGGAAATTTCGGTCTCTAAAGAAGGAGGCCATCTGGTGTGTTCTGTGGTGGAAGTGGTCCTCCTGGGAGCAGATACGGCGGAGGCGGAGGAAATGGGAATATGGGATGGCATTTTTGCAAGAGGTAGGGTGGGAAGAGGTGTAATCCAGGTAGCTGTCAGAGTCGGTGGGTTTGTAAAAAAATGTCAATGTCAAGTCGGTCGTCATTAATGGAGATGGAGAGGTCCAGGAATGGGAGGGAGGTGTCAGAGATGGTCCAGGTAAATTTAAGGTCAGGGTGGAATGTGTTGGTGAAGTTGATGAATTGCTCAACCTCCTCGCGGGAGCACGAGGTGGCGCCAATGCAGTCATCAATGTAGCAGAGGAAGAAGTGGGGAGTGGTGCCGGTGTAATTACGGAAGATTGACTGTTCTACGTAGCCAACAAAGAGACAGGCACAGCTGGGGCCCATACGTGTACCCGTGGCTACCCCTTTGGTCTGGAGGAAGTGGGAGGATTCGAAGGAGAAAATGTTAAGGGTGAGGACCAGTTTGGCCAAACGAATGAGTGTATCGGTGGAAGGGTACTATTGGGGGTGTCTGGAGAGGAAAAAACAGAGGGCTTGGAGGCCCTGGTCATGGCAGATGGAGGCGTAGAGGGATTGGATATCCAGGGTGAAGATGAGGCATTGGGGGTTGGGAAAACGGAAGTCTTGGAGGAGGTGGAGGGCGTGGATGGTGTCTCAAACGTTTGTGGGGAGTTCCTGGACTAGGGGGGATAGGACAGTGTCAAGGTAGGTAGAGATGAGTTCAGTGGGGCAGGAGCATGCTGAGACAATGGGTCGGCCAGGGTGGTCAGGCTTGTGAATCTTGGGAAGGAGGTAGAACCAGGCAGTGCGGGGTTCCCGGACTATGAGATTGGAAGCTGTGGGTGGGAAATCTCGTGAGGTGATGAGGTTCTGTATGGTCGGGAGATGATGGTTTGGTGATGGCGGGGCGGGGTGATGGTCGAGGGGGCAGTAGGAAGAGGTGTCCTTGAAATGGCGTTTGGCTTCAGTGGTGTAGAGGTCAGTGCGCCAGACTACCACTGCGCTCCCTTTATCCGCTGGCTTGATGGTGAGGTTGGGATTGGAGCAGAGGGATTGGAGGGCTGCGCATTGTGAAGGTGAGAGGGGTAGGCAGGTTGACCTGGCCTGCACATCTTCGGACTGTGGGAGGAAACTGGAGCACCTGGAGGAAACCCACGCAGAGACGGGAGAATGTGCAAACAGACAGTTGCCCAAGGCGGGAATCGAACCCAGGTCCCTGGCACTGAGAGACAGCAGTGCGAACCACTGAGCCACTGTGCTGCCAAATATACTCAATGGCCTGGCCTCCACAGCCTTCAGTGACAATGAATTCCACAGATTCACCACTCTTTGATGAAAGAAGTTTCCCCTTATTTCCGTTCTTAAAGTCTTCCCTATACTTGAAGGCTATTACCTCCCGTCCTCGTCTCTCCTGCCAATGGAAACATCCACTCTGTCTAGGCCATTCAGTATTCCATAAGTTTAAATCAGATCTCCACCCCCTTGGGTTAAACTTTAACTTTGATTACTGACTCAAATCTAATGGTTTGGACTGTGACATTGGCTAATCTGTCTTAATCAGAGAATCCAAGGTCATTTTACAATCTTCACTTTGTCTTGTTTTTCTCTCACTTAGTTTGCCTAAATTTACATTGAACAAAGTCTTATCCTAAGATGGTGTTTTAATTCCTGTTGTAATCTTGAATTGCCATAAGAGAACACAGAATTATTCAGTTGTTTGTGACTGACAAAACACTTCTGCAATAGATCTTTTCTCAGCATGTACACTTCTTTGTGCAGCATTAAACATGCAGTCATGTGGTGGTATTAGATTCCCTTCTTACTCTGAAATATTTCAATCTCTAAACTGCAGAGGATTATCAGACACTAACATATCTAGTAACTTATGAATTGCAAACCAACATCTCAGACCTGAATACCATTGGCACTGGTAGCATTGAGCCTAGATTCAAAATTATCCACCTTATATTTATCAATAAAAAAAAACACTCTTTCTAGTCCAATTCAAACAAACTGATATGTACTCATTTGTACGGTTTTATGTTTACCATTGGTTGAGTCATTTCTCATCCTGAGAACCACTTTGCAACTTTTCAACAATTCTAATATCTCCATCAACCTTTACATATCCATGATGTGAAGGTGTCAGTTTTGGACTGGGGTGGACAAGGTTAAAAAAAAAAATCACACACCAGGTTATAGTCCAACAGGTTTATTTGACCGCTCCTCCTTCATCAGGCACCTAGTGGGGCAGGATCATAGGACACAGAATTTATAGTAAAAGATCAAAGTGTCATACAACTGATGTGATGTATTGAACAAACCTAGATTGCTGTTAAGTCTTTAATCAATTAGAATAGGGACACAGGTTTTGATTGATTAAATCCCAGCCCTTCTTTCAAGTCATGTTCCCGAGATAACTTGAGGCTTTATCTGTATTAAAAAAAAAGTGACATATCAGCTCAGACAATGCATTAAAGGTGTTAGGTTAGAGGCTGTCTGTATCCCAATCCTGAGTCAGACTGGTTCTATTTACACATACTCACAAACAAACACATCTATGGGATGAATTTACATATCCAGATACATTTTATTTTGTTCAAAAAGCACGCAGTCAGTCCATGTGACATTTTATAAATTCCTATTTTGTAAGTAGAACCAGTGTGACTCAAGTGTTGGGATACAGATAGACTCGAACCTGACACCTTTAATGCACTGAGCTGAGATGCTACTTTTTTAAAAAATACTGATAAAACCTCAAATTATCTCAGGAACATGACTTGAAGGAAGGTTTGGGATTTATATGTTAATCAATCAAAATCTGCATCCCAATTCCAAGCGATTACAGACCTAACAGCAATATAGGTTTGTTCAATATGTTGCATAATTTGTATGACACTTTGATCTTTTACGATAAATTCTCTGTGCCCTATGATCCTGCCCCACTAGCTACCTGACAAAGGAGTAGCAGTCCAAATGTTGTACTATCAAGTAAACCTGTTGGACGATAACCTGGTCATACAGTGATAGAGATGTACAGCATGGAAACAGACCCTTCGGTCCAATGCGTCCATGCCGACCAGATATCCCAACCCAATCTAGTCCCACCTGCCAGCAGCCAGCCCATATCCCTCCAAACCCTTCCTATTCATATACCCATCCAATGCCTCTTAAATGTTGCAATTGTACCAGCCTCCACCACATCCTCTGGCAACTCATTCCATACACATACCACCCTCTGCATGAAAAAGTTGCCCCTTAGGTCTCTTTTATATCTTTCCCCTCTCACCCTAAACCTATGCCCTCTAGTTCTGGAATTCCGACCCCCCAGGGAAAAGAAAGACTTTGTCTATTATCCTATCCATATCCCACACAATTTTATAAGCCTCTATAAGCTAACCCCTCAGCCTCTGACACGCCAGGGAAAACAGCCCTAGCCTATTCAAACTCTCCCTATAGCTCAACTCCTCCAATCCTGGCAACATCCTATAAATCTTTTCTAATCACTTTCTAATGTCACAATATCCTTTCAGTAGAAAGGAGACCAGAATTGCACACAATATTCCAACAGTAGCCTAACCAATGTCCTGTACAGCTGCAACATGACCTCCCAACTCCTGTATTCAATACCCTGACCAATAAAGGAAAGCATACCAAACGCCTTCTTCACTATCCTATCTACCTGCGGCTCCACTTTCAAGGACCAACAAACCTGAACTCCAAGGTGTCTTTGTTCAGTAACATTCCCCAGGACCTTATCATTAAATGTATAAGTCCTGTTAAGATTTGCTATCCCAAAATGCAGCATCTCACATTTATCTAAATTAAAGTCCATCTACCACTTCTCAGCCCATTGACCCATATGATCAAAATCCTGCTGTAATTGAAGGTAACCTTCTTCATTGTTCACTATACATCCAATTTTGGTGTCATCTGCAAACTTACTAAGTAAACCTATTTAGCTCACATTCAAATCATTTATATAAAAAAAAGATAAAAAGTAGTGGACCCAGCACCAATCCTTGTGGCACTCCACTGGTCATAGGCCTTAACCTTTCACCACCACTCTCTGTCTTCTACCTTTGAGCTAGTTCTGTAGCCAAATGGCTAGTTCTCCCTGTATTCCATGTGATCTAACCTTGCTAACCAGTCTCCCATGGGGAACCTTGTTGAAAGCCTTAATGAAGTCCATATGGATCATCTCTACCGCTTTGTCCTCAATCTTCTTTGTTACTTCTTCAAAAAAACTCAATCAGGTTTCTGAGACATGATTTCCCAAGCACAAAATCATGTTGACTATCCATAATCAGTCCTTGCCTTTCCAAATACATGTACATCCTGTCCCTCAGGGTTCGCTCCAACATCTTGCCCACTACCGATGTCAGGGTCACTGGTCTATAGTTCCCTGGCTTGTCCTTACCATCTTTTTTTAAAAACAGTGGCACCACGTTAGCCAACTTCCAGTCTTCCGGTACGTCACCAGTGACTATTGATGATACAAATATCTCAGCAATCACTTACTCTCGCTTCCCAGAGTACACCTGATCAGGTCCTGGGATTTATCTACTTTTATGCTTTTCAAGACATCCAGCACTTCCTCCTCTAATATGGACACTTTTCAACATGTCACCCTTTATTTCCCTACATTCGCTACCTTTCATGTCTTTTGTCACAGTAAACACAGATGCAAAATACTCGTTTAGTATCTCCCCCATCTCCTGCGGCTCCATACAAAAGGTCACATTGTTGGTATTTGAGGGGCCTTAATCTCTGCCTAGTTACCCTTTTGTCCTTAATGTACTTGGAAAAACTCTTTGTATTCTCCTTAACTCTATTTGCCAAAGCTATCTCATGTCCTCTTTTCACCCTCTTGATTTCCCTCTAAAGTATACTCCTACTGCCTTTATACTCTAAGGATTCATTTGAACTATCTTGTCTATACTTGATATATGCTTCCTTCTTTTTCTAAACCAAACCCACAAATTCTTTAGTCATCCAGCATTCCCTACACCTACCACCCTTTCCTTTCACCTCTAACAGGAATATACCATTGCTAGACTCTTGTTATCTTATTTCTGAAGGCTTCCCATTTTCAAGCCATCCCTTTACCTGTGAACATCTGCCCCCAATCAGCTTTTGAAAGTTCTTGCCTAATACCTGTGATTTTTAAACTTTCTTCACATATCAAAAACAACTTATTACTACTGCTTTCATACAAACCATCCATATGGTCATGTTGCAGTTCCTCCAGTAACTTCTACAAACTCTCGCAGGAGATGGTTGCAACTGTCTAGGCAAGTGGAGAGTATTCTATAATCCTCACGACTTGTGCCTTGTAAGGAACGGCATTGGGAAGACAGGAAGATGGTTAATGCAGAATTCCTAGCTTCCAACATCCTCTTGTAACCATAGTATTTAGTTAGCTGGTCCAGTTCAGCTTCTTTCAAATGGTAAATCTCAACTCCTTCCCCAGTTCCCCCACTTCCTGTTTCCTAAAAGGATATTGATCACAGGGCTTCAACAATGGCAATACCATCAAAAAACAGTGATGGTTTGGGATAACAACTCTTACAGCTGAAAATGTGTTGCTGGAAAAGCACAGCAGGTCAGGCAGCATCCAAGGAGCAGGAGAATCGACGTTTCGGGCATGAGCCCTTCTTCAGGAATGAGGAAAGTGTGTCCAGCAGGCTAAGATAAAAGGTAGGGAGGAGGGACTTGGGGGAGGGGCGATGGAGATGTGATAGGTGGAAGGAGGTCAAGGTGAGGGTGATAGGCCGGAGTGGGGTGGGGGCGGAGAGGTCAGGAAGAAGATTGCAGATTAGGAAGGCGGTGCTGAGTTGAAGTGAAGTGATTTGACTCAGACAAGGTGAGGGGAGGGGAAATAAGGAAACCCCCCCACCTCCCCCACCAATCCAACCTCCACTCCCGGCACCTTCCCCTGCAACCGCAAGAAATGCAAAACTTGCGCCCACACCTCCCCCCTTACTTCCCTCCATGGCCTCAAGGGATCCTTCCATATCTACCACAAATTCACCTGCACCTCCACACACATCATTTACTGCATCCGCTGCACCCGATGTGGCCTCCTCTATATTGGGGAGACAGGCCACCTACTTGCAGAACGTTTCAGAGAACACCTCTGGGACACCCGGACCAACCAACCCAACCACCCCGTGGCACAACACTTCAACTCCCCCTCACACTCCACCAAGGACATGCAGGTCCTTGGATTCCTCCATCGCCAGACCAAAGCAACATGACAGTTGGAGGAAGAGTGCCTCATCTTCCGCCTAGGAACCCTCCAACCACAAGGGATGAACTCAGATTTCTCCAGTTTCCTCATTTCCTCTCCCCCCACCTTGTCTCAGTCAAATCCCTCAAACTCAGCACCGCCTTCCTAACCTGCAATCTTCTTCCTGACCTCTCCGCCCCCACCCCCATTACAGCCTATCACCCTCACCCTAACCTCCTTCCACCTACTGCATTTTCAACACTCCTCCCCCAAGTCCCTCCTCCCTACCTTTTATCTTAGCCTGCTGGACACACTTTCCTCATTCCTGAAGGGCTCATGCCCAAAACATCGATTTCCTGCTCCTTGGATGCTGCCTGACCTGCTGCGCTTTTCCAGCAACACATTTTCAGCTCTGATCTCCAGCATCTGCAGTCCTCACTTTCTCCTATAATAACTATTATACGCTAACATTAGAAGTGCAAAAGACAGGTAAATGTTTTCAAAGGTTTGGAAAAATTGGTTGGTCAACTTACTCACTGCTTAGGGATTGTACTAATGAGGCCTTCGACTGCATATCATTTGGAGAAACTCAGATTCTAAGCAACTTCTGGATTTTTACACATTTGGATGTTTGAAGTTGTTGCCTCCTTCAGTAATGCAAGCATTGAAAGGCAAAAAAGTTTTTGATCAGACAGGTCAGTAGTATAATGCAAACACTTAAAAAGTAGCATGTTACCAAACCTCAATCATTAAAAAAAACAGGAAGTTCCCACCAAAATATTTTTTTAATTCATGACAGTCACCGCCTTCTCGAGGGTAATCAAATGTTGACCTAGCAAATGAAACATACATTCTTTAAAATAAATAAAACTGAAGCTTAGTAGCAAGAAAACTTGTAAACGTTCCAAGGTTCAGTTCACTTGTCAAAATTATAAACATATTTTTCGACAACCCTAAATAAAAAAGATTTTTTAAAATAAAAGATGAAAATGAAAACGAAACAAACTGAGTAATAAGGAAGTAGAACAAAGATAATTAAGACTTGAACTGTTTACAAAACTGTTAACAATTTGGAGGCACGAACATATAAACATAAGAGGAGAACATTAGGTTTAAGCAATGCTAAATTGGAATCCATGGGAGTTACCAGTCAGTCAGGGTCCAGGTCATTTAGGAAACCTGCCCGAGGCCAGCATCTAGCGCGAGTTTAGCCCTTGGCGAGTTCCGGCTGCTGGTTATACCAGGCGTAGCTCCACGCGGTTGAGGTTTGTGAGCCGAAGTGGAAAATGCAGGATCCTTTTCTAACCTCTATCACCTTCTCTTCCCCACCCTATGAACCGCGATAGAAAACAATACCTCTCACCTTTGCCTCGTTATGGCAGTTTCCCAGAATCGGTAAGGACTAAATAAACAACTAGAAATATGCTCCACCCAACTTTTAACCTATTAAGAGTGGGAACTGTAATCAGCTTCTTATTTTATTGTGAGGACTATCTGTTTAAGTTCGTCAGTCACATCGCCTTTACTAGTCATAGGCCTAGGAATAGGTCGATCAGCGTAAAGCTAAGTAATTATGGTTATAACTATTAATGTCCCAATTTGCGTCAAAAAGATTCAGCTTTGATAGTGTTCTTTTACTGAAAATGCTGTACAGGAATTAAGCAGACTCCAAGTATATACAACACAAACTGTTTATCATACCCTGGACACTTGCATGTGTGGCAGTGTCATATTGCCCAAAGGTTTAAATATAAATCAAAATAATTTTAAGTAGAGAAGAGCAGATTTTTAAAAAAAAAATCTTGCTTCTGAAACTAGGGATTAATGCTTTACTTAGTTCTATTCATGTTAACTAGTAAATTACTGTAAGGTCCTAACCCACTGTTAGAAGGATCAGTAACCGTGGATACAATTTTTAGTTAATTGGTGAAATGATTAGAAAGGAGATGAAGAAAAATTTTAACACAGCAAAAGTTTGTATTCTAGAACATTCCCAAAACTGATTGTTGATGCAGATTCATTAGTCCAGATTTAGTAGTGAGTAATGAAAAAAATGAAGGCCACTAATCTGAAGTGAACCTGCCAGCAAAGGTTTAGCAGGTTTACTGTGGTTTCTATGTTCTGTTCCCAATGTTGGTTTTATTCTAGCCCAGTCCAAAAGTGATATCTAGCACCCAGGAACTGTATAGCAACAGCAACAGTCTTCTTCCAGGCTGAGCAGCCTAACAGGTTGAAAGCTTCTTAGACAGCGAAGTAATTAAAATAATCACTCTTCGCTTTTTATAAAAAGAAAAAGTGTTGGAGAAATTTAGCAGGTCTCACAACATCTGTGTAAAGAAAAACAAAGTTAACATTTTGAGTCTGATGTCTTCTGAATGGTAGCAGTCTTTGGAGTGAGGAAGGAATGTAATGGGAAATCAGAGGGTGGGAGTTCAGTGACACCTCTTAGGGCCTTGGCAGGGATATCAAGCTTGGGGTTGGAAGAAGGTATTCAGAAAGGGAGGTTTGCAGCCTCAGGACAGGGATGGGTTTCTGAGATGTCAGGAAGGGAAAAATTTAGGTGCCTCAGCAGAGTCATAGAGATGTACAGCATGGAAACAGACCCTTTGGTCCGATTTGTCCATGCCGACCAGATATCCTAACCTTATCTCATCCCATTTGCCAAGCATTTGGCCTATATCCCTCTAAACCCTTCCTATTCGTATACCCATCCAAATGCCTCTTAAATGTTGCAATTGTACCAGCCTCCACCACTTCCTCTGGCAGCTCATTCCATACCCGTACCACCCTCTGTGTGAAAAAGTTGCCCCTTAGATCTCTTTTATATCTTTCCCCTCTCATCCTAAAACTATGCCCTCTAGTTCTGGACTCCCCGACCCCAGGGAAAAGACTTTGCCTATTTATCCTATCCATGTCCCTCATAATTTTGTAAACCTCTATAAGGTCACCTCAGCCTCTGACTCTCCAGGGAAAACAGCCCCAGCCTGTTCAGCCTCTCCCTGTAGCTCAAATCTTCCAACCCTGGCAACATCTGTGAGATGCTCAATCAAGTGGACATTAAAGTAGGCACATGGAATCGACTAGCAAGTGAAAAATTCTTTTCTAGATACAGCAGTCCTTGCCTTCCTATAGCCTTCATGTTCCCTGTTGTGTTTCTGACTGAGTGGCTGCCTTTTGTATTGCAAGTAATCATAGTAATTCGGCAATAACCAGGCCCTTTGGCTAATCCCCTGGCTGTGTCGGCCAACAATCACCAAGCTACACTAATCCCATTTACTTGCACTAGGGCCCATATCTAAAATTTTAAAATAATCATCCAGATGTTTCTTATGAGATTTTGGAGAAGATTTATAGCGCAGATTGTGGATCAGGTTGTAAGTTTGCTTGCTGAGATGGTAGATCTGTTCTCAAACGTTTCGTCACCATACAAGGTAACATCTTCGGTAGGCTTCCAGTGAAGTGTTGGTATTCTGTCCCATTTGCTATTTATCTGACTCAATCTGTTATGGTGGATGATATCATTTCTAGTTCTGTTTCTGAGGGATTGTTAAATGGGGTCCAAATCGATATGTTTGTTAATGGAATTCTGGTTTGAATGCCAGGCCTCCAGGATTTCCTGTGTGTGTTTTTGTTTAGCCTGTCCGAGGATGGATGTATTGTCCCAGTCAAACTGGTGTTCCTCTTCGTCTGTGTGTATGGATGCTAATGTTAGTTGGTCATGTGTTTTGGTAGCTAGTTGGTGCTCATGTATCCTGGTGGCTAGTTTCCTGCCAGTCTATCCAATGTTATGTTGGTTACAGTCCTTGCAGGGTATTTTTGTAAATCACGTTCATTCTACTAGTTGTTGGTATGGGTCCTTTAAATTCATCAGGAGCTGTTTCAGTGTGGTGGTAGGTTTCTAGGCTACCATGTTGTCCAGGGGCTGGTATAGTCTGGTTGTCATCTCCGAGATGTCTTTGATGTATGGCAGGGTGGCCAGAGTTTCTGGTCATGATGTGTCTTCTTCAGGTGTTTTGCGTAGGAATTGGCAGACAGCACTTATCAGGTTCCTATTGTTCCTGAATATGTTGTATAGGCGTTCTTCCTCAGCTTCTCGTAGTTCCTGGGTGCTGCAGTGTGTTGTGGCTTGTTTAAATAATGTTCTGATGCAGCTGTGTTTGTGGGTGTTGGGATGATTGCTCCTGGAGTTGAATATCTGGTCAGAGTGTGTGGCTTTCCTGCAGATGCTGGTCTGTAGCTCTCCATTGGCTTTGTGTCCTACTGTGACATCTAGGAAGGGGTATCTGTTGTTGTTCTCTTCCTCTTTGGTGAAGTTTATACCAGTAAGGATGTTGTTTATGCGTTTGTAGGTTTCTTCTAATTTGTTGCATTATGTGATGACAAAGATGTCATCTACATAGCAAATCCAAAGCTTAGGCTAGATCATGGGAAGGGCTGTTGGTTCTAACCTCTGCATAACTGCTTCTGCTAAAAGTCCTGATATTGGCGATCCCATAGACATCCCATTGATTTGTTTGTAGATATTGTCGTTGAAGGTGAAGTGGGTTGTCTTCTAGTTTGAACTTACTGACCTTGCTGATGGAGTCGGTGCTGTCAGATGCTTATGTCCTTGGTTCGTCTAGCAGTGAGGCCAGTGTTTCTTTGGCCAGGCTGATGTTGATTGATGGGTATAGGTCTATCACGCTGAAGGAAACCATGACCTCACCATTCCCTACCTTGGTGCCTTTGATGTTAAGGAATTCCTGAGTGGAGTGAATGGAGTTAGTTGTGATTTGGAGATGCCGATGTTGGACTGGGGTGTACAAAGTTAAAGAATCACACAACTTCAGGTTATAGTCCAACAGGTTTATTTGGAAGCAGTAGCTTTCGGAGCGCTACTCCTTTTATCAGGTAGTTGTGGAGTATAAGATTGTAAGACACAGAATTTATCGCAAAAGTTTACAGTGTGATATAACTGAAATTATATCACGTAAAAGACCTGGATTGTTTGTTAAGTCTCTCATCTTTTAGAATGAACATGTTGGTTTCAGTTCTTTCATATGTAAATTGCAGAATATTTCCTCACAGTGCCAGGGACTCGGGTTCGATTCCAGCCTCGGGCGACTGTCTGTATGGAGTTTGCACGTTCTCCCAGTGTCTGCGTGGGTTTCCTCCAGGTGCTCTGGTTTCCTCCCACAGTCCAAAGATGTGCTGGTTAGGTGAATTGGCCATGCTAAATTGCCCATTGTGTTAGGTGCATTAGTCAAAGGGAAATGGGTCTGGGTAGGTTACTCTTCGGAGGGTTGATGTTGGGCCAAAGGGCCTGTTTCCACACTGTAGGGAATCTAATCTAATCTAAACCCATGGATGGGTAGATCAGTGGGAGGTGTTCAAAAATAATTCAATACAGAACCAATTTTGAGCATTCTGGGTAATCCAAGATGGAGGACGGGAAGAAATTCTGGCTGTAACAGCTCCTCCTTTTTTTTGAGGTATTTTAGGTGCTGGAGGTGATTTCCTTGAATTCCAGGGGCAGCAATTACTGTTTTATGTGCTGCTACATTGTTTTAGAACTTTGGGAAAAAACAGTCAAAACAACAGCAGTTTTAAAAGGGAGAAGAACAGACAAAGGAAGCACATGGTAAGGACAGTGCAGGAGGGAGAGAGAGAGAGAGAGAGAGAGAGAGAAAAACTGCACAGTTCCTGCCTTTGCTGTTTTTGAATTCGTATATCGCTGGACATCGGAGTGCATCTGGGAAAATGAGCAAACAGTGAATTTCACAACTAATCTTGGAGGAACCTGTTTGGGCGAAGTTCACAACACAGAATCAGATACGTTAATCGTTGTTTTAAATCTGTCCAGTAGAAAGGCTGCAGTAGTGAGTACAGTGGGTTCTTTCTTGATTGTGTTTTTGGAGATAAGTCTCTTGATTAAACTTAAAATATAAGCCGTAGCTATTAATTTAACCTGGTGCAGTGTTTTGTAGAGGAATAACACGGTGTTATTTTCTGGGTCTGTAGATTATGAAGGAGCAAAATGGCCTTTGCAGTGATATGCACTTCTTGTCAGATGTGGGAGTTTAAGGGTTACTGCGGATTATATCTGCCATAAATGCTGTTGGATGCGAATCTTATCAGATCGAATGGATCGGTTAGAGAGACAGTTAGAATTAATGAGGAATTTGCAACAGCAACAGTATGTGATGGATGGCAGTTATAGGAAGTGGGGAAGGTCTCAGATACAGTCACATAGATGGGTTAACTCCAGGAAGGGTAAGAGAGGTAGGCAGCTAGTGCAGGAATCTTTTGTGGATATATCCATTTCAAACAGGTATGCTGTTTTGGAAAATGTAGGGGGTGATGGATTCTCAGGGGAATGTAGCACGAACAGCCAAGTTCTGGTATGGAGACTGGCGCAAATGCAACGAGGGGTATGTCAGCTTCCAAGAGATCAATTGTGTTAGGGGATTCCTTAGTCCAAGGTACAGACAGACCGTTCTGTGGCCAGCAGAGAAAAAGCAGAATGGATGTCTCAGAGAGGGTGCTGAATGTTCTCACAGGGGAGAGGGGCCAGCAGGAGGTCATTGTCCACATTGGAACCAATGATATAGGAAGGGAAAAGGTTGAGATTCTGAAGGGAGATTACAGAGAGTACAGGGAGGTCCTCAAGGATAGTAATATCTGGATTACTCCCAGTGCTTCGAGCAAGTGAGGGCAGGATTAGGAGGATAGAGCAGATGAATGCATGGCTGAGGAGCTGGTGTATGGGAGAAGGATTCACATTATTGGATCATTGGAATCTCTTTTGAGGTAGAAGTGACCTGTACAAGAAGGACAGATTGTACCTAAATTGGAAGGGGACTAATATACTGGCAGGGAAATTTGCTAGAACTGCTTGGGAGGATGTAAACTAGTAAGGTGGTGGATTGGGGGGGAGACCAAGGGAGATAGTGAGGAAAGAGATCAATCTGAGACGGGTACAGTTGAGAACAGAAGTGAGTCAAACAGTCAGGGCAGGCAGGGACAAGGTAGAACTAATAAATTAAACTGCATTTATTTCAATGCAAGAGGCCTAACAGGGAAGGCAGATGAACTCAGCGTATGGTTAGGAACATGGGACTGTGATATCATAGCAGTTACAGAAACATGGCTCAGGGATGGTCAGGACTGGCAGCTTAATGTTCCAGGATGCAAATGCTCCAGGAAGGATAGAAAGGGAGGCAACAGAGGAGGGGGAGTGTCATTTTTGATAAGGAATAGCATTACAGCTATGCTGAGGGAGGATCTTCCCAGAAATACGTCCAGGGAAGTTATTTGGGTGGAACTGAGAAATAAGAAAGAGATGATCACCTTATTGGGATTGTATTATAGACCCCCTAATAGTCAGAGGGAAATTGAGAAACAAACATGTAAGGAGATCTCAGCTATCTGTAAGAATAATAGGATAGTTATGGTAGGGGATTTTAACTTTCCAAACATTGACTGGGCATGCCATAAGTGTTAAAGGTTGAGATGGAGAGGAATTTCCTAAGTGCGTATAAGACAATGTTCTGATTCAGTATGTGGATGTACCTATGAGAGAAGGTTCAAAACTTGATCGACTCTTGGGAAATAAGGCAGGGCAAGTGACTGAGGTGTCAGTGGGGGAGCACTTTGGGGCCAGCGACCATAATTCTATTCGTTTTAAAATAGTGGTGGAAAAGGATAGACCAGATCTAAAAGTTGAAGTTCGAAATTGGAGAAAGGTCAATTTTGACGGTATTAGGCAAGAACTTTCAAAAGCTGATTGGGGGCAGATGTTCGCAGGTAAAGGGATGGCTGGAAAATGGGAAGCCTTCAAAAATGAGATAACAAGAATCAGAGGAAGTATATTCCTGTCAGGGTGAAAGGGAAGGCTGGTCAGTATAGGGAATGCTGGATGACTAAAGAAATTGAGGGTTTGGTTAAGAAAAAGAAGGAAGCATATGTCAGGTATAGACAGGATAGATCGAGTGAATCCTTAGAAGAGTATAAAGAAAGTATGAGTACACTTAAGAGGGAAATCAGGAGGGCATAAAGGGGACATGAAATAGCTTTGGCAAATAGAATTAAGGAGAATCCAAAGGGTTTTACAAATACATTAAGGAAAAAGGGTAACTAGGGAGAGAATAGGCCCCCTCAAAGATCAGCAAGGCGGCCTTTGTGTTGAGCCGCAGAAAATGGGGGAGATACTAAATGAATATTTTGCATCAGTATTTACTGTGGAAAAGGATATGGAAGATATAGACTGCAGGGAAATAGATGGTGACATCTTGCAAAATGTCCAGATTACAGAGGAGGAAGTGCTGGATGTCTTGAAACGGGTAAAGGTGAATAAATCCCCAGGACCTGATCGGGTGTACCCGAGAACTCTGTGGGAAGCTAGAGAAGTGATTGCTGGGCCTCTTGCTGAGATATTTGTATCATTGATAGTCACAGGGGAGGTACCGGAAGACTGGAGGTTGGCAAACGTGATGCCACTGTTTAAGAAGGGCGGTAAAGACAAGCCAGAACTATAGACCGGTGAGCCTGACCTCAGTGGTGGGCAAGTTGTTGGAGGGAATCCTGAAGGACAGGATGTACACGTATTTGGAAAGGTAAGGACTGATTCGGGGATAGTCAACATGGCTTTGTGCGTGGGAAATCATGATTCACAAACTTGATTGAGTTTTTTGATAAAGTACCAAAGAGGATTGATGAGGGCAGAGCAGTAGATGTGACCTATATTGACTTCAGTAAGGCATTCAACAAGGTTCCCCATGGGAGACTGATTAGCAAAGTTAGAGCTCATGGATTACAGGGAGAACTAGACATTTGGATACAGAACTGGCTCAAAGGTAGAAGACAGAGGGTGGTGGTGGAGGATTGTTTTTCAGCCTGGAAGCCTGTGACCAGTGGAGTGCCACAAGGATCAATGCTGGGTCCTCTACTTTTTGTCATTTATATAAATGATTGGATGCGAGCATAAGAGGTACAATTAGTAAGTATGCAGATGACACCAAAATTGGAGGTGTAGTGGACAGCGAAGGGGGTTACCTCACATTACAACAGGATCTGAGAAGTGGCAGAAGGAATTTAATTCAGTCAAATGTGAGGTGCTGCATTTGACCTGCATGAATCCTAGCAGGACTTATAGACTTAGATAGGTCCTAGGTAGTGTTGCTGAACAAAGAGACCTTGGAGTGCAGATTCATAGCTCCTTGAAAGTAGAGTCGCAGGTAGATAGGATAGTGAAGGCAGCATTTGATATGCTTTCCTTTGTTGGCCAGAGTATTGAGTACAGGAGTTGGGAGGTCATGTTGCGGCTGTACAGGGCATTGGTTAGGCCACTGTTGGAATATTGCGTGTAATTCTGGTCTCCTTCCTATTGGAAAGATGTTGTGAAATTTGAAAGAGTTCAAAAAAGATTTACAAGGATGTTGTCAGGGTTGGAGGATTTGAGCTATCGGGAGAGGCTGAACAGGCTGGGGCTGTTTTCCCTGGAGCATCGGAAGCTGAGGGGTGACCTTCTAGAGGTTTATAAAATCATGAAGGGCATGGATGGGATAAATAGGCAAAGTCTTTTTCGTGGGGTTGGGGAGTCCAGAACTAGAGGGTACAGGTTTAGGGTGAGAGGGGAAAGATACAAGAGACTTAAGGTGCAACCTTTTCACACAGAGGGTGGTACGTGTATGGAATGAGCTGCCAGAGGAAGTGGTGGAGGCTGGTACAATTGCAACATTTAAGAGGCATTTGGATGGGTGTATGAATAGGAAGGGTTTGGAGGGATATGGGCCGGGTGCTGGCAGGTGGGACTAGATTGGATTGGGATATCTGGTCGGCACGGACGGGTTGGACCGAAGGGCCTGTTTCCATGCTGTACACCTCTATGACTTTTTGACTCTATTTAAAAGCTCCATTCTCAAGTGAACTTTAACAATTGGTGTCATGTCGTCCCAGATAATGCACTTAAGATGTGAGATGCCCTGTGTGAGACTGTCTGTGTCACAATGGTCAGACTGATTCTATTCTAAAAATGCATTTACAGAATCTTAACATGGATTCATGCAGTTTTTGAGCAAAATAAAATGTAATTCTGCAAGTACAAATTCACCCCGTTAACTTATATGTGTATGTGTGCATGTGGGTGTGTGTGTGGGGTAAGGGGGAGGCAGGGGTTATGAGTATCTTTTGAGAGAGTGTGTGTGTGTGTGTGTGTAAAGGGGTATAAGTCTGTGAGAGGGTGCATGTGTGAATAGTATGGGAGTGTATGAGAGAGGGTCTGATTGAATGTATGGGTCAGTAGGTGTGTGTGCGCGTGTGTGTGTGTGTGTGTATATATATATATATATATATATATATATATATAGTGCAATGGGGTCACTTGTAGTGTCCCTGTTGAGGCCATCCACATGGATAGCAAACTTAGCTATCAGCCTCTGCTCGGCCACTTTGTATTGTTGTCAATGGGTACCGAACTTGGTTTGGAGTTAGTTGAGTTTTCTACTTGGTGTTTGAGTTTGCATTGCAGTTCCTTTGCTCGTCTATATGTCAGTGTACTGAGAAGTAAGACTATGGGTCTAGAGGGGCCCCTTGTTTATGTACCTTTGGTAGTCCATAGAAATGAGGTGTGACATCGATACCCACCAACAGGTGACGATGGACCTGACTCCACAGCTAGAAGACTGCAGTGCAGCATTCCCTGACCAGATACTCAACTGCAGGAGCAATCATCCCAACACCCACAAATGAAGCTGCATCAGGACATTACTTAAAGGAGCCGCAATGCACTGCAGCCCCCAGGAATTACGAGAAGCCAAAGAAAAACACTTATACAACATGTTCAAAAACAACAGGTACTGATAAGCGCAGTCCGCCAATTCCTGCACAACAGACCTAAACAAGAAGACACAACACACTCAGAAAGTCTAGCCACCCTGCCATGCATTAAAGACATCTCGAAGATGACAACCAGACTATACTTGACCCCTAGGCTTAATGGTAGCCCAGAAACCTAGCACCACACTGAAAGAGCTCCTGATGAATTTAAAGGATCCCATACCAATAACCAGCAGAATGAACATCATATACAAAATACCCTGCAAGGACTGGAACAAACATTATATTGGACAAACTGGCAGGAAACTAGCCACCGGGAAACATGAACATCAACTAGCCACCAAAAGATACCACAAACTGGTATCCATACACACAGATGAAGAGAGTCACCAGTTTGACTGGGACAATACATCCATCCTGAGACAGGCTAAACAAAGACATACACAAGAATTCCCAGAGACCTGGCATTCAAACTGGAATTCCATTAACAAACACATCAATTTGGACCACATTTACCAATCTTTGGGTTTACGTGCATAATCTCTGAAGATTGTATACTAGCTAGGTGGATAGAGAACTGTCTGGGAACAGGAGACAGAAAGTAGTAGTGGAAGAGTGTTTCTCAAAATGAGTGCTGGGACCACTGTTGTTTGTGATATACATAAATGATTTGGAGGATGGTATCGATGCTCTGATTAGCAAGTTTGCACATGACACTGAGATTGGTGGAATAGCAGATAGTAATGGGAGAATACAGCAGAATAAAGATAGATTGGACAGTTGGGCAGAGACATGGCAGATGGAGTTCAATCTGGGCAAATGCAAGGTGATGCATTTTGGAAGATCCAATTCAAGAGCGAACTTTACATGGAATGGAAAAGCCCTGGGGAAAATTGATGTACAGAGAGATCTGGGTGTTCAGGTCCATTGTTCCCTGAAGCTGACAAACCAGGTCAACAAAATGGTCAAGAAGGCATACGGCATGCTTCCCTTCATCGGACAGAGTATTGAGTACAAGAGTTAACTGGTCATGTTACAGTTGTATAAGACTTTGGTTCGGCCCCATTTGGAATACTGTGTACAGTTCTGGTTGCCACATTATTTAAATGATGTGGATGCTTTGGAAAGGGTGCAGAGGAGGTTCACCAGGATGTTGCCTGGTGTGGAGGGTGTTAGCTATGAAGAGAGGTTGAGTAGATCGAGATTATTTTAATTAGAAAGGTGGAGGTTGAGGGGAGACCTGATTGAGGTCTACAAAATCATCAGAGGTATAGACAGGGTGGATAACAAGAAGCTTTTTCCCAGAGTGGGGCACTTGATTACTAGGTATCACAGTTTAAAGTGAGAGGGGAAAGGTTTAGGGGAGATATGCATGAAAAGTTCTTTACGCAGTGGGTGATGAGTGCCTGCAACGTGTTGCCAGTAGCAGTGGTAGAGGCGGGCACGATAGTGTCACTTAAGATGTATTTAGACAGATACATGAATGGGCAGGGAACATAGGGATACAGATCCTTAGAAAATAGGCGATTAAGGATCTGGATCAGCGCAGGCTTGGAAGGCTGAAGGGCCTGTTCCTGTGCTGTAATTTTCTTTGTTCTTTGTTGTCAGACAAGTTGAGATAATAGTTGAGAAGGCTTATGTGATTCTTGGGTTTACAGATAGAAAGCATAGTGTATAAAAGCAAAGAAGTGGTGCTATACCTCTACAAATCATTGGGTTAAGTTTTGGCACCTCATTTAAGGAAAGATGTTAAAGCCCTGGACAGAGTACAAAGGAGATTGCCGAGAATAATACAAGGAAAAATTAGTTAGGTTGGGCTTATTCTGCTTGTAGCAGAGAAGATTAAGAGGTGAGTCATTTAACATTATGAACAATTTTGATAGGGTAATGAATGATATTCTGTTTTCACAAGTTAGTATGTAGAAACAGTTTCAAGGTTGTGTCAGCCAGAGAGCTAGGAGTGAGATAAGGATAAACTTCTTTAATCAGGGTTATTAGCATTTGGAATGCACTGAATGGAGAGTGGTGGTGGCTAATCCCAAAGGAGGTTTCAAAGGAGCTGTATATATATTTCAAAATGTTAAATTTTAAAGGGCTACAGAAATATGGCTGGAGAATGGTTGCAAGTGCAGTGAGTGGATCAGAGGTGTGTCATGAGATTCTTGGAGGTTAGTACCTGTTAGAAGCTAATGACCACGGGAGTGTGCTCAGTGACCATGGAGTGTGCCCTAAGTTGTTGTGGCGTCCAGCAAGAAGGTATGTTGGAGCAAGTGGTGAGCCAAAGTCCCAAGGTCCCCACTCTGACTTCCTTGTCAAGAATTCTGCACATCTATTTGCTTGTGGTGCGTACTATAATAGGAGATTGTATATTAATGAGGTGAGACCTGTAGGTTAGAACATAGAAAAGTACAGCATTGGCCCTTTGTCCCACGGTGTTGTGCCAAGGATTAGTCCTAATGTAAAATAAAATAACTTAACCTACACACCCCTCAACTCACTGCTATCCATGTGCACGTCCAGCAGTCACTTGAATGTCCCTAATGACTGCTTCCACTACCACAACTGGCAATGCATTCCATGCATTCACAACTCTCTGCGTAAAAAACCTTCCTTTGATGTCCCCTCTATACCTTGCTCTTAATATCTTAAAACTATGACCCCTCGTACCAGTCAATCCTGCTCTGTGGAAAAGTCTCTGGCTATTGTCTCTATCCATTCTTCCCATTATCTTGTCTACCTCAATTAGGTCACCTCTCTTCCTTCTTCTCTCCAGAGAGACAAATCCGAGCTTATTCAATCTTCTTCATAATGCAAGCCCTCCAGTTCAAACAGCATCCTGGTAAACCTTCTTTGCACCCTCTCCAAAGCCTCTGTATCTTTCCTATAGTAGGGTGACCAGAACTGGACAAAATATTCCAAGTGTGGTCTCACCAGGGACTTGTAAAGCTGCAGCAAAACCTCACGGCTCTTAAACTCAATCCCCCTGTTAGTGAAAGCCACGGTGCTTTCTTAATAACCCTATCCACTTGGTGGCAACTTTGAGGGATCTATGTACTTGTACACCAAGATCCCTCTATTCCTCCACACTGCCAAGAATCCTGCTTTTAATCATATATTCAGCATTCGAGTTCGACCTTCCAAAATGCATCACTTCGCGTTTATCCAGGTTGAACTCCATAACGCCAGGTTGTTAATAAGTAATAATTCCCTTCAAATAGGTGACTTGCCACTGCTTAACAACAATCTCACCTTGACACCCAGCGCTTAATTAAACCATGCAGACAGTTGTTCCTGACATCAAGATTGACCTTGCTGAACTTAATGTGTGATTCTGCCAAAGTTCTCACCATTGCCCATGTCATTCTGGTCTCTAAAGGATTCCAGCCTTTATCTTCTTGTCATCAGGAGATTGGGATCAATGGGTTTGGAGACAAGAGCAGTTGTGTAGCTTTCAGAAGTGAATTGAATTTCTAAAATTTAATTTAATTAACCATTTAAGGATCTTACTTTGTGGTGGGTAAAGAAAGCCCAGTGGACATTCTCACCCTTAATTGGTGAGAAGTGGGTGAGTATTTCTCCAGGGTTAACTCGCCCAAATATTTGCCCTTTCACCATCAACCCCACTATCTGCAGCAAGGGAGGTATTTCACCAACAGCTGCAGAATAAAACTTTCTGACTCTAGCATGGAACTTCTGAAGTAGAAAAATAGTTGAAACTGAGGCTTCCTACGCTGTTGGTCATGACTCCTTCTGGAATTACCAGCTGAAAGTTTGAGATTGCGAGCTGCAAGTTAGCAATGTTTGTTGTGGATTCTCTGCTGAGTGCAAACAGCTGTAATGCTTTTCACTCAACACATTTTTCAGTAGTAGGCAAGATCGAGCTGCCGGTCTTTGAGGTCTGATTGCTTTCTTGCAAAACCCTCTATGAAAAATAAGTGCTGCTCATGTTAAGAACTCTGTGGATTAAACAATTCCCTCCTCCCACTCTGACCCTTCGAGTCTGCCTCTGGCATGATGGTCACAGGTCTCATCCATATATCCCCTCCTGGCTAAAGTCCCTCACCTACAACCCCTCTGCCTTGACTCCATCAACCTGACACGGGTTTGTATTATGGAATTGTTGCTGGACCTGGATTCAAATCTCACCACAGCACATAGTAGAATCTGATTTTTGAAAAATAGTTGCTGAAAGTGAGTGAGTTCCAGGATTTTGACCCAGGAATGTGAGAATGGTGAGTAGCTTGGAGGAGATTTGCAAGTGGCATTTCCATGTATCTGCTGCCCTTGTCCTTCTAGTGGTTGAGGCTTTGGAAACTGATGCCTAAGGAACCTTGGGAATTTCTGCCAAGCATCTTTTAGCTTTTATATACTGCTGATGGGTATTGGAGGGACTGAATGTTAATGTGGTGTTGGATAGTGTCAAGTTTCATGGGTTTGTTGGAGCTGTGCTCATCCAACCATCTGGGTAGTATTCCTCAATCCCTGACTTGTGCCTTGTAGACAGTGGATAGTTATTGGGGAATTAGAGTTACTCACTGTAGAATTCTTAGCATCTGCCTGTCTCAAGCCTGCCCACAATCTGCAGTGCACACATCAGGAGGATGAAGGGATATTCACCACTTTCCTGAATAGGTGCAGCTCCAACAACATTCCAATAACTTGAGACCATCCAGCATCAAGCAGCCCACTTGATTGGCACCACATACACAAATATTAACTCCCTCCACCACCAATAGTACCAGTCTGTCCCATCTACAAAATGTACTACAGCAACTCACCAAGACTACTTAGACAGCAGCTTTCAAACCCATTTGTATCCAACACATACTATGGTAGTTCTCAATCCATGCAAACACATTACTGTCAATACCATAAGGTTCTATCTTGTGTAATAGCCTTTTCTATGGGCCATCTTATCAACTGCCTTTTGAAAATCTATCTTCCAGTTTCTCTTTATCAACCCTGCTTGTTCTGTTCTCAAACTACTCTGGTAAATTTGTTAAATACGATTCCCCTGTCACAAAATCATGCTAATTCTATTTCTTTGTGTTAAACTTTTCTCAATGTCCTGCTGTTATTTCCTCAGTAATGGACCCTAAGATTTTCCTAGTGACAGATGTTTGGCTAACTAACCTATAGTTTCCTTTTAGTTTCCTTCTTTCTGCTCCTTCCATTCTTGAACAGGGCCCTCATATTAGTATTTTACCAATTACCTGAATCCCTGCAGGATCCAATGAGTTCTGGAGTATTTTGATCACAAACTCCATTATCTCTGCTGTCATTTTCTTTAAAACTTCCAGGTGTAGGCCTTTGCATCCTGCAAGTTTGTCTGCTGTTCATCACCGTAGTTTGTCAAATTATTTGTTTATCAGATAACTTTGGGATTTTTATAGGATCCTTCACAATGGAGACTGATACAAAATAATGTTAAAATTATTTTAATTACCCTATTCCTCATTATTATCAGTTCCCCACTCACATCCTCAAAGGGTCCCACACTCAATTTAACTGCTCTTTCTTTTTGTATATCAGTAGAAGCTGTCACTGTTCATTTTTGTTACTTGCTTAATTACTTTCATGATCAATTTTCTCCCTTTTTATTGACTCTTTAGATATCCATTGCTGTTCCTTTTTAAAAAAAACAATTGTTTGGGTTACTGCTAGCTTTCGCCACTTTATATGCCTTAGTCTTTGATTGGATACTCTCCTTGACCACCTTAGCTAACCATAAACCATCTAGGCCTGAGATGAGGATAAATGTTTATTCCCCCCCAAGAGAGTGGTGAGCTTATGAAATTCTCTGCCAGAGAAAGTGGTTGAGGCCAAAACATTGAATGTTTTCAGGGTGGAGTTAGACAGAGTTCTTAGGGCTGAAAGGATCAAGAGATATGGGGTGAAAGCAGGAACAGGGGTACTGAGTTGGATGATCAGCCATGATTAAATTGAATGGTAGAGCAGGCTGAAAGGGCTGAATGGCCTACTCCTGGTCCTACTTCTTATGTTTCTAGATTTCATAGATCATCTGTTTAAATGTTTAAATTAATTTTAAATTAACTTCATTGCTCATCCATTGAACTTTCCCTTTGTCTATTTTCCCAGCCTACTTTAGATAATATTTTATTCTTATGTCTGTAACTGCCCTTATTTAAATTGAGAGAAATGATTTGAAAACCAGTTGTTCTCCCTCAAGCTGAATTTGAGATTGGGAGATGAAGGCCTAGTGGTATTATCACAAGACTGTTAATCCAGAGACCCAGCTGATGTTCTCAGAAATCGGGTTTGAATCTCATCATGCCAGCTGATGGAATTTGAATTCAATAAACATCTGAAATTAAGCGTGTAATGATAATCATAAGTTCATTGTCAATTGTCAGAAAAACTTATCTGGTTGACTCAGGTGCTTTAGGGAAAGAAACTTCCACCCTTAGTGTCTGGTCTGACTTACATTGAGTCCAGACCGACAATGTGGTCGACTCTTATTTGCCCTCTTTTAGGGAAATTAGGGATGTGCAATATATACTGGGTTAGCCAGCAATGCCCTCACCCCCTGAATGAGTGAAAAAAATGTGATTGCTACCCCTCTGAGGGTTCTCAACTATGAGCTCTCTCTATAAATCCTACCTCCTTACACATTAGATCTAAAATCACCCACTCATGGGCAGGTGTGCAACATATGGCTCTAAGAGCCACTTGCACAGGTAGCTCCCCGCGGTTCAGGAGCATCCTGAGCCTCAGCTCCAAGGAAAAGGAACTGCAATGAGAAGTTAAACAAGTAAATGTGAAGAGGGCGAAGCTGGCTGTGGCAATCAGCAGATATCTGTTGGTGGGCATGAAAAAAAATTGGGTAACAGACTGGATTAAAGGGATTACAATGTGCAAGTATTGCAGGAGCATTTAAATATTTTTGATTGAACTGCTCCTTAAGTTATTATAGATAAATCATAAATTGCTGGAATTACCCTATTGTTTACTAAAGTAACGTCTGGAATTTTTCCCAGCTCTAATGAAAAATTATAAAGTTTAAAGTTAACTTTTTTCTATTCATGTGACCACTTGATCAATTCCAGAATTTTTGTCAGTATAAAAATTCCTCAATGTCTTGTTTAAAAAATCTAGGGATGACCATTTGCTGATATCATGAACAGTGCTATGATTGGTGATGAGAATGTTTTTATCTTTCCTTCAGTTGAAAGGTAAACCCAGAATTTTAGCAGACTGCCTCTTAAATAATAATGCACTTCTTTACATGAAGCCTCCCACATCATCCTGGAGTGAGCTGTATTGGGAATGTTGGCGGTGTTCAGGTGTAATTCTTCATCAACAGTCAAATTATTACCTATGTTTACCATAGAGAAAGACATGAGGACTTGGGGACTTGCGGAAGTTAGTGGTGATCTCTTGGGGACAGTCCATATCACAGTAGAGGAGGTGATGGATGAATTAGAATGTACGAAGGTGGATAAATCTCCCGGTCCTGACCAGGTATATCCAAGAACACTGCAAGAGGCTAGAGAAGAAATTGCGGGGGCCCTGGCTGATGTTTGTGCATCATCATTAGCCCCAGGTGAGGTCCTGGAAAACTGGAGGGTAGTGAATGTTCTATCATTATTCAGGAACAGCTGCAAAGAAAACCCTGGGAACTATAAACCAGTAAGCCTAACATCTGTGGTGGGTAAGATACTTGAGAAGATATATATGCATTTGGAAAGACTGGGTTTGATTAGGAGTAGTCAGCATGGCTTTGTGCATGGGAGATCATGCCTCACAGATTTGTTAGCGATCTTTCAGGAAGGTTGATGAGGACAGGGCAATTAGATGTAATCTATATGGATTTACGTAAGCCCTTCAATAAGGTTCCACATTGTAGTCTGCTCTGGAAGGTTAGATCACATGGAATGCAAGGTGAGCTGGCAAATTGGATACAAATTTGGCTTGATAATAGGAAGCAGAGGGTGATAGTGGAAGGATGCTTGTCGGATTGGAGGCCTGTGACTGTGGAGTGCCTCAGGGGTCAGTGTCGGGCCAATTAGTATTTATTATCTATATCGATGTTTTGGATGAGAATGTACTAGGCATGATTAATAAGTTGCTGATTACACTAAAATAGGCAGCATCGTGGACAATGAGTAAGGTTAAAAGAAATTACAGCAGAACCTTGATTAACTGGAGAAGTGGGCCAAGAAATGGCAAATGCAGTTTAATATAGATAATTGTGAGGATTTGCATTTTGGATAGTCAGATCAAGGTAGTTGTTTCATGTTGAATGGTTAGTGGAACAGAGGGATCTTGGAGTTCAGGTTCACAGTTCTGAAAGTGGAGTCACATCAGTCAGAGCATTGAGTGTAGTAGTAGGAAAGGTATATTGTAGTTGTACAGGATGTTGATGAGGCTGCACTTAGAGTATTGTGTTGGGTTTTCATCACCTTGCTATAGGAAAGATGTTATTAAAGTGGAAAGAGTGCAGAAGAAATTTACAAGGATGTTACCTGGAGTCAATGGTCTGAGTTATAGGGAGAGATTGGACAAGGTAGGACATTTTTCTTTTAATGCGTAGGAGACTGAGGGAAGATCTTAGACAAGTGTATAAGATCATGAGAGGCATGGATAGGGTGAATGCACTCTGTCCTTTTTCCAGGGGTGAGGAATCGAGGACTAGATGGCATTAATTTAAGGTTAGAGGGGAAAGAATAAAAGGGAATCTGAGGAGCAACATTTTTACACAAGAGGGTATTATGCAGGTAGAATGAGCTGCCAGTGGAAGTGGTTGAGGCGGGTACATTAACAACATTTAAAAGACGTTTGGACAAATACATGGATCGGAAAGGATGAGAAGGATATGGGCCAAAAGCAGGGAAATGGGGTTAGCATGGATGGGCATTTTGGCCAGCATGAACCAGTTCCAGCTAAAAGGCCTATCTCTGTAATGTAGGACTCTGTGACATTATTACACAGCTGTTGAGAGTTTCAAGATGTCGTCTTGCATGTGGATTCTTTCAAGGCCCAAAGGGCTTTCAAAGTGACCCAGTTTGGATTTGTACATCCACCTTACTGGTCTAATGAGAGAAACTTTACAGAGTAAACAATAAGAAGTGTAGCATTTACCCCAATCAACTATTAACCCTTTCAGGCCCGTACATACAATACTACTTCTGCTTCAGGTTGTAAGTTTGCTCACTGAGCTGGTAGATTTTTTTTTAAGATTAGATTAGATTACTTAGTGTGGAAACAGACCCTTCAGCCCAACAAGTCCACACCGACCCACCGAAGTGCAACCCACCCTGACCCATTCCCCTACATTCACCTAACACTACAGGCAATTTATATTGGCCAATTCACCTAACCTGCACATTATTTGGACTGTGGGAGGAAACTGGAGCACCCGGAGGAGACCCAGGCAGACACGGGGAGAATGTACAAACTCCACACAGTCTGTTGCCTGAGGCGGGAATTGAACCCGGGTCTCTGGTGCTGTGAGGCAGCAGTGCTAACCACTGTGCCACCGTGCCGCCCATTTGTTCTCAGATGTTTCATCACCATGTTAGGTAACATCATCAGTGAGCCTCCGATGAAGGGTTGGTGTTCTGCCCTGCTTGGAATTTATCCGTTTGGTCTGTTGTGGTGGGTGATATCATTTATATTTCTGTTTCTGAGAGATTAGTAAATGGGGTTGAAATCTATGTTTTTGTTAATGGAGTTCCAACTTGAACACCAGGCCTTTGGGAATACCTGTCCCTGACTTTGTTTAGCCTGTCCCAGGCTGGATGTTTTGTCCTAGTCGAACTGGTGCTTCTCTTCGTCTGCGTGTATGGACACCAATGATGGTTGGTCATGTCTTTTGGTGGCTAGTTGGTGTTCATGTATCTTGGTGGCTAGCTTTCTGTCCAATGTTATGTTTGTTACAATCCTTGCAGGGTATGTTGTATGTGACATTCGTTCTGCTCATTGTTGGTATGGGATCTTTTAAATTCATCAGAAGCTGTTTCAGTGTGGTGGTAGGTTTGTGGGCTATCATGATACCTCAGGGTCAGAGTAGTTTGGTCATCATCATCTCCGAGATGTCTTTCATGTATGGCAGAGTGGCTACAGTCTCTGAGGAGAAAGTGAGGTCTGCAGATGCTGGAGATCAGAGCTGAAAATGTGTTGCTGGAAAAGCACAGCAGGTCAGGCAGCATCCAAGGAGCAGGAGATTCGACGTTTCGGGCATAAGCCCTTCTTCAGGACTTATACCTGAAATGTCGAATCTCCTGCTCCTTGGATGCTGCCTGACCTGCTGCGCTTTTCCAGCAACACATTTTCAGCTCTGGCTACAGTCTCTGGGCGTGTTGTGTTGTCATGGTTTAGGTTTGTTGTGTAGGAATTGGCAAACTGCATTTATTGGGTACCCATTGTTCCTGAATATGTTGTATAAGTGTTTTTCCTCGGCTTCTCTTAGCTCCTGGGTGTTGCAGTGTGGCTCGTTTAAATAATATCCTGATGCAGCTCCATTTTGTGGGATTTGGGATGATTGCTCCTGTAGCTGAATATCAGGGAAGTGTGTGTGACTTTCTTGTAAATGCTGGTCTGTAGCTGTCCGTTGGCTTTGCGTTCTACCATGACATCTAAGGAGGGGAATCTGTTATCGTTCTCTTCCTCTTTGGTAAATTTAAACCAGTAAGGATGTTGTTTATATGTTTGTGGGTTTCTTCTAATTTGTTGTGTTTCATGATGTCAAAGGAGTCAACCACATAGCAGACCCAAAGCTTGGGTTGGATCTTGGGAAGGAATGTTCATGCTAACCTCTGCAAAACTGCTTCTGCTAAGAGTCCTGATATTGGTGATCCCATAGGCGTCCCATTGATTTGTTTGCAGACCTTGTCATTGAAGGGAAAGTGGGTTGTGAGGCACAGGTCTACTAGTTTTTGGAGGCTGTCCTTGCTGATGGAGTTGGTTGCAGTCAAGTGCTTGTGTCCTTGGTTCGTCTAACAGTGAGGTCAGTGTTTCTTTAGCTAGGGTGATGTTTATTGATGTAAATAGGGCCGTCATGTTGAAGGAATCATGACCATGCTGCCCTCTACCTTGGTGTTTTTGAAGTTCAGGAATTCCTGGGTGGAGTGGATAGAGTTAGTTGAGTCTTCTACTTGGTGTTTCAGTTTGCATTGCAGTTCCTTGGCTAGCCTGTATGTCGGTGTACCGGGAAGTACCGGTGTACCGGTCTGAGGGGGGTCCCTTGTTTATGTACCTTTGGTAATCAATAGAAACCGGAAAAAGCTGTCCTAGTATGAGGGATGACCTTCCACCACAGGTAAGTAGACAAAAACAACTTTCTAGCAGCACCTTTGTCATCATGAAATTAGAAGAAACCCACAAATACATAAACAACCTCCTTACTGGTATAAAGTTCGCCAAAGAGGAAGAGAATAATAACAGATTCCCCTTCCTAGACATCACAGTAGAACACAAAGCTAATGGAGAGCTACAGACCAGTGTTTACAGGAAAGTCACACAAATTGACCTGACACTCAACTACAGGAGCAATCATTACAACACCCACAAACAGAGCTGCATCAGGACTTTATTTAAACGAATCACAACACACTGCAGCACCCAAGAACTAAGAGAAGCCGAAGAAAAGCACCTGTATAACGTATTGAGGAACAATGGGTACCTGATTAAGTGCAGTCTGCTGATTCCTACACAACAGACCTAAACAACACGTCCAGAAACTCTAGCCACCCTGCCATACATTAAAGACATCTTTGAGATGATGACCAGATTACTCTGGCCCCTAGGCATCATGGTAGCCCACAAACCTACCACCACACTGAAATAACTCCTGATGAATTTAAAGGACCCCGTACCAACAACCAGCAAGAAAGAACATCATATACAAATCACCCTGCAAGGACTGCATCAAACATTACCTTGGACAGACGAGCAGGAAACTAGCCACCAGGATACATGAGCACCAACTAGTCACCAAAAGACATGACCAAATATCACTATGCAAACTGAAACACCAAGTATCGATACACACAGCCAAAGAGGGACACCAGTTCGACTGGCACAATGCATCTATACTGGGACAGGCTAAACAAAGTCACTCACAGGAATTCCTAGAGGCCTGGCATTCAAATAGAAATTCCATCAACAAACACATTGAATTGGACCCCACTTAACAACCACTCAGAAAAAGAACCGGAAATGATATAACCCACCACAACAGACTAAGACACACAAATAGCAAGCGAAACAAAACATCAGTGCTTCATCGGAGGCTCCCTGATGATGTTATCTAGTGTGGTGACGAAATGTCTGAGAACAAATCTACCAGCTCAGCGAGCAAACTTACAACCTGATCCACAACCTGAGCTACAAATCTTCGCAAAAATAGCAAACTACTTCTGCAGTTCACTTCCATCAGCTGACAGTCTATATGTTTCATTTCTGCCATTAGGACACACCAGTGATTAGGGTGGGTGTTTTAATCTGGGTAAAGTCACAATCCCAGTTGCTGAACTGAGTAAACAAGACCCAGCTTGATCATCATTCTAGACCTTTGGGCAGTTTGAGGCTCCCTGTTATCCTTTTCCATCCTCAGCTGAGCAAAACTATGACCATGAGACCTCTGTCTCCTCTCTCAAGTCAGCTCAAGTAAGATAAATAAATTTATTTTCAGTTTCCTCCATGAGTCTCTGGAAGCAGGCATTTAATGGACCTGAATGCCCACCTTGCAACTGCTTATCAGTGTCTTTGTGTGCTTGTCCCTTAGGGGCAGCACGGTGGCACAGTGGTTAGCACTGCTGCCTCACAGCGCCAGGGACCTGGGTTCGATTCCCGCCTCAGGCGACTGACTGTGTGGAGTTTGCACGTTCTCCCCGTGTCTGCGTGGGTTTCCTCCGGGTGCTCCGGTTTCCTCCCACAGTCCAAAGATGTGCGGGTCAGGTGAATTGGCCATGCTAAATTGCCCGTAGTGTTAGGTAAGGGGTATATGTAGGGGTATGGGTGGGTTGCGCTTCGGCGGGTCGGTGTGGACTTGTTGGGCCGAAGGGCCTGTTTCCACACTGTAAGTAATCTAATCTAATAATATCTAGCTCTCTTCTGTGTGAACTATTGCTTGTGCTTGTGCAAGTGGCTGAAGGAAATCTAAGTAATGGTTAATGGCGTGTGCCCAATCTGCGCTGTTTCAACAAAAAGGTTTCATCCACATACCTTCTCAGAACCTTTCAAAGTCCTTACAGATCCCCTTTTGAGAACCACTGAAGTTGTAAATCCACTTTTAACTACAGCAGCAACTGATTGCAAAGATTAAATTTTGAGACTTTCTATCATAAAATAATTTCGTTGCAAATTACATCTCTGATGATAAATTCAGAAAAGTTGGTAATATTGCATTTAAGTTTTATAATTTATTTTGAATCAGGTGAAACAGCATTGTACCGTCCTTTGTGGCTCCTCCCCTCTTTGTTTTCAAAAGCCTCATTTCCCTACTTCTACATTTTCACTTCCACACCCACACAGTGCTTCCTGTTCTCATCATTATAGCTGCCTTTTACTTTTTTGTATTTTGTGATAAACAATTACATTTGTTTCAAAGGATTTCATAGGATATACAGCATAGAGAAAGGTCCATTAGCTCTTATTGGTGTTTATACTTCACTTGAACCTGTTTTCTAAATCGTCTATATTTTCCTCTTAATGCTTCTTAAATGCATTCATACTATTTGCTTCAGTCATTTCTAATGGGAGCAAGGTCCATATTGTTACCACTCTTTGGGTGAAGCACTTTCTTCCTAATTTCTTATTGGATTTCTTGATCATTATCTTATATTAATAGACTTTAGTTATGCTCCTTCCCACAACTGGAAACATTTTGCCTGTATCTATTCTATCAAATCTTTAATAATTTTAAAGACTTCTCAACATTTTTGATTCAAGAGACAGGAGTCCCAGCCTAGCCTATCAATTCTTTCCTGATAAGTATAACTATGCATTTCTAGTTTTGTCCTTGGAAATGTTTCGTGTATTCTGTCCAGTGCTTCCCTATTTGTTTCACAATATAGCAACCAAACTGCATACAATATCCTAAATGTGGTCTACCAAGGTTCAGTAAGGCTTTGCAAAATTCCCTTTCCAAGTCTGTCCTTCTGGAAAATAAACTTAGTGCTTTCTTTGTTCATCATATATACTTGATAATGTGTGACTCAACTTTTAATGATTGCTACATCTTACTCCTAGTTCTGAATATCTTCCCCTACACTACATAGATTTGCACTTTCCAAATAATGCATGGCCAACTAAGATGTACTGCATTATGTGTATAAGTATTGAACTTCATTTGTCAATTATTTGCCTATTATGCAAGTTAATGCAATTCTGTAACTTGTTGCAGAAATCTCCAATAATGTTGAACTCCCAAATTGGTGTCATATTAAATTTAGAAAATGTGTTTTTGAGTCCAAAGTACAAACCTTTAGTGTAATAGTAAATTGTGAACAGCAATGATTTCAGCATTGAGCTTTGGGGTTATCCATTTCCCATTTTCTGCCACTCTGAATAACCATTCTTTGTTTCTACCGCTTTCTTTCTTCAAGCCAACCAACAATCTATTGTGCCACCTATCCCTCAGACTTCACATTTTTTTGATGTTATCATTTTGTATTGTTGGCAATTTATCAAAGGCCTTTTGAAATTCCAGACAAATTACATCTATTTCATGTATATTTGTCACGTAAATTTATTGTAAGTTATTGGTCTACGCCCTGATTCTAAAAATGCTTTTTAATAATCTAACATTTCCATCTAGCATTTTCTAAGGACAATCTATGCTTTTCTCCTATTGGTTTTAACAAAATTGTTAATTATTACTCACTTTAATTTTTAAAATAGATTTTGATTTGCTAATTAAACAATAAGTATTCTTCAGTTTGCACCAACATTACTGCTACCGTCAAGGAACCTATATAAATGGCAGTGTACTTTTGACTGCCTGTCAGGCTGTTCTGAACACCAATGGTTAGAACAGTAGGAATACACCTTGCACTGACTTGAAATCCAAAACATAATCCATGCACATCATTTTCAATTTTGTGAGCAAAATGACAACTGTGAGAAAAATGTAAGAAAAATGACTTACAATGAGATAAACTGACAAGGTACGGAAGATGTTACTATGGTAATCTGAAATGTCCATGAGCATGATTATGTGACATCTGACTTGAATTCAGTAGCTTTAGATTCATTTGAAACATTGACAACGACTCATGACCTCACCTACCTCACTTAGAAAGTTAATTGTGGGAAAATTATATCCATTGTGCAGAATTTATTTTTCATAAAAGGATGACAACTGTTGTGTCACCTTCCAATTGCTTAATGTTCTGTTTAATTAGCAGTTTAGTGAGTAATCTTGGTTACATATATAATATATATAAAATATATTTCCTGGATTGCATTAAGAATCTGATAAAAATGTGCACTTTTAGAGAGTAGGTTTAGAAGGAAACCAGAATGTTCTTTCCGTTCACCCTTTGTTGTGAGTTTACAGAGTGACAGTTTAGCTTGTACCGCCTCTTTATTGATTTGATTCTAAAATGGATGTTTGCTTGTAGTAGAGAGCACATTATTATGGCAAGCCAAAGGGCACATGAGTGCAGTACTGCATTCTGCCCCAGATACCCTTCTTTGACCTGATGTTATTTTTATGGTTGGTGCCAGTTTATGCCTTCTGTAGCACTTAAGGTAATTCTACCTGAAAGAAATGAAAGCACTTGCTGGCAGAACATAGGATAATATTTATGCATGTGATAGAAATCACATCCACAACTCGAGCTGGCCATTCGAAAAGTGGCACACAGATCAATCAGGTTCTGGTCAGTCACCATTTGGGGCTAATGAAACAAAGTGCTGGAGCAACTCAGTAGGTCTAGAAGCATCCATGAAGAGAGAAAGAATTAACATTTTGAAACAAGATGATACTTCAGAACTGCAAAAAAGTGTTTGTGAAGTTCTTCATCCCTTGAACCCTTCACCCAGTGCCTCTAACAAATGAGCCTGATGTTCCTGAGTCTGCTTTTGCATTTCTGTAAGGATCTGAATTGCCATCATCATTGGTCTTCTCCTGTCTGTAGCCATGCATGTGTCTGGTTTCTGCAGGCCTTCAAGTGCCAGTGACCTGGGGTGTCTTTAGCTCTACCACCTGCAGAGATGTGGCAGTGATGTACTCATCTGCCTGTGCTCCCAAGTCTAATCTAGCCAAAATACTCTCAGAGGTGTCAGTGTCTGAGCTGGAGAGAAGGTATTGTGGGAATGGTAAATCATGAATCTTGGTTGGGAGGGAGATGCTGCAGCAGTGATAGACGTGAGTGTGAGGTAGTAGAGAGAAGATGGTGACATTTACCTCAGAGTGTCATTTTTGCATTGGGCAGTCCTCCAGACTTTGGAACCTCGTTTCAGGCTGTCAGGATCTAGTTGTGGTCTTCTTTGCCAGTCCTGAGGAAAGAGGATGGCCTTTCTCTGTGTCACCCTGTCTAGCAGGACTTCCAGGTCCTTATCAGCAAAACAGGTTGCTAGTTTCTTTCTGTTCCGACATGCTTGGGCAATTCAAACAAACCATGCAGGGTACCTCTGCACTGACATGACCTGAACTGGTGCACTTTAAATATGGCCAGAAATCCTGGAAGGTCCCAGCAGTGGCGAGTACTTCCACCTGCATTCAGAAGAAAGAAACTATGGCTGTGGTATATAGGTAATGAGATAAGTTTTAGGAAGTAGCAAATTTTCTCATGCGAGGACTTGGGCAGAGATCTCCTCCATGGACCCCAAATAAAATTGACATTTACCTGATTTCAGGTTAACTTGAATTCATCCAAAAATCTGCTATCTATAACCTAGCTTGCACAAGGCTTAGTTAACCACTTAACTCTGTGCCTACTGACCAATAGTGTCTTCTGGTTTGTCAATTACTTGAGTCTTAGCATTTTCAATCTTCCTCTATGGCCCTCCTTACCCCTATAATCTTATTTAATTTAATAGCATTTCAGATTTTTGTTGCTTGAATTCTGGCTCCTTGTACATCCCCAAATCTATTCACTCTACCTTTGGTAACTGTGTCTTCAACTGCCTAGATCCTAAACTCTGGAATGTTGTCCTTAAATCTCCGTTCTTAAACAAATCTTCTTTTCTGCTCCCGCCTCAATTTAATATCTCCCCTTTGACAGTATCAAAAATTGTTTATGAGCATTCATGTGACTAAACAAAAAAATGCTCTGCAAAAACAAGTTATTGTTATGGAGTGTATGGCTGGCTCAGTACTGGTATGTATATAGTGCTGATCATGGTTAGGTCAGATAATAAATATAATCAAAAATATATGCCAAGGAAGCTCAAGTACTTTGCAACAACTGTGTTGGTTTTTGTAAGTGATTTGATGGAGATTTTCACATGTATTTATACATTTCAATCATAAATTTAAAATATCCTAATTTTCTTCACCTATTTGCAGATCTCATCGTAGTCCAGTTCTGCAGTTCCAGGACAATCTATGCTTGGAATTATTCAAAACCAGGTTAAAAACTTTTAAGGCACTTTTTCATGTTTTGGGGGGCTTGTGAGGCCTTGGGGTTTTTTTTTAAAGTTGGAACAATAGAAAAAGCCTGAATGGGTGTGGTCAAGTTCTCATTGAACCAGGATCTTTAGTTTACCTTTCATTAGCAGTTAATGGAGTCTTAAAGCTGGATGTGGAAACTTTTATTCCTCTCTTTGTTGCAGCTAAAACCCAGAGTTCTGTTCCTGCTGCTAGACTTACATGTGAGGTAATCTATGTTACTATTATTGGAAGAGTTAATGACTAGTTCATTACTTTATTAAGTATTTCAATAAAGTTACAGTTAAGCCTTTTTTTATTTTGTCTGTATTTTTACTATACTGAATGAATAAAGTGTATTTTGTTTTAAGCCTAATAGTTTGACCAATTGAATTGCACCCAGAATGCAACGACTGGCAATGCCTTTAAATAAGAGAACGTTAGGGTCTAGTCCATCTCCTTGACATGTTTTGAGGGAGTTTTGTCTGATCCGTAACAGGAGATTCAAATAATTACCATGAACCCCTAGCATGACACTGAATGGAAGCTGTCTTAATTATAGGAGGCATATATTCTGAATAGTAGATCAAATTTAAAGGTATGGTTAGCTGTGCAAGTTTAAAGTCTGAGGAGAATTTGCAGGAAAAAAAGTTATTTTAATCATTGTGAAGATTGGTCTTGACCAATTTACTCTCACAAGCAACTGTTAACAAGTAAAATTCACTTTTGATATCCCATCCCTAAAATTCATTGCTGCTGTTCCCATTTCAGTAATTTCCTATGGGTGAGAAGGATGCCAGTAGCAAAACCTAAGTTTATAGAATATTTGAAATTTTAATGAGGATTGCTCTGATCAGTATTGCAGTCTCCAAAAAGCCTTGATGATGTTCCTGGTTGCAAAATGCAGCACACTGCACCAGCCTGCATGCTTTGGTTTCACAAGCTGACCATAACTTCCAAGAGAGGTTCATGCTATTAGCGGAGTTTTACATAAATGGCAGTCTCCTTTCAGGCCTTTACTGGAAGCAATGTGTTGGTGAAAAATTTGCGTGACCTGAAATTCACAGGAGTTAAATAACTTTCTTATGATGTTATTGTAAAAGCTCAACATATAGTGATTTTATTTTCAATAAGTGTTTTAGACTTTAGATACGTGGGTGGATTGGCAAAGCTGAAGCTATTTTCCAATCAAGAGTGATTGAGATGGTATATGATGGAAACTGTTCTCATTGTCAGACAGGTTAAAACGACATCAATTTAAGATGGTTGTAAAAGAGATAGAGGCAATATGAGGGAGTATAATTTCACGCAGTGAGTAATTAGGATCTAGAAAGCACTCCTCAGAGTATACAATTCTGGAAATTATTTTCCTTGAAGCAGGGAAGGCTGAGGGGGGATCTGATTTGAGGTGTAGACATTTCTAAGGGGCATAGATAGAATAGATAGAATCTTTCCCCTTGGTAAGGGGGTCAATAATTATGGATACAGTAAAGAGCAGGAAGTTGAGAGGGAATTTGAATGAAAATCACTAAGTATGTCGTAGCAATCTGAAACTCACTGGGTTGCAGCGGTAAGGATCCTCAACACAATTAAGAACTATTTAAATGAATGCATAGCATACAAAGCTACTGTTCAAGTGCTGGAAAATGGGATTAGAATAGATGGATGTTTCATGATCAGCATGGAGACGATAGACACGCTTTCCGTGCTGTAAAAATTCTGAGAATCTATAGTATGCTCTAAGATTGCCCATGTTGAATACCGTGCAGTGTTATAACACTGGTCTAGAGGGCTTTCAGAGTGAAGCAATAGTGTAATGGTATTGTCGCTGATTTAGTAATCCCAAAACTCAGTTTAATGTTTTGACATGGGCTCAAATTCAACCAAGGCAGATGGTGAAATTTGAATTCCATAGAAACTCTAGAGGAAAAAGAAAATACATGCAACCGCTGTTGATTACCACATAAAACCATTTGGTTTACTAATGTCCTTTTAGAGAAGGAAATCTGCTACCCCTACCTGGCAGAGCCTACATGTGACTCTGAACCCACAGCAATGTGGTTGACTTTTAAATGTCCTCTGGGCAAGAGGAAATAGGAAATAAATGCAATTTATCCAGCAAATCCTACCCAATCCCATTAACTAATACAAAAAAGGGGTAAAAGGCTGTTCTTATAAACTGCTTTCTGAGGTAATAGCCCTTGTTGCTCAGGATCCAACCCTATGATTAGGCAGCTATGAGTTTAAGATTTATGTGCTATTGGAGCTCATCAGAAAATTAGTATACACCTACATTATACTTTTTTGGTAGTTACAGACATCTTGAAAATTATAGGAGTGAACCTCCTTCTTTACAAATGCAACTCATTGCTGACAGAGAATCCAATTGGCCAATTGTGTCCTTTTGATTACATCATGGACTTATGGGAACTATGCTGTAGGCCTGAAGTCAACTGGTCTAGCTGTCTAGCTGCCTAGCTTCTGGCATCTGTTAATCAGATGAAATGACTAGCCTTTGTCATCTCTTATATACATCTGTGTTGCAGCCTATGAAATGACACATAGAGCACTCAAGTGTTTGAGATGTTTAGAGCTTGTACTTGGTGGGGGTACAGGGCAGGGGATGTCTGGCATGAGGTTCCCTTCACAGCCAAAGAGTTGCAAATCTCATTAAAAGTGCATAGACAGGCAAGTGGTCATCTTGTTTGAAAACCTTAGCTATCTCTGTTTTTGACTCTGAGACACCTGGAGATAATTGGTGTGCATGCTGATGTTCCAATGTTCTTCAATGATGATGATTTGGTTCAGTTTCTCCTGAGTTCCATCCTCTTGACTGGTGCCAGATATCAATTTGATGGCCTATTTTGTGCCAGTAAGGCTGTCAGCTGGAGAATCCTCTCCTCCACCACCCGAGGTTGCAAAATGTCTGGGTGTATGAAGCCCATTGTAAATCCATAAATTGAACTGTGAAAAGGTGGCAAGAAGAAATACAAATGCTCTGTTGACATGGCTTTAATTTCTAAGTCAATTACAGCTGACCAATGGGTTTCCATGATACTCTGATCAGCCACAAACAGAATGTGTCTCATTCCACAGTGGCTGCCTCTCAGAACAACCTGTCGATAAGGTATAAGTTTCCTTATGGCACCTGATCTCCAGCAAGGCAGCACTTTCTTAGCAGCCCCATCAATGGACACCAACAGTGAGGTCCTGCAGCTGGATTTGCTCTGGCCTCAACATCATTTTGCTGACCATGGAGAAAATGTAGAGAATCACCAGGTGACGCAAAGAGTTCTTCAAGAAGTAGGTCTTTTATTTGCAAACAAAAAACCTTGACACTGAGAAAGCAGATTCTCGAATGCCCCCGTACCTCCGGGTTCATGGCTTTTTATATTTTTTTTATCATGTTTCTGTTAGCTGATCAGCATGTCCACCATGTTAATCAAAATACCTCACTCTAGCTACACAATCAACTAGTGATGTTAGTTCCCATTATCTCTTTAGTTGTCCCACTATACCTTTTCCTACGTTCTATTTAATGCTATTCTAATGTCAGCTTTTGCAATAATGGTCTTTCATTCCAGACCCTATTTAATATTTTCCTAATGCCATGATAAGATACTTATTGTTAATAGTTTCAAGCAGGCTGACTCTATTCACTATTGATTAAATATTTAATATCATGTCCTAAATATTTATGGTCCCAATTTTGTCATAGTGATACTTAACAGGGAGGCTAACTTTACTAACTGTGATATCTCATCTCGCCATAGTGACCTTTCAGACTCCGCCTTACTCTGCTCATTGACGTAACAGCATTCCACTATTCTTATCCCATCCTGCGTTCCACAGACCCCTTGCACCAGATCGGCAGTGGTCTTCATGCTTTTGTTTTGTAAATATATTTATTAGCAAATTTTTTTTTAACTTTACAAACATATAAAGTTATTGAAAAATACAAACACAAAAACAATCCTACTGTCTCCTAACTAGTAACTTACCCTCTAATACAAAACAAACCCTAACACTGTGCAAAGCAACACCAAAAAAAAGCAAAAAAACAAAAAAAAATACAGAACAGCTACGCTCTGCGCAAAGCCCCCAAACAGAGGAACAAGAGCATTGTATACATACCCGTATTAACTCAGGAGACCCCCTCCAGGGCCCAGGGCTTGATAAATCTAACCATCCTGATTAAACAAACACCCTAGTTAAGACAACTGACAGATCTGTTTCCAAATAACTCAAGTAGGGCTGCCATGTCTTATAAAAATGGTCTGTTGTGTGGTGCACCATGTTTGTAAAAAAGTCCAAGGGAATGTGCTCTGTAATTAATTTCTACCATCCCAGTAAGCCCAGCGGGTTCTTAGACACCCAATTCATCAGAATATTCTTCTGTGCACAGTATGCAAGAATATTAAATAGTTTCTTCCCATGCCCGTCTAAAGATGGTAAATTTGGTAGACCAAAGAGGAGAGATATCGGGTCTACTTTGACTTCAGTCCTCAATACCCTCGCTATCTCTCCCGCCATAGCGCTCCAGTAAACACGGAGCCTGTGGCATGTCCAGAAGCAATGGGTAAGAGTACCTGCACTTATTTTACATTTGGGGCGCACTGAAGATGCCCCTTTTTTAAACTTCACCAGACGGTCTGGTGCCAGATGAGCCCTGTGCAGAACTTTTAACTGCGTAGCGCAAGTCCTATTACAGATTGAGATCTTTCGAGTATTCTCCCATATGTTCTCCCATGTTTCAGAAGAGATCTCCACTCCTAGTTCTTGCTCCCAGATCTCCCATTTACAGTTAATATCCTGCCAGGCCCTGCCACCCAGCAGGCAATCGAGGGCACAAAACGAAAGGGTGCTTGTGGAACGTAGCAACAACCTCTCTGTATCGGGCTTATAGGGCTTAGTGAGAAATGTAGTCGTCTTCTGGATGAAATCGCTAATCTGAAAAAAAACAGAAAGGATCTCTGCTGGATAACCCGTATTTGCAGCTCAGTTGCTCAAAAGACATCATAACCTCCCTCTCAAAAAAATCTCCCAAACTAGAAACTCCTCTCACTGCCCATAGTTTGAACACTGAGTCCATCGTCCCTGGTTGGAACCCTGGCATGCCAACTATAGGTGTAAGTGGCGAAATCTTGGATAAACAACCCTCACTCTGATGCATCGCCCTCCATGCCTTGACTGTACTAATGACAATGGGGTTCTGGCAGTAGTCCATAACTGTCCTCATCTTATCCATGAACGACAGGTTAATAAGAGGGCACTTTACTTGGGAGGCCTCAATATCCAGCCATATTGAGTTTGGATCATTACCTACCCAGTCACAGACCAAGGACAGCAGGGAACTCAATTGATACCTTTTGATGTCTGGGAAATCAAATCCTCTCCCTCCTTGAGGCAACTGCAATTTATTAAGTTTGATGAGGGGCTGCCCATGATGCCAAAGGAACCAAACCACCCCATAAGCTTCCACAGCGTTGACTTGGGAAACATTATAGGGAGCAATAGCATGGAATAAAGCAAACGAGGAAGAACATTAATCTTAATGAGAGATATTCGGCCCAGCCATGAAATTGGAACAGTCTCCCATCTCTGGAGATCCCGCCTAATATTGTTGAGCAAGTGAGCAAAGTTAATCTGAAATAACAGATCAAACTTGGGGGTAATAAAAATGCCTGGGTATCGGAACCCTGCCTGTGACCACTTAAAAGGGAACTTAGGGCCACCTTCAACTTCTGGCACATCCTTAAGGTTCCCCAAGGGCATAGCCTCCGATTTTGCAAAGTTAATCTTATATCCTGAAATAGCCCCAAATGAATTGATACATTGTACCAAATAGGGTACAGAGGTCATCAGGTTCGATTAAAAACAGAAGGACATCGTCCACATACAGTTTAATCTTGTGTGCCCTCGATCCCACTTCGATAGCGGTTATGTGGATGTTCTGACGAATGGCCTCTGCCAGCAGCTCTATCACCAATGTAAACAACAACAGTGAGAGGGGGCAGCCATGCCGACTACCCCTACCAATCGTAAAATTCCCAGACTTCACCCCGTTGGTGATGACCACAGCCAGAGGGTGGCGATATAAAACCTCTACCCACTGAGCAAAGACCCCACCCAACCCGAACTGTTCTAAGACATGAAAAAGATACGGTCATTCCACCCGTTCAAATGCTTTCTCTGCATCTAAGGAAATCACCAATCCCTGAATCAATCTTGGACCACATTCAGCAACCTTCTAATATTATTAGAGGACCTACGGCCCCTTATAAAGACTGTCTGGTCCTCTTTAATAGTATGGGGCAACACCCTTTCCAATCTCAGGATCTTGGACAGAATCTTGAAATCTGAATTTAATAGAGAGATGGGCCTATATGAGGCACAATCTTCAGAAACCTTCCCCTTCTTTAGAATTAAGGAAATATTAGTTTTTCTCAAAGATGGTGGTAGGCATTCATGCACATAGGAGTGATTGTACATCTCCAACATCGGCCCTGACAGAATCCCTATAAACTCCTTATAAAACTCACCCGGACCAGGCACTTTCCCACTCTGAAGTTGCCTAGCTGCCTTCTGTATTTCTGTAAAGGGGGCATTAAGGAGAGAGGCCTGTTCCAAGGTTACCCCTGGGAGGTCCAGGTTCTTAAAAAAGGTCTCCATTTTAGCCCTCCTGTCTTTGCAACCTTCAGACTGATATAATTCAGAGTAAATGCTCCGAAAAGCCTCATTAACCTTTTTAGCATCGGAAGTAAGGACCCTGGTGCTGTCTCTGGTTGCAGTAATGGATTGGGGAGCACGCTTTTTCCTAGTCAGGTACGCTAAATACTTCCCTGGCCTATCCTCGTATACGAACTCATTCGCCTGTTAAAAGGAAAAAAAAGTGCTTTCTAGCCTTAACAGGGAAAGGGTTGATATGCTTTGTTGCAGGAAACCCATCTTGATGATGGGGGAACACCTGCAATTACAACAGGAGGGTTACGAGTGGGTATTCTTTTCATTTTTTACTGCTAAAAGTAGGGGAGTGGCAGTACTTATCCAAAAAATCTTCCGTTCACATTATTAGAGCAGGTGAAAGTCAAGAAGGGATGGTTTGTGATACTTAAAGCCCTGATACATGGGGAGGAATATGGCATTTTAAACGTTTACTGTCCTCCAGCACAGCCCCTCAAATTTTTGATTAGTGCTTTCTCTAAGTTGAGTGCTTTTGGAACACGGCACATTATTATGGGGGGGGGGGAATTTTAATTGTTTTTGGATCCAACAGTGGACAGGATGCCTTGTGGGTCCCCAACTATTTCTTCACAGGCCAAGCAGGTGGTTGACTTATGCAAGGAGTTGGGTCTGGTGGATATTTGGAGATGTCTTCACCCTATCGGCAGGGACTTCACTTTTTTTCAAACCACATAAATGTCACACGAGGACTGACCTCTTTCTGGCTCCCTCGGCCCTTCTGGATTCGATTATGGGTTGTAAAATTGGGAATATAGCTATCTCTGATCACACGGCAGTATATTTGGAGGTTAAGGGCAAGAGTGAAGGGCTAGGTTTGCGGCACTGGCGTTTGGACCTTTTTCTCCTTAAGGATTCCAAATCTGTGGAATACTTTTTGAAGGAGTTTCAGGAATTCTTGACTATCAACTCAGGCACGGCTAGTAGTCCATCCATGCTATGGGAGACTGCCAAGGCCTTTGCTAGGGAATTAGCTATTTCCTATTCGGTTAGCTGGAAACGACAGGAGGAGGAACAGCAGCGTCTCAAGTAGGGTGAAGACATCTCCAAATATCCACCAGACCCAATTTCTTGCATAAGTCAACCACCTGCTTGGCCTGTGAAGAAATAGTTGGGGGCCCACAAGGCATCCTGTCCACTGTCGGATCCAAAACACAATTAAAATTCCCCCCCCCCATAATAATGTGCCGTATTCCAAAAGCATTCAACTTGGAGAAAGCACTAATCAAAAATTTGAGGGGCTGCGCTGGAGGACAGTAAATGTTTAAAATGCCATATTCCTCCCCATGTATCAGGGCTTTAAGTATCACAAACCATCCCTTCTTGACTTTCACCTGCTCTAATAATGTGAACGGAAGATTTTTTGGATAAGTACTCCCACTCCCCTACTTTTAGTAGTAAAGGATGAAAAGAATACCCGGTCATAACCCTCCTGTTGTAATTGCAGGTGTTCCCCATCATCAAGATGGGTTTCCTGCAACAAAGCATATCAACCCTTTCCCTGTTAAGGCTAGAAAGCACTTTTTTTCCTTTTAACAGGCGAATGACTTCCCTTAATGTTTCAGGTGCCGTATCCCCTATCAGACACCCTTGAACCCCTTGGAGGGACAACCCTGCTTACAAAGCGCTGAACATAAGTAAATAAAGACTCATAGAATTGAAAAACTATATATACAAAAACTACTCTATCATAACTATAAACAACAATTTACCAAAAAACTACAAAGAAAACCAACTAAAGAACCTTGAATGGAAGACTCTTCCCCCTGCCCATAGGGGGCACTCGCCCTACCCATCTCCTCCTTCACAGCTCCTTCAAACCTGGACTGTGCCAGGTGTGCAAAACCCCAGATCACAAGTGCAGATTTGTACAGCCTTCAGTTTCCTACATTTCGTATTTGACACTGTCCATTGATCTCTACATTCCACTGCCTTCCATGCTTTTGTTGTGTATCAATAATATTTTCTAACCCCCCATTACATAGTTGAGCTGTTTTGATATCTAATAATGACAATAAATGCTGACCTAGCATCCACATTCTGTAAAGGCATTCCAAAAAAGGTATAAACTTTGACCAAGACAGGTCCACGCTGTATATACATTTTTGAAAAAAGAAGCACTTGTGTTTACGTGGCACTTTGCAGAACTACCAGATGTCTCAATGCTTTACAGTCAATTAAAAATGTAGTGACTGTTGTAATTGGGAAACAAGGCAATCAATACGTGCTCAACAGACTTCCACAAACAGTTTAGAGCTAATGACCAGAATTGTTTTTATGTGTGATGTTAATTGAGGATTGCTGAGGAATTAGGGAATATTGCTAACTTCCTTGCTATTCTTAAAGTAGTGCCATGGAATCTTTTACAAGCACCGAGTTGTCAGATGAGATACAGATCTAAATTCATCACCTTATTCTTATCTTCATGAAAATTTATATCTGGCAGTATTTAGCAAGTAAACAACTTGTTAGAAAAGTACTTCATAGATAAAATAATTAAACTCTGCAGAATAGTAGGCTTGTGATTTAAATATTTGAGTTAATGGGAGTTATAAATTTTTAGTTCATTGAGACTGACAATCTTTCAGAAAAAAACCACCTTGACAAAATATTTGTGGCTGTTTTGATTATTTTGCTAATTTTGTAATTTCAGTGGAGTCTCCATAATGCACAATCGAGTCATTTAGCTTTCCAGTTATCCATTTGAATTTTCACTGGTCAAAACCACACACCAAATATTAGCACTATGCAGCCTGCTAATGCTAAAATCCTCCTTGTGATGCAAACCAACACTACAGCCTAAGAAAGGCTCTTTTTTTATTATTGTAGGAAACCTTTTTCTTTCAGTTTTGATTTAAACAATACTCTTGCATCAACCAGATTCCAGTATCCATTCAGTGATCCCACTCCTAATATAGAGGAAAATAGAAATTCTGCTGTTGTTCACTGAATTATGTGAAGCCATGCCAGAGTCTGCTTTACTGGGATTTTAATCTTCAGATCTTTGAATGTGCCACAAGATCTACCATTGCTGGTGAACTGGAGAGCTAATGTTGGTGAATTGATTTTGAGGGATAAAGATAATGATGGAATGTTTTTCAATTTGTTTCCAAGACTGATGGTCAAAAATAAGGGACAATGCAGTCAAGGGTACATTTCTTTTACAAATGGAGTTAGGATTGGATAAGAATAGGAACTTGAATCCCTTAAAAATGATGCTGGCTCAGGTCCTTACAGAATCTTGACTGGTTACATATCTTTTGCTGTACAGTTTTACAAGACAACTTTTAATTTTCTACGGTCTCTATTTGACTCTGTAAAATGTTCCTTCCTTTCTCAATCTGAGAGGTTCTTTTTAGGTGTACCAGATAACCTTCAACACTCTTCCATTTCTTCTATGGCTCCATATGGACTTCTGTTTAACAAGATTCCTCATGGTAGATTGGTAAGCAAGGTTAGATCATATGGAATACTGGCCATTTGGATATAGAACTGGCTCGAAGGTAGAAGACAGAGGTTGGTGGTGGAGGATTGCTTTTCAGAGTGAAGGCCTGTAACCAGTGGTGTGCCACAACGATCAATGCTGGGTCCACTACTTCCTCCACCTTACGTAAGCTGCCTTCTTCCTTTTGACGAAAAGTTCCTCTGTTCTCGTCATCCAAAGTTCCTTAATCTTACCCCTTCTTACCTATCTCAGAGGAACAAATTTTTTGCATCACTTGCAACAACTGCTCCTTAAATAGTCTCCACATGTCTGCAATGCCCTTTCTGTGGAACAATTTCTCCCAGTCTGCACTTCCCCATTCCTGTCTGATAGCGTCATAATTTCCTTTTCCCCAATTAAATATCTTCCCTCAGTAACTGCTCCTTTCACTCTCCAAGGCTATGGTAAATGTAAGGCAGTTGCGATCACTGTCACCAAAGTGCTCTCCCACCACGAGATCTGACACCTGTCCTGGCTCATTGCTGAGCACCAAATCCAAAATGGCCTCTCCCCTCGTGGGTCTGAATGCATACTGAATAAGGAAACCCTCCTGAACACATCTGACAAAAACGGTTGCATCCAAACCATCTGCAGTTATGAAGTTCCAGTTGATATTGGGAAAGTTGAAATCACCTATAACAACAATCCTGCTACTTCTGCATTTTCCCAGAATCTGCCCGCCTATGAGTTCTTCAATCTCTCTACTGCTAAGAGGTGGTCTGTAGAAAGCCCCCAATGTGGTGGCTGTTTCCTCGCTGTTCCTAACTTCCACCCATACTGACTCAGTAGACAAACCTCCCTCAACAACCTTCGTTTCTGTAGCAGTGATGCACTCTCTGATTAGCAATGCGATATCCCCTCCTCTTTTTCCCCCTCCCTGTTCTTTTTAAACGTTCTAAACCCTGGAACATCAAGCAACCGTTCCTGCCTGTGTGAAACCCACGTCTCCGTTATGACCACAACATTGTAGTCCCGAGTACTGACCCATGCTCTAAGTTCGTCACTCTTATTTCGGACACCCGTTGCATTAAAGTAGACACACTTTAACCGATCCCTTTGTTTCATCGCATGTGAAACTTCCCTGATAGATTCAATACATCCTGTCACTGCCCCATCTGCAACTGTCCCCCTCTCAGACATGTTGCTCTGATTCCCACCCCCCTGCCTAACTAGTTTAAACCCTCCCGAATCGCACGAGTAAATCTCCCACCCAGGACATTTGTACCCCTCCAGTTCAGGTGCAACCCATCCTTCATGTACAGGTCCCACCTTCCCCAGAAGGTATCCCAATGGTGTAGGTATCTGAAGCCCTCCCTCCTGCACCAGCCTCGCAGCCACATGTTAAGCTGCATTCGCTGGCTGTTCCTCATCTCACTATCTCGTGGCACTGGTAGCAAATCTGAGATCACTACTCTATTCGTCCTGCTCTTCAGCTTCCAACCTAACTTGCTGTAAGTGACTTTTCATCATTATTGACATGGCCCAGAAAGGGTAACTGCCATCCTGCTTTCATGACAAGGACCTGGAAGTGTCCTTCCAGGACCTGGACCTGGATGAATGGGATGGTTGCAAGAGGGCCATACTTTTCTCTGCTGACAGGCAAAGTAGATCATACCTGTAAGTTTAGCCAGTCTAGACAAAGATGCTTGCGTTAGTGAAGTATCCCAGCTGAGAAACAATGCACGGTACTGCAGGAAGAATGTGAATGGCCTTCTAAACTCTTTGTTGGTAATATCCACCAGATTCTCTCACTCACACGGTCAGCACTCACTGTAATTCTCCACACATCTCTCACCAAGACTCACGGACTACAACACTGTCTATTGCAAACATCATGTCCACTCGATGGCCCTCGCCTCATCTTTGCAACTACTAACCTTTCCTTCCTTTTGCACTTCCTACTCAGTCAATTTCTGTCCCATACATTTCTCCTTTTTGTCTCATCGTATGGATAAAACATCTCACAATTGGACCAAGAAGGTGAAGACTGGCATGGGTAGTCATGGCGGACATAAAGTTCCCAAATGAAGGGAAGATCTTGAAGAAGAATACATCGACTCTCATGATGGCGTGACATTGAGTACCTCCACTGGCAACCAACCCAGTAAGTTTCATTGTCCTGTTCTGTTCTCCCACTATCACCAACGCCAACTGATTCTTAACATGCACAACCTTTTATATCTTATAAACAGCTAATTCCCTCTTTTCTCGTACGCAGGTACTTGCACAACCCAGCACGATTTTGATCCAAAGAGTCTGGGAGCATCACAGATCCTCAGCCTCACCTTCATCTCTATCTCTCAGGAGGAAGTCATTCAACTCTCAGAGGAAGCACCAGCACCTTCACCTACAAATTTCACCAGCTTGGAGACTTTCACCTTGGTGGGTTCACTACTTAGATTAGACTCTGAGGCATAATCCTTTTTATTACTCATCCATGGGATGAGGTTACCTCTGGATAAGTCAGCATTTATTGACCATCCCTAATTGCCCAGAGGACAGATGAGACTCAACCACATGGTTATGGGTCTGGACTCACATATAGGCCAGATCAGTTAAGGATGACAGTTTTTCTAAAAGAAGGATATTAGTGAACCAGATGTGTTTTTCTGTCAATCGACTGTGGTTTCATGGTAATCGTTATATTCTTAATTACAGATTCATTATTTTTAAAGTTCAAATTCCACAATCTGCCATGGTGGGATTCAAACCCAGCTTCCCAGACCATTCCTGGGAATCCCAACCTCCCCATCAAACCAACAGACAAAGGGGATGCAGTGGTAGTTTGGCGCACCGACCTCTACACTGCTGAAGCCAGGCACCAACTCGAAGACACCTCCTCCTACCGTCCCCTCAACCATGACCTCACCAAAACATCATTTCCCAGACCATACGCTATCTCATCACCTCAGGAGATCTCCCACCCACAGCTTCCAACCTCATAATTTGGGAACCTCGCACTGCCCGATTCTACCTCCGTCCCAAGATCCACAAGTCTAACCACCCCAGCTGACCCATTGTCTCAGCCTGTTTCTGCCCACCGAACTCTTCACCACCTACCTCGATACTGTCCTATCCCCCAAGTCCAGGAACCCCCTATTTACGTTTGGGACACCACCCACGCCCTCCACCTCCTCCAAGACTTGCATTTCCCCGGCCCCCAATGCCTCATCCTCATGGACATCCAGTCCCTCTACACCTCCATCTGCCATGACCAGGGCCTCTAACCCCTCCTTTTCTTCCTCTCCCGACGTCCCCAACAGTACCCTTCCACTGACACTCTCATTTGTTTGGCTGAACTGGTCCTCACCCTAAACAATTTTTCTTTAGAATCCTCTCACTTCCTCCAGACCAAAGGGGTAGCCATGGCCATCCGTATGGGCCCTAGCTATGCCTGTCTCTTTGTCGGCTACATAGAATAGTCAATCTTCCATAGTTACAATGGCACCACTCCCTACCTCTTCCTCCGCTACATTGATGACTGCATCGGAGCCACCTCGTGCTCCCGCAAGGAGGTTGAGCAGTTCATCAACTTCACCAACACATTCCACCCCAACCTTAAATTCACATGGACCATCTCCGATTCCTCCCTCCCCTGCCTGGACCTCTCCATCTCCATCAATGATGACCGACTCAACACTGACATTTTTTACAAACCCACCAACTCCCACAGCTATGTGGATTACACCTCTTCTCACCCTACCTCCTGTAGAAGTGCTATCCTGTACTCCTAATTCCTCCACCTCCGCTGTATCTGCTCCCAGGAGGACCAGTTCCATCACAGAACACACCAGATGGCCGCCTTCTTTAAAGACCGTAATTTCCGCACCCACATGGTTGAATATGCCCTCCAATGCATCTCATCCACATCCCACACCTCTGTCTTCAAACCCCACCCCTCCAACTGCAACAAGGACGGAACGACCCCTGGTCCTCACCTTCCACCCACCAACCTCCACATAAACCACATTATCCACCGATATTTCTGCCACCTACAAACGGACCCCATCACCAGGGATAAATCTCCCTCCCCACCCCTATCCACTTTCCTCAAAGACCATTCCCTCCGTGACTACCTCGTCAGGTCCATGTCCCCCAACAACTCACCCTCCCTCCTTACACCTTCCCCTGCCACTGCAGGAATTGCAAAACCTGCACCCCCACTTCCCCCGTCACCTCCATCCAAGACCCCAAAGGAGGCCATCAATGTTTCAACTGCACTTCCATCATTGTCATTTATTGTATCCGTTGCTCCCAATGTGGTCTCTTACATTGGGGAGACTGGACGCCTTCTCACAGAGTGCTTCAGGGAACATCTCTGGGACACCCGTACCAATCGACCTCACCGCCCCTTGGCCAAACATTTCAACTCCCCCTCCCACTCTGCCGAGGACATGCAGGTCCTGGGCCTCCTCCGCTGCCACTCCCTCAACCTCCCGACGCCTGGAGGAAGAACGCCTCATCTTCCGCCTCGGAACCCTTCAACCCCAGCGCATCAATGTGGACTTCACTAGTTTCCACATTTCCCCTCCCTCCACCTCATCCCAGTTCCAAACTTCCATCCTCAACCTGTCCCACCTTCTGCTCCACCCTCCTCTCCAACCTTTACCCCTTCCTCCATCCACCTCTTGCACTCTCAACTACCTTCTCCTCAGCCTCACCCCCTCCCATTTATCTCTCCATCCCAGAGGCTTCCAGCCTCATTCCTAATGAAGGGCTCCTTCCCGAACCGTTGATTTTCCTGCTCCTTGCTTGCTGCCTGACCTGCTGTGCTTTTCTAGCACCACTCTAATCTTGTCTCTGGATTAATACTCTAGCGATCATACCACTAGGCCATCATTTCTTTATTAATCTGGTGAATGCATCACTGATAATTGTTACAGCTGGTTGAGTAAGAAATGCCCAGGTGTTGGGCAGTCAGGGAATCTCAGGAGCCCAGTTACCTCCTCAGGCCCACACAGTCTTTGACCTCTTGGTCTGCGCAGTTAATGATTTCATCAAAATGTACAGAGGGGAACAGGAGCAGCAGGCAGGTTTGGTTGAGGCACTCATTAGGCTGATTGAAGTATAATGTTATCAACCGATGTTAACAGTGCCGTGCTGGCTCTGAAATGTTGGGAGTTTGGTTACCACCATTGAAACACATATCCAGCAGACACAGAGTACTGGATATGTATACACACAAACCTACACTCCATCACTATAGTAACAGATGCTCAGCATCAATTGCAAGATGAGAGTGGGAAGAGGGAACTCCAGATTCCCCTTCCTCTCAGAGATAAACTAATGTCAGTAGGCACCCGGAGGGAGGAGGAGTCACATACAGAGGCTTCTAGAAGCTTCCTCTCAGCACATACCAGAGGTGTTTGGCCTGTCCACCTCCCTCTTACAAATGATGTTAAAGCCTACAAAAGGCAAGCATGTATCTGAACAGGAGCCTCTTAGCAGGCCTGAGTTTTCTAGGCTAAACCACTCCTTAGGATAACCAGTTGAGTCTTCTAGGCCAACAGGTCCATATACAGAGCACCTCAGCTGTGGACGTTTGGACTACATTTATATTGAGTGGGAAGTTAAGGAACATAAAACTTACTGATGACCAGGACCTATAGGCGATATAACCAACAGAATGTTATGTAACTAAGTGAATTTGAAACGAAGCTCATTCATCTTGGAAGCAGTTTTAAAGTTGGTTCTGTCAGAACAGTTCATAACACTGTCTTATTCTCTTGGATTTCCCTCTCAGTCAATATCCTCATCTCCATTGTTAGAAAATTTCTATTAAGGCACATTTCTTCTGCATTGAGGAAATTCTTTGTCAGCTTCTGTAGTGAATTGCACAGCTTATCGCAATTATGCAGCATAGCATTTCTAGGTACTAGTGCAGTTCAGATATTGGAATCTCATCTTAGGGAGGCCTTTAGCCCATTCCACAATGACTTAGGTGGAATTGTGGGCAGTGTTGTATCTCCATTAAGTGTCAGTCTGAGGATTACATAAATGGGTCATCAGCCATGTTTAGAGGGTGTACCACTTGTCTCCCAATAGCCATTCCTGTATGACACAAAGACTTGGAAAGGAATATGTAGAATACATGCATAATGGTAGCTCCTAGATTATATGGTGCATATGTTCAAAATCTACCACTGATGGTCACAAATAATTTGAGTATTGATGGAATAGAAGCTTTTCCTGTTGCTGGTCTCCGCAGTTTGGTAATTTGGGCATTCTGAGAACAATTTGGGTGCAGTCAATTGTGCCTACACCTATAGGAAGTCAGCAATGGTGGAGAAACCCATTGGCAAAGCTCCTTGACTCTCCTTGTCATAATGGAAGATATAAATTGTGTTGGCGGTATTGTGGCATAGTTCTAGTGTCCCAACCGTTGGGTCAGAAGGTCTGGGTTTCAGTCCCATCTGCTTCAGACATATATCATAACGTGTCTGGACAGGTTGATTAAAAATATTTATAAACTGGTCTCAACTGGAGAAAGTAGCATCAGTCATAGTCACTTGCATTTGTGGGTCAAAGTTTGGGCAATGCCACACAAGTCCCTGGATACTTTTTGAAACAAAAATCTGGCATAAAAATTCAAGGCAGTTTAATGTTGGTCACCCATTCCTCCAAGTGCAAGTCTTACTCCAGTAGATTTGAGACAAGAAAACTGCAGATGCTGAAATTCAAAATAAACTGGCAGGAGGCTAGAAGAACATAGCAGGCCAGGCAGCATCAGGAGATGGAGAAGTCAATGTTTCAGGTGTAATCCTTCTTCAGGACCCTTGCTCCAGTAGATGACCCGAGACATCTTTAATCTGTAACTGCAATGTCTTCCTGAAAGCTGTGGAAAATGACAGCAAGGAATTTAGGTCATATCATCCCGTCTGCCTCCTCAGAGATCAGGGATGGGGAAGTGGTCTTCTCCTATGTGGCAGCCATTGGAGGTTACTGTTCTTTTGAGACTTCCTGACAACATTATAACTGCTCTCTCCTTCAAAGGAATCTTCATCTGTGCAGCAAAGTTGCAAGGAGTCCACCAATTGCCAAGTCCATATCAGATTCATGAACTGATCATTTGTGGGGAGTGTTCAAAATAGAACAGCAGTACTGACTTCTCACGTGAATCACAATGAAGCATGACATATAGCATCACACAGTAGGCCACAGAGGTTTTACAATGAATGCAATATCAGGTCTCAGTAAGAAGCTCTGAGCTGTGTAGCATTATCTAGATGCATGTTGCAGATTCAAAGTGCAAGAACTACATTTAGGAAGTGAAATTCTGGAGTTAATCCATCATGCCAGCATCTGCATCCAAAAGAACCCATCCTTGACCATCACAAACCATGTCCTTACATACTTACAGTTTAGCGTGCAAATATGGCAGCTCCAAAATGTTGTCAGATGTAAAATGTATAAAATGTGATTTAGAAATTGTAAATCCATGTGGGACTTTCAAGTTTGTACCCAAATAGATTTGCACCCAAATAGATTTGCTTACCTGATATGACAAACAGGCAATTAGTACAAAATATGAAATAGCCTTGATTGTTTGAGCCCATAATTTTTAATGTTCATTCCTCAAGAAGAATGACCTCCTATGAATTGCAATTTGATATCTAATGGGTTGCATTATTGAATCTGTGGATACATGAATGATGCTATTGGCCTTTGCAGGGCCTCACATTTAAACAATTTTATTCTGTGTGAAGAGATAGACATTACCTTGCCCAGTCGGTACACTGGAGAGCAGTGCAAGTCACATAGGCTGGGAGCCTGTGAGTATGCACAAAGTGAGTCAGCACAAGGAAAGTAAGCTAACAGCCATAAGATTCATCCCATGTGGATGCATGACATGCTTGTTTACCCCTGTGTGTAGAACAACCTGGCAGAATAATGTAAGTCGTGTGTCCCTGAACTCCATAGTGGAGTATGGAGTGACTGATGTGATGTGTACTGCATCAAAATCAGCCAAATAAGAACATAGAAAATAGGTGCAGGAGTAGGCCATTCAGCCCTTTGAGCCTGCAACGCCATTCAATATGATCATGGCTGATCATGCAATCTCAGTATCCAATTCCTACTTTTTCTCCATTCCCTTTGATCCCTTTCACTGCAAGGGCCACATCCAGCTCCCTCTTGAATATGTTTAGTGAAATGGCCCCAACAGCTTCCTGTGGGAGAGAATTCCACAGGTTCACAACCCTCAGAGTGAAGAAATTCTTCCCCATCTCAGTCTTGAATGTCTAACCCTAACGATGTAACGAAGCTGACAATTTGGCAATATTCACTTGCATGGTTAAAGATTAGAAGAGTACAGAATTATGGAGAATGCAGGACATTGTGGTGAGGTCAGAGTTGCCAGAAGCTCCAGAGAAGTAAGCAGCACACTATTGCTGTCAGGTAAACATTTTGTCTTTTAGAGAGGCATAGAATCACAAAACACGAATACAGACTCTTGGGTCCAACTTGTCCATGCAGACCAAGTTTCCCAAACTAAACTAGTCCCACTTGCCTGTATTTGGCCCATATCCCTCTAAACTCTTCCTGTTCATGTATCTATCCAAAAGTCTTTTAAATGTTGTAACTTTTCCTGCATCTACCACTTCCTCTGGTAGTTGCTCCTCAGGTCCTTTTAAATCTTTTTCCTCTCCCCTTAGTTTTGAACGTCAAGGTGTGAATGCTATCTAGTTTCTCAGGTAGGAAGAGTAGACTTAAAAGCGCCATAGAAACGAGGTGAGTTTAGCCATTATTGAGGTATAAATGCATGGTAATTGCCACTCATTAGTGAGATTCAGAACTTGGGTTAAATATCAAGGGACAAATCAGAAATTTCTTGCATGAGGGTGAAAATCATATTTTTCTATTTTTGCCATATTTTTTCAACATTCTCACAATTTTCCATGCTGCTTAAGGAAGTGGAGAGTTCAGCCCAGACCTCTACTTCTAACCTTAGATGCTGCCTGATTTGAGTTTTCTGGCACTTCTGTATTCCAGCATCCATAGTATTTTGTATTTGTATTAAGATAAAGTACATGGGGAGGCTTGGAAGGTAAGTTAGCAGAGATATCAGGTTGTATTTCTTCAGAAGACAATTAGAACCAGTATTCTAGATTTCATTGAGAAATAAAAATTCTAATGGGAAGACAGCAATTTTGGTATTATAGAAAAATGAAATAAAGTGGCCTACTTCCTTCAACCTTAATATGTCTTATGTACCATTTACTATGAACCTCGTAACATGTGTGTATGTCAAGCTGAATCTTACAAGATGCCAGATTCTCCACTCTGCCTGGAAATCTGGGGGAGACTCTATTCAGGGCAACAATGACTGTCATGCAGCATTTCAGTTGGAGGGGAGATTTTCACCTCTCAGGAACCGGATGTCCTGCATAAGAAAAATGCAGACCAATCCAAGGCTTACATCTCACTAGAACTTTGTAGCAGAACCATGAGGCATTGAATGGGGATTTGGGTAGGCTGGCAGGCTTTGGGAACAGGGGCTGAATGGGCAGGGGGACTTGGGTTTCAGAGGTTAAGGGGGACTGGCAATAATGGGGGTCAGTTCATATAATGTACCCAGAAGTACATTAAAGAGGGAATCTTCTGCACCAACCTACCACTAGCCCATGCAGGAAAGCCTACCAGGTTGGGTGCTTGGAGTGAACTTCTTCCACTATTGCTTAAATCCTATAGTGATGAATGAGATCCTCATTTAAGCAACTCAGTTGGCCCTCGAATGGATGAGCTGGCCACAGCAATCCCCACTATATACCCCCGTTATAAAAGTAGTGGTAGCTGGGTAATTGGTCACCCACTGGATTTAATGAGACTCCACCTTCAAACTCACTGACTGAGAAATGTAAAAATCCAGCTTGTGATATTATCTATTTTCACATGATAAGGTTTAACTAGCAGTTTAGATTAGATTAGATTCCCTACAGTGTGGAAACAGGCCCTTCAGCCCAACAAGTCCACACTGACCCTCCGAAGAGCGACCCACCCAGACCCATTCCCCTACATTCACCCCTGACTAATGCACCTAACACCATGGGCAATTTAGCATGGCCAATTCATCGGCCCTGCACATCTTTGGACTGTGGGAGGAAACCGGAGGAAACCCACGCAGATAGAATGTGCAAACTCCACACAGACAGTTGCCCAAGGCGCTGGAATTGAACCTGGACCCTGGTGCTGTGAGGCAGCAGTGCTAACTACTGAGTCACCATGCTGCCCACTAATGATAAGATTAGATTCCCTACAGCATGGAAACGGGCCCTTTGGCTCAACCAGTCCACACTGACCCTCTGAAGAGTAACCAACCCAGACCCATTTCCCTCTGACTAATGAACCTAACACTATGGGCAATTTATCATGGTCAATTCACCTGGCCTGCAGGAGGAAACTGGGCCATGCGGAGGAAGCCCAAGCAGACACGGGGAGAATGTGCAAACTCCATACAGATAGTCACCCGAGGCTGGAATTGAACCTGGGACCCAGGTGCTGTGAGGCAGCAGTGCTAACCACTGAGCCACCGTGCTTCCAGCATTGTTACATAGGTACACAAGATCAGCATGTTATGTATGTAACAATCGCAATTAATGAAATTAGCTGATTAAGAACATGCAGTTATTATGATATGGTTGTATTTTATCTTTCAACAGATATTCAAATTAGTGATGCTAAAAGAATTGATGAATATCAGATATATTTACATGCAGGTATATGTCAAACAGACTGTAATTATATTTAAATCAGCTTCTCTGCAGTAAAATGCTATTCAGCAGTAATGTTGAAACAATGTGCAACTAATGTTTTGATTCCCACAACTTTTTTGGTGTGCTGCAAACCTACATTGTGCGTAGCAATGTTATATGAAATAATTTGCATGCAAGCAAATATTTTAGTTTTGAATATCGGGAATAAGAATGTCCTTGAGCTGAAGAAATTCATTATGTGCAATCTATGCAATGATATCACAGCGTTGGAAGGCCAACAGAACAATGACCATTATTGTACAGCCATAATGGAAGCAGAATTATTGTCACATTTTGTTATTCTCTTTATTACTGTGACCAAAAGAAACCTGCTTAATTAAAAATGATAAGTTTACAATTACTAATTTATTGTAGCTACAGTTTATTTGTTTGTAACAGGATGTTTGCTGTTTAAGAGCTGAGCAAATATGTTGGGTTAGTTCATTGAGTTGAATTGAATGTATTGTCATGTGTACCGAGACACAGTGAAAAGCTTTGTCTTGTGAGCAGCTCACATAGCTAAGTAGCAAAGATAAGTAAATAATAGGTAAACAGTGGCAAAAACAAAAACAAAGGTACAGGCGAACGTTAAGAGTTTGTGAGCCCATTCAGTATTCTAACAACAGTAGGGTAGGAACTACTACGAAACCAGCTGGTGCATGTGTTCAGGCTTCTGCACCTTCTCCCCAAATGATAAGAGGTTGTAGAAAAACAATGCCAGGGTGGATATGGATTTTCGAGAATGATGGTCGCCTTTCCTTGACAGCAGGCCTGGTAGATGGTAAATTAAAAATCACACGACGACAGATTAGAGTCCAACAGGACTATAACCTCGTGTTGTGTGTTATCTGACCTTGTCCACCGAGTCCAACACCGGCTCCTCCTCATCAAGATTAGCCTAAGCAGCATTGTTGCTGATGTGCTGCTTATCAGATCTGCATGCATTCAGTTGATAATGATCGACTTGCATATACTGTAGATAAGGGGAAAATAATTAGAAGCAGCCAACATGATTTTCATAAAGGAAGGTTGGGCTGGCAGGCCTGATTGTCATTTTCTCAAAAAAACAAACTTAATGGATGGAAGAAACACAAACATGCAATAATTCAATTTTCAGGAATCCTTTGGGAAGACACCACATGGGAGAATGCAGAGGAGAACAAAGTATGGACTAAGTGAAGGGTAACTAATTGAATTGAATTGAAATGTTCAGAGGTCAGGGAGCGGAGAGTGGGTGTTGGAGTATTTGAATGACCATTTTATTATTTAGATGATAAGAAATTGGAACAGGAGTAAGCCATTTGACCCCTTGAGCTTGCTCCACCATTCAATAGTTTCGTGGCTAATCTGAATTCCCTATGTTCGTTTTCCTGTGTTTTCATCGTAACCCTTGATTCATTTACTGATAAAGAATCTATTTGTCTCAGTCTTAAACATATGTAAGGTCCCTGAGCCCACAGCTCACTCTGGTAAGGAGTTCCTAAGACTCTCAACTGTCAGAGAAGGAATTCCTCCCCATCACAGTCTTAAATTGGTGCCCCTTTATTTTGAGACAATGCGTCTGGTCCTACGTTCTCTCATGAGGGGAGCAGCCTCTCAGTATTTACCCTTTCAAGCCCCTAAAGAATCCTGTATGTTTCAGTGAGATCACACCTCATTCTTCTAAAGTTCAGTGAGTAGACTCCTATCTTGCTTAGCCTTTGTTTATACTGGGGATCATCCTAGTGAAGCTTCTCTGAACTGCTTCTGATGAAATGATATCATTCCTTAAACAAGGGGACCAAAACTGCTCACAGTACTTGGGATGTATTTTATCAGCACCTTGTACAGATGCAGTAAGATTCTCTGCTCTTATACTCCAACCTGCTTGAAATAAAGACCAACATTCTATTAACTTTCTGATTATGTGCTGCATCTATGTGATAGCTTTCCATGTTTGTGCACATATCACTTTGTGCTGCAACTTTCGGCAGTTTTTCTCTATTAAATAATACTCAGTTCATTTGTTCTCCCTTCCAAAAATAACAACTTCACATTTTCCCACATAATACTCTATTAAACCAACTTGTTGCTCACTCACTTAACCTATCAATGTCTCTGTAAACTGTTTGTTTCCCTCTTACTCCTTGCCTATCCACCTTTTTTTTGTGTTATCTGCAAATTTAAGCAATAGTGGGAGTACATTCACTTCCTTTCTTCAAGTCATTTATATATATTGTAAGCATTTGCAGTCCCAGCACGATTCCCTGTGGAACCTCATTTGTCACAGGTCACCAACTTGATAAAAGAACTCCTTATCCCTCATCACTGTTTCCTGCCCATTACTCAATTGTCTTTGTCCATACCAAAATGATCTTCATGAGGCAGAATGCACAAACACTGGCAAATCTAGCTTTCAGGACTTTTTTTTTCTCTAAGGGCCTCAATTACAAACAAGTGTTTGGCTATCTGTCCAAAATGGGTTGAAGCAGCAGCTAACATCTGGGCAACAATGGACATTGGTATAGCTACTGGAGGGAAAAAGTTATCAGCAGGACGTCGTATCATGCTGTGAAGGTTTTGAGGGATTCTTGATGGAAGGCAGGATCAAGAGACAATGGCTTTCATTGTGAGGTCTGCTGGAGCACTTCGCATTGTGTTTGCCTTGCAAAGGGAAAAAAAATTAAACTTGCCTTGGACGAATCTTTACCTTCCTGATAACTTTGATCTGTTTTTAACAGTAGGGAAAGCTGTGACAATTTCCTTCCTTAGGGAATGGTGTCATAAGGATAAACGGATTATCTTCAAACATGGATGGCACATGCAGCACCCATTCATATCTGAAGTTTGCAATTATGACCGAAGATTGAGTAAAGTTCTCATCATCATAATTATGAAACATATTGTTTGTTTGAAGTTGGCAGACTGCTGGCCTTTTGAAAAGCTGGTCTAAATATTGCACAAGTTAGGACTCTGTCTTCCAAAGTAACAAAATTACACAATACCAGGTTATATTCCAACAAGCTTATTTGGAAATATAAGTTTTTGGAGCGCTCCTCCTTTATCAGCTACCTAGTGGGGCAGGATCATAGGACACAAAATTTATAGTAACAGATCAAAGTGTCCTACAACTGATGCAATGCATTGGTCAAACCTAGATTGCCGTTAAGTCTTCAGTTGCTTAGAATGGCGTTGCAGGTTTCGATTCATTAATGTGTACCCAATCCCAGAACTTCTTTCAAGTCACAGCCTTGAGATAATGTAAGGCTTTATTGAAAAAAAGGGTGACATTTCAGCTCATACAATACATTACAGGTTAGAGTCTGTCTATCCCTACCTTGAGGCAGACTGATTCTATTCCCAAGGTAGGAATTGATCAAATGTCACATGGACTGACTGCCTACAGATTGTGCACTTTTTGAACAAAATAGAATGTATCTGCAAGTGCAAATTGACCCCATAGACTTATATTTGTATGCATGCATGTGTGTGAGGGAGTGAGAGTGTGTTCATGCTTGATAAAGAGGTGCATGTGTGACGGAGTATATGCCTGTGAGAGGGTGTGTGTATGTATGAGAGAGGATCTGTGTGAATGCAATCATGTGTAAGAGTGTGTGTGTATGTATGCTTGTGTGTCAGAGAGTCTATAGTGCAGTGGGGTCACCTATAGTCTGACCTTAACCCAAGATCCCGGTTGAAGCTATCCTCATAGGTACCGAACTTGGTTTTCAGCCTTTGAAGTCTGCCTTGGAGGGCGGTCACTTGAAGATCCAAGACCAAATGTCCTTGACTGCTGAAATGTTCCCCACCTGGGAGGGAACTACACTAGAAACTCTCACACACTTGCACACACTCTTACACACACACTCGCACTCATACATACACACCTCTCTCATACACACGTTCTGTCAGAGAGACACACCCATACTCACGCGCACATTCTCTCACAGGCATATACTCTGTCATTCTTGCACACTCACTCTATCAAGCGTGCATGCACACACATTCTCTCACTCTCTTTCTCTCACACATGCACACACTCTCCCTTCCTCTTTCCCTCAAGTGTGTGTGCACACACACATACCTATAAATGTATGGGGTGAATTTGCGTTTGCAAATATTTTGTTCAAAAAGCACACAGTCTGAAGGCAGTCAGTCCATGTGACATTTGATCAATTCCTTTGAAATAGAACCGGCCTGATTCAAGGTTGGGATACAGACAAACTCTAACCTCACACCTTTAATGCATTTTCTGAGCTGAGATGGCATCTTTTTGAATAAAACTTTAAATTACCTCGGAAATGTGGTTTGAAAGAAGTTCTGGGATTTACATATTAATGAAGTGAAACCTGCAACCCCATCCTAACTGATTAAAGACTTAACAGCAATCTAGGTTTGTTCAGTACATCTCATCAGTTGTATGACACTTTGATCTTTTACCATAAATTCTGTGTCCTATGATCCTGCCCACTAGCAACCTGACAAAGGAGCAGCGCTCCGAAAGCTTGTACTTCGAAATAATCCTGTTGAACTATAACCTGGTGTTGTGTGATTTTTAACTTTGACCACCCCAGTCTAACAATGGCACCTCCACATCATGCCTTCCGAAGCATAAACCTTTCACAACCACCCACTCTTCCTCAGCCACACCAAATCCTACTTCTCACTTCATGTTTTCTAATCAACCTGTTCAGTGATGTTATTACACACCCCTGGATCTCCTAGCTCAGAGGAAGGGATGTTATTACTGTGTCCCAGGCTCAAAAATGACTTTTGTGAATTGCATTGTTACCCAAGTGTTTATTCCATAGTTAGAAATAGCAACTTGATTAGTCACTGGTAGTTGTATTTATTGCATATTGCAAGTTGTCTACTATGTTATTGTGCAAAATGCTTTTGTGCTAGCTATATGTATACTTTTAAATGTTGTTGAATCATATTTGGTAGCTGCTGATATTCAAAACTCAATTATTTATTCGAAGGCCATACATGAATTAATTGAGAACTTCATTCCACCTTTAACATATGTATAAAATTCTTATAATCATTCAGAAATTGAAGCTGAATAAGATTAACCAGACTCTAGAAGGCATTAATCACAACTACTTTTCTCTTTCTTTGTTGTATCCCTTCTGACTTTATCCGATAAGGGTTGATGTGACAATTTGAAAAATGTGTCTGGTCTTATTATAGCTACTTTGCTTGTGGCTAACAGTAAATTGTCAGTCTTTACTAATTCTGTACCTGTTACATGTTTCCTCCTTCTAATCTTTTACAGCATCTATCTTTATCAGGTTTAACTTATAAAAGGGGCTATCAATCTTCTTTATCTTTGTCAGTCGACTTGCACATTTATCCTTATAACTATCTAACAATCATAGTGCTTTCAGTAATGGTCAACAGGCAAAAATGTAGACAGTTAAATCTGTTTCTGGGCATGTTTCGTAAATATGGAGGTGCTACATTTCTCAGCTTTAAAAATATCTTGTTATAAATCATACATTAAATTACAGCAATGGTTGGCAAAAAAAGCCCCACTGGTGACTATGAATCTTCCAAAGCGTTTAAGTGCATTGAGAATCTTTTGTTTCTTAAGTCTTAAGACCTTCAGAAATGGTTGGAGGAAGGCTGTGACACTGACTATCTCCAAGCCCAGGTGACACACGGCAAACATTGGGTAGCCTTCAGACTGAATGACTGACATGTGCAGAACACTACAAGGTGACATTTATGGTTGAAGGACATCGAGACCTGAAAGCAGTACAGAGAGGATGGTGATGTCTGAGCAACAAGGAATGTCAAAAATGGTGAAGGAGATGAAGACTGGGTCAGCCAAAGGTGTACTACAGTCAGCATTAGGCTGGGCTAAGATCATTCTGAGGCTGTTGTCTTGCAGTCAGCCAGGATTAGGAAGACATTGACCAGGACATCATCCATACTAAGGAAAATCCATGCCTTGGGCTCAGTCTTAGCATCTGGTGAAGCAAAAGAAATGGTCACGGGAATGGTGCAGTTGGATGAGGTAGGATGGGAGTTGGAAACTCAAGGTCAGAGAGCATAAAGTCTTGTTGTGTTGGGGTGGAGAGGGGGTGTGTTAAGAAATACTAGGATGCAGCGTTGGCAGTGGAATCATGCAGGCCACATTTGGAGGTTTCTACTTTACCCTCGCTTGGGAGAAGCTGGCAATTTTGTATGGTAAGGTGTGTGGGCACATGTTATCGGTAGCCAGGTATTGTGCACTGTCACCATGCACTCATCATGTAGCTCATAAGGAGCTGTCCTTTGAAATCACATAGAATATGGCTTCCAATGGAATGTATGGTTATGGAGATTTTGGAAACTTTGAGGTAAGGGATTTTCCTAGGCATGATGGGGCAGGCTGTTTCCGCAGATGTCTTGAAAGTGACATCACAATATCACTAGTTAACCCTACTCTTTCCCATCTTTCGTCTCCGAAGAAACTCTAGGCATCACCTTTTCCAGCATCAATAGGATCAGCAGCAACACAAGCAGGAACTGACACCAGCAGCGGACGAGCTGCAGAGGCACAATAGCCTGCACAAGAAGGCCAATGTAAACAGCAAGGTTAAACTCAAAACTGAGTCTACAACATTTGATATAGGTAGGTACAGTTGACTGTGAGGCAGCACTGAGGATGCCTCTGGATCTCTGGAAAGTTGTCTCCTACAACTATTAGCTGTTCTAGTAGGCTTATTGTTTTGGAGGCAATCCCAGTCTGGTTTCCTGAAGGTGTTAACAGCCCTCAGTTAGCAAATAAATTGACAAAGAAGATTGATAGTCGAGACTGTGTTGCTGGAAAAGCACAGCAGGTCAGGCAGCATCCAAAGAGCAGGAGAATCGATGTTTTGGGCACAATCCTTCATGAGGGCTTATGCCTAAACTTTGATTCTCCTGCTCCTCGGATGCTCCTGACCCGCTGTGCTTTTCCAGCACCACAGTCTCAACTCTGATCTCCAGCATCTGCAGTCCTCGCTTTCTCCCAAAGACGATTGATAGCCCCTTTTATAAGTTAAACCTGACAACAATAGATGCTGTAAGACATTAGAAGAAGGAAATGTAATGAAAATTTTCAGGAAACTACTGGAGATCTCTACAGAATCTCACCGACATCCAGTTGTAAATATATGCGGGGAGGGATTGATGCTGTTTGCTGAGGCTCATTAATTTATTACCTTACCTTGGATGTGAATCAGCCAACCAGGGCAGTGGGCTTCACTGCCACTGAAGATTTTCCACATGTCTGGGTAACAATTTATTGTGCTGACATAGTCATCAGAGCACTTTAGCAATAACCAAGAGTCTTCATGAAGAGGAAAGACTCCTACTCTGTGAATTTGCACATCTTCTGTGACGCACCACCCAGATTTGCACATATTATACACGGAGCTATCCTGATGCCTACATTCTAAACACCTCATTTTTCAATCCCCTTTGGTTCTTACAGAGATGGCTGAACAATGACAAGGACTATCTCCTCAAAGTCTGCCTGATGACATCACTAAGAAATCCACAGACTGACACCAAGGGGAAGTACAACACTGCACATGCCTCTGCAAAGGCTATTATAAAACAAATCATAGGCTTCTCAAAGATGAGATTCAGATGGTTGGACCGGTCAAGCAGTAAATTGTCACAGTATCCCACATTATAATTGTTTGCTGTGCCCTCCACAGTTTCACTTGACCCAAGGTAGATGTCTTTTGCAATTGACTTTTAAATTCATTCGCAGGATGAGGGTATTGCTGGCTAAGCCATCATTTATTGCCCATCCCTAATTGCTCACAAAACAGTTCAGAGTCACCAACATTGCTGTGGGTCTGGAGTCATGTGCAGGCCAAACCAAACAAGGATGGTAGTTTCTGTCCATAAAGGACATTAGTAAACCAGATGGGTTTTTCTGACAATTGACAACGAATTTGTGGTCATCATTGGACTGTTAATTCCACTTTGAGAGATCAAAAGGTGGAGGAGGGAGAGATATCTTTTGAGGAGGAAGCTAAAGGTGAAGATCTTGTGGTGACCACAGGAGAGCCTTCACAGACACCAAGATGATAGAATTATGGTCTGAACAGCCAGAGAAGTTCATGAAAACCTCATAGTCAATCACTTTGAAGGGGACTGATTTTAGAGTAGTTAATGTTCTGTTTGTTATGGATCACCAGGCTAGGAAGCCATTGTGTACGCGATTCAATGTATCCCACCTGATTGAGAAGTGTTTCATTTTCATTCCTGATTGCCATAAATGCAATGTTCTTTGTCTTATCTGCTTGTGATGTAATGGCTTAGCTGACAAACCTGTGTAGTATGTGCAAATAAAAGTCGCTATAACATAATGGGTACTCCCATAGATAGGGGCTTATGGAGACTTGCAATATTCTGGTCCACTCTTCCAGTAAAGAGAAGGCATTACAGGAAACATTTACCTTTGGGAAGACTCCCCCCATTTTCTGACTTCCTATCTAATGTAATACTCACTCTGTCTATGGAAGCCCAACCAAGTAAAAGATCTTTACCACCATGGACTGTCCATGCGGGTCTATTAAAATGCCAAGTCCATGGTTTGCTGGTTTATGAGAGGAACTACAGGCACACTTGATGATTGTGATATAATAACAGGCCCCCTCATGGAACAGCACATCTACAAATGTGGAACCATGTTGTACTGCTTTGATTCCAGACAGCAAGTCAGCTCCTGGTAGGAAAATCAGACTATAACAAATGTTAGAACAGTGCAATTGAATATATGTTTACACAAATATATATAAAATATACATATTCTTCATATGCCCGTGCCTCTGAGGTGTCCTCAAAATGTCTATATTTTTTCTTTATCTCTCACTCCATTTAGGTAAAGCCTTGATGTCCGCATGGTGAATTGAGTAACTTTGCTGACCAGTGAGACTGAGGCTGAGGACTAGGAGGGCCTTGGACTGCTGAGAGTCTCCTGTAGAGATGTGGGTGCATCCTCATGTATCTGATCTTCTGCAGGCAATAGGAATATATGGATCTTTTCTGGCAGAATCCTATCTGTTGCAGTTCAGGCAGAAACTCCAAGAGTCTTTCAATATTGCCACCAGATGCTGCATCAAAAAGCGTGTGTGATTTCTGTGAAGGACAACTCAAATAAGTTACTCAGGTTGGAGGTTACATTGCCTCTACTTTGATCAAAACTTTCAGGAAAGACCTCACACGCCATGTTGATGGCACAAAGAAGAGCACAGCTTTCAACATCTTATGTCTTCAAAAAGCGGGTAGGCACACCCTGAAAGCCAAAATTGATACAGAAGTATGTGCCAACTTCACATCCTAAAAGACATATACCCCAATAATTGGTGCGCCATAGTACAGTCTACGTAAGACTCTCTTACCAATTCCATGCAGTGGTGCAATCGTTCTGTATACAATATACTCGTTCAGTTTGGATCTTCTAAATGTCAGATACCAAAGGTCCAGCAGTAGATCTCAGTACCATAACTATTTAAATCACACTTGGGATTGTGAGAATGGAAGAGTCACCAGCTTCGCCTCTTCAAAGGTGGAGGACAGTCAAACAAATACATCACCTGTGAGCAGGTAGAGAACCCCCCCCCCCAGAACTATGTGTCAGTCAGAGAGCGAGAGTCAGAATTCCATTCTCAAAGGCTTCTGAAATACACAGTCAGTAAAAGTTGTATGAAGTAATTATCGATTGTGATGCTTCATTCTGAAAAAATAGAAGCCAAGTCAGATCAATGTATGATACAATACACACAGAAAGTCAACAATGATGAGTACGCAGTAATACCAAGTGGCACCAAACCAGCAGCGAGACAACCCAAGTTGTCACCCAGAGCAGCTGAGAATAACACCTGTCTCTCCAGGTGGGAGTACTTTCACCAGATCAGTTGTTGCCAAACCTCCAAATGTTCCATTGAAATTTTAATTATTAAGCCTGTTAACTCTGATTTTACATGTTTATAAGGCTGTTGAATTGACAGCACATGCCTATACATACCTATTTGCATCTGTTTGGGATTTGTTTTCTTTGAAAAAAGGCAAATGTTGCATTATGTCTTGCAACAAATGTTTGATATACCTTTAAGGGACATACTCATGATGTCCTCACTGTATCATGGCATAGGACCTATGGTACAAATGTTGCAGTCTCCATTTACTGACGGTTTTGTTGCAGCATATTGCACTGAAGGGTGTACAAATTGCTTAGTTTGAGCTCAGGCATGCAAGTGCCAGTGATTCTAATATACATATGTAGATATCAAGTTCTTTTAGTTCATTGCATTCTTCAGTACAATGTGACCTACATTTTGTTCTTGCATTTCAGGAGCCAACATAAGTATCACAATGTGATGACAGCACATCAGTACATAAGTTATCACTTCACATCATGGTGGCATATCATGTAATCAAGCAAAGGCTATTTTCAACAAGAGGAGTCTAATTCCTAACCCAGGATGTTCAATGGTATAACTATCATTGAAACACCTCTCCCTCCATATCAACATCCTGAGATCCATCCTGTGTCACATGAGCAGGACAGAAGCTGTGAACGTCATGGTGAATAACTCACCTGCTGACTCCTCAAAGTCTGCCAGCCAAAAGACAAATCAGCTGTGTAATGGAATAATGTCTATACTTTCCCAGATGTGTGCAGCTCCAACAACACTCAAGAAACTTGGCCTGATCCAGAAAAAACAATCAATGCGTTGAGCACCCTATCTACCACCTTAGGCAACCACTTTTTTTTCACCAGTAAAATAAACCAACCAAAAGATGCACTTCATGCCATGCCCCTTTCAACCCCACCTGCCAAATGCATACATTCTACCATCTGGAAGATCAAAGGCAACAGTCATAGGGAACATCACTATCTGCACATTTCCTTCCAAATCATACACTATCCTGCCTTAGAAAAATAATATTTGGCCTTCAGTGATATTAGTTAATAATCCAGGAACTTCTCCCAAATAGCACTTTGGAGTGTACTTACACCACACAGAATGCAGGGTGATTCAACAGAGCAGATCACTATATACTTTCCAAGGGCAATTTGGGATGAGTGATAAATATTGACCAGTTCTGAGGGAGTGGGGACCAGATTAAACTGGACGGATTAGACCTGGGCAGGATGAGGACTGATGTCTTAGGGGTGTATTTTCAAGTTTGATTGGGGAAGCTATAAACTAAAATAGCAGGATATGGGAACCTATGAAAGGAGTCAGATGAAGATGAATCAAGGACAAGAAACAAGATAAAAAAGATAATAAGATAAATGAAAAGTAGTGAAAATATGACAAGTAATGTTAAAAAGGCAAGCCTTAAGGTTTTGTGCCTTAATGTACAGAACATTCACAATAAAGTAGATGAATTAATCACTCATATAGATGAAAACAGGAATGATACAGTTGGGCTTATGAAGGCATGGCTGCAGGATGACGAGGGATGTCATCTGAATATCCAGAGTCATTCAGTACATCGGAAGGACAGACAAAGTAGGTGGTGGAGTTGCATTGCTGGTTAAAAAATAAATAGTAATAGTGAGGAAGGGTATCAACTTAGATGTTGAATCTGTTCAGGTAAAGTTGAGAAATATCAAGGGGCAAGTGAGGACTGCAGATGTTGGAGATCGGAGCTGAAAATGTGTTGCTGGAAAAGCGCAGCAGGTCAGGCAGCATCCAAGGAACAGGAGAATCGACGTTTCGGGCATGAGCCCTTCTTCAGCCCTTCCTGAAGAAGGGCTCATGCCCGAAACGTCAGTTCTCCTGCTCCTTGGCTGCTGTCTGACCTGTTGCGCTTTTCCAGCAACACATTTTCAGCAAATATCAAGGGGCAAAATATATCAGTGGGGTTTATACATAGATCCCCCAAACTGTAGAGATGATGTTGGGAATGGCATTAAGCCGGAAATTAAAGATCCATGCAAAAAAGGAACATCTGTAATTATTTAATTTGCGTACAGATTAAGCAAATCAGATTTCTTGGAGTGTATACAGGATGGTTTTCTTGACCAATACATTGAGGAATCAATTAGAGATACGGCCAATCTAGACTGGGTATTTTATCATGAGAAAGGAATAGTAGGCAACCTAGTTGTGGGAGGCCCCTTCGGGATTAACAACCTTAATGTAGAATTCCTCATCAAGATGGAGAGTGATGTAATTGTTTCTGAGACTAAGTCCTGAATCTAGATAAAGGAAACAACAATGTTATGAGGCATGATTTGCTTGTAATAGTTTGGGGAACATTACTTAAGAGCAATGGCAAACATTCAAAGAGCACATGGGTGAACAGCAACAATTGTTCATTCCTGTCTGATGCAAAAATTAAATAGGAAAGGTGGCCAAGCCTTGGCTTACAAGGGAAATTGGAGATAGTATTATATCCAATACAGGCATACATATTGGCCAGGAAGAAAACAATGAACCTGAGGACTGGGAGTAGTTTAGAATTTAGTGAAGGAGGACAAAGGATTGGTTAAGAAGGAGCAAGTAAGTACGAGAGTAATTTGAGACAGCATAGAAACTTTCACAGTAAGGTTTTATAGGTTTTATTGAATCAGGAACAGTTCCTACTGATAATGTAACCCTTCTATTAAAGAAGGGAGGCAGAGAGAAAACCAGGAATTGTAGACCAGTAAATCTCATGTGGGGGACATTCTGGGGTCCATTACAAAGGATTAATAGCTGAGCATTTAGAAATCAGTGGCAAGATCAAACAGACTCAGCATGGATTTACAAAAGAGAAATAATAATTGATAAATCTACTAGAATTGTTCTAAAATGTGACTAATGCAGTTAATGAGTGGGAACTGGTGGATGTGGTTTATTTGGACTTTCAGAAGGCTTTCGACAAAATCCCACATAAATTTTTGTGTAAAATTCAACTGCATGGGATTGGGGATAGTGTATCGATATGGATAGAAAACAGGTTGGCAGGCAGGAAACAAAAAGTAGGAATAAATGGGTCTTTTTTCCATATAGCAGGCAGTGACTGGTGGGGGACCACACAGATCAGTGTACTAGGACCCCAACTGTTCACAATGTATATTACGATTTGGAGAGGGAACTAAATATAATATCTGCAAATTTGCAGATGCCACTGGGTGGGAGGATGCAGAGATGATTCAGTGTCATTTGCACAAGCTGAGTGAGTGAGCAATTGCATGGCAGATGCAGTATAGTGTGCGTTAATGTGAGGTTATCCACTTTAGTAGCAAAAATAGAAAGGTACATTATTATATGAAAGTCTATTAATCGAGAGAGGAAAATGTGCAATGAGAACTGTATGTCCTTGGACACCAGTCGCTGAAGGTAAGCATAAGAATGCAGCAGGCAGTAAAGGAGGCAAATGATATTTTGACCTTCATAAAGTCATAAAGATACCTAGTACAGAAACAACCCCTTTGGGCAAATTCAATCATGCTGACCAGATACCCTAAAATAATCTAATCCCATTTGCTAGCATTTGGCCAATACCTCTCTAACAGTTCCTACTGATAATGTAACTATTCTATTAAAGAAGGGAGGCATAGAGAAAACCAGGAATTATAGACCTGTAAATCTCATGTGGGAGACATTGTGGAGTCCGTTACAAAAGGACTAAATCCTTCCTATTCATATAGTCATCCGAATGCCTTTTAAATATTATAATTTACCATCCTCCACCACTTCCTTTGGCAGTTCATTCCATACATGTACTATTCTCTGTGAAAAAGTTGTCCCTTCGGCTCCTTTTTAATATTTCCTCTCTCATCTTAAGACTATATCCTCTAGTTTTGGACTCCCCTACCCAGGGGAAAGGACCTTGACTATTCACCCTATCCATTTCTGTCATGATTTCATAAGCTTCCATAAGGTCACCCCTCAGCCTCTGACACTCCAGGGAAAATAGCACCAGCCTATTCAATCTCTCCCTGTAGCTCAACCCCTCCAACTCTGGTAATATTCTTGTAAATCTTTTCTGAATTCTTTCAAGTTTCATAACATCTTTCCTATAGCAGGGAGACCAGAATTGAACGTGAATTTACAGTCAGAGGATTTGATTGCAGGAGTAGGGATGTCTTGCTGCCATTATGCAGGGTCTTGTTGAAATCACACCTGGAATATACTGTGCAGTTTTGGTCTTCTTAAAAGGATATTTTTGCTATAAGGGAGAGAAGTGAAGATTAACCAGACTGGTTACTATAATGGCAGGGCTGACATATGAGAAGAGATGGAATGAGTTAGGATCATATTTGATCGAGTTTAGAAGAATGAGGGGGGATTTTCAAGGGAATGATAAAATTTGAACAGGGTTAGATGGTAGATGCAGGAAGGATTTTCCAGATGGTGAAGGAGTCGGGAATCGAAGGACACAGTCTAAGGACACAGGTTAAACCATTTAGGACAAAAATGAGAAATTTCTTCATGAGGAGCAATTATGTGGTGAGCCAACCATAGAAAAAGTTGAGGCCAAAACCATGTATGATTTCAAGAAGGGTAAAAAATGAGGTCTGCAGATGCTGGAGATCACAGCTGAAAATGTGTTGCTGGTTAAAGCACAGCAGTTTAGGCAGCATCCAAGGAATAGGAAATTCGACGTTTCGGGCATAAGCCCTTCCTGATGAAGGGCTTATGCCCGAAACGTCGAATTTCCTATTCCTTGGATGCTGCCTAACCTGCTGTGCTTTAACCAGCAACACATTTTCAGCTGATTTCAAGAAGGAGTTGGTCATATCATTTGGAACTAAAAGATGAAAGGATGTGGGGAAGAAATAGGAACAGGCTATAGACTTGGATGATCAGCCAGGATCAGAATGAATGACAGAGCAGGCCCTTGCTCATGTTTTCTATGTTTCTATGATTGAATTCCAAATGTTAGCTCCACAGATCTGTAACTATTTGGGCCTGAAATCTCCATTCCTGTGATTAGATGTAACTTGTGCTTTCAGATTCATACTTTATTGACACTACATCAATGGCAATTAGCTGTGCATGCCACTGCTGGAGGGCATTTGATCGTTCTCCTCATCGATTGTTCAAAAACCAAACAGTGGACATTATGGTCATTTCCACATCTCTGCCTTTTCCTTGCATCACTATCACTTTACTCTTCACAGCATGTATACATATCTAATAAGCAAACCAGGATTTCTGTAATTGTTTACACATACCCTATGATTAATAGACTTACTTAATTACAGAATAATGTATCCACAGGTAACTTCATTCTTCAGTTTATTTCAATAGAAGGTATTAATCATATTGTCAGACAATAATTCACAGATGAAAACTAAAAAAAAATTCCTAAAAAAAGGAAAAGAAGAATAGCAAGAAACCAGTACCAACTGTTTGATTTACACAATGCATAATATTTCAGATCAAAACAGAAAGCAGAGTCACTGTAAATTGGAAACTATGAATCAGCAGCACACATTACAAACTATCCAGTTTTATTTTCTGTTGACTTCACTCATCCATTTGCAACATTGACAAAGTGTGAGCAGCAACTTCATGACTATCTAGTGGTCTGTTTCTTTTTGACAGCTGTCAGTACTGTACTTGAAATTATATGCAGTCAATGAAAAAATGTCACTGGATACTTCGACTTTCCTGATAAGTATGTTCACGCCATAGTTATCACATCCTCTACTTGACCATACTTTTAAATGATGTTCCGCTTAAAAGCAAAGTTCTCTTATTTAGTTCAGCATTTAGACATACCATATGAATTTACTGACAGGTGTATCATAACCATTTCCAGCAATTGGAACCTTCAAAAGACTAAAGTAGTCCATGTCCAAATGCAGCAAGATCTAAACAATATTCAGGTTAGAAATGACAAGTGGCAAGTAACATTCATGCCACACAAGTACCAAGAATTAACTTCCTCCAAATAGAGAAAATCTAACCATCATTCCTTTGACATTCAATAATATTGCTGTCAGTGAATTGATCAACATCCTGGTGTTGCTATTGTCCAGACACTAAACTGGACTAGCCACATAAGTACTGTGGCTATAAGAACAGGTCAGAAGCTAGGATGGCAGCATACCGCCATCTTCTCATGGACATATGGTGATGGATAATAAAATGCTGACACAACAGTGATACCCATATTACATAAATGAGTAAAAAGGTTCAATAAGTGTGAGTTATTTTTCTTCCACAAATGGTTACTGCATTTCAGGCTCTGGAATTTACCCTATAAACCTCTTTATTTCTCTATCTCTCGTTCATATTTTAATATAGTTCGACAAATTCACCTTTTTAAACAAACATTTTGCCATCTACCCAAGTGTTGCTTTTCTTTGCAGAGTACCCAATTTAGCTAACAATACTCCTGTGAGGCATGTTGGAAATTTTACTACAAGAAGAATGCCCCATAAGTATGTTGTGCTTTTTAAAGTTAGTTAGGCAAAGCAGTTTCTGTCTTAATTCTATTTAATACTAAAGAAAAGTTATCTTGTGCCTGAATTATTGTATACTGTTAAATGGAATCTATAACACATCATCAGGCCATTTTACCCAACTAATCTGCACTGATCATTAGATTCCACTGAAATTTCCCTCATTCCATTAAGTTTATTTCAAGATTTCAATCTATTCTCTCATCCAGTTTCCTTTCGAAAGTATTAAAGTTTATTATTATTATCTGTTCAGAGGAGATGAGTGAAACTGGTTAGGCCAACAATAGTTGCTGATCTCTAAATGCCCCTGAGCTTCTTTCTTGAACTATTGCTGTCTTTGGGTTGTAAGAACATTTACAATGCTGCTGAGAAAATAATTCCAGGATTTTGACTCATCAATGGTGAAGGAATGACAATATTTTCTAAATGAGCATGGTTTGTGACTTGGAAGAGAATTTGCAGTTAGTAGTGTTCCCATGCATCTGCTACCCTTGTCCATCTAGGTGTTAAAAGCCACTGTATGTTGGTGATGGAGGTGATGGATAGGATGCCAGCTGGTTTATCCTGGATGGTGTTGAATTGTTTGAGTGTAGTTGTAGTTCCATTCATCTAGACAGTAGAGAGTTTTCCACTACTCCTGGCAGGTGCACTGAAGATGGCAGGCAGGCAACATTCTGAATTCCCAGCCTCTGATCATCTCTTCTAGTCACAATATTTACATGGCTGATCTAATTATTTTTCTGGTCAATGACAGTCCCCAGGTTTATGAAGAAGCTGACAATCATTAGGCCTGGGACACTACACTTCTACAGTGATGTCCTTTGACTTTGATGGTATTAGTCCTGGGAATACCTTAGAATAGATGGATGTATACAGCAGTGCTCCTGAGAAGGAAATTATAGATTTTATGAATATAAGTGAGAAAAGGCTCCTAAATACACTTTTAAAAACTCTATTGTTCTCGGTTACCAGTTTTCCTATTAGTTTATTTCAGTTATACTATATATAATAGTTATGAGAGATTCAGTTGCCATGATTCTTAATCCGAAACTGTGCAGTATTACAGAATTGTTATGTATGTCAGCTTTCAATTCTTTTCTCATTGTTACCAAAAGTAGTCTATTGTTACAGACAGAAATTTAAATGCTTCCCTTTACTGCCAGCGATTAGAATGTTTTCTGTGGAAGAAATTATATTTTCTTACCCTTGCTTTGTGTGCTCCAACTAAATATTTCCAACAATAATTTTTTGTAAGTTTAATCACAAAGAAGGCTATTTATTCTCATACACTTAACCTGGATTTCAAATGCAATTTCTCACTTATTCATTCCCACACGCAATTCACACATAAAAATATTGGTTACTGGTAAGGATAATTTTTTTTTAGTTCATGCATGTTATGAGGACTCTGCTGGTTAGGCAACATTTCCCATCCCTAATTGCCCAGAGGGCAGTTAAGACTTGCTGTGGGTCTGGAGTCACATGTAGGCCAGATCAGGTAAGTGTAGCCATGATGTGGAGGTGCTGGTGTTGACTGGGGTGGACAAAGTGAAAAAGTTAAGAGTGGTAGTTTCTTTTCCCAAAGGGGATTAGTGAACCAATGTTTTTTTTGACAATTGATTCATGGTCATTATTAGATTTTTAATACCAGTTTTTTTTTAAATTGTATTCAAACTCCACAATCAGCCATGGCAGGATTTGAACCCAGGTCCCCAGAACACTGATCTCTAGGTTAACAGTCTAGTGATAATACCACTGGGCTGTCACTTCCCAGTCTTATAAATTATGGTCAACTCGATCTCTGATTCACAGTCTCCGTCACCCATGATGCAGACCAAGTTCTTTGAATGTAGTTGATGCTGTAATGATGAATTATGGATGGGGGGGGGGGGGGGGGGGGGTTAATATTAATAGAGTTAAATTAAATTGCATGTTATTCTTGAAACAAGTGCTATAGTTATGCACAATTTGTTCTGGCATGATGAGATATTTTACCAAAAGTGGTGCTGAGAATCTTAGTTCAGCATTTGGAAAATAAGAGTCTGTGTAACAATAACATTTAATTAAATTCCTCAGAAAGATAAGGAGAACTGAAGATCAAGCAGGCCAGTTGAGTCACCCAAGATGGTGCAGACCTAAGACTGACATTTGCCATAACAGGGCCCTGAATGAGTAAAGAATCACAAATATGCAGTGTAAACTCTATTATTGAGAAGTTACTTTGGGTAACTGAGATTAGAGTTCAGGACCAGCATGTTCTGGAACGTCGATAACAAGAGAAATTGAAAGCTTAGTCAAAAGGAAAAGGGAGAAAACTAAAGACACATACAGTCCTTGAAGAATACAAAAATAGCAGGAAACAACTCAAACAAGGAATTAGGAAGGCTGAAAGGGTCAATGAAATGTCTTTGGCAAACAGGATTCAGGAAGGTTCCAATGCATTTTATAAAAAGAGTACATAAGCAGCAAAATGGTACAAGGAACAGGTTAGGTCCACTCAAGTACAAAGGAGTGAATTTATATGTGAAGGCAGAGGAAGTAGGTGAGATCCTTAGCGAGTACTTTGCATTGATATTCACAATGGAGAAGGACATGGTAAATGGTAAGTCTTGAGAAGGACATATTGATATTCTGGAGTATATCAATATGAAAAAGGAAGAGCTTTTCGGTAGTTTGAAAAGCGTTAAAGTGGACAAATGCCCAGGACCATAAGACCATAAGACATAGGAGTGGAAGTAAGGCCATTCGGCCGATGGGATGTATCCTAGAATGCTGAGGGAGGTAGGTGTGGATGTTTCTGGGGTCTTGTATGAAATCTTTGTATCATGTTTAGCCACAGGAGAGGTGCCAGAGGACTTGGAGAAGAGCTCATTTGTTTAAGAAGGGCAACAAGGATAGTCTGGGAAATTACATGCTGGTGAACCTTACGTCAGTGGTAGGAAAATTGTTGGAGAAGATTCTTAGGGATGGGAATTACTCACATTTGGTAAAATATGGATTTATTAGCAATAGGCAGCAAGACTTTGTGCAGAGAAAGTTGTGCCTCACAAACTTGATTGAGATTTTCCAGGAAGTAACAAAGATGATTAATGAAGATGTTATCTATATGGACTTAGCAAGTTCTTTGACAAGGTCCTTCACAGCAGGCTGATGCAAAAGGTGAAGTCAAATGGGGTTCACAGTGAACTGGTAAAATGGATAAAGAACTGGCTCAGTTTGAAAAGACAGAGAGTAGCAATGGAAGGATGTTTTTCTGACTGGAGACCTGTGACCAGTGGTGTTCCACAGGGATCAATAGTGGGACCACTGTTGTTTGTAATATGTATAAATGTTTTGGAGGAGGACTTAGGTGGCCTGATTTGTAACAGCCCTTTTGGAGTTATTTGGACATAGATTTGTCTGCTATTCTTGACTCGGGTGATCGTTTAACCAGGATGGTTAGGTTTGCTGAGCCCTGGAAAGGGAGGGTTCCTGAGTGAATACGAGTATATATATGAAACGTTCCCCATTTTTTGCTTGAGAGTTTTGCGCTGAGCATTGTTATTCTGTGTTCTTATGTGTTCTGTTTTGTTTTTCAGTCATTTACTTATTTATTGGTGTTGTTTGTGGACAACACAAAGATTGGGATGCTGCAGATAGTGAGGAGAATTGCCAGAGGATACAGCAGAGGATACAGCAAGATATAGATAGGCTGGAGACTTGCGCAGAGAAATGCAGATGGAGTTTAATCTGGCCACATGCAAGGCAGTGGATTTTGGAAGATCGATTTTGGGGCTTTTTCAGGATATAAGATCAACTTTGCAAAGTAGGAGGCTATGCTTTTGAGGGACCTTAAGGAAGTGCCAGAGGTTGAAAGTGGCCCTAGGTTCCCCTTTAAGTGGTCACAGGTGGGTTTCCGATATTTAGGTATTTTTATTACTCCCATGTTTGATCAGTTATTTTGGACTAATTTTGCTCACCTGCTCGACAATATTAGGTGGGATCTACAGAGATGGGAGGCTCTTTCAATTTCGTGGTTGGGCAGAATAGCCCTTATTAAGATGAATGTCCTTCCTCGTTTGCTTTATCCCTGCGCATGCTCCCTATAATATTTCCCATTTCAACATTGCAGAGACTTATGGTTTGGTGTCGTGGGCGACCCCACATCAAACATAATAAATTGCAGTTGCGTCAAGGATGGGGAGGATTAATTTCCCAGACATCAGGAGATATCAATTGAGTTCCATGCTGTCCTTTGTGTGCGATTGGGCAGGTAATAATCCAGACTCAATATGGCTGGATATCGAGGCTTCCCAGGCAAAGTGGCCTCTTATTAACCTGTTGTTTATGGATAAGATGAGGACAGTTATGGACCATTGCCGGAACCCCATTTTTATTAGTGTGGTCAAGGCATGGAGGGCAATGCGTCAGAGTGAGAGTTGCTTATCTATGACTTCACGATTCACTTCCATAGTTGGTATGCCTGGATTCTGACCAGGGATGGTGGACTCAGGGTTCAACCAATGGGCAGCAAGAGGAATTTCTAGTTTGGGAGACTTGTTTGAGGGGGTTATGATATCCTTTGAGCAATTGAGCCACAAATACGGATGCCCAGTAGAGATTTTTTCCATTTTTTTCAGGTTTGGGATTTCATCTAGAAGAAGACTATGCTTCTTACTAAGCCCTATAAGCCCGATACAGAAAGGTTGTTGCTACTTGCTACAAGCACCCTGTCGGTTATTGCCCTCTATCGCCTACTGGGTGGTAGGGCCTGGCAGGATATTAACTGGCTATGTGAACTCTGGGAGCAACAGCTAGGAGTGGAGATCTCTTCTGAAACATGAGAGGACATATGGAAGAACACACAAAAGATCTCAATCTATAATATGGCATACCCAATGCAGTTAAAAGTTCTGCACAGAGTTCATTTGGCATCGGACCGTCTGGCGAAGTTTAAAAAAGGGGTATCTCCAATGTGCGCCAAACGTAAAATAAGTGTAGGTACTCATACCCATTGCTTCTGGACATAGCAAAGGCTCCATGCTTATTGGAGCACTGGCGGCAGAGATAGTGAGGATATTGAGGATTGAAGCTAAAGTAGACCTGACATCTCTCCTTCTAGGTTTACTGAATTTATAATCTTTAGACGGGCATGGGAAGAAACTATTCAGTATCCCTCCTGTGCATGAAAGAATATTCTGATGAATTGGGTGTCCTAGAACCCGCCAGGCTTGCTGGGATGGCAGAAATTAATTGTGGAGCAGACTCTCTTGGACCTTTTCACGAACATGGTGCACCCCACAACAGACCTATTTTATAGACTTGAACAGCCCTTTTGGAGTTATTTGGACATAGATTTGTCTGCTATTCTTGACTCGGGTGATCATTTAACCAGGATGGTTAGGTTTGCTGAGCCCTGGAAAGGGGGGTTCCTGAGTGAATACGAGTATATATATATGAAACGTTCCCCATTTTTTGCTTGAGAGTTTTGCGCTGAGCATTGTTATTCTGTGTTCTTATGTGTTCTGTTTTGTTTTTCAGTCATTTACTTATTTATTGGTGTTGTTTTGCACAGTGTTTCATTTTGTTTTGTTTTATAGGGTAGGTTAGTGGTTAGTAGATAGTAGTTGCATTGTAATTTGCATTCTTGTTTTTTTATAACTTTACATTTTTGAAAAGTCAAAAAAATGTTTTTTTGCGAATAAATATATTTACAAAAAAACATCTATGTCACCTATTCCCTGCTGGAAATTTGGCCACCTTTCTCACATTTTCTTCTTAACTTTGCAAGTATTGAAGACTTTGTACTAGTTAGACAGGGGTGCTATCTGCTGTGCCTCCTTACTAACGCTCCTACTTATCTCTTAACTTCCTGACTGACTCAAACATCTCCTTCTTGCACTTGTGCTTTTCCATGCTGAGTAATCGTGCTGTATAATAAATTACCCTTTCGTTACTATCCTAAGATCACCCTAAGATTGCAAAAGCTACTATGTAAACACAAGTCTTTCTTTCCCATTCTTATTTGAGATAAATTATTCATCTACCCCTCATGAGATTGCTGCAGTATTAGCATGTAAATAAAAGAAAGTACCATTAGCCATGTTGACATTTTGACAGCACATTCTAGCCCATTGCAATCACTCTTTAGCTGTGTGCTGATAGTGAAAACTATTTGAGTTTCCTGAGTATTTTAAAATAATGTATTGTCTTTTCCCCTGTTCTATTTATTTTGTTTCATGCATCAGGGGAAGGTGCATGCCAAAGGCTGAAGGATTGGATCTGGTAGTAGTTTTGACAGTGCAGCTTTACTGAGCATGATGACTGACAGTCTGAAGAACAAAATCAGCCTCCATACTGTCTCTGGCCCGCAGACTGATTTCTTGGATTCCTGCTGGCTCTGTTCCTGCTAGACTTGATACTCATACCTCCTGCTGCTGTCAGCACTCCTGGCTCAGCTGCCTAAGATCCCCCATCGACTCTTAGATAGCAATTGTGTTGTTCCAATTAAGTGAAGTTTTACATATTTACAGTGAGATTCCTGTTTGTGATTGTGCACATAGAGTCATAGAGATGTATGCCACAGAAACAGACCTTTCGGTCCAACTTGATATGCTGACTAGATATCCCAACTCAATCCAGTTCCACCTGCCAGCATCCAGCCCATATCCCTCCAAACCCTTCCTATTCATATGCCCATCCAGATGCCTTTTAAATGTTGTAATTGTATGAGCCTTCACCAGTTCCTCTGGCAGCTCATTCCATATATGTACCACCCTCTGCATGAAAACGATGCCCCTTAGGTCTCTTTTATATCTTTCCCCTCTCACCATAAACCTAAGTCCTCTAGTTCTGGACTCCCCCACTCCAGGGAAAAGAGCTTGTCTATTTACCCTATCTATGCCCCTCATGATTTTATAAACCTGTATGAGGTCACTCCTCAGCCACCGACGCTCCAGGGAGAACAGCCCCAGCCTATTCAACCTCTCCCTTTTGCTCAAATTCTCCAACCCTGGCAACATCCTTGTAAATCTTTTCTGAATCCTTTCAAGTTTCACAACATCCTTCCAATAGGAAGGAGAGCAGAATTGCACGCAATATTCCAAAAGTGGCCTAACCAATGTCCTGTACAGCCGCAACATGACCTCCCAACTCTTGTACGCAATATTCAGACCAATAAAGGAAAACATGCCGAACGCCCTCTTCACTATCCTATCTACCTGCGACTCCACTTTCAATGAGCTATGAGCCTGCACTCCAAGGTCTCTTTGTTCAACAACACACCCGAGGACCTTACCATTAAGTGTATAAGTCCTGCTAAGATTTACTTTCCCAAAATGCAGCACCTTGCATTTATCTGAATTAAACTCCATTTGCCACTTCTCAGCCCATTGACCCATTTGGTCCAGATCCTGTTGTAATCTGAGGTAACCCTCTTTGCTGTCCACTACACCTCCAATTTTGGTGTCATCTGCAAACTTACTAACTATACCTCTTATGCTCGCATCCAAATAATTTATTTAAGTGATGAAAAGCAGTGGACTCAGCACTGATACTTGTGGCACTCCACTGGTTACAGGCCTCCAGTCTGAAAAACATCTCTCCACCACCACACTGTGTCTTCTACCTTTGAGCCAAATGGCTAGTTCTCCCTGTATTCCATGAGATCTAACCTTGCTAACCAGTCTCCCATGGGGAACCTTGCCAAACGCCTTACTAAAGTCCACATATATCACGTCCACCACACTGCCCTCATCAATCCTCTTTGTTACTTCTTCAAAAAACTCAATCAAGTTTGTGAGATATGATTCCCCATGCACATGCCTTGCTGACTATCCCTAATCAATCCTTGCCTTTCCAAATACATGTACATCCTGTCCCTCAGGATTCCCTCCAACAACTTGCCCACCACTGGCTCACTGGTCTATAGTTCCCTGGCTTGTCCTTATCACCTTTCTTAAACAGTGGCACCACGTTAACCAACCTCCAGTCTTCTGGCACGTCACCTGTGACTATTGATGAGACAAATAAGAGGCCCAGCAATCACTTCCCTAGCTTCCCACAGAGCTCCCACAGAGGGTACACCTGATCAGGTCCTGGGCATTTATCCACTTTTATGCTTTTCAAGACATCCAGCACTTCCTCCTCTGTAATATGGACATTTTTCAAGATGTCACCATCTATTTCAGTACATTTTTTATCTTTCATGTCCTTCATCACATTAAACACCAATACAAAATACTCATTTACTATCTCCCTATCTCCTGTGGCTAGACACAAAGGCCGCCTTGCTGATGTTTTGGAGGAGGTGGTGGTGGTGGTGGCGGGGGGGTGGTGGTGGGGGGAGGTGATTAGAGTGGTGCTGGGAAAGTACAGCAGGTCAGGCAGCATCCGAGGAGCAGGAAGGTTGACATTTCGGGCAAAAGCCCTTCATCAGGAATGAATGGTTGAGGGCCCTATCCTCTTCCTAGTTACCCTTTTGTCCTTAATGTGTTTGTAAAAACCCTTCAGATTCTCCTTAACTCTATTTGCCAAAGTTATCTCATGTCCCCTTTTTGCCCTCCTGATTTCCCTCTTAAGTATACTCCTACTGTCTTTGTACTCTTCTAAGGATTCACTCGATCTATCCTGTCTGTACCTGACATATGAATCCTTCTTTTTCTTAGCCAAGCCCTCAGTTTCTTTAGTTATCCAGCATTCCCTATACCTATCAGCTTTTCCTTTCAGCCAAACAGGAATATACTGTCTTTGAAATCTCATTTCTAACGGCTTCCCATTTTCAGCCATCCCTTTATCTGCGAACATCTGCCCCCAATCTGCTTTGGAAAGTTCTTGCCTAATATCATCAAAGGCCTTTCTCCAATTGCAAACTTCAACTTTTAGATCTGGTCTATCCTTTTCCAGCACTATTTTAAAACTGAGAAAATTATGGTTGCAGGTCCCAAAGTGCTCCCCCACTGACACCACAGTCACCTGCCCTGCCTTATTTCCCCAGAGTAGGTCACGTTGTGCACCTTCTCTAGTAGGTAATCCACATACTGAATTTGCTTAACAAATTCCTCTCCATCTAAACCCTTAACACTATGGCAGTCCCAGTCTATGTTTGGAAGGTTAAAATCCCCTACCATAACCACCCTATTGTTCCTACAGATAACTGATATCTCCTGACAAATTTGTTTCTCAACTTCCCGCTAACAATTAGGGGGTCTATAATACAATCAAATGCCTCAGATTTGAAAATAATTATTGCATTCTAAGTGAAAATTTCTTGCATTAGACAACAAACACTACATGTAATATTTAAAGATATAAATGGGAATACAAGCAGAAATTAAGTTCCTGTTATAATACTGATCTTTGTCTGTGTTGGCATTCTGCTCTGCAATACTTCTAGTACATAGTGATGGATTGAAATCCAAGTTTAGCAGTGAGTAACTTACTTCCTGGCTCTCTGGTTAATTCAAAGTCATTTATTAATCAAAGAAAAATCAAAATTTTCAGTTGTATGAATTAGTTAGTTTAAACCAAACATCACAGAAGCCTTTTCTGTATATTTACAATCTAAATTAAGCAAACCTGAATTTGGCAATTTGAGTCTTAAGCAGGCATTAAAAACTTGGCTGTGTGTACCCGAGAGAGTTTTTACATGGCATGTACACTTTTTCGACATGCTTACACTCTAAATTTAGGTAAGTTTGTTTGGTCTTACATTTTTGAAATTAATTCTCAATGTGACAAGACCAAAATTTATTGCCCATTCGAAATTGCCCATGAGAAGGTGTTGGTGAGTCACTGTAGTCCTGTGACTACAAATACAAATTAATTACAAATACAGTGCTGTTAAGGATCGAGTTCCAGGAGTTTGGCCAAATGACATTTAAGGAATCAGGATATAATTTCAAATTAAGATGGCATATTTCTTAGAGAAGAGAATGCAGCTGTTGGTGCTCTGATATGTGCCTGCTATCCTTATTCTTCTTGATATTAAAGGTTGTAGATTTGGAAAAAGCTGCTAAAGGAAGCTTGGCATGCTATTGTAGTTTAATATATGGATGGTGCTCACTGGTGCTGCTGTACTCCTAAGATGGACAGAATGAGTTTTTAAGGTAATGGTAATGCCAAGCAGACTACAGTCGGTACTGCTATAATGCGGTAGTTTCGTTCTTGTGCAACCCCATGTTATAAGAACATCATTTAAACTGAGGCCAAAATCGTGTTATATCCAATACATCCTTTAAAAGTTTGTGCTTTAGAAACAGTGTCTCCAAAACATTAATTGTGTTATAGTGAAATTGCAATAACAAAACACATTATAGCTGAACAACCTGTATTTTGTTTTGAACATTGTTGAATTTATGTGCTGCTGAAGCTGCATTCATACAGGTAAATTTCTCCAATGCTCCTGACCTGTGCATTACCCGGGTTCAATTCCCGACTCAGGCGACTGACTGTGTGGAGTTTGCACATTCTCCCTGTGCCTGCGTGGGTTTCCTCCGGGTGCTCCGGTTTCCTCCCACAATCCAAAAACATGCAGGTTAGGTGAATTGGCCATGCTAAATTGCCCGTAGTGTTAGGTGAAGGGGTAAATGTAGGGGAGTGGGTCTGGGTGGATTGTGCTTCGGCGGGTCGGTGTGGACTTGTTGGGCCGAAGGGCCTGTTTCCACACTGTAAGTAATCTAATCTAATCTAATCTATAGGCTATGGACAGGATTCTGGAGAGCCAGGAAGTAAGTTACTCACTGCTAAATTTTAGCCCCTGATCTGCTGTTGTGACTAAAGTATTTATGTAGCCAGTTAAATTTCTGATAAATAATAAAACTCAGATTATTGCTTGGTGTGGCCACACTTGGAGTCTTAAGTACAGTTCTGGTGAAGCATTGAAAAGGGTGCAGAAGAGATTTACCAGGATGTTGTCTGGTAAGGAGAAAAGGTCTTATGAAGAAAGGCTGAGGGACTTGAGGCTGTTTTCATTAGAGAGAAGGTTGAGAGGTGACTTAATGGGGACATACAGATGATCAAATGATTAGACAGGGTGGACAGTGAGAGCCTTTTTCCTCAAATGGTGATGGCTAGTACGAGTGGACATAGCTTTAAATTGAGTGATGATAGATATAGGACAGAAATCAGAGGTAGATTCTTTACTCAGAGAGTAGTAAGGGCATGGAACACCCTAGCTGCAACAGTTTAAGGGCATTTAAACGGTCGTTGGATAAAAATATGGATGATAACGGAATAGTGTAGGTTAGATGGGTTTCAAATTGGTTTTACAGGTCGGCACAACATCGAGGGCCGAAAAGCCTGTAATGTGCTGTAATGTTCTATGTTCTATGATTGCAGGCTTTCAGCAATATTAATGTATCTGAAAATCATGGAGAGATTATTAGATTCTTTCTTAAAGGATGGTTAGTGCCAGGAACTTGTAGTAATGCAAAAGTTAAATTCACCAAAATAGTCAATGCTCCAATAGCATTGTGAGGACCAAGAGATTCCTACATCTCCTTCACTCACACACTCCAAGTTCTTTGATTGTCCTCACCCCTGACATTGGAAGCCCATCAACACCCTTCTGAACCCTTTCCCACCCTCATGTCCCAATGCCTGCAAACCAACTGAAAACCAAATATGGTAGGTGACATTGAATTAGATGAGATATGAAAATTGTTATTATTGAATTAATGTCAATAGATTACACTTACAAGACAGCAAGACCATAACATATAAGGCTTAACAGTGATGGATAGTTTGGATCTACAGCAATGGTTTTTTTAACAAGCAAGTGGGAGAAGTTATCAGCCTAATTTCAGGAGATTCAGGAACAACTACTTTTGGGCTTATTACACTCCGTCTGACCCCTCACAGGATACTTATCTTCTCCACAAATGTTAGGAGCTCTAGGGATACATCTCTGGATGTCATTCCCATTAATAATTGTGCTTCAGGCTTATACAAAGAAGGTGGAGTTGAAGTTTAGATTGTAGAAAGTGCTGCAGAAGCTTGTCGATAATTGAAAAATTATGTTAAATTTCCCTTGTGGAGGAGAACCCAGTCATCAAAGAGTGGATTATGGGTTTCTTATAAACATAGATGTTGAATGGCGAGGCCATATTGCCATCTACCTTCCCTCACAACATTTGCAATATCCCTGACTGCCTCAGTCTTGCAGCAAGACCATAATTAGGCGTAAGGCCCAAAACGTGCATACATATAACCTTCCTCGTATTTAACATTACTAGAAATGACGATTAGTGCACTTCTGGTCACAAATGTGCACGTATACCCTGTAATTTTAAGAACTTAGGTAAGTAGTGCAACCTAATACTCTCCCTCCCAACTTCCCTGTGCTAGAGATGACATGCTAGCTGGCTGTTATCAGGGCTGACTAATTTTCTGCTGCCTCATAATCAGTAAGCTGCAGCAGAGAGCATAACACAGATGGCACTGACAGTTCACTGTTAGTAATCAAGTGAAGCCTGAACAGGAAGTGGTTTGAATTCTGACAGTGTCAAACAGGTGGCATGGTCACTCCACTAACTTCATGTAAGATTGCCACATGATGTGGGAGGTACATGTGCATAAAATTATCCTACACTATCAAATTATGGCCAGTTTTGTGAGAAGATCATGCAGTTCATGTAGGGAGTAATGCTATTAGGAGAAAAGAAGAAATAAATAGGAATTTATGTTTTTAAATAGCTGTACTGTGCTGTAGTCTTTTCTGAGATCATATATATTATATATAGTGTGCTCTTACCAACTTGCTGGGATTTTCTATTGATTTGATTTGATTTTGTTGGGAATACATATTCATATTTCAGGAAAATTTAGGAAAAATTAGAAGATTTTGAACTATTTGGACATTCTCTGGAATGAAAAGGTTTTTAACCATGTGATTTATTGAAAATGAAACCAGCAGCTGAGTGGATGATCCAATTCGGCTTCCTCTCGTAGTGGCCAGCATTACAGATACCAGTCTTCAATCAATTCAATTCACTCTGTGTGATATCAAGAAATGTTTGGAGGCACTGGATAATGCAAAGGTGTTGGGCCCTGGCAATTTTTTGACAATAATACTGAAGACTTGTGTTCCAGAACTTGCCACTCCCCTAGCCAAGCTGTTCCAGTATAACTACAGCACTGTGGAAAATTGCCCAGGTATGTCCTCTACACAAAATGCAGGACAAATCCAACCCTGCCAATTACCACCCTTATCAATCTATTCTCAATCAACAGTAAATTGATAGAAGGTGTCATCAACTGTGCTATCGAGTGACACTTGCTCAGCAATAACCTGCTCACTGAGCCTAGTTTGGGTTCCACTGGGGCCACTCAGCTCCAGACCTCATTACAGCTTTGGACAAAAAAAAACTGAATTCTAGAAGTTAGGTAAGAATGATATTTCTTGACATCAAGGCTGCATTAAGCTGAATGTGGCATCAAGGAGCCCTAGCAAAACTGAAATTAATAGGAATTAGGGGGCAAACTCTCTGATGGTTGAAGTCATACCTGGCATATAAGCAATTGTTGTGGTTGTTGGAGGTCAGTCATCTCAGCTTCAGGGCATCTCTTCAGGAGTTCCTCAGGGTAGTGTCTGAAGCCCAGCCATCTATATCAATGATGTTCCCTCCACCTTGGGTCAGAAGTGGGAATGTTCACTGATGTTTGCGCAAAATTCAACACCATTTAGATACTGAAGCAGTCCCCCTACTGAAATGCAACACCTGTAGGCTTGGATTGATAAGTGGCAAGTAACATTCATAGAACATAGAACAGTACAGCACAGAAACAGACTTTCAGCCAGTATGTCTGTGCCAACCATGATGCCATTTTAAACTAGTCCCCCCTGCCTATTCATGGTTTATATCCCTCTATTCCCCACCTGTTAATGTGCATTTTTAAATGCCTCTTAAGTATTGCTATGGCAGCACATTCCAGGCATCTACTACCCTCTGGATAGAAAACTTGCCTTGCACATCTCCTTAAAACTTGCCCCCTCGCATTTCAAACCTGTGCCCCCTGGTTTTTTGATAATTCCAACCTAGGAAAAGGATTCAGACTATCCATCTGATCCATGCCTCACATAATTTTACATACTTTTATCAAGTAATCCCTCAGTCACTGTCACTCTAGCAAAAACAATCCAAGTTTGTCCAACATCTCCTTATAGCTAATACAGTTCAGTCAAGGCAATATCCTGGTAAATCTCTTTTTGCATGCTTTCCAAAACTTCCACATCCTTCTTGCAGTATGGTGAACAGAACTATACACAATATTCCAAATGTGGCCTAACTAAACTATTATACAGCTGTAACATGATTGCCAACTTTTATACTCGGTGCCCTGACCAATGAAGGCAAGTGTGCTGTACACCACATTTAACATCTTATCCACTGTGTTCCCACTTTCAGGAAGTTATGAACTTGCACCCCAATATCCTTCTGTATATCAATGCACTTAAGGTTGCTGCCATTTACTGTATACTTTCTTCCTGCATGTGACCTCCCAAAACCTCTCATTGTCTGGATTAAACTCCATCTTCCATTTCTCTGCACATTTTCCAACTGAGCTGTATCCTGCTATATCCTTTGACAAAATTCTTCACTATCCTCAACTCCACCAATTTTCCTGCCATCTGCAAACTTACTAACCAGACCACCCACATTTTCATCCAAATCATTTCTACATAATATATATATATATATATATACACACACAAACAACAGAGGTCTCAGCAATGATCCTTGCAGAATGCCACTCTTCATAGACCTCCAGTCAGCAAAACATCTTCCACAACTACCCTCTGTTTTCTATGACCAAGCTAATCTTATATCCAACTTACCAACTACCATGCATCCCATGTGACTTGATCTTCTGGACCAGTTGATATTGAGGCACCTTGTCAAATTCTTTAGTAAAATCCATTTTGACAACATCCATTGCCTCATCAATCATCTTCATAATTTCTCAAATTTGTCAGATAAGACCTCCCCTGGAAAAAGCCATGCAGATTCTCACTTATAAGTTCATTCATCTCCAAATGGGAGTAAATCCTGTCCCTGAGAATGTTCTCCAATATTTTCCCTACCACTGATATAAGAGCTCACCAACCTATAATTTCCTGGATTAGCCCTGTTGTCCTTCAACAATGATACAACATTGGTTATTCTCCACTATTCTGGGACCTTTCTGGTGGCTTAAGGAGTTACAAAGATCTTGAGTGCACCAGCATCCTCCCTTGCCTCCCTCAGTATCCTGGGATAGATCATATCAGGCTCTGGGGACTTACCTACTGTAGTCTCCTTCTTAGTATCAATATGGCCTTGAATATCAGCATATCCCTGCTTGAATCATCCATGTTCTTCTCCTTGTTGAATTTCAATGCAAAGTACATTAAAGGGCTCATCCACTTCCTCTGACTCCATGTGTTTTGACCTTGAGTGGACTTACACTTTCCCTCGCTACACTCTTGTCCCTAATATATGTAAAAAATCCTTGAGGGATTGTCTTCAATTTTACTTACCAAGAACATTTCTAGCCCTTCCTAATTATTTATTAAGTTCTTTTCTGCTTCCTTTTTATTCCTCAAGAGCCTTTCACATCATACAAGTGCCAGGCAATGACTATCTCCAATAAGAGGCAATCTAACCACCATCCCTTGACATTCAATGATAATACCAATGCTGATTCCCCCAATATCAACATTCGGGGGGTTATCATTGACCAGAAACTCAACCGGACTTACCACATAAATACAATGGCTAAGCGACCTGATCAGAAATTATGAACATTGCGATGAGTAACTCACCTCAAGATTCCTCAAAGCCTGTCCAGCATCTAAAATTCACAAGTCATGAATTTGATGGAACGCTCTCCATTTGCCTGAATGAGTGCAGCTCCAACAATATTCCAGAAGCTTGACACCATTCAGGGCAACAACCCATTTGTTTATTGCTACATGTACAAGTATGCACTCCCTTCACCACTGATGCTTAGTAATAGCAGTGTGTATTATCTTCAAAATGCATTGCAGAAATTCACCAAACATCCATTGAAAACACCTTCCAAACCTATGACCACTCACACCTAGAAGGACAAGTGCAGCAGATGCATGGGAGCACAATCACATGCAAATCCCTCTCTGAGTTACTCACCTCCTGACTTGGAAATATATCACCATTCCTTCACTGTTGCTGGGTCAAAATCCTGGAATTCCCTGTCTAAAGACAATGTAGGCCAACCTACAGCAGTAGTTCAAGAAGGCAGTTCCCCATCTCAAAGGCAATTTGGGAAGGCCAAGAAATACTAGCCAGTCAGTGATGCCTGTGTCCCATGAGTAAATACAGAAAAAGAGTTAAATGTGTGCTAATGTTTTGCCTGCTGTTTACTGAAAATCAAGTGACTTTAGAGAAACAAGCTTTCAAGAAGATCAAAGCTAGAATATATTGCCTTAAATGCTGAGAAATTTGGCTTTCGAAGGACTGGGCCTTCTATGCTATTGTCTGCCTAGTGACCTTTTCTGATCTGACAGATACAGGAACTTGACTAAAGAAGACTCTGAGAAGCTGCAAGCCTTGCATCTAAAATCTGTTTCTCAGTAGATGTTGCTGGAAACTGATAAGAGTTTCCAAATATCAGCATTTCTGTTTAACTAGTTAAGACCTGAAAGGGTGGACTGTATTCCATCCCTAAAGATTAGAAGTTCTGCAGACACTTCTTTTGTGTTGTGTGTGGCTGTGTAAGAGATTAAAAGAATAAAGTTTTGATTTCAGATCATACCTGAGGTGTTCAGCAATATTTATTACTTGCTGTAAGAATAAGCTTTGTTCACAACAGTTTACTTTGTGCTCATTAAATAAGTCCGATGGACATTTCCTTTATTGTTAGATTGTACTACTATAATGAAGCAATTAGCCACTTTGAAAATTGAATCAACACATTTGTACTAATGTTGTAACTAATGGAACAATAGAGTTTGATTAACAAAGCATTACCCCCCCCCCCGTCTTAACAATATTATATTGATATATTGATTAATATGTATTAATTTATACATAGCATTATTAATCAGAATACGGCCCTTTCGTTTATTGCAGTTTGCAAAATAATCTGCAGCATTTTCTTTACAATTCTGATTCTCAGTCATGTGTTAAACAACAATCTGATTTAGTATGAATTGGCACTTATGGAATATTGGAGGGATTTGCATATTCATGGATTTATGTATTCCTTTTACTATTTTACACTGCTGATTGCTTCACTGTACCATGATGCCCTTTATATGAGATGGTAACAGTATCGGTAATGGATATTTTATGCATCTTTTCCAGCTACAACATTTCATCACCTTTTTTCATTAGCCAGTATCAGTAACAAACATTAACTGCTTTGTCAATGAGCTATCATTACCATTTCTCATCACATTCATTATTCCTCCAATGACTCTTTGACTAGTGTTGTACCTTGCAACTAGATAGTTTGGATCTATTTACTTGCTTTTTGTGTAATAAACAGAATGTTTCATATCAAAGATTACAAAGGTCAATTCTACATGTGTATTCAGGCCAACTTATTAAATTATGTGACATCCCTTGCTAGTAATAGGCCACTACATCGTTAACACATACACTTTTGCTTTTATTGTTTCTTATACAATACCAAATTTACTTAACCTTAAAATGAATTTCAGGATTAAGAAACAGTTTTTAAATGGAAGGCACACAAGCCATTTGCAAAGCTGCATTTCGAGCAGCATCAAGAGGACCAACCTGGTTTCCCGGGGTAGGCTGTAACACTATCTGTAATCTGTATGGGTGTGTGCAGCTTTTGTGAAAATCACTAGCACAAGCAGGTGTAAACCCTGCATGCACCAGAACATGCTGTCTTGATGTTTTCCTGATACCACGCAGCCCAACTAATTCAGGCAATGTCTGCATTATCTACTCATTTAAAAAGTGCAAATAACCAAGATGGTGGGGGGTGTCCAAAAGCTGAATAATTTAAAGGGCTATGCATTCTGAATGTTGGTAAGTTACAATTTTGGAACATTTTCTATTGCAAAGCATCTGTAATCAACCTAGGATACTTTTGGAAGTGCTTTGGCCCATTTTGACTAGTGCTGCCTCCACAAAGGGCTACGAGAGATATGGATACAACAGTGGCTATACCTCTGTGTCTATAATCATATAGGAGATAGGGCAAAGTTGTGTAGAGGTAACCTTGATGCCATCCATTTTGCAAAGTTAGAGTCAGTGTTCTCCATACTTTCTGTCTGTGACAGGAAGCTATCTGGCAGCTAGCCAACATACCCTATATCTTTCCATCCATACACCTTCATTCTTCTGCAAGCTGAGCCCACTGCAGCAGTACCTATTTGTTTCCTTGCCCTCCAGTTAGCTGAAAAAAGAACCATCTCTTACCCCAGACCTGGTTGCAGCCCAGTCACACCTGTGATTCAGCAAGTGCTGATTGCAACTTTATACAAGCTTCCAAAACAAGTATGGTACTTGTATCCATCATCATACATGCAATCATTACTCATCATGTTAAATAGGATCAGGATATGGTGAGAATTGAGAAGAATCCAAAACATGCCTCCCTCCTCAAAGTTTCAAATCTTATAAATTCTGTCACAGCCAGTCCCATGGTATGGAAGACAATGGAGAACCATTAAAGCTAAGGAGATGCAGGCATTCTTGTCCATTCTATTTCTGTTCTGGACTTTGCTTCTTTGTGCTTTACCCTGTAAAAGAACAACATTTCTGTGGTTAGGTGGCACTGTGTTTGGATGATGTGCCTATCAAAGCTGAATGGCTGCAAAGATGTGCAGGTAATGAGGAGTACTTAGCTGTTGCTAAGCTTGAATCTTGATTGCCAGGGAGTATTGCTTCATGATTAGCACTGTGGTGTTTTGGATAATATTAGAGTTTAATGAAGCAGTGAGTTGGAGATAGGAACATAAAGCACAGAAGACACAGAAAGAGACAATTTGGCATATCATATTTGTGTTGGCAGATAAATCTATTTAGTCCAAAGCTTTTCGTCTGTAGGTTAAATGTCACAAAGATTGACATTGACCATCTGGGTGCAGTTAATATATATCTTGTGGCACAGCTGTTGGACCCTCAGGAGTTCAGCTTATTGGCCATTTGCTCTCACTCCTTTATGTAATTGGCTTTGTGGGTCTCCTCACCCCCAGCAGAACTGTGGTATCTCCCATGCTGCCTACCTGCACTATTAATGCTGCCAGTACATTATTCATCAGTCTAGATATCTCTGTCTGCCCTTGTGTTCAATTCCCAAACATGTAAATTACAGTAGCCTTTCTGCACAGGTTCGTTTTGAGAAACACACTAATTTTCAGAACAGAATGCTGCCTATACCATGTGGTCTGCAGGGGACTTGCTACTGTCTGTTGAGCTTGCTAGCTTTGGTAAAAAGCAGAGATCAGAGTGAGAGGCACACCAGCTAATGCCACAATAAGAGAGATCAGATGAAAAAATGAGCAAAGTTCAGAGAAGTGGAGAGCAGAGCAGAAATCGAATGGACAAGAATGCCTGCATCTCCTTAGCCCTAATTGGTACATTGTGAACCTCAATCTTAGTGAGTACAGGCATCCAAAAGTGTATGCTGATGAATATCTAGCTGATGAATGCTCTGAAAGAAAAACATGTTCTGTCAGTGCTCATTTAAAAACAGTTTACATCCTATCTGTATAAGTGAATGCTTGTTGATCTTGTTACTGGTATGACCAGGCAGAAAGGGTGATCAGGTCCCCTATTTTTAAGCCTCTCAGTTATTGGCAACAAAGACCTTTTTTTTTTAGCATACAGCTATATTACATGTAAAATAAAAATGTAGTCAACTAGATCGAATTGAAATAGCCAATTACAAGATTTTCTTGAGCAAGAATAGAGGCTTCTATTATCTACCAACCTTGAGAGAATTAATAATGATGTGATATCAAACATATATGCAAACACAGGTAACAGGATTAAAATGGAGAGAGTATTTGGTTCAGACAGGAAGAATTAAGGCTACAAAGACTGAAATTATTAACACTCCTTAAAGTGTTAAATTACTAACCTGAGATCACTGCTATGTAACTGTTGACTGGATGGCACTGTGTGTCAGTGGTTAGCACTGCTGCCTCACAGCACAAGGGACCCAGCTTCAATTCCAGCCTCGGGTGACTGCCTGTGTGGAGTTTGCACATTCTCCCTGTGTCTGCATGGGTTTCCTTCCACAGTCCAAAGATGTACAGATTAGATTGGTCATGCTAATTTGCCTATAGTCTCAAGTGATGTGCAGGCTAGGTGGATTAGCCATGGGAAATGCAGAGGTACAGAGATAGGGTAGCAGGGTGAAATGACCTTTGGGGAGTCGGTGCGGACCTGATGGGCCGAATGGCCTGCTTCCACTCTATGGATTCTATGGTATCATCAGTAGTGGCATTGTTTGTAGATATCTTTGAGTTCTTATTGTATGGTTGTTTCTCCAATTTGTTTTTTCACTATCTTCTGAGAGGCTGAGAGAAGCTCTTGTTACAACTTCATGTTTTCATCTCTCTGCTTTGCTGCTTTGAAGTACCTACTGAAATGTGTTTGCTTATATATTCCAGAAATCAGGAATATTTTTAGCGGTGTTGATTGTTAGAGGTTTCATCAAACCTCTTCCATTGATATTGTGAACAAGGTACAACGACCATTACCCAAGCCATCAGATATCTGCTTTCTGCTTCTTTGTGCCTTAACCTCCGAAAGAGCCGATTTCTCAGTTTACGTAGTAATGTATTTTGGTGCTGTACTAGTTATAGCAAATATATATACTCACCTCACTTGACTTATTGTGGCATTAGCTGGAGTGCCTATAGCTCTGAGTTTTTACTTTTCTGCTTTTTACTGAAACTAACAACCCCTACACAGGGCAACAGGCCATGTCAATGCAGTTAGCACACTACATGGTATAGGCATCCTCCTGTTAGTAAAGGAAGGATGTCTCTTAAAAAACCTGAATTAAAGGATTATTTTATGTATATTTTTGCGATCTGAACACTAGTCAGACTGATGGATGGAAATGATGGAAACATAGTTCCATTGTCTTTCCAAGCTGAACAGTTGCAGGCAACCTTTGATGTCCAAAATGTGCAATTATCATACACGTGTGAAATAAAACAAGAGATGCTAATTCTTTGCATTAACTTAGATCCTTGATTTCAATGTCTCTAGATAAAATGGAAATTTTATTTATTCCAAATTAATCTAGTAGACTTGCCTCAATCTGTGATCAGGAGACCAAGGCTGCAAATTTAGATCGGTCCTTGACATTTATAAAAAACATCACAGCTCACCAACTCTCAATAATAATAATAAGATGGAAATTATAATTTGACAGTCCATACTTACCACTGTCATTACATTACCAATGTGGGGTTTTACAAAATTGTTATGTTTGGTACTGTGTTTGAATAGTACAGTATGACTATTGTACTACTGTAATAATAGGAATGAAACAGATTATGTGACCTACTCAGAATTTGTGATAATAAAGCCTTAGTTATTTGATTATTAAAAGGATTAAGTGAGCCTGTTTTTTTTTCACTGGCAAGTAGATGGTAGGGGATTGCAGCAATAGCTGACAGTTAGTTTCCAAAGTCCCAGGAAGGTGTAACAATGTCAGGTTTTGTAAATGGTTAGATTTAACTGTTTATTTAATTTCAAGATGAATGAAGCTTAGATCTAAGAATAGCTAATAAGGTATTGTACCTGGATACAACGTACATGTGATTCACGTTGCTGTGAGGGGGCAAGGCTGTATAGAAAGCCATTGTAGGATGACATTATATTCTCCTAAAACATATCCCTGTGTTTCATAGACAGGTCAGTCTGTAGGCGTTCAAGAAAAGGCAAAGGGAGAGAGAAAGAACAACTAGAAGCAACAAATCTCTCTAATTCATCATTCAGGAATGCAGGTGGGAGTTTACATTTTGTCTTTTCAAACCAAATGCGTCAGATTTTGATATGAGGCTGGAAAATTGAGTTAAAAGGAGATTCTTTTGAAAAATCCCTGTTACGAGAGATAGGCTGGGTAAGATAATCAATGAACAGAAATAAACTGTTGGGAGTTACAAGTTACTTTAGATAACAAAAAGGGATATGGAGATGATGTGAGGAAAAGGGCAATGGAGTGTACGATTGTATTAATTTGTAGAGCAAGCTTGATAGGCTGAATGGACCACTCCTGTTCTTAATGGGACTAGTTGTGTGAGAATTAATAGGCAATGTAAAATATAATCTGATTGAGGTTTTCAATTCTGCATGTAGGCTTGCTCGCTGAGTTGGAAGGTTCATTTCCAGATGTTTCATCTCCCTACAAGGTATCATCTTCAGTGTTACACACAGATAAGGAAGGACACCACTTTGACTGGGACACCACATCTATCCTAGGACAAGCCAAACAGAGATACACACAAGAATTCCTAGAAGCATGACATTCCAACTGGAACTCTATCAACAAACACATTGAGTTAGACTCATCTACCACCCCCTAAAAAAATGAACAGGAAATTACATTACCACAGGAAATGACATCATCAATCCAAAGAAACTCAAACATATAAATAGAAAGCAGGAACTATCAGCAGTGCTTCACTCAGAGCCCACTGAAGATGTTACCTAGTAGGGTGACAAAACATCGGGAAATGAACTGTCCAGCTTAGTGAGCAAACCTACATCCAGAACATCAACTTGAGCTACAAATCTTCCCAAAAGGTTTTTAATTCTGTTAAAAGTAAAACAGAAAGTCAAATTTTGAGGTTTAAAGTATAATTTATCTACAAAATATTGTTTTGCTAACATTGCTATTGCTTTATTTGTAAAAAGAAATTCTTAAAATATGAACTGTTGTGTCATCCTTTCAGTTATTCATGTGAGTTTGAATTTATTTTCATTAGCTATCAGTCCCTACAGGTTCATAACTGTCTGTTGTGCATGTTTGCACAGGTAGTAGAGCTGATGGGTACTAATAGATTTCAAGATGAAAGAATTAATTTTTGAATTAAATGTAGAATAATAATTCATTGCTCAATCTGATATTTAGTCAGTGCTTTCTGAGAAAATTAATTTATTTCATACATGAACAAGACTGGACTGCTTCTTTAACAATGGATCTCAATAATACGTACTGTGAAAAATAATTCCACAACTGCAGAGGAGTAAATTGTAGCCTCAGTTAAATAATTAATGAAGTGAAGAGTGGAAGATTGTGTGAAAAACATCACTCTGATCCATGGTGGGTGCCATGAATCTCACTCAACAAAACAGTAACTCACAATGGAACAATTTCCAACTATAATTACTAAGACGAACAGGAGCCAAGGCAAATATATCTGCCCCCATTAAAATCTCAAGCTGGACCCCTGCCTGACCTGTTCTGATTTTCCCCTGCCACACTTTACAACTGCTCCCACTCAAGACTGTCTGATAATCATCAATTTTGCTGGAATCTAATTCAGGCTCCAATATTAACCTTACGTTATACAATCATTACATTATACAGTAACATCCTCCTAATGTCAATTTCCCCCAACTGTACACAATATTCCAACAAGAGTTGAATTGTTATTTTTCATAGGTTTTGCATAATTTCTCAACACTACCATTCACAAATCCAAGGTTATGTTATTCATTTTGTCAATATATTTTGATATTCTTAAAACATATTTTGCAAACTGAAATGACATATACTAAATTAGCTTTATAGGGGAACTTTGCCTCATTTTATGTAACAATTTTCAAAGGAATTGGCCAACATTTGTGTACTTCATACTGTTGTTGTTATGGGTTCTAGAATTTCTTTACAGAGGACCATAACTTATATTAATGTAGCACTTTTAATTCAATAAGACCTCACAGAAGACACAGATCTGGGGAAATAGTTTGTGGACTAAACATTTAGGTGAGTAGCTGCACTGGATTTGAGGCTGCATGTCTGAGATTGAATGCCCTGTAAAGGCTGTACACTGTGTCACCAGCTGCTTTGGTAGAATCTGCACAGCCCTGCATCTTGAGAAGGGATCTTACATGGCTAATCTTTGCAAATGATGCAACTGAACTTGTGATGTTATGACATTACACAGTCATATCAGCTGATGTGATGTCTATTTTCCAAACTTGAGCCAAGAAGATCCAGTTACTGAAGTTATCCATCATTCAACAAAGAAAAACATTCTACTAAAAAGAGATGCCCAGCACTAATGTTATTTACTAGATCAGTCATCCAACATACGGGTTCAGGTAATTTGGAAAAAAAATTACAATTGTGAACATTCTTAAGTATTTTGGAATATTTTTGGTAATGTATTAAATTCTTGTATTTCACATCGTGTTGTTGCACCCTTGCAGGGAAGACAGAGGAGTAGGTGACCAGTCAATAAGCAAAGCTGCAATGTATAGAAGCAAGTGACTGTGTTCTGGAGTTGCAGCTAGTTAGTAAGATGGAGCAGAGGCTGTAGATAAAGCAGAGGCTGCAGGGAAGGTAACTATTGTATGACGTTCTCTGCCAACCTGAACCCAGATGCTGCCACGTTCTTTGGCAGAAGTAGGAAGCTGACTGGCAATTCTGCAACTGTACTCGACATTTCTGTTTGCATATGTGTTGGTGTTCTTCTCCATCAAGCTTCTCATTTGACTCCACAGCAATACCAATTGTCTGTGACCTTGCCCTCTGGTAAACCTGTAAATAAACTATCCTTTTACCACTTGTGCTGGTGACAAACCACATATAAATGCCAGTTTCTGAAATCCACACAGTACCAATGTAAGAAGTGCCATATCAAATAAGAGAAAGGTGGAAAGCATAAAAATCA